>NC_050075.1:8369837-9095462 GCF_009764565.3 Dermochelys coriacea
CATTGTGAAAGAGGGTGAACCTCACTACTGATAAGAATGAGCTCAGAGTTCTGTGAAAACTATATTACATTGTCAGCAAATATCCTGGGACCAACATGGCTACAACAGCCCTGCACATCATCAGCAAAACTAAATTTCATTTGCTCTGTGGCTAAGCATCAAATACACCGCAACAGCTTCCACTGTAGAGAGAAAGCATTTCCCTTTGCAACATTCTTGGTGTCTAATGCTGTGGGGAGATGGTATTTAAAAATGGATTAAGATTCTGGATCCAACAGAGATGGATCAAAGAAGTCCCCAAAATGAGGCTGAGCTTTTTGAGGCTCCCTTTTATTTCTGCCACAATGAGTTTTCCCCAGATACTCCTCTGCCTCCTTTGTGGCCTTCAGTAGTTTACTGCTTCACCCACCCCCCGCCACACAATCCCGATGGGAGGAGAAAAGGGACGTGAGGCATTAGTTGTTCTGACCACAACACCTCTAATTTAGATTCTACTAGAAACAGTTTTCCAAAGAGAAACAGCTTTGTACAGGACCACATAGAAAAGAAAATGAAAGTGACATATTATTCTCCTCTTGGTTATGCATGCAACTTCTGTTAGCACTAAGGGGATGTGTGCATCTGCATCAAAAAGGAATGTATACCTACAAAAGTCTCAGTTTGAGGCATCCCAGTGTAATCATGCTGTCTACATGTTCTGTACAATAACTGAATGGCTGAACAATACAAGATGCTTAGTGGTTAATAGTCTGTTCTTTAAAATATTACTGCAAGGATTTAGGAGGCCTTTAATGTTGCTTCTAAGAGAGATTGGATATATTGCGTTGAAGTCTTCAAAATTACTTGACAACAGCTCAGTTCTGGCTTTCAGTCTTCTGGCAAATGAGTCTATATTTTCATGGTTCTTCTAGGTGGTTGGTTGAACTGTCACCCTCTCTGAGTAAACTCATCTGTAAGAATTACTGCTATAACCCCATCCTCTGCTATCAACAATTGTTTTAGTGGTTTATTTCCCTCTTGGTTTCAGCATGAATTATTTAGGCTATGTCTACACTACCACGGTAAGTCGACATACACTACGCAACTCCAGCTACGTGAATACATATCTGGAGTAGACGTATCTTAGGTCAAATTACCGCTGGGATCTACACTGCAGAGGGTCGACGGAAGAAACTCTCCCTTTGACTACCTTACTCTTTTCGTTGGGGGTAGAGTACAGGGGTTGACTAGAGAGCGATCCGCTGTCGATTTGGCAGGTCTTCACTAGACCTGCTATATCTGCCCATCGGTGGATCGATCTCAGAGCTCGATCCCAGCTTTAGTGTAGATGTAGCCTCATTAGAGGTTTACAAATAGCTACTGTTAGGGAAATTGTTCTTTTCAGTTCAGAGTATCTGCAAAAGACAGATCCACTAAGGTTGGTATCCAAGGATCTAACAGGGAATTATTATGTTATACATATAGATGGGATTGCTTATCTTTGGAAACATTTGCACACCAATAATTAAGTCTTTCTGACTTCTGGTTCACCTAATTGCACTAAACTTGAGAAACTTCTTGTAGATTTTGGGTGAAATTTTCAAAAGCATCTGACTGACTTAGGAACCTAAGGATTTTACAGATTTTACAAAGCTGCTTAGGAGATGTCAAAAGATGCAGAATGGTGCCTAGTGAGTTTTGAAAGACACCTAATTCCCTTTGGCTTTCATTGGGAATTAGGCCCCTAACCTGCTTATGCAGTTTTGTAAATCCTATTGGGTACCTGTATCTTTAGGCTCCTAAACAGCTTTGTAAATCTAGTACTAAGTCCCACTGAATGTCAATATAACAGTGAATAAAAGTCAATGGGACTTAGCTTCCTAAGTCGCTTAAGCTGTTTTAAAAATTGGGCTGGGATTCAAAAGGTATTTAGATGCTTTTGAAAATGTTACCATTTAATACTAGAGGGGAAAGGTGGATGAGGTATTATCTTTTAGTGGACCAACTTCTGTTGGTGAGGGAGAGAAACTTTTGAACCACACACAGCTCTCTCTCACCAACAGGAGCTGGTCCACTAAAAGATATTACCTCACCCACCCTCTCTTTCTAATATCTTTGGACTGACAAGGCTACAACACTGCATACAATCACTTAATACTACTTTATCTTAGGACTGGTGGGTTTTGTTTGTTTGTTAACTTTTGAAATAGTAAATCCGTAATAGATATCTAGAGAGTGCACCAAATGTGGGCCTGTAATGAGGAGGGGCCTCATTAGAGAATTCCAAAGAAAGGGAAGTTAAGTGGAAATATTCATGCTGAGATAACACTATGGGGGGGGGAACATTTTCCTTTTCCTAGCCATATCAGTGATTCGTGTGTTTGGTCTATTCTTTCTGAAGATAAACAGAATTTATTGTAAGGGTCTCAAAAGGAGCCTAAAAGAGTTAGGTGCCCACATGCTATTGGAAATCAATGCAAATTGGGTATCTAACTCCTTTAGTCTCCTTTGCAGATCTCAGCCCTTTTACATGCAGTCCTTAAAGGACCAGCTTATAACCAAAATAAATGAAATGAAGTAATATTGACGCCTTCATCTCAGAAATAAAGAACATCTAATTGTGCCACAGTTCGAAAGCATTACTACACTGGTGTCCCAGCTGAACTCACATGATACAATACTGAAGTATGGTAGGAAGAGATGTGACCTTCATTATAATGGGTTTCATGCCTCTGGCTATTATGCTTTGAACTACAGTATAATTGTAGCTGAGCTGCCATCTACTTACAAGAATTTAATAAGCCTGTGCACAGTAAAAAGTTGAAAAGAAAGCGAGTCATTGTGAGATGAATGTAGGGAGGGGCTCAATAGGAGTAGGAAGCTACAAGCTTTGAAATAGGTACGTAAATGTTTCTCCCCAACCTGCTTTACATCTTTAATATTAAAGACAAAACACCTCTTTTGCCAGTTGCACATATGGTTAAAAAAATACAAATTGGATACAGTTTTGTCAATGATAGAGAGCACTGAATTCAAAATGGTGGTACTGAACCTCTAGACAACAAAAATAACCCTTCAGCGGATGAAATTTTACATTAATGCTCTGGACTTGCACAGTCTTTCAATGCTATTTTTCAGAATAGACAAGTGATTTCCCCTTATTAAAGAACTAATCATGTAACAAATTTGGTTCTGGAACTCTGCATTTTGTATTATGCCAGTGCAAAAAAATTCTGAAATTCTCAAAAATGTATTTGTGTGTGTTCCCTTTTCTTTTTATAACCTGAGACATGTCTGGCAAGATTTAGCCAAGAGATTTAGAATTCTTCTATCTTCCCCTATATGCAAAGTTCAGTTTTATCTGATATTTCTTCAAGATCCTTTACAATACAAACCTGCCACAGTATTAACTGCTGCTGGATCTAAAATATTAAGTTGATCGACTACATTCCTTCTTGTCAGTAGCTTGCTTGGAATGGTAAGACGCACTAAATCAATCCTAATTACAATAGCCATAAGTGCTACCACAAACAGAGACCGAAGGACCCATATTGCACTCTTTCCAGTGCAGAAGACACTGCTTGGATACATTTAGCCACTTACTGTCAGCTTCAATGCTGTGGCTAATTCAGCCCTCCCAGAACACTTAGTAATTTTTACTTATCCTCTTTCATTTACTAGATGGGGACCAAGATCAACATACTGCTAATCCTGAAATTTAAGAATTATAGTTCAATAAATATTTTTTACATGACTAATGTATGAGAGAGGGAGTTTTACCTCACATGTCCTGTTTTTCATTAACCAGATGGGTTACAGGAGATTGGGAGCCCTGCAGCAAAAGCTGTGGAAAAACAGGATATCAAGTGCGTTCTGTACGGTGTATCCAACCCCTGCATGACAATACAAATCGTTCTGTTCATACCAAATATTGCAACAATGATCGTCCAGAAGGCAGAAGGTCTTGCAATCGAGAACTTTGTCCTGCACAGTGGATGATAGGACCCTGGTCACAGGTAGATATTGATCATAAGTAATTATCAATCATATTTTTCATATATTTTATAAATCAGGGAAGGGGGAGTCTTCAGCGAGTTGTCCTGTCCTGTCCTGCTACTGCACTGACTGGAAAACTTCTGCTTACCAATGTAGAGCGCACTGTATCCACCAGGGCTAAATCAGCCTAGAAGTGAGTATAGGAGGGGCAACTGGCAGTATGGCCAGCAGTAGAACACCTAGCAATTTGTTCAGAAGTAATGCTGTTTGATTTGGCTCCCATGAGCCAGATCTTTCTGGTCTGAGTTGCAGTTTCAGAAAGAAAGAAAGTGGCCCCTCCAGCATTTCTCTTCTGTTTGTCTCTTTAACTATTTCACCAAATGACACTGCTCGGAGAAGACTAATACAATAGATTGGTGTCATGCCTTTTTCTTTTTTAGAAGTGCCTAAGGGAGTTAGGTACCCAACCTTATTGCAATTAAATGGGCATTGGGCATCTTTGACAAAGAAAAGACATTATGAGGGAAGGTTACAAGTACTGAGTGAAAGGGATTGCAGGCTGGTTGCTCTTCCGGTGCTACTTTTTCCATACAGAGGCGTTAGGTACAAAGCAGAGCCAATGGTTCTAGCAAAGTACCAGGAGTCGGGAATTCTAAGCTTCCTGTTCCTGACTCTTCCACTAACATAGTGTGCAACTTTGTAAGTGTGCACTTACCCTCATTGTATTCGGTTTCCCCAGGTGTAAAGTATTTAACAACTTCCCAAGAGCGCTGCAAGGCTTGATCTATTCATGTGTGTAAAGTGCTCTGAGCTCATCAGCTGGAAGGAGAGATGTGAGTGCAGTGTAGTGGCATTACATGTCAATCTACTCAAATTGAAAAGATACCATACATCAAAATTATCTTTCATTGTGGTTCTCCATGAAGCAATTTACAAAGCATAGCTGTATCTGTAGGTACAACATTTGATTTTAGATCTCTGCTATACCAATAGGAGCCATAGGATTGTTTTTCTTCTTTGTGACTTTCATAAGAATTGTAAGCAATACAGTTCAGGATAAGTGTAGTGGCTAGATGCATATAGTCTTATTCATATACTGCTTGGACTTTGAGCTCTTCTAAGGAGGGATTGTGTTTTCACAGTGGGCTCTCCCCAGGGTTGGAGGGGTTTGTGAATGCTCTTGTAGTATGAATGTGATAATGTGGTCAGGTCAAATTATGTACCATACATAGCTGAACTGTGGTCCAAGACAAAAAGAATTCCTAATAAATCATGTGCAAAAGATGAATCAAGGCCTAATTTGTACATTTTCTCCCCAGTGCTCTGTAACTTGTGGTAACGGCACACAGGAACGGCAGGTTTTGTGCAGGACGAGAGACAATGCTAGTGGCTATTGTAAAGAAGACAAACCAGAAACAATGAGGATCTGCAGACTATCTCTATGCCTCAGTAAGCTCTCTGCTCTTTGTTCTTGTGACTGGCATGTTTTGCTAATTTTGAAAACATTATTTCAATTAAATGTGGTTAAGCAGTGAAGCCCTCCTTAACTGAATTCACATTCATGCAAGAGATTAATTTGTATTCAGCAATATGTGCCAGGGGTTTCGAGTGTCAATGAGATTGTGGACCTGTAAGTGGTTTGTGTGGCTAGCATACTTTCTATGCCTAATTATTTCACAGTGATATGGGACACTAGCCAACCCAGCTGCTACGATATTGCAGGCCAGAAGCCCAGAGAACACTAAGGTGGAATTATGGGAAATGCTGCTGCTCAGTGCCAGTGATTCTGAGAAGTCTTGGGATTGGCCAGAGTGTGGTGGGGCGGTACCCATTAAAAGCAGCAATATGTGGAAGTGGGCCTCTACTTGCTCCATCTCCCCACCAATGACATCTCAGGGCTGTTGCTCTCTTCCTGTCACTTCTGTCAAGACAGGTCATCTTTAGGATTTAGCCTTGAAACATCAAACAAGGTATCACATATTTGTGTCCACTGAGCTTGTTCCTGTCCTCACTGGCTTTTTTGCCATTTGCAGATGTTGCCTGTGAGGTCATTTAAAAATGATAAAATTGTATCATTTTACACTTTATTATTGTTCAATAATTGTTGTTCTCAATAGTACTGATGTTTTGCTAAGTAGAAATACGGCCTTGGAGTTAGCCTGTTGACTTAAGAAGAGTATCACTTACATGTACCATGTGAAAGATCCTAAAGAGTGCAGCTGTTAAACACAAATGTGGTGACCCATAGACTGCAGTACATGGTTAATACTGCTACTGGAAACTAGTACTTTTCAGTCTTCCTTTCAGATTTGCTATTACACTCCAAACCCAGGGAGCAAATTATTAATTAATAGCAAATTGAAAAAAAGACATCAACTATTCAATTATTCTAAAAGATACCAACCTAACAACATTCTAGTCTTTCTCGCTGCTACTTTTTTCACTCACGCCAATTCAATTTGACCCAGTTATGACATAGTAAAGCTACTAATGTTAATACATTTTGTGCTTACATTTTTTCCTCTATTCCAGGAAATGTTTCTGATCCATCAAAGAAAACCTACATGATACAATGGCTGTCAAGACCAGATGGAGATTATCCCATCCAGAAAATATTTTCAAGTAAAAGACCCATTTATAACTCTGCCTTTGCCCTTAAATGCATGCCACATCAAATGTGGACTTTGCCTTTTGCTCTTTTCCTCTCTATATTTGGAAAATTCCCTTGACTTTACCAAGTTAAATCTTCGGCTGAATCTTTTTTTCGCACTGGGCCCTTGGTGCGCAGTGTCTTTCGTCTCTGGAGCTCGAGCACCAATGATGGCGGAGGTCTTGGAGTTGTTGGATGTGTGAAGTAGGATCTCTGCAGTATGTTGCACTCCTCTGAAAGGGAGCTGGGGTCAGTTTGCTTGTTAGTTGGTGATGGTGAAAAAAGGCTTACTGGTTTATGACGTTCAGTTTGATAGCAAAACTGAGAACTTATTGTGAATGTGATCACATCACAATAATGACACCTTGTAGTGCTAAAGTTCTCCTTTATCTAAAGGCTCTGAATCTCATAACATGCTAGTTTTCCTTTTGGGGTAGTTTGTTGGATGAAAGAATTCATTCCATTTTCCGTTGCAGTGTCATTGCTTACTTACCCATGCTGCTCAAATGTATTCCTAATTTAATAACTGTTTGTTTTTGTGAAAAGCTTATTATTACAAGTAGCTCCGTTTCTGTTGATATTTTAAATGCTGCTATTGTACTGTACGCTTTCTTCAAACTCCTACCTGTTCTGAATATTTTCTTTTCAAAAGCTGCAAGGTTCTTTTTTCTGCATACCATTTTGCCAGAGTTTTGCATATTTTTCCTATGTTTTGTTAAATGTAAGTGGTCCAAGCTATAAAGGTTTGGTATTGGTGGTGTTTTTTAAACATAGTTGAGGCAATATGACATTTTCATTGACTATGATGTCTCAAGTTGCTCAGCATTGAACTACTTATGATCATTACATCCATTGGTCTTTTTTCACCATATGCATGTTTGACTTGATTGGTATGATTGTGTGTGTGTGTATATGTTCTATATATGTGTCAACTGGCAAACATAACAGTGTGAACAACTATAGAGTTACCTCAATTTTTATTGCTTTTTTTTTGCATAGGAAAAAAAAATAAATTTTAGAAAAATGCCTTAATGTTTAAATGTAATGGCATTAAATACCAGATCCGGCTTTAAATACAAACAGTACACTGGAAACATGAGTTAATCTTCATAAACAGCATTTTTACTTGAATGATAAAATATTGGAAGGAAGTAAATTTAATCAAAGGTTAATTTGCACAGTCCGTGTACATTTCACAAAGAAAAAGTCATTTATTTAATGTCTCAAAATTTAATTGTTGCTTCACCTTATGTATTTGTGTTGGAAGATTTGGAATTCACTATGCATAAAACCATTTGTGACATCAAGTAATAGTAGAAGCGCATCAATTTTTAAACACCAGTCTTTGAGTTATATAGTAAATTGCTACCTTATTCCACTGATTCCTTTAGAAAGGTGGCACTTCCAAATCTTTGGCTCTTCAGCAATGTAGCACTTCAAACTTGTCATTATCATGTGATCACATATTTAAATTTTGCTGTTAATATGATAATTTCCGGAAACGTGTTAATAATTTACATGACAAGGTGAAAAAGCAAAGACACATCCCTGGCACTGAATACTGTTATGTAAAATAATTGGTGTTTAACTGTATAAATATATTCATGACTGTTACCTTTAAATAGAAAAATGTTTAGTGATGTTTCAAGATCTGGGTGGCTATAGAGAATGGTGCAATAAGGTATCTGGGCATTGTACACTATGTCTATATGCACTTTGGTTTATCAGGGATATTTTATTAGTGTTTTGTATGTATTGAACATTAATATTAAAGATGTGCCAATTCATTTTGCTTTCCAATATTTTTATTAGACCAATTTAATGTGTACCAAAGTGACTTTGAAACTGACTTATTTTTTTCTTAGTGATGATTTGAAGACATACTGCCAGTCTGTCATGCATACTGCAAATAAAACAAAAGTTCAGCACATCTGACTATTTTGGTTTGGAAAGATAATATACATTTCATTTTGATCTTCATGAGTTACAAGGTTTTGGAAATTTATTTATGTAAAATATGAAACTAAACTTTTTCAGATACTGGAATTTGATTCTCATGTAATTTTTATGCTTGATTACTTCATGTTTTTGCTAAAAAAGGCATTTTTCTAAAGAGGCATCTGTTGACTCTTATAATATATAGACGAGAATGGCTGTGCCTTTTGAATCTAAATTTAAATGTTAGCTTGCAGAAAATTCAACAGGTACTATATATTTGGAAAAGCTTGTACTAAAGCCACATAGGGCAAAATGTTCAAAGGGGCCTCACGCATGAAGAAAGTTTTATATAAGTTTTTGCATGCAAAAACTTGCACACACTAAATTGCATCTGCAGGTTTGAAGCCGCTTGGAAAATTTGTCCAAAACTCAATTACTATTCTCAGATTTCCAGGAAGGAGTTCCTTCTGGTTGTTGTCTCAGTTTATCATCTGAAAATAAACTGACAAATTAAAATAAGAACCATATTTTTGTTTTTCTACAGAAAATGCAATGATCAATGGATAAATGGGTTAGTTTAAAGACAAGTCGTTTGTCTTGTCAATCAACTCTAGCTTTTCAAAGCAAGAGGAATAGTTATTAGCATATGCTAGACTGATATGTTTGCCAATTAAACACTAACTCCCTATATTTTTAACTGAGCATGAATGAAGAGCTGACACCTGTGCTTTCTAAATTCATATAATATTTCTGAATCTGCAGTGGTGCTGTAATTTGCTGAAATGTTGCTGAGCGCTTAAATAAAAGGGTGGCAAAGTATGGTATCAATAATGCTAAACATATGTGGCTTTATGTATATTCTGCAATCAGGTATACTGTGAATTAAGGCAAGTATTTGAAATTATACATCTTGTCCTATAAGAGTTCACAACAACTTCTGTTATCGTTACTAGTCAATAGGTATGATTGTATTCCCATGGTAATGCAGGAACTCTCACCTACAGCTGGCTCCTGGGTTACTGCAAAAGAGGGCCCCGGGGGGCTCATAAAGTTACAGTCAGCATTGTAGCTACTGAGAAAATAACTTGTCACTAACCCTCCAAAGTGTTGTTCTAACCTGCCCTCTTCTGCAGCACGTTCCCCCAGTCTGGGTTTATTTGGATGGCAGGAATTAATGTAATTCTGTTTGTTGCCTTGCCTAGAACCAGGAGGTACTGGGGCACTGCACTGCTGCTAGCATAGTGAACAGAACACAGAGAGCCTGTAGAACTGTGTCCATGCAGGGGAGATAGACAGCATGCTGTCCTTGACGTCAGTGACTCCTCTGGGGGTAAAAGGGAGACAGGTGGAAAGCCCCAGCCTTGTTAGCTTCCACTGGCCAAGAACTACTGATTAAAGATTGCATCCCAGCCAGTCTGCCCAGCGGTGGGGAGACAAGGATTTTAGTGGTTTCGGACTAGACTTGGATAAATACTTTAGAAGAAGAATATGGCTAACCCCCCTAATCCTAAACTTTGCCACATCCAGTTCACTGACACCATGATCTGGCCCAGTGCATTCATTGTGACTCGTTCAGACTAGATGATCTAAATAATCCCTTCTGGCCTTAACATCTATTAATTATCCTGGTTTAATCTTTATTAGGTGTCTTCATTCCCTGATTTACAGAAGTCAGGGATTTGCAGTGAGTCTCCCAGTCACTAATGTCAGTTAGCACAGTTCTACCTCGCTTGTGTAAAAAGCTGACCATATTCCAAGTTCCTCCTTAAAGGCAGAAAAGGTTTGCTCCAAAATCTTCACAGTTCTTGTAGGCAAGATAACCATTTAGGCTATGCCACCACTTTCAGACTGAAAGCTAGACAGCTGAGCAAGAAATGACTTCCATATAAATTATTTTAAATTAGAAGCTATATACAGCCTCAGCCAAGACTACAGCTTTTTGAAGCTCAGATACAGGCATATAGAAGGAAACCCAAGGCTGAGATTAGTGGCTTTTTACACTTTAATTCCTCCTCATTTTTAATTAAATCACTGTTACTCTGCATAACAGCATATAAAAGGAGTGAAGGAATAAAGAGCTCCTGAGTAAAATTTGTGACTTAAGCTATTTGTGGGCTTAAGGTGGAATTCTGGAGTAACAACATAGCATTAGTAAGGTTGTTATACTTCACAACAATACAGTGAACTCATGTCACTGCCACAGCTTAGTGTTAGTATAGCATAAGGGAAAGATATGGGGTGCTTGGATTTATCATAGAGATGGGGCCAACATGCAAAATTCAGATCTGGCTTTGATTACCCTAGAGTTCGATGGTGTCAGGATTTAGAGTCTCAGTTAGACCTGCTATAATTAAAAGGGTCCATTTGTCAAATTCCCAGCCCAGTTTGTATTTCCAACCCTGCCCCCATTGCCAAAGCCTGAGTGTGTCTGTTGCTGATTTTATAGGATATGACTTTAAATGTTCTTCTAGGATAAGACTTCCCCCATGTGCTGTTTATTTACCTTTCCTCTTTCTCTCTTTCAGGGGAACGTTGCCAAGGAGACAAGTCCATGTTTTGTCGCATGGAAGTTCTCTCTCGTTACTGTTCAATTCCTGGTTACAATAAGCTGTGTTGCAAGTCCTGTAATATGTATCACAACATAACAGAAGATAATAATGTAACTGATTCTAACCTAAATAAGAACAACATTGAGGAGAATCTCCTGCCTACTCTCACTCCTCCTACTGGGCTGGTTGTCATGCAGGCTACCACTGGTCCTCCTCTTGTTTCCAACTCAAGCATCACCCATTCCAATGCAACTGAGGACCACCCAGAAATTAATGCGGTAGACGTGCCATATAAAATCGATGGGCTGGACAATGAAGTACCGCAGCACAACCTCATCCCACGGAGGAGGCTGCCTTACGAAAGGACAAAGAATCAAAGAATTCAGGAGCTGATCGCTGAGAAAAGAAAGAGAGAGACTATTAGTAAGCTACATTAAAATGGAAATACGGCACAAATCACATTTTTTCTCTTATAGAGATGTTACCACCACCATAGTAATGCCCATGTCATAAAAACTAGAAAAAGAAAAAAGCGGTGCTATGGCAGAAATGCCAAATTCTAAAGCCTAAAATAAACAGAAATGTAAGATTGTTTCATAATGCTAGTATAAACATTTTGATGGCTAGGTTTACAGGGTGCTATAACGTACTAGTGCAATATCAGTACATTATTTCACTGAATCCACACAAACCTATTACCTAGCCCAGATCAGCAGCTTTATTGATTAGGGGCTCTTTTCACTCCTCAATGCATTGCATAACTCCTAGGGAATGCTAATGGGAGTTGCATTCAACAGGGAGGAGAACAGAGTCCATTACCTACAAATGCCTTTAATAGTGACAACCAGTTGATCAAGAGAAGTATTGCATCAAACCATGCAATAAATTACTCCCAGATTCAGGATGGTATTTAAGTACATGCATGACTTTAAACATGTAACTAGTCCCCCTTACTTAAATGGAACTATTATCATGGCTACACTTACATTTCTTTCTTAATTGGAACCTTACATTTGAGATTCTTTGTACAACCATATATTTAATCTAAGTTCAGAACTGATAACCTGTAGTTTGCATGTTCCCATAAATAATTTCAAAGCATTTTTATCTATAAAAATGATTTACTATTTGACTGGACCTATAGAATTTAGACTGACAGTGTCCTAATCTTTTGTTTGAGTATCTTTATTTCATAGTCTTTAAACTCCTGTTTTACAATATCCCCAATGGTTTTAGTTGACATTCTTTTCAGTCTACCTTTTATCAACACTCTCTTTAACTTAAAATGACTGGAGTCTTTTCCTTTCCTTTCCTTTGGTGCTTTATGAAGAAAGTGTAATTGTGTGTGTTAATGTTTTTCATGGTACAATGTTATGTCATTCTGAAGGAACACATTGTGTTATCAATCTTTCCTTAGGACAGCTCTGTTGCAGCAGAAGTGAACAATTGTTCATCATACTTATATATAAACACAGTACCAAGTGTGCTTAGAGCTTAGTAGCCTGACAGCCCTTTGAGTACTTCCTTTCCCTGCAATGTCTTCTGATAGCTGAGGGCCTATATAAGTAACCTCACCATTTTCCAGAGCTCATTTTGGATGGCTCGTAAGTAGAAGACATTCAGCGTGGTTGTTTGTACCTTTTGATGAGGCCATACCTGCTTTCAAATGCCTCTATATAATGCAAGGATGTTACCAGCTGCCTTACAGGATAAACTAATGTGTACAGTAGGTACTGAGCATTTGAGCCAAAGACCACTAAGCTCAGTGGAAAGACTCCCATTGACTTCAATGGGTTTTGCAAACCCTGGAATACTGTATGAGTAGGAATTAAAACCTGTGTGTTTGTGGGTTTTATTAATTTTGCTCTTGCCTACTGGGTTGACTTTCCCTTGTCTGCTCAAGCTTGTTAATATTTTCCAGGGAATAAGGTCTCTTTGAAACCGTCAGTTAGGGCTGCCTTGACGCTGTCAGTTCACATAGAAGAAGCAACTGATAGGTGGCAAAATGCTCTCAATTCAAATTTTTGATCTTGAATTAAGAAGATACAAGGTGGTGGTCTCATTTGCAGAGCTAGTTTGGACATATGCTAAATTCCCACACATGTAAGATGCGACATTGGCTTAGTTGCTGTGTGAAGCAGTGTTGAGCCTGGCAGCCAGGCCTTCCTCTGAAAAGGAAAACCCCAACTGACTTTCTGCTGTCTATGTTGGGGCCCCCCATTTCTGCTTTAAAGTTGTGAGTGAATGGTTCTCCTAGCTTCCATTGCAAAGTATCCCAGTTTAGATTGGAAAGAGGCAGCGCTAAAAGTAGCCCTGAGTGCACTGCAATTATTGAAACCAGCAGCTGAATCTATCCCAGAAACTTTTGAAAAGGACAAGAGCCAAGTTAATGAAAATCATTTACAAAGAATAAAGTAGTAGAGAATGGGGCCAATTTATCCCTGGTGTAATGCCATCAGTTTCACTTCCTCACGGGAAGGTGTGGAGATCAATTCAAAGCACTGTCTGAGCACTTCAGAAGCATTAAATGATAGGGGCACATATACCAACCTAAACTGACAGAAGTTACATCAGCGGCTTGCTGCAAGTCAAAGACCTTGTAAGATCCCTGTGCTCATGGCATCTGCAGGAATGGAGATGCACAGGTTTCAGGGTTCAAAGTATTGCTTGAGCTATGATGCATTAGCAGACTCAGAAACCTCTTTAAAGGGGTTCACTGCTAGAGGGGGCAAAGATCCACACTCTCCCCATATACCTATACTTACACAGCCTCTTCTATTCTTTTCCTACACTGACCTCTTCTCTTGTGGCTGGTGGGAGCATGTTCCACTAAAGCATGGTTTCTTTTGGGTCTCTAAAAATAAAATTAAAGGTCCATATTGTGAAAACATCTAAAACAGGCTCGGTTTGTGCATGTGGTAGGTCAGTTGGTTGAATTAATGGCTCAGATGAAGACAAGAACTCAAAGAAGGGAAGAACTGTCTTAGTATCAAACAGTTCTACCGTTTGACCCACAACGCCATCTTCTACAATCCCCAAATGCATACAGTCTACCAAAAGCTTGGACAGAAGTAGGGCAATTACCAGTTTTGGCAAAGGAGGAAAAGGCAGAAGAGACAGTAGGAAAATATCATTTTGCAGGTGGGGGGGGAGCATACCAAAACCATTCTTTTTGTGATAGAGGAGAGAAGTATGAAGGAAATAGAGAGGAGGAAAGGGGAAGAAGCTGCGGGTGCAGTTGCGGCGGAAGACGCAGGGTGAGTTTTCATCATGATTCCAGACTACTTTATCTTAGCTAAGGGTTGTGATTTTATGCCACCATGCTTAAAGTGGTGAGGTGGCTAGCTATAGTCCTGGCTCATACCTAGGGGTGAGTTTGGCACACCTCAGATGCAACCCCAATAGGTATATTAATATTTGGCTAAGCCCCTGCATGCTTAGCCCCATATGCCATCAAGGAGGAGATGCCAGCACTGTATTACCTGGTAACAGAGGCACAAAATTATTATTAATCATGTTTATTACATTGTCAGCTAAGGATCAACCAGAATCCTCCCCAACTTGTGCTAGGCACTGCATAGAGCCGTCGAAAGGCCCTGCCATGAGATGCTGACTGATAAATAGATGAGACGATATCCTTTTCCTTTGTTTTCCCTGTGTGCTCCCAAGCATTGCTGAGTGGTGACCTGGCTGTCTGTTAGGTGCCTGCAGCCAAGCGCAGGCCTGACCATTATGTGGGAGTTTAACATTATGCAGCTGCTGTCCCTGGGGCTGTCAGCGCCTATAACAAGTTTAATCTGACAGTCCCTCACAGTCTGGTTCAGAGGTTGCCATGTCATTGTGCATATGGCATAAAATAGAAAAATGAAGTCATGGGCTCCAAAAAGGAAAAACTGGGCAACTTTATCTCCAAAGTCTTAGCTAAAACAGCCCCAGTTCAGCTGCTATGCATAAAATCTAGATTCGGGACAAAGCAGGGTAGGTTGAATTCACAGCTTGTAGAAAGATGAGCTATTTTATGCTTTTCAAGTTTCCCCTGCTCTGTTGTGACAGTTCAACTTAAAGAATACTCTCCTCTGTCCCTTTATCATCCTAAACATACAACTTTAGGTCTGTGAGGGCAATACAATAAACAAGTAACCCCCACTCTAAACATAGCAAAGAGCTATCCAGTCACGCAGTAAACTAGACAAAACCTATGTTGTGGGGAAGCCTTGAAGGCTTTGGAGCGATGGAGGTCTCCACCTCCCAATATTCTTCTCCCTCCAATAGACCATGTGACCCCTTTCTCCCCACCCCCTTCTCTGCATCCTAAGTGTTGCCCTGCACATAGTCTGGGAGAAATCCCCCACCCCAAATCTTTGTTTCCTTGGCTGGACTCCTCATGGGGGAGGAGTGATTAGACGCTTGCAGAATTCATTGGTGGCTTTGATGGATAACAACCCTGTACTGTCCTCTGGCACCTTCTGGGGTCATATTTCCTTCTTCACATACAGACATGAGAGAACATATTTAAATGGTTTCTGCTGCTCCTGAGTGCATGGAATAGGTTTAGAAAGCCAGGGTATCCAGGAAGAAATACATGACAAAAACCCCACAACTCAAAAGTTACCCTATGATTTGACCATTACCTTCATAGAGAGGGTGTGAATGTGTGTGTCAGACTCTGACAGAAAAGCCACATTTTCACTGAAACATCTCACCCTAGGAAAGAGCAAATTTGGGGGGAGGGTTGCTTTTCTGTATCATTTTGCACAGCTCTACCCTGCACCCATGGTTTGCAAAGAAGCCAGAATGCATCTAGTCATTGGCTAATGTTAGAACTATAGGAGAGCCAGGGCTGAATGCTCTGGAGATGAAACTTTCGTCAACCTCACAAGCTGCATTTTGAGTTTCAAAACTAGTTCAAAGTTCAGAAACAGTCTTGGCACTTCAACACTTTCCCCCTTCACAAGAATGATTCAGTTCTTAAAATCAAACCAACCAAAAAAAAAAACCCCCAGATTTACCAAGCTCGAGGGAAGCCCATGCTGTATAGTAGAAACAGAACACACTCCACAAAAAGCAAGGCAGGTACTACTATACATATGGTATTCATTAGGGGCCTGACTTAGCCAATGCCCACAAAAGTTAATGGGTGTCTTTCCATCACCTTCAATGAGGATTGGACCAGAGCTTAGAGTTTCTCTATTTCTGACCTAGAACTCTTTCCTTTTTCAGGCTCTCTGAACTGAGTTTTCACTCTGCCTTCTCCGTGCTTTATTTTTGACTATTTTTAATTCCATTAGATCGCTTTTCTAACTTAGGCTTTTTTTGGGGTGGGGGGGCATGAAGTCAGTGACATTTGAACACAAGTCAAACTCTTCAGTCCACATTGTTCAGGGGGTAAGATACTGGCTAACGAGGGTTTGCCCTCTGTGAAACAGAGCAGCCTGCCACCTTCTCTTTACAATATTTCCATATGAGAAAGAATCTTACCCTAAGCCATAAGTACTACAGTCCTTTAAGCTGACCATAGTATTTCCAGTTCACAGAGAAGTGAAAAACCTAAATACCTTTTGGGCCACTCAGATTAAGCATAACCAACATGGAAGCAATAGTTGGGGTCTGGCCCATGGTTGCTTTTGTTCCTTTTCATGTGGTGGAATCTTACCCTAAGCCATAAGTACTACAGTCCTTTAAGCTGACCATAGTATTTCCAGTTCACAGAGAAGTGAAAAACCTAAATACCTTTTGGGCCACTCAGATTAAGCATAACCAACATGGAAGCAATAGTTGGGGTCTGGCCCATGGTTGCTTTTGTTCCTTTTCATGTGGTGGAATATGTGGATTGTTTACAGGCTTGTTAAACTTTGGACAGCAGCTTCCTCTTGCACTGCTACTTTTATTAGCATAGCTATAAATTGGGCAAAAACATTTTATTACATGTTTGTTTAACCATCGAATAGGCAGTACCTTTTGATGCATCACAACCCCTGGGTACCAATTTAACACAATACTCTGGAATAAAAGAATGGAATCTATTTAGTTATAGATCTGGTATTTCTGTAGTGGCCACTGGCTGTCTGATCTGAAAGCTGAAACAGCATTCTCCCTTAAGAGAAAGGATTTCCTGGTAGGTATTCATGCAATCATGGAGATTAAGAGTATAGGGACCCAAACACCACACCCATTAAATCCAACCACCAAATTAATGCATCCAGATTTTGAACGCAAGCCGATCAATTTTCTAAATTAATCTTTCTCAGCTCAGTATCTTAAAGAGACCCTAAAAATTAACAGTATTTCCTTTGGCTCCAATCAACTTCCAGTTTTAACTCACCTAATATTCCCTTTAGAATTCCTATAATCCATGGTATTCATTCACCAGTCCAGATTTTAACACCTTCCATTCAATATTTAGGTTCTCTCAGTACTCACTTAAAATGCTTTAAGATATGTGAACAGTCTATAAATGGTGCTTTACTAGTACTCAAAGGGTCTGTATGATTTACTTTATTATATAGTGCATTTAATACTTTATATATTCACCTACAATGCACAGTATTAGCTATGTTTGTCTAAATAACTGTATGGCATTGCCATTCAATTACAATACATACATCTTCACAACAATTGCAATGAATAGCCATTTCTTGTATATTAAAATGTATATACAAATTAGAACTTTTAATTTTATAATTTATTAAAGTTCAAAGGTCTGTGTTCTTTTGCAAAAGTGTTGAATTTTTCCCTTTGCCGACTCATTTTGTCCAAAGAAACATTGGATGTGGGTGTACTGAGGAAAGCAGGTGGTTTCAGACTCCAGTGAGGGTCTGTTTCCTTTCCTAGATGCTAGGTGTAATTCATTCTGATCAGGATGGGGTTGCTGCAGAAGTCCTGAGCGCACACACATTGTTACTGGATTAGATGCAAAGGGAACATAGGGATTGCCATATAGGATCAAACCAGTGGTGCATCTAATCCAGTTGTTGGTTCCCACCTCCCCAAAAATGTATGCATCTGATATAGGTTAGGCCCTGACCCAAAGGCCACCAAAATCAGAAGAAAGACTTCCATTGACTCTAGCGGGCTTTGGAGCAGGACTTCATAACACTTTTCAGGATGTTTTTAACAGTAGATCAAAGAGGTAGTTGATGTTTTATTCTGAATTAGACTATTTTACCTTTAAACATTAAACAGGGTCTGAGACAGATCTTCCTTGAAACTGAAATCTTAGTTACAGTTTTTATAATTTATCACTTAATTGCAGATTTCCTCACCATTAATGCAACTGAAATTCAGTTTGTTTGGCACTGAAGGTATGTTTACACTGCAATAAAACATCCTCAGCTGGCCCATGTCAGCTAACTTGGCCTGGCAGGACTCAGACTGCAGGGCTATGGAATGCAGTGTAGACCCTCAGGCTTGGGTGGAGCCCCAGCACTAGGACTCTGCAAGGGCGGGAGGGAATCCAGTTAGTATATTGCAGGTTTCAGAGTAGCAGCCGTGTTAGTTTGTATTCGCAAAAAGAAAAGGAGTACTTGTGGCACCTTAGAGACTAACAAATTTATTAGAGCATAAGCTTTCGTGAGCTACAGCATCCGATGCATCCGATGAAGTGAGCTGTAGCTCACGAAAGCTTATGCTCTAATAAATTTGTTAGTTAGTATATTGTAATTTACAGGCCTGAATAAAGAAACTCATACCATTTTAGATCATTTTAAACAAAAGAAGTGTCTTGTGGAAATGGGTTGGATGTTGCTATATCAATTTTTTTTAAAATTTTCTTTAATTTAATTTTAATTTTCTTTCAAACATGTGAAAACAAACAGATCTGATGGCTCAAAATTCAGTGATGGGATACAGAAATTATCTCTTTCAGGCTACAGGTCTAAAATCAAGCCCTGGAATATTATTGACTAGTAAAAGACTGTGCTTCTTCCTAAAACGATTCCAGTGCAATATAAGAGGGTTTAAGCAGTGTGCAGACTTTTAACTTTTAACATAAGAATGGCTATACTACGTCAGACCAAAGGTCCATCTAGCCCAGTATCCTGTCTTCTGACAGTGGCCAATGCCAGATGCTTTGAGAACCACATCAATTCATGCTATTCTGACTCAGAAAAAAATGATACATCATGTGCAGTTTATTTGGGGAAGCCAATGGGAGTTGGGAACCTCAATACCTTTGAGGAACTGGGCCCCATGGTCGGTTCTATAGCTAGCCAAAAAGAAGCGGACCCCAGACATTCACTAGGAAGGGTGCGCTAACTCCGAAGTATTAGCACTGAGCCAGTACACATCCCCCCCTCCGATGTTTCTGCACACACTTGTTCAAATGCAAAATCAGTAGCCCCTCCCCCAAACCCTTTTTGAGTTAGCTAGTATATTCCTGGAAAGCGAACATGAGAAGGATGGCCTTGTGGTTAAAGTACTGAACGGGGACACCGGGGTCAGTTGCCAGTTCCGCCAAGACTTCCAGTGTGACTTTGGGCAAGTCATTTAGGCCCAGATCCTCGAAAGTATTTAGGCACCTTACTGCCACTGAAATCAATGGTAGGCACCTAAATACCTTTGCGAGTCTGAGCCTCTGCTTTCCATCTGTAACATGGGCCTAATACTACTTCCTTTCTCCCACCTTTTCTCTGGCTTTCTATTCAGTCCCTGCCTCAAAGAGTTTACAGTCCAGTTCTTGCTCTGTGTCTGTACAGCACCGAGCGCAATGGAGCCTCGATATCGGTTGGGACCGCTACGTGCTCTCAGAATACAAATAATAGAGAACAACAAATCAGGTTACTGCCAGCAATGTCCATGCAATCAGCAAATACAGAAAAACCTCAAACATAAGCATCTGCACTGGAAATCTGAGAGTTAAACTCCCCCCAAAATGAAATGAAACCAACACTGTGCTCCAGTGCTTAATTTGTGCCAAGGCTGCGCACCTCTAGGTTTGACAGTTCACAACCCTGGCATCTCTTTCATTAAAAATTAAGCTCTGCTGCTCTCATTTCAAACAATTAACCCTTACAAAGGGATGGCTCACAGCCCACCACCAGACGAAGAATTTTTCTTAAAATAATTTCGAACAACAAATACCTCAAGAAACAAAAGAACTGCGGGTTAAATTCACTGACTCCTCACTTGCGATGATTTATCCATTCAGCTCTTTACTCTATGTGCATTAAAGCAGAAAGCGATCTGGCATTGCAGGAAAAGGAAACATTAGCATAAGAGATTATTGCTGAAGGCAGAATTCTCCAACTTGTTTGCATATTCTACATTCAGACTGTAACCACAAATAGCAAACACATGTATTGGCTGTTTCTGCATGTAAAGTTAGGCCTGGCTCCATAAAAAACAAACCCACTCCCTGTGAAATGTTTTACAAAGGTGCTTAAGCCAGTGAAAGCGATACATGAAATGTCAAAAAAACCAACAGTTGCACTGCAGGGTCAACTTGGGTTTTAATTACTGAGCTGTACATCGTTACTGGCCTACAGGCAGGGTTGCCAACTTTCTAATTGCACAAAACCGATTACCCCCTTGCCAGCCCCAACTTGCTCCATCCCCCCCCTTCCCTCCCTTTCACCAATCTGGGGCAGGGGATTGGAGTGCAGATGGGGGGTGAGGGCTCTGGGGTGGGCCGGGGTTGAGGGGTTTGGAGTGCAGGAGGTGGCTCGGGGCAGAGGGTTGGGGGGGTGCAAGCTCCAGGAGGGAGTTTGGCTGTGGGAGGGGACTCCAGGCTGGGGCAGGGGTGCGGGCTCCCAGGTCCCTACAGTGCAGGCTCTGGGCACATGGGCGGCCAGGGAGACTCTGTGTGCTGCCCTCACCCCTGCAGACGCCGCCCCCGCAGCTCCCGTAGGTCGTGGTTCCCATCAATAGGAGCTGCGGAGCTGGCACTAGGGGCAGGGGCAGTGCACGGAGGCTCCCTGGCCACCTAGGCACCTAGGGGCCCCAAAGACCTGGTGGCCGCTTCCAGGGTGTAGCACGGAGCCAGGACAGGCAGGGAGCCTGCCCTAGCCCTGCTGACCGGGAGCCACCCGAGGTAAGCCCATGCCCCAACCCTGAGCTCCAACCCCCTGTCGCACCCCAGAGCCCCCCAAACCCGGAGCCCCCTACTGCACCCTAAACCCCTCAACCCCAGCCCCAGAGCCCATACTCTCTCCTGCACCCCAACCCCCTGCCTTAAGCTGTAGCCCCCTCCCACACTCCGAATCCCTCGGCCCCACCCTCCAGACTGGAGTCCCCCCACCTGCATCCCAAACCCTACACCCCCACCCCCTCCCACACCTCAACTCCCTGCCCCAGCCCGGAGCCCCCTCGTGCACCCTGAACCCCTGATTTCTGACCCCACCCCAGAGCCCACACCCCCAGTTAGAGCCCTCACCCCAACCCTCTGCCCCAGCCCACTGAAAGTGAGTTAGGGTGGGAGAGAGTGAGCATCAAGGGAGGGGGGAATGTAGTGAGCAGGGGGTGGAGCCTTGGGGAAAGGGTGGGGCTAGGGCGTTCAGTTGTGTAAGATTAGAAAATTGGCAACCCTATTTGGGGCCTAACTTCTTGTAACTCTCAGTGCAGAGCCCCAGGCTAGTTCGAGAGCCCAGCTTTTTGCATATATGCTCTGTCTTTTATTTTACACACACACACACACACACACACACACACCCTCTGTATTCTAGCCACTGCCAAATACTGTAAGGGGGATGGGGGGGAAGAGGAACCGCAGAGCCTATTAAGGTCCCTGATCTGCTAGCACAGACTCCTGCCCTGGTGTGGATTTCCACTGATGTCAGGGAGGAGGCTGCATGGATACAGGGGTCTGTGTGCGTGGATTGCACTGCAGGATCAGGGTTACCCTGAGCAAATATTTTTGTCCTGGAATCAGGGTGCACTTTAGCCCTTCCACTTTCACAGTGTAAAATACACCAATGGAGGAGTCATACCACTAACTCCCCTCATGCACTGCTCTGATAACATAAGGAACAGTCAATGAACCTCTCAAAGGTGAGGGAAAATAGCAGTTTGGCAATTTATTAAAATAACTCAGCCCTTAACATATCCAATGTGTTTTATAAATATGACTGATCCTTCTGCTGATGTAGGGGGGAGGATAAAACCATCATCTGCCAGTGACCCAGCCTGCTCAACCACCCAACAGCAGAGCTGCAGCACTTGTCAGTCACAGCCACATGCAACTATCTTATGGCTGCAGCTAGCAGCAATCTCATTATTTTTATGGCGCCCAGTCCAGCAAAGCCCTTGAGCAGATTGAAGTCAATGGGATTACTCACATGCTTGAAGTTAAGCCCATGCTTAAGCAAGTGCTTTGCAGAATCAGCACCATAGAAAGGGACAATGGTCTTCAGGAGCTGTAGGTTCAAGTCCTGGCTTTGCTACAGTGATTCTGTGCAGCCTTGGCCAGCTTTTCAAGAGAGTTCTACACTTATTTAGGTACCAAAATAACCGGTACCTAAATTTCTGAAAGTGCTCTGCACATTGGTTGGCCAGCTGGCCCTCAGGGGTCTAAATGGGAATGAAGCTCTTTTGAAAATCAGGGGCTAATTGTGGGTGCTGAACCCTCGTCAATCTGGACTGGAGCCCTTCTGAAAGTGACTCAGTCTCTCTGCTTTAGCTTCTTTATCTGGAAAATGGGGAGAGCAACGTTTAACTATCTTACCGCAGTGCTGTGAGCCTCAATTCATTAGTATTTTAAAATCTTCTTAGGGAAGATGCTATAGAAAGGCAAAATACTATGACAAAAGAATAATGAACTGCAACAACTGTGGGTGCCATTTTTAAGCTCGTTTCAGGAGTGAGGACAGCAGGATATACATCTATAACTCACAACATTTAAATCTGCTAATCCTCACATATCACCAGCAGAACCCCCCAAATGGCCCTTTTTGACTGGTGCGGATCCATGTGTTAGCTCACCAAGGCTTCAACTTTAGGCAGGACAGCAGTTGGAGGTGTCACATTTATCCCTTCCTTTTTCAGACGCAATGCTTTTGGAATGCAAGTTTTACAAGCACTCTGCCACTAGATGGTGGCATGGGATTGCAAGTAGCGATCCTATTTCAAAACTCTCCTGTAGTCACAATTGAGGAGAATTCTGCACAGATGAAATGTTGCCCATCATACTCAACCCCGAAGAGGAAACAGGAGAGGTGTCTCCTAACAGACCCATGCCAAGCCTACTTTAAAGAAAGACAGAACACCCCCCTCCCTTTTCACTACTCTCACATCTGAACTGTGTGAAGTCTTCAGAAAAATAAATTATCTCGGTGGAACTCTACTTTTATGGGGAATTAAATAAAACCAAGTAAAAGCCTTTAGCAGAAGGAAGGATTAAGGGATATTAACACTGCAAGGTTTTCAGCGAATGTTTGGTATCTATTGGCCCTTCCCTTTTACCAAGAAAAATGCAATTATCAAGACTGCAACAAATCTAGAGAAAGGAAAAGGTATCCATTAAGTCAGCAATTGGAACCACTAAAATAAAAGCTGGGCACAATTCCCAATGACTCAATCAGCAAATTGAGCCCATTTTTCTGGCTCTGAGCTGTCTGTGAGAAGGAGATGATGTTCTGGAATTTGTTCACTGTTCCCTATTGTTTAACAAATCATTTATGGACCAGAAGACATTCGTTTTAATTGTTTTGGATGGCGTATAAACGACTCGCTCCGAGAGTACTCATGATTTACGCAGTATGATTGGTCACTTAAGTTACAAGGTTGTTTCTGCTCACCCACCGATGACTGAAATTGTATAAAAAGGAGGGAAATCTGAGAGCTTTCAGGATGGCTGCCAAACTTTTCTGGTGCAAAGGGGGTTTGGGTTGCTGCTTCAGATGAATGCAAATCCCATTCCTGGGGAACCCGAGTGGTCATCCATCCCTTTTCATGAAGCATAGAGATGCTAACTGTGGCTGAATGGTTTTTCAGAACTAGAATCCAGATGTGTAATATCAGTGTAAAATAAGGACCATTTGTTTTCAACAAAGTCATAAATAATATAGAGCCCAGGGAGTGCTACAAATAAAGCCCCAGCCTCTTGAAAGCCTGAATTTCAGGAGATGGCCTCTTTGTTGCAAGGCCTAACATTCTGGCATGGTCTACAGCTTCACACATTATATATTGTACAGGGATACTTTAATGGGATTTTCTTCTGTGTTCCAGTAAGTTAATGTCAACCGTTTAACTATGGTATTCATATACTACAGTGATGCACAATCCGAACCACTTCAGTGCATAGTTCCACATACATTTCAAATCTCAACAATCTTAAAATGCTTACAAAAACAAAGAGATAATGCAAGCAAGGAGAACAAAGAAGATCAAAGTGGCTTAGTCCTATTTCCTAATTAAGATGTTTATTGTAATGAAAACATCTTTCATTTAAGAATACAACGTACGAAGCCCCACTACTAGCCTGCATTTGGCTGGCACAGAATTAATGGCGTAGTACTGAAATCATGCTTTACATATAAGAATCAGGTTTTGGGGTTTTGGGGGGGGTTTTTTTGTTTTTTTTTTTGCAGAGAGGTGGGCAATTTTAAGTGCTACCAATGCATTCTAACAAGTGCAACTTCTGCCGCAGTAGCACTTTGACAGGTTTCAGAGTAGCAGCCGTGTTAGTCTGTATTCGCAAAAAGAAAAGGAGTACTTGTGGCACCTTAGAGACTAACAAATTTATTAGAGCATAAGCTTTCGTGAGCTACAGCTCACTTCATCGGATGCATTCTGTGGAAAATACAGTGGGGAGATTTATATACACACACACAGAGAACATGAAACAATGGGTTTATCATACACACTGTAAGGAGAGTGATCACTTAAGATAAGCCATCACCCACAGCAGAGGGGGGAAAGGAGGAAAACCTTCCATGGTGACAAGCAGGTAGGCTAATTCCAGCAGTTAACAAGAATATCAGAGGAACAGTGGGGGGTGGGGTGGGGGGGAGAAATACCATGGGGAAATAGTTTTACTTTGTGTAATGACTCATCCATTCCCAGTCTCTATTCAAGCCTAAGTTAATTGTATCCAGTTTGCAAATTAATTCCAATTCAGCAGTCTCTCCTTGGAGTCTGTTTTTGAAGCTTTTTTGTTGAAGTATAGCCACTCTTAGGTCTGTGATCGAGTGACCAGAGAGATTGAAGTGTTCTCCAACTGGTTTTTGAATGTTATAATTCTTGACGTCTGATTTGTGTCCATTCATTCTTTTACGTAGAGACTGTCCAGTTTGGCCAATGTACATGGCAGAGGGGCATTGCTGGCACATGATGGCATATATCACATTGGTAGATGCGCAGGTGAACGAGCCTCTGATAGTGTGGCTGATGTGATTAGGCCCTATGATGGTATCCCCTGAATAGATATGTGGACAGAGTTGGCAACGGGCTTTGTTGCAAGGATAGGTTCCTGGGTTAGTGGTTCTGTTGTGTGGTGTGTGGTTGCTGGTGAGTATTTGCTTCAGATTGGGGGGCTGTCTGTAAGCAAGGACTGGTCTATCTCCCAAGATCTGAGAGAGCGATGGCTCGTCCTTCAGGATAGGTTGTAGATCCTTGATGATGCGTTGGAGAGGTTTTAGTTGGGGGCTGAAGGTGATGGCTAGTGGCGTTCTGTTATTTTCTTTGTTGGGCCGGTCCTGTAGTAGGTGACATCTGGGTACTCTTCTGGCTCTGTCAATCTGTTTCTTCACTTCAGCAGGTGGGTATTGTAGTTGTAGGAATGCATGATAAACACCTACAAGATCTCTATCATGCATTCCTACAACTACAATACCCACCTGCTGAAGTGAAGAAACAGATTGACAGAGCCAGAAGAGTACCCAGAAGTCACCTACTACAGGACCGGCCCAACAAAGAAAACAACAGAACGCCACTAGCCATCACCTTCAGCCCCCAACTAAAACCTCTCCAACGCATCATCAAGGATCTACAACCTATCCTGAAGGACGAGCCATCGCTCTCTCAGATCTTGGGAGATAGACCAGTCCTTGCTTACAGACAGCCCCCCAATCTGAAGCAAATACTCACCAGCAACCACACACCACACAACAGAACCACTAACCCAGGAACCTATCCTTGCAACAAAGCCCGTTGCCAACTCTGTCCACATATCTATTCAGGGGATACCATCATAGGGCCTAATCACATCAGCCACACTATCAGAGGCTCGTTCACCTGCGCATCTACCAATGTGATATATGCCATCATGTGCCAGCAATGCCCCTCTGCCATGTACATTGGCCAAACTGGACAGTCTCTACGTAAAAGAATGAATGGACACAAATCAGACGTCAAGAATTATAACATTCAAAAACCAGTTGGAGAACACTTCAATCTCTCTGGTCACTCGATCACAGACCTAAGAGTGGCTATACTTCAACAAAAAAGCTTCAAAAACAGACTCCAAGGAGAGACTGCTGAATTGGAATTAATTTGCAAACTGGATACAATTAACTTAGGCTTGAATAGAGACTGGGAATGGATGAGTCATTACACAAAGTAAAACTATTTCCCCATGGTATTTCTCCCCCCCACCCCACCCCCCACTGTTCCTCTGATATTCTTGTTAACTGCTGGAATTAGCCTACCTGCTTGTCACCATGGAAGGTTTTCCTCCTTTCCCCCCCCTGCTGTGGGTGATGGCTTATCTTAAGTGATCACTCTCCTTACAGTGTGTATGATAAACCCATTGTTTCATGTTCTCTGTGTGTGTGTATATAAATCTCCCCACTGTATTTTCCACAGAATGCATCCGATGAAGTGAGCTGTAGCTCACGAAAGCTTATGCTCTAATAAATTTGTTAGTCTCTAAGGTGCCACAAGTACTCCTTTTCTAGTAGCACTTTGTGTAACCTTCTTCTGTATGCATGTGATTTGTGTCCCTTTTGGCAGAATCCCAGAAATTCTACCGTTTCTGAGAAGGCACACAACTAAAATGGCACCTACTCGGTGCGGCTGCTCCATTCTTTTCCCTTTGCTGCAGAAACTGGAACCGGAGCATCACCGAATTCTAGTCGTTTCACAGTGGCAGGGTCTCTATAGCTCTGTTAAGCTCTTTAGAAAGTTCACATACTGTTGTACTTTAGAGCTGAGGTATAGCTTGGTTCTCTAATAAAACTAAGACTGTGGTGTGAGTTTTTTTGGTTTTTTTTTGTTTGTTTTTTAAAGAAACAAAAAGTAAAGAATGTTATGGCCCAGATTTTTGGGAGAGCCCAGCAGCTGTCATTGTTCTCACGTTCCCACTGGCAGCTGCTGGATCCTAAGCACTTTTCAAATCTGGCCACTATATTTAGGTGCCTAAATGGGAGCTGAATTATTTTGAAACTCCAGCCCCAAATATGAGGGCTGAGCACTTACAGAAGGCCTGGTCTACACTTAAAATTTACACCGACCTAGCACTCCTGAGCACCATAATTAAGCTGACCTAACTCCTGGTATAGAGGCGGCTAAGTTGACAGAAGAACTATTTGTTTGACTTTGCTACTGCCGCTCAGAGAGGTGGATGACCTACAAAGATGGAAAAATGTCCCGTTTTTATAGGGACAGTCCCCTTTTTTGGAACTTTTCCTTATATAGGCACCTATTACCCCCACCCCCTGTCCCATTTTTTTCCCCCCACAGTTGCTTTCTGGTCACCAAGCACAACTGCCATGCTGTAGCAGAGACATGGCCAAAGTCTGGCCTTACAATAATGTTAAGGGTTTGGGTTTAAGCTATCACCACCTGGAAATTCAAAGTTAAGATCCAAGCAGGAGATTTTCAAAACTTTCATTAAAACTGCATGGAACTGATGTTCCTAAACCCAGATGGCATTTAGACACCTCACATTCAGTGACTTCAATAGGAGTCAGTTAGGTACCTACAGCCCAGATCCTCAAAAAGTATTTAGGTACTCCTGAAATCCCTCCAGGATCCCATCCAGGGTACCAGGTTGAGTTCAGGTGTGGCCAACAGCTCACTCCAGAACAGTGAAAGACCTTTTATACCATGTTGCAATAACCAAGTAGAGGCAAAGCATTTTATCCTTAACTATCAACTTCCTTTTTTCCCCAAGAGTTTAAGCTGTAACCACCATTTTATTTCCCCACTCCCTTTGTGAATTGATTATGGTATTTGAACGGCTTTCTTTCAATAGTTATTGTGAAATATGCAGCCAGTGCTACAATTGCTGGTAAAAGTTTTCCATCCAATTCCATCGAGTTAATATCAAACTGTTCATTAATGTTTCACAGCAATGTCTTTAGTACATACCACTGTATCTGCCATCTGTAATGAACAAGAGGTTAATGGTCTGTATTAATATAATTAATAAAAGGAATGTCTGGAATCTGACATAAATCAGCTCAAACTGTCATTAAAATTTCATGTTAAAGAAAAAGAAAGTATGAGAGAGAGAGAGAAGCAGAGATGTCCCAAGGCTTTTAGGAACATAAGCATTGCCGCACAGGACCAGACCTGAGGGTTATCTAGCCCAGTAACATGTCTGACAGTAGGCAGCATGACATGCTTCAAAGAAGATGCAAGAACCCCACAGTAGCCTCATCTGGGATAGTTTGAATGTATCCTCTTAACCCTTAATAGGTACAGATTGGCTTAAATCCTGAAGAATGAGGTATAATATCCCTCCTGAAACCCTAAGTATCTACTATCTACTGAACAGTTACCCCTATATAAAGTCCAGTACCTCATCTCGCTCATTCAGTAACTAAGAGGAAATTAAGTGCTAAAACTAGTCAAGCAATAATGGCTTTGTTTTCCTGACGCATTTTGGAACAACTTAGGTCTTGTCTACAGTGCAGACCTATATTTACTACGTTGCTCAGGGGTGTGAAAAATCCACACCCCTAAGCAACAGTTATAACAGCCTCACCCCCTGTGTAGACAGTGCTACATCTCAGGGAGAGCGTCTCCTTCCAACATAGCTACTGCCGCTCGTTGGGGGTAGTTTAACTATGCCGATGGGAGAGCCCTCTCGTCGGCATAGAGGGGCTACATGAGAGATCTTACGGTGGCGCAAATGCATTGGTACAGCTGTGCCACTGTAAGCTCTCTAGTGTAGCCATGTCCTCAGCAGAGGGGAGAGTTCTCTCTCATCGGCTTATGGCATCTTTATTAAAGCGTAGTGGCGGCGCTGCTGTGCCAATGCAGCATTTTAAGTGTAGTTAAAGTGTAGTGTGGCCAACACTCAGGACTGATCAAGAATCTCATGAGAGTTGATATTTTATTGAAAGCCCCAGCCCCTGGCGGTGGGTGATTATGCAAGAATCTCAGCTCTCATTGGCCAGACTTGCGAGGCCTTCACTCAGCGTGATGGCATCTCTCTGTTCGGATATAACGGGGTAACTTTTGAACATGGCAGCTGATCAATTCCAAAAATGTCAGGGAATGGTTTAGGCCAGTGGTTTTTCACCTGTGGTCTGTGGACCTATGGGAGTCTGCAGACTATATCTAAGATTTCCAAAGAGGTCTGCACTTCCATTTGAAGTATTTTAGGGGTTTGCAAATGAAAAAGGGTTGAAAACCATTATTCTAGTCATCACCAGGCAGAACCTCATTGATTTTGGTGACAAATGGAAAAAACAGAAGTGGAGAAATATGGAGCCCATGGCATCTGCTTTACAGCTGACGGGTGTGCTAGCAGGTCTGCAGGTGCCTATAGATCCATGAACTGGTTGACAGCGCCATTAACACCTACTAGCATACCCCATCACCCTCCATTGCAGCTCTACCCTTCATCCCAACACCTCGAATGGTGGGGAGAGGGGAATGAGGAAGCCCACAGACCCTGGGTATGGGGGCACAGAGAGCCCCTGGCCAATGGGAGCTGAGATTCTTGCATAATCACCCACCGCCAGGGGCTGGGGCTTTCAATAAAATATCAACTCTCGTGAGATTCTTGATCAGCCCTGAAAAGCCATGAGCAGTTAGGAACAACAGCTGTTGGACAGAGCCTCAGCCAGCAGGAGGGAGTGTGAAGGAAGTGTCATTCCTTTTGCCCTCCTACCTCTTTGTCACCCCAAAGCCTGCTCCATGCTGGGAGAGAGAGGGGATAGCAGCTGTCTGTCCATCACTTCCAATCCAGAGGGAAGAGTAGAAAAAGGAGAGACAGACAGAGCCCTGGCACAGGGTGGAGAATAGCAGGAAAAGGGTGGGGGACACAGAACCCCTGGCACAGGGGGCATCAGGTAGTTCCTCAAACAGAGGGGGCAGGATGGTTGCACCATGGGGTCTTTTGGTGGGAACTGAGGGATGCCAGGAGCCCCTGGTGTAAGGTAGGCCCACAGAAACAACCGTGTGTGTGACCTCTCCCCACCCCCAGTATTAACACAAGTACCTTTCTAATGCTCATGTTTACAGAGAAAATCTTGAAAATGTGACCTAAGTGCACTCGAAAGGCTCAGAAACTAAAAGACAAAGACACTCACTCACTCTCTCTCAAAAAAAATAAAATAAAATAAATGAATAATGATTTATAATCCCATTTTTGAGGTCCTGCCTCATGATTCTAGGCTGTTTGAGGCTGGCAGCACTCAAGCTGATAAGAGACACATTCTGAACTCTGACAAACTTTGAGGAGGGTCAGTGACGCAGGCCCCCTGCTGCTCTGGAACTCCCAATTAATGCTTCATTTGACTTGTCTGGTCATTAGACATGCCTTGACATGCATAAGTACAGTGGGTAATTCAATCGGGGTCTGGGCAACACTCAGGCTTTGGAAAGACTTATATAATCACAGGCTGCTGTTTCTGGCTCAGATCCTGCCAGCAGATGTGTTGGAATGGCCCCGTATGCCTGCATGGTACCCCTTGGGACCCACCCCAGTGCATGTGTGCGCCAGATCAGGCCCCACAGGTCATTGTCTTTCTTATGCCTCATATAGATTCATATTTTGGAAAGCTACAATAAAAATGTCACAAAAACATATTGCCTATAAAATACCATACAAGAAAAGTGATTCCTTTCCATTGGATTTTGTCAGAACAAAAGCAGATTTTAGAAAAAAAACAAAAACCCAGTCTCCCTGCCCCCTGCTCCCCACTCCCCGCACGAATGCCTGAGAAGTCAGTTCTCAGGGTAAATCTGATTAGAAACAATTATTTTACTTAATACAAAATTACAGTGAGAGAGCATCATTCACCCAAAATGGTCTCCAATTCCTTTGTAAACCCAGAGCCTGTGCCAGAGGTTGGAATTTAGGAGCTTAAGAGAGTTAGGCACCTAATTCTTTAAACCCATTAGGCAGTCCCAGCTGTAATCATGACACATACATGCAGTCCCATTGACAGGTTTGAGGGAACATTTACAATCTCTGCGTCTGATCCTGTACAACCCTATGTAGCGGATTAAGCTAGCTCATGGAAGTAATCCTTTGAGCACCAATGGAATTACTCATGTGAGTAAAGTTACTTGTGTATGTAAACGTTTTGGGAGCCAGGCCCTATAAAGAGGTGCCACTTAAAAGTACCACTGAATTTCAAAATGTATTTAACAGCAAAATTCCACATGACAACAGTTTAGTGGCCTGATGCAATGCCAACTGAAGTCAATGAGAAGACTCCAGTTGTCTTCAGAGACCATTGGATCAAGCCCTAGGAAAGGAAAAGAGGAAGAATTTCATATCTTGGGGGTTTGCAGACAACCTAAATAGAAGAGTCAGCTTTCAACTCATGTTCCTGTAGCTAAGCACAGGTTTTCCAATGAGCATATAATAATTATGCAGCAGCTGCCTGAATTTGGTTTTGGGTTGGTTGTGCCACTTACTACCTGCTACATTCAAGCAAACCAAATTCTCACCAGTGGTAAAACTAATGGGGGGGGGGGGGATGAAGCCAGGGAGGGGAGAGAGAGAGTAAGAAATCAGTCTAGTGATTTCCCCCCTCAACTCAATTGTATTTTTGCTACAATCAGAGGCAGCTATCCCAGCTCTAAGATGGTCATTTTGGATGAAATATGTTTAGTGTACATAGAAGTGACCACTTCTTTTGGGTGCCCAACACAAGATACCAAAGGCTTGATCTTAAAAGAGGTGCTGAGTACCTGCATATCCCATTTATTTTAAACTAGAACTATCTGGTCTCCACATTTCTGCAAATCAGGCCCCCATGGTGGTTTAAACTGGGCTTTTAAAAATGGAGACACACCCCTCCAAAAATAAAATAAATTAAAATAAAATAAAATAAAATAAAAATCCAATGATCACTTTGAAAGTTTAGCCCTAAAAACGCCAACTAAGCTCTAGATGACGAGTGATGGCTAGTTATGCACTCAGTGGCATGAGCAATGCTCCCTTTGCTGTTTTCCTTTATTGTTAATCCCAGTCCGTTATGGTTTTCATGCACACAGGAATGCTGATTTATTGCATTCACTCTGAACGGTATAAATACAGAATTACAAGGTTGGGGAGGGCCATACCAAAGCTTTCTTCAAAGGGCATGAGAGAAACATCAACCACTTCCAGAAGTGACAGAGAGCCTTTAAAAGGCTCAGTGTTGTCACGTTTTGGACAATCCTTTTGAAGAAACACAAAAGAAGGGCTGTGGTGAAGGTAAGGTAAAGAAAACTCAAGTGCTCTGCACAAGCTGAGAGCAATATTAAATGTTTGTGTGTATATATAGTTGGTATTTTCAAAAGAAACCATTTACACTTAAAATGTTTAATTAAATAAAAGTAGGAAAAAGATTACAAAAGAACAGACTTGTTTAAAAGGATTTAAATAACTATTCCAATATTCTTGGATTCAAGCAAATGTAATTTTACTACAATATCAGACAGCTGGAATAAAAGCATTGTGCTTTGATATTAGAGTAAGAAACATTTGATCTGAGAACTATATTTTTACTGTAGGTCAGAGTGGCCAAGGTGAACTTTATTGTAGTAGCTCCAAAGTACTGTGAAACACTCAGTCACAGCAAGACTTGACCTGCAACCTTATTCACACCAGTCAGTCCCTATTCCCAAAGAGGGTCACATTGAGATTTCCCTGGTTAACTGTTTGCTGGATTGGGCCCTGGCTCTTTCAAGAAGGGTTACAGCAGAAAAAAGAGTGACATCTGCACAAACAAATGCATCTCAGGAGTACTCTATAAAAAGGAACAACATGCACAAGCATTTGTTATTCCCCACTCCCAACCCCTTTCAGGCTAGTCATTTTCTCCATTGAGATTATACCAGGCATTTGTAACCCATCTGTTTATGTAAATGTATTCTGAGTTTTCCATTCTGCAGTAATTACTGTCCTTGCAAGGCAAGGATGGGAAATTTAAGCCCTAAGTAGTTACTAATAGCTCTATACCTATTCTTACTCTTTGAAGACAACACACTGAATGTCCCAGTGTATTTGTGGGAATGTATTCAGTGCATTTGTAATAAACTAAGGCAGTGTTTCCTCAACCAGTGGGTTGCAACCCCCAGGAGGGTCACAAAAAGATAATCAGGGTGGTCACAAGATATTGAAAGTTCTATAACAATCCAAAAGCTTGTCTACTCTGGGGAAATTGATTGGAGTAGTTATTCCAGAATAGCTCCCTTTAGGGATATCTTCCTCTGGAATAATTACTCTGCTCACAAAGCGAAGTAATTATTCTGGAATAAAAGCATTTTTATTCCAGATCAGAGTTTCCCCACAGGGGAGTTATTTCAGAATAGCTAAATTATACTGGAATAGCTAGGAGAGTCAATTTCACCCATGCAGAAAAGGCCTAAAGTAAAGACAATCTCACTCCCCACACTCCCTTATCCTTCAAGGTCAAGTGTTCTCTGTCAAGCTCTCAAAATATACAAAAATAATATAAGCAGAGTTTAAATTTAAAAAAAAGTAAGGGAGTTGTGAACATTTTTGATTGAAGGGTTGCCAATCTGATACGGTTGAGAAATACTGAACGAAGGAATACATTCTCTCTCTTGCTATTGAGGAGATGGACAAAGAGCACATTCAAGGCCCAGCTTTCATGTGCTGTATTTTCCCCACAATTGTACGTAAAAAATAGGATCAAAATCACACCCAGTCTTCATAGACATGTAGCGTGTTGACATAAGGTGAAAACAACAGGAGTCAGCTAGAAAAGCCAGACTGATGCAGTTTAACTCTGTATGATCCTAATTCAGAAAAGCACTGAAGAACATGCCTAAATCCATCCTTGGTCAGAAAAGTCTTATTGACATGCTTAAGTGCTTTCCTGAATTGGGCCCATATGCCTTATCGCTCACCATTTCACCTATACAGGGAAGGTCAAATTAATCCTGACTATGGTTAGTGGTATGGGGAAGTCAGCGTTTGGAACCTGCTTAAACCAAAGAAATCTCATGGCAACCCTGTTTAAAAATGTATCGTAGATTGAGTGGTAGACAAGAGGTCCTGAATTAAGACAGGTAATCTTTACCCATCCCCCAGCTCCCCCAGTTCTACATAATTATATTGAGATAATTGCAATGGTTAGCGCTGAAGGGCAAATTCAGTCAGTAATATTTCATTCATTTACATGTCCGGGGACCAACTAAGAGGATGCAGAAGGAGCCTTTGATTCACAAATCACAAAACTAGTGCATCTCGATGGCAGATGTTGCCTGTTTACAGCCGTAATGATAAACTAGATGGGTTTAGGGCCATCTGGCTGGAATTCTGTCCTCCCTGAATTACAATGTAAAAAAGTTCTGAAGCACAAACTCCTGAATTTCATCTTCAGGCTAGATTCTACTCTGAGCTTCATCTGGGGTAAACCTGGAGTAACTCCACTGACATCTGTGGAGCTACTCCAGATTTATTTCAGTGTAAACAAGAGAAGGATGAGGTTTGCTGATCATAGAATCATAGACTATCAGGGTTGGAAGGGACCTCAGGAGATCATCTAGTCCAACCCCCTGCTCAAAGCAGGGCCAATCCCCAATTTTTGCCCCAGATCCCTAAATGGCCCCCTCAAGGATTGAACTCACAACCCTGGGTTTAGCAGGCCAATGCTCAAACCACTGAGCTATCCCTCCCACCCTGTCAGATGGGTAAGGGTTCAGTTACAGGGGGGAATATTATCGCTTAGCCCCATTAAAAGTGCACAATAGCTCCCCTTTGCCGTACATCAAGACACTGCAATTGAGACAGGAGCTGGAGGATTCTCCTGCTGGAGACATTTTACTACATAGGTGAATATCTCCTTGTCCATCAACTTAGATTTAATAATGACTGACTTGACCATGCTATCAGCATGATGTTGCTCACACAAATTCTATGGCATTTCTCACTCTGGATTTTTTCTTAGCCACAGTGTGTTAAGTATTTCTGAATTGCATTTTAATATTTTGTCCTCACATTTTCCCTCTCACCCACTAAGTCAAGGGAAGACACTTTATGATTCAGCATAGTTTTGAAAACTACACAGTGAGGCCTGATCCTACCAAGTGTTGCCTCTAAAGTGCTGAGGGGTCATTTCCCACCAATGGTCGTACTTCTATCTAGGACATATGTCAACAGGAGTTGAGGATGACCAGCATCTCACAGAATCAGGAGTTTGCCATGGATGACAGCATGGTTGTTTCCTCTGGTCTTTGATTCTAAGGCTGAGCATCATATTAATAAGTTAATAGCAAAGTGGAGGTGCGGTGTTAGTGAAACCCCCTTGTAAGTGTGTTTTACAGGTCCTTCTCCTGCCCCCAGCCCCCAGTGCTGATTCACAAAGAATCTGAGTCTGATACAGCCCCAGACAAAGTTTGGGTTCTTTAACTCAAGCTGCAGCAGTTTGTGCTTTTAGGCTCGGTGGTCTCATGCCCATTGTATTGGCCAAAATGGTGGCCACCTCATTAACATTCATTTTGCCACCCTTATTCACGGTGCATAGTATCTTATTCCACGAGTGAGCACATGGAAATGAAGGGGACTTTGTAAGCCCTTAATGTGAACTTCTAATGAAGGTAACTTTTAAACAACTGACCAAGTTCTTGCATCCCTGCAGAAGAAGGGATAATGGTGCTGATGCACCTTTGTCTAAACACTTTGAGGTGTGTGGATTAAGAAATGCTACATAATGCTTAGCAGCAGCACTGAAGATTCATTTTTGGTGCAGCAAAATACATTGGCCAATACTCTATAGATAAAGGGATGTTGAAGAACTATTAATAAAATGGTCATTTCCAGTAATCTGGAGCCTTTCCTCGTCCTTTCGTTCTGGGTTTTTTGTAGGACAGTAGTGGTGCCCCAAATAGGCAAGATATTGTAAATAAAGATAGAAAGACTGTCCTTGCTCCAAAGAACTTTCAAACTAAAGAGATCTACAAACAGAGGCAGTGTAGGACAAAGGATGCAACCTACCAAGTAGTCAAGATGATGATTGGCACCTGGCATGAGAGCTCCTTCTCACATTATATATCTCCATCTCCCTCCCCTCCGAACCTGAAAGCTTACAATCTAACCAGACAAAGAAAAAAGTAGGAGGGCAAAGAGAGGGGAAGTGATTTGCCCATAGTCACACAGCAGGTCAGTGGCAGATCCAGGAAGAGAACTAGATCTGCCAACTCCCAGTCTAGTGCTCTATCCACTAGTCCAAACTGTGCTGTTCACTTTGTGCCACTCTAGTGCAAGAGACACAGAAGCCACCTGGATCTCCTTCTCAGTGGGAATAGAGGCAACGTAACAACCCTAAGCACCTCTCTTCCTGCAACCTCTAGCACAGCAAGCTTGTCACGGGCAGCGTGGAGAGGAGCAGACCAGGGGCATGCTGTGCTCTGGCTATCCCCATTTGGCAGACAGTCCCTTGGGATCCTTCGCTAGCTGGCATAAATTAGTGCAGCCAACAGGCTCTTCTAAAACTTCAGATGGCTCCAGGATCAAGGAATTGTAACCAGCTCCCTTGTGTTTCTCCCTCACCCCCACCTGAAGCTAGCAGCTGAGAATCAAGTCGAATATACTACTAGTATTTTCACACAGACTCAGTGCAATGCACACACAGCTGCTCTCTTCCTGTGGCTCCAGGACACGTACATAACAAATTTACCTTTTACTCTCTGAAAATGTAAAACATTATACCTGATCATGACCACATTCCCAAAGCAGAGAGGATTTGCTGTCGAAGCTGTTTTGCTGATAATACCATTGTCCTGCCTCGCTGATTCCATTCTGCCTTTCCGGTAATACAAGGCATTTATCAAATTAGGATTCTCAGGAAATGCAAGGGATCCAGCAGTCTATATTTAGCAACAACAACAAAAGAACAGCACAATCAGCTGACTGGAAGCTGTTAGCCTGATGCACAGTCCAGTTTTAGACAGCATATCTTCCGTCTTGGAAACAAGGAGAGAAAGGTGCTGAAAACTGAAGATTAGAAATACACCCAGCTAAAAGAGAAAAAAAAAATATATCCAGGTAAGGAAAAAGGAGGGGGTCTCAAAAGCTGGAATTGAAATAGATCCTTTGTCTGGAGTGCTGCTTAAATGGGATCACAGCCATTAGAGCTTGTGAACCTTCAGGGAACTCAAACACAGGGGAGCCCACATATCTGTAGGTTCAGTGGGTACTGCTATTCCCACCCTGCACCTAGCTGGGTGACTAGGTGGGTCACAGGGCCTAGAGCTGTCACATGACCTCTGCGTGGCTTTCTACCGCGGTGCTGATGTGATCTCGGCTGGATTCTGTCCGAGTTCAGCCCGGTCAGACGTATGTGTGTGAGCGTGCATGGGAGGGGAAGCAGAGGGACCACAGCCAGGATACGTGTATCTACAAAGCAGCTTGGAGGTGTCATTCCTAGCTCAGGTGGATGTACCCTAGCTAGCTATCTTCGAGCTAGGCCTTAAAAATAGCATAGTGGCTGCACTGGCTCAGGCCACCCCCTAAATATCCCACACGACTCCCTGGGTATGTAGATGGGTGGCTAGCCCAAGCCACTGTCCATGCCACTCCAGCCTGCTATGGGGGGGGTGGGCGTAATCTGGAGCAGAGCTAATGCATCCGTCTACCTGAGCTGGGAACTGCACCTCTCAACTGCTGTGTAGACGTACCGCAAGTCTGAAATCAACCCACTGCCATTTGAAGGTTTTATTGGAAATGCATAATTGGATTGTTGTTTGTTCTGGGAGAAGGGGCCATGTGAGCAAGAAAGGAAGTTAATGGGAGTTGCAGGTGCCTGGCCCCTTTGAATATCAGGCCATTTCTCTAGGTACGCATTGGGATATTTACCTCTAAAACACGCACTTTCGGACAGCTGGACCCTGATCCTGCTATCACTGACATTGATGGCAAAACACAGACAGGAGCAAAAATCAAGACCTAATTTTCTTGTCTAGAGGCTTTAAAGAGGAAGAGTAGATGGAAAAGAAGGGAAGTAAAAAGCAAACCTAACACCTACTATAAACAGATGGGACCTATTTTAAGTTCAAAAATTTCTGGGCTCGGTTTACTTTTCTGGTTGTATCTAAGGGCAGGTCTACACTACTGCTTAAGTCGATCTAACATAAACTGCTCAGGGGTGTGAAGAAGACACACCCCGATCAACGCAAGTTACAGTGACCTAAGCGCTGTCCACACTTGTGCTATGTCAGTAGGAACCGCTTTCTCATCAGCATAGAGTGTCTTCACCAGACGCGCGACAGCCGCATCAGCGCAGCCGTGCCTATGTAGCACTACTAGTGCAGACCTGCTTGAAGATAAAAAACAGGAACAAAGCAGAGCAGGTGGGAGAGTACACAGCAATTTCTACACTGTGTGCTGAGGATGAGCAGATTATTTGCATTTTATATGTGGTCAACTTGCTGTAGAGGTTCAACAAAGCCAGGATTTATTTCCAGCAATAAAGAAAGTGATATATGCATATAAATACCTAATTATGTATATAAGCATACACGGAGTTTGTACCATTCTGACTCTGAGTATGCTCATAGAAGCCTGATGAAGGGAGCCTGGGATCTTACATTTGTAACTTGGCTAGACACTGAAAACCATAGACTCTGAGACTCTGATTTTATGGCTCATTACAACAATTCATAATACACCTCACTGCCTGCTAATCTTTAACTACCCACTTCATTTTAAGTGGTCTCCTACAGCATGTGTGAGCCCCTTAGGCTTAACAAGCTGTTTCAATTTGTGTTTAGCTAAGACACTCTGGTTATCTTCCCCAGATCCGAAGAAGAGCTCCATGAAGCTTGAACCTTCCACCAACAGAAGTTGGTCCAATAAAAGATATTATCTCACCCACCTTGCCTCTCTCATATCCTGGGGAAAACACCCAGTTACAACACTGCAAACAATTTAGAAGACAGTCAAAACTGGATAAAGGGCATAATATGGTCATTTCGGCCAGAAAATACTTTAAACCAATAAATAAACTGGAAACAGCACTATGAGAACTGAAACAATCCTTAAGATTTTATGTGAGTAGATAAACAATTCCCACTGACTTGGGTGGGAGCAGTGCAGGAGCCCCAAACGTCAAGAACTGCGTGTATTACTCATATTGTGATGGACCTACATTTTATACCCTTTGCATCTGCATAAGCAGAGCAATAGAATTACATTTATTTATACAACCACCGGAATGGAGGAAAGGGAGGACATTTTTGCAGCATCAAGCATGTTATTTCTTGGCCTTATGGAAAAGCTCAAACATAATGTCCATTTAATATCAGATATTTACCCTATTAACTAAGGCCCAATCTCACACTTTTCTCAGGCAAGCCACCCAGTTATACTGTGCTACACACAACAGGGAAGCGAGTGAGTAAGGACAGCAGGCAGGAGCCCCCCTCAGGCCTCTGCTGATAATCTTGCTCCTCCAAAACTGACTGTGCTAGAATGATATTGTGCAAATCTGTTGGTTGTTTACGTGCTTTCCCCTTGCATTGTTTTAGAAAGGAACAAAGTTTCTGCCAGGGATTTCAGCTGCATGAGCTTCTTTACTGAATTATTTTTCCTGGAACAGGTCTGAGTAATCAACCATGTGGTATATTTTGTTCATTACCCCTTTCTGAAACCCTTGAAATAAAGATTTAGTAACAGTATGGTTCTAAAGTTCCCAGGTACACTACTACTTACTTCTTGACTACAGCAGGGGCGGGGGAGAGAGGAGAAGAGGTCGTATGAAATTTACAGAAATGCCAGAGTTCCTGTAACATAGTTGATCATTTGCATATGCTAATAAGATCTTGTATATTCTTTGCAGCAATGGCACCCCGCATACGACTGACAATATCAAAGCCTCTCCCAACTATCTGCGAAACCCAGGAGGAAATTTTAGAAGATGTAACTAGCAATGCAAAAGGCTTTGGGAGCTTCTCTATCGACTCAGATTCTTGTTCCAGTGACGACTACCTTCAATCTATCTGTCATTTAGCAAGGCCCACCTTCCCAGTGTTTTCTGAAAACCCCTATGCGTTCCAAGACAAGAAGGTATTAGAAACACTCCAAAGAATGTCATGGTTCCCAAAGCTGGAAGTGGCACAGCAAGTCATTCCAAAGTACAAACTGACCAACATCTTCTCAGACATGATGTCTTTAGAAAAAGTTAGTCTAGTACTTGACAATGCAAAGCTATATCCCTGTACCAGGGCTGATCCACTAGAACAGTTGTACGCACAAGCAGAGAAGACACGACACTATAGGGTGTCTGTTTATGGTGAAAGCTCTAGCATGGATGACTCACAGCATAGTCATTTCAGCTCTTGTGATACCAGGAGGGGGGGTGAAATTCATCCATCCACCTCTCAAGAAAAAATGACAGAGAAGCAAGATCTAGCTGGGGTATTCAGTTTTCCAAGGCTGCCCTCTCCAAGACCAATAGAGAGAGAAAATAGCTGCCCAGAGCAGACGTGTCTGAAAAGCAGTAAGATAATGGCTGTTTCAGAAAATGATCAAACTCAGAAAGAAAACTGCACCATATTTATTGATGGTAAACGGCTATGGCCACACCCACCCAGAGAGAAACTGCAAGGAAACAAGGTTTTGAGTTGCCCTCTACGAAGACAATGTGCTGTGTTCAAAACAAGAGGTGGCACCGAAAAAGAAGAGCTGAAATCTTCTAGCTATAACAAAATTGTGAAGGGAGATGTTCTTAATAAGCAAAGTTACCCACAATGCTTTCATGTAGATAAAAAAGCCATGATCCACAGCTGGATCTCTGAGTGCAAGTGTGCCTGGAAAGGAGCAAAGGTTAAAGCTTGCCTACTTCCTGCCATCGCAGAAATATGAAAAACTGATGCTGAGCAGCTGCATCTTTTGCAAGAAATTGTGGCCTCTGTCATCTTAAATTTCTCCCTGTTACCTACATGCATTGTGCAGAGAAGAGGGGTGCAGTATACATGTTTACAATGAAGCAGATACATTTGTGATCCATTACCTCTCTCACCTATGTGCAAACAGGCAATACATTTACGAATGTGGCCAAGCTATTTTTTTTTTTTTTTTAAAAAAGGAGGGTTCTAAGGACCGAACTATTGATTCGGCTCTCAGATATGCAGGCATTATTCATAACAGCTTCTCTCCTCAGCTCAGCAACTCCTTTTGCACATGCCTGTCTTGTGCTCTGAGAACAGCTGTAATAATGTGTGTGTCTACATTAGAGATGGAGATATCAGTCAGGTACACTAAACAGGGGAAACAGCTGTTTAGAAGTGCGATGTGTAATTTGTAGGAGCATCGAGCCAATGGTGATTTACAGCACATGCCCAAATTGGCATGTTTCACACTCCTGGATGTATTCATTCTGCAAGGAAACTCCTGCAGGATGCTTAGACGGCACTACATGTCCTTTCTGACACAGTGCAGGTTCTGAGAGAGGCTGGTCAGCCTCACTGCTAACTTCTCATTTGGCAGCTGGTGGTTAAACATTTCAACATGTTAACACTCTAAAAATGATGAGGTCTCATTGATAAACTCAATCCATTAGCACGCGAGGTGGAAAATATGAAAACCTTCATGGGCAGAACTCTCCTCGTGCGTACACCAGTGTGGCTCTGCTAACTTCAATAGAAGCATGTTTGATTTATGCTGGCAAGGGAGGAGAATCAGGCACTCCATGTGTAAAAGCTTGTACAGTAACATGGCAGTGCTTGTCTTGTGTTGCTATTATTGTAGTACAGTGAAAACTGTCTTTTTTCATTGTTATTAGGGACTCAAGTGAATTTCCAGCAGCCCAGGTACTGGCGTTCTCTTCACAGTTATACTCCTCTCTGCCTGTGCATACGAAGCTTTTGATTATGTTTATCCACTGATACTTAAAAGCTATCACACATACAATCCCACCATTTAAGACGTAGAGAGCAAACAGATTCTGCAACCCTATTGCACTCTAGAATGAGCAGCGTTGTACAGAGGCAGCATAGTCTAGTGATTAAAGCAGATGACTGGAAGACAGAGAATCCCGTTTGAGGTCCAACTCCGCATGGGCTAACCACTTTGCATACAAACCCGCCCAGACCCATGGGTAACTACTCAGGTGGCTAGCCTATCCTACTGCTTGCCCCTGCCCGTGCTACTGAAGGTACATCGCTATTTTTAGCATGCTAGCTTGATAAGAGCTAGCGTTAGTATGTCTCATGGAGCCGGGTGTGTAATTCCCAGCTCAAAGGGTAAATGTAGCCATAGTGTGTTGCCTTGGGCAAGTCAATTTCTGTGTCTCTGTGTCCTCAACTATACCGCGGGGTTAATAATACTGATTTACCTTTGTGTGAAGTGCTGTGAGAGCCAAGGAGGAAAAGCTCTGTGTATGTGCCCTGTAGCAGTAGCAGTACTAGTGTGTGTCTCCAGGTACACTGAACCCTATGGTATATATAAAGCGATCCATCTTTTGTTAAAGTTACATCTGTAGTGATACCAGTGAGTGAGAGAGAGAGTCTGAGTCATGAATCTGGATTTCCCCTAAAACAAAGCACAAGCCATCAGGTCACCACTAAATTATCCATATTGGACGTATGAAAGAGGCATATGAAAAATGACTGACTCCGTGACTGTGCAATGCATGTGCATTTTAACCACAAAAGTGTTAACTAATGTAAGTGGTCAGGGATGTCTATGGCTCAGTCAGCATTTTAAAAACAAATGTAGAGGCAGTTTAAAATAAACTCCTTTCTATTTTAATCCTTCTTTAATTACAGCTGTTTCTTGTAGTGTAATTTAGATTTATTACTTTGTGCAGATGAGCGTCTAAATGGATATAAGGGGATGCTAATGACTACTTGAGAGGATTGCAGGGGTACTTAGCGACTGAGAGGTGAGAAAACCTCCACAACAACCAAATCAACTATAGCTCAACCATTTAAAGGGTTGTGAACAGCCATAAAGCACACATTTCATTACTCATAGAAAGACACACATCTCATTCCGTAACCAGTGGAGAAATGCAGGGGAAAATGTCTGCAAAATATTACTCGCAGTGAATCAGTTTGCAGACAGAATTCTGTGTGTGCTGCTGAAGCTTAAAAGAGAAACTTATGATTACAAAGGTCTAATCATGAAAGATGCTCAGAAAACGATGCTCAGATTTCTGAAAAATGTTCATTAGATTAAAGCAAGGGCACATTTTCTCATCAGCACCTACCGGTTAGTAGGCAAGTTTGAAGCTGTAGACACCTCACCTTTCTGACCCATATAGACCCTGAATTTTTTTGGCATTCCACCACAGCATGGTAAGCTGTTTAGCTGAGAAGCTTTCCATTTAATTTTCTTAATGTATGACTTGGCCATATGGAAGATCCACAATGGCGCAGGGGAGAATGGTTTTAGAGGAGTAAAAGATATCATCTCTAGCTTTTACAACTCACAGAATAATGGTGAATAACTGGAAGGCTGTTTGCGTGCCTCATTTCCTCTTTGTGCTTAGCTCCCTTCTGTATGTGTTAACGGTTTTCTTGAAGCACCATCTGGAGTGAAAGGTTGCTGTGTCCCCCTCAATAATTACCCTCCAAGTAAATATTTATGAGGCTGCAATGCCTAGCAATTCTGTGCCTACTGTATGTACCACCAATAGACAGAAACGTGTTTATGCTTCTGAGAGGGTAAGCAAATAAAAATGTTCAATGAGATTGTTGCAGTACCTGCTATTTTCAATGTAGCTGTTACCTGTATGGCATTTAGGCCACACGACCATTTGTATGACGTGTATGTGCAAACTGTCTCCATGGCAACACATCCAAGACAGCTGAGAGCACCTTGACAGCCATGTTGTATGCTGTCCTGCAGGGGTGACAGGTTTGTAAGTTTTTGGTGGTGCCCAGAATGGGTCCAAGTCCCTCCCCCCACACCTGCCTAAGGAGGTGGGAGTTTGGGTGCAGGAGGGGGTCACACTCTGGGAGGGAGTTGGGGTGCGAGCTTTGGGCTGGGGCAGGGGGTTGGGGAGCGGGAGAGGGTGAAGGGTGCAGCACTTACCTTGGGCGGCTCCTGAAAGTGACCTGCACCCCCCTTCTGGCAGCAGCTCCTAAACGGGGGGCCAGAGGAATCTGTGCACTGCTGCCCGCAGGCACTGCCCCCACAGCTCCCATTGGCCACGGTTGGCAAAGCCGGGGCGGGGGCAGTGTGTGGAGACACACACACTCCCCCCGCCACAGGGGCTGCAGGGACGTGCCAGCCGATTCTGGAAGCAGAACAAGTGGGCAGGAAGCCACGTTAGCCTCGTTGTGCTGCTGGTGGTGGTGGCGGGAGCCCTGGGCCCTTTTAAATTGCCCGGGGGTGGCAGGCATGGCGGCAGGCAGGGCTCGGGGAGAGACCCGGCCTCAAACTTTGGTGGAGCTGGGCCCCCGTGCTCTCATATTGGTGGAGCACGGGCACCACGGGCACCACGGGCCCATACAACTTGCAGCCCCTGCCTACCAGGCAGGAGGCCTGAGTGACGCCCAGTAAAACCAAAACTCTCTTGAAATAATTTGACTGCAGGGGCTGAGGCTTTAAGAAACAGATTATGAGCCTCACAATAAGTTGCCAATGCTGCTACCTGCTCACAGAAGGCAGGAGCAGCATAGGTAGGAAGGGAGTAGGGCAACAGAGGCAACACTGTAAGGGGGGCAAGGGAGGGGGAGTTCCAGCAGAAGTGGAAAAAGTAGGGGGAACTGCAATACTGAAGGTAAAGAGGAGGGTCAGAAGATGAGAGAACTCAGGTGAAACCTATCTGGAAGCGGAAAAGTGGCGGGGTGGAAGAGGGGCAGACACGACGGAAAGTGTGAAATGGAAATACACCAAAGCAGCGTTCGCTGAAAGAGAAAGTGAGGGTAGAGGGATTTTATTTTTATTGGCTTCAGCCAACCTCAATAAACTTCCCCCCTTCAGCTTTAGAGAAATCATTTTTACAAAGCAAAGCACTTTGCCTGCTTTATCACCCCCTGCGTCTGTGTTAAACCAGCTGTCTCGCTGCAGCTATAGAGTTACAGGGAAGGTAATTAACCATTGGAACAAACTTACCTAAGGATCTGGTGATGGATTCTCCATCATCTGCGGTCTCTAAAATCAAGACTGGATATCCTTCTAAGAGATGTGCTCTGGCTCAAAGAGCAGTGACTGGCTTAATGCCAGAATCAGGAGGGGAGATTCTCTGGCTTGCGTCGTATATGTGGTCAGGTCTTCATGTTCCTAACAATCCCTGCTGGCTTTAAAATCTAAGAAGCTATTAATGAAACCCCATTTATGGATAACAGGGTCAAAATCCTGATATGAAGATTTTGGCCTTGGTGATTTCCTAGTTTAGCAGATGCATCAAACTTCCTGTCCTTTCCAGCAACCCAGGACTCCTTACAAAAGGGTGACCAGACAGCAAATGTGAAAAATTGGGACGGGGGTTGGGGGTAATAGGAGCCTATATAAGAAAAAGCCCCAAATATTGGGACTGTCCCTATAAAATCGGGACAGCTGGTCACCCTACCTCACAATCACAATGCAACCCCAGCAGCTATACTCTGGTGCAATCCTGTTTGATCTATGACTGCTAAAACCCTGGGCAGAGCCTTCCATTTTACCTTGTGCTATGGGCTAGATTTGCTGCAAAACAAACATTTTAGCAAAAATACAGAAAACAAAGTATTTATGAACAGTCTCATGAGTACATCCAGCAGAATCACATTGCTGGTATCTGCATGGAATAGCTGCTAGAGCAGGGGTTGGCAAACTATGGTCCATGGGAAAAAGAAAAAGGAGTACTTGTGGCACCTTAGAGACTAATAAATTTACTTGAGCATAAGCTTTCGTGAGCTACAGCTCACTTCATCGGATGCATTCGGTGGAAAATACAGTGAGGAGATTTATACACACAGAGAACATGAAACAATGGGTTTTATCATACACACTGAAAGGAGAGCGATTACTTAAGATGAGCTATTACCAGCAGGAGGGGGGGAGGAGGAAAACCTTTTATGGTGATAATCAAGGTGGGCCATTTCCAGCAGTTAACAAGAATGTCTGAGAAACAGTGCGGGGTGGGGTGGGGGTGGAGAAATAACATGAGGAAATAGTTTTACTTTGTGTAAATGACCCATCCACTCCCAGTCTCTATTCAAGCCTAAGTTAATTGTATCCAGTTTGCAAATTAATGCTAATTCAGCAGTCTCTCGTTGGAGTCTGTTTTTGAAGCTTTTTTGTTGAAGGATAGCCACTCTCAGGTCTGTAAGCAAGTGACCGGAGAGACTGAAGTGTTCTCCGACTGGTTTTTGAATGTTATAATTCTTGACATCTGATTTGTGTCCATTTATTCTTTTACGGAGAGACTGTCCAGTTTGACCAATGTACATGGCAGAGGGGCATTGCTGGCACATGATGGCATATATCACATTGGTAGATGTGCAGGTGAACGAGCCTCTGATAGTGTGGCTGATGTGATTAGGCCCTATGATGGTGTCCCCTGAATAAATATGTGGACACAGTTGGCAACAGGCTTTGTTGCAAGGATAGGTTCCTGGGTTAGTGGTTCTGTTGTGTGATGTGTGGTTGCTGGTGAGTATTTGCTTCAGGTTGGGGGGCTGTCTGTAAGCAAGGACTGGCCTGTCTCCCAAGATCTGTGAGAGAGACGGGTCGTCCTTCAGGATAGGTTGTAGATCCTTGATGATGCGTTGGAGAGGTTTTAGTTGGGGGCTGAAGGTGATGGCTAGTGGCGTTCTGTTATTTTCTTTGTTGGGCCTGTCCTATAGTAGATGACTTCTGGGCACTCTTTTGGCTCTGTCAATCTGTTTCTTCACTTCAGCAAGTGGGTATTGTAGTTGTAAGAATGCATGATAGAGATCTTGTAGGTGTTTGTCTACAGCCAAGCTCTACGATATAACTGCATTTGCTCCAACCCCTCAGACAGAGGCAATGGATCATGTGGTGTGATCTGGATGAAAGCTAGAGGCATGTAGGTAGGAATAGCGGTCAGTAGGTTTCCGATATAGGGTGGTGTTTATGTGACCATCGCTTATTAGCACCATAGTGTCCAGGAAGTGGATCTCGTGTGGACTGGTCCAGGCTGAGGTTGACGTGGGATGGAAACTGTTGAAATCATGGTGGAATTCCTCAAGGGCTTCTTTTCCATGGGTCCAGATGATGAAGATATCATCAATGTAGTGCAAGTAGAGTAGGGGCAATAGGGGACGAGAGCTGAAGAAGCGTTGTTCTAAGTCAGCCATAAAAATGTTGGCATACTGTGGGGCCATGAGGGTACCCATCGCAGTGCCGCTGATTTGAAGGTATACATTGTCCCCAAATGTGAAATAGTTATGGGTGAGGACAAAGTCACAAAGTTCAGCCACCAGGTTAGCCGTGACAGGTTAGCTGGATCTGGCCCACCAGCCATTTTAAGCCAGCCCTTAAGCTTCCGCTAGGGAGCGGGGTTTGGGGTTTGCCCTGCTTTGGCACTACAGCCAGGAAACAGGGTCAGGGGCTGCTCCATGCTGCTTCCGGAAGCAGTGGCATGGCCCTGCTCCAGCTCCTATGTGTAGGGGCAGCCAGGGGCCTCCACTCTGCACACTACCCTGCCCCAAGTGCCACCCCCCGCAGCTCCCATTGGCCTACAGACAGGGCAGCGTGCAGACCTGCCTGGCTGTGGCTCCCCATAGGAGCCAGAGTGGAGACATGGCCGCTGCTTCCAGGAGCCACTTGAGGTAAGGGCCGCCCAGAGCCTGCACCCCTGAGCCTCTCCCCACACCCCAGCCCCCTGCCCCAGTCCCCCTCCCGCTCTCTGAACCCCTCGATCCCAGGCCAGAGGACCCATCTGCATCCCAAATCCCTCATCCCCAGCCCCACCCCTGCAGCCTATTCCCCTGCCCCAGCCCGGAGCCCCCTCCAGCACCCTGAACTCCTCATTTCTGGCCCCACCCTGGAGCCTGCACCACCAGCCAGAGCCCTCACCCCCTCCCGCATCCCAATCCCAATTTTGTGAGCATTCATGGCCCGCCATACAATTTCTATACCCAGATGTGACCCTCAGGCCAAAAAGTTTGCCCACCCCTGTGCTAGAGCTATGGAAGGATGGGGGCAAGAAGAGGGGGGCACAGCCATAGGTCTGTCTGTCCCGGAAGACAGAGCTCTGGACTGTAGGGGCATGCTGCAGCTTACAAAGTTATATTACGTTTACATAAAAATAATTTAATTGTCAGAGACAAGCTCTCCCTGTTTTAACATCAACAACTCTGCAGTATTTGCTACTTGTTTATTCATTTGGACACAGACATTCATTTGTGAAACTTTTTATTTGCCAGCATATTTGCAGAAAGCAAACCAGTATTACAAATACCAGCACAAATGTAGCCCCTCCAGGAGTAGGTGCCCCGGAAGGGCGGTCATGGCCATTATGAAAAGTGCTCTCTTTTTCTTTTTTATTCATAGAAAAGATTAGTCAAGCAACTGCTAATAGGGAACAAATCAGCAACAATACCAACCTGTTTGTGGATAGTTCAAACAGAATAAAGGAATACCAAATCGATAACATTTAGGTCATCCAATAAGATTAGAATTCAAAATCAAAACCATGGGATTTGGGTAAATAATCCCATGGTGTGTCCAGCAAATCACAAAGAGCAAATACCCACTTTCCGAGACTGTGAAAGCTGCCAACAGGATGTGGGTGTCAGTTTCCATTAAAATGCATCAAATCCCTTAGACAGCTCTGACACTCTCAGCCATATAGTGACTAACCTGCCAGCAATCCATAGACTAACTTTTTTATGCAAACCACTCTGTTAGAAATAAGAACACACTCAAACAGAAAGAATCAAGCCTCGCTCATTCAGAATTTGCAAACGGGGGAAAAACACTTCTGAACTCACAAGTTCCCCCCCCCACTACAAATAATGCACTCAGCTCTAATGGTGAGGCACACAAATAATGCCATGACTGAGAACCAGCAGCAAGTGCAGAATGAAAACCTATCGTTCGAGTTTTTAAATGGCAAAGTTACTAATCATTTAAAGAGAGGAGAAGGTGATGGACCCACATGATCAGAGCTGTTTGGTAAAGAAACCCCCCGGAAGTCTTACCCCAGTCAGAATGTAGCAAGAGGCCATTTGCACAACAGGAGGTACATTTCTGTGCCCAGACGGATATTGATCAGAGGAGAGTATCTGAGCCGGTGTCACATGGTCAAGGCCAAATAGGCCATTCAAGGTAGGTATGGAGTATTATCAGTATATAGCACAAGAGAGACTAATGACGGTACAGCAGAAGCTCAGAGAGATACAAACACCAGAGTTATGAACTGACCAGTCAACCACACCCCTCATTTGGAACCGGAAGTATACAAATCAGGCAGCAGCCGAGACGGAACCCCCACACCCACCAAATACAATACAGTACTGTGTTAAACTATTTTTTAAAAAGGGAAAGCAGCATTTTCTTCTGCATAGTAAAGTGTCAAAGCTGTATTAAGTCAATATTCAGTTGTAAAAACTTTTGAAAAAAACCACCATAACATTTTGTTCAGTTACGAACATTTCAGAGTTACAGCTCACCTCCATTCCCAAAGTGTTCGTAACTCTGAGGGGCAACTCTATTGTAGATTTAAAATTAACAAGCACATAATTAAGAGAAAGAGGCATATTTTTTTTGCTAATTTAATTAGCTTTAAAAGAGGTATTCTAATGAGAACTCTGGATGTAGGATGAAAGCAACAGTTTAAGACTACTTTAAGGCAATGGTTCTCAGCCAGGGGTATGTGTACCCCTGGGGGTACTCACAGGTCTTCCACGGGGATACAAGCAATTCATCTAGGTATTTGCCAAATTTTTACTACAGGCTACATAAAAAGCAATAGGGAAGTCAGTACAAACTAAAATTTCATACATATAATGACTTGTTCATTATATGGAGCAGTATATGTACTGAAATATAAGTACAATATTTATATTCAGTTGATTTTATAAATATGGTAAAAATGAAAAAGCCATTTTTCAGTAATAGTTTGCTGAGACACTTTTGTATATTTATGTTTGAGTTTGTAAGCAAGTAGTTTAAGTGAGGTGAAACTTGGGGGTATGCAAGACAAATCAGACTCCTGAAAGGAGTACAGTAGTCTGGAAAGGTTAAGAGCCACTGCTTTCATGGATATCCAGCTGTTCGCATTAATTTTAATCAACAACAGGAAGCTTCCAGTCTAAAGGAAGTGGAACCTGGGCTGTGAATAGAGCCATATTCCTTTTGGATTTGGGGACTGGTTCATAACCAATCTGTGTCATTGTACGTGGGTATTGTACCTTTAAAGTCCCTTCCCTCCTGAAGAATGGAGCTCTTTGGAATCAGTCTGGTTTGTTTGCCCGCCCGCGTTTATTCATTGTGAGCCCAAATGGTGATGGTTTGGACCCCAAGTCTCCCGTCTTTCCTGCCCTGAAATTGGAGGTGCCCTGATAAATGAACTCCACAAGTTTTCAGACCCAACAAGCCAAAAGTAAGTTGATGGTTGTCACAAGTCTTCATGGCTGCTCCCTCTCATCTGTCACCCCTGAAACTTCACGTTAGTGCAGTCCCAACTCCTTCAAACACCTAGTCCATGACTTGGCTGTGTTCTTGCTCTGTACCGCCATTCCAAGTGATGGAAAACAGCCAGATTTCTCCCAGCCAACAATTCTGTTACTGCAAAGGGGATACCATAGTAGCATAGGGCTGGCCTACCAGGCCCCCGGACAAAACATGCAGACACAGGCCCCAGAGTCATAGGTGCTGGAAGTAGGGGTGCTGGGGATGCTCCTGCACCCCCTGGCTTGAAGTGGTTTCCATTATATACGGGGTTTGCAGTTTGGTTCAAAGGCTCTCAGCACCCCCACTAGAAAAACTGTTCTAGGACCTCTGCCCAGGGTTTGATGGGGTGTGTTTGAGATGAGGGTATGGCTAGAACTCTCTGTGCTCCAGCCACTCTGGCCCACAGAGGAGCCCATAGGTGACTGGGAAGATCACTGCCCAATAGATTAAGATTAGGGGAACTGTCTATAGTGAAATGGAGTACTAAGGCTTGAAGGAGCCTCTAAGATCAGAAATTAGAGCTGAAGGAAGCTGGATGCATGGTACCTAAGATTAATTAGGATCAGAAAAACTGAATAAACACAAACTCTTCAAATCCAGATAGAGGTATAAAAGGTTGTGAAGTAAACACTGTTTTAAAAAGAGCAGCAAGATGTGCATCCAAGCAGTTAATGTATGGCATAGGAGCAAGAGATGAGAACAGAGTGATATTTAGTGAAGATCAAAGTAGCTGTAGGAACTACTTGTTAATTTCCAATTGATCATTCATTTAAAAAAACTGAAGAGGAAGCTCTTCTGGGAGAACTTTGAGAAGTACCATCTGTGGAATTGTGCCTAATTGCTGCCCTCTTAGCTTCTGGAAGACATATGTTTGATAAACTATTAGCGAGGTATAATAAGTGGTGTTAAAAAAAGGTGAACTAATTAAGACAGGAAAAGATGAGTTAGTAACTGGGCAGGATTTAGTTGTCTTTAGTTAATGAAAACCTCAAGTGTGCTATTAACCAAAGGCCTTGTACCAGTAACTGTGTAGGGAATGGAGATCAAAGGAAAAGCGTCATGAACACATGCACTAGAGAACAGAAATGGCCAGCCTGCACGTCCTATTGTGAAATGTAGACATTGCTGGGTATGTGATGCCCATATGCTCCATATTATCAATAGCAGTAGTATTCTAGTGGGCCAGCACTTTTTACCAGGTTTCCAGCTGCAGACCATGAAGTCTGGCTTCCTCCATTCAGGTACGTGACAGAGCAGGTGGTTAATGGCTAGGATGCAAATGCACAAACATCCCTGGCAATGATGCCCTCCCCAGAATTGATACCTTCCAGAGGCAATACTTTCCAGGACATTGGCATGGAGCAGTATCTCCAGAGGTGAAGATAGGGTTTGGTTGTTTTGGAGGACTGTCCAGTAGATACATAGGGTCTGATCCAAAGCCCTTTGAAGTCACAGGCTCATAATGGGTATAGCATTTGAAACATTGCTTTGTATTTGGAAAGGCAAATCAAACAATTTATTTTTATTAATATTTTGTCAACCATTTCCTGCATTTGGTGTCTAAATGAAGCTTCAGGAGCTGGTGGAAAGTCCATCAACCTTTAACAAGCGCCACAAGAAATAACGCAAAAATGGAGTGTTAACCACAGCTGTTTGCTCATGCTAGCCCAAATGATTTACAAAAAAACACTTACAAGCACTCCCCTGGCTAGTAGTAAGTCTACATTGTGCAACATTCATTAAATGTCACTCACCTGGTCCAGAATTTCCCCCATGTTTCCACTGAAGTTTAAATTTGGCACCAGACTTTCCACCACCAACGCTCACTCTTCCCCGCTTTTCTGTAAATAACGAAGCCTGAGTTATGCAGTGTTGCAACCTCTGAGTGGCAGGTTTCAACCTGAGAGAGGAAACAGGAGAGATCTTCTCTCAGAATGGCTAGCAAGGTGGTAATGTCACTGGTGTACTTCTGTCACTGTAGGGTGGGGTTTGTTTGGCTCTCAAATAGTTTGTTCTTTCTGGGTATTAGTCATTAAAAAAATAATAATAATTCTACAACCACCTTAAAAATTTGTATATAAAATTCTAAGTCCAACAGAAAAGTAACTCTGAATGTGAGATGTATTATGGGACTAAACAAATGCATCACCCCACATTTGCTGAGGGATGGACTAGAAAAGATTTAAATTCTTTCCATCTACATAGTTCATTTTCTTGCTTGAATTAAAATATTGTCACTCACTATATATTCCTCATTTACAAGTAAAATTGCAAACATTTTATTTCCATCTCTTTATGAACCTGCACATCAAAATATTACTGATAAAATCATAAATAGTCAAGAGGATAATCTTTACCAACAGCAAACACAATAGCTTAGAAAGGCATTTAGAGTAGAGCCTCTCTTCGGATGTTGAAACAGTAATGGTTATCCTTTTAAAATACTGTTTAAATTCTTTATGCATAGGTGTGTTCCGGGATGATGGGCAGTGTTTGTGCCCTGAACTGCATAACAAAAAATGACTGGACTGAAGGATTTAAAAGAGTATAGAAATATTTCCTACTAGCAGTTCTTGTGAAACTACAGAAATGACATAAATCTCTTTGGGCCCCTCTTCAAAACATAATCAAAGTAGCATCCCTTTTGAAATATCTTATTATATGATAGTATTTACCAAAAAGGAGGATTCAAATACTGTCTGAACCCTAAGAAAAGGGCAAAGATTCTTAACTAACACATAAAGACTGCAAATAGAACTGAGAACTTGGTCTCCCTTTGCATCTTTGGAGTGTCCTCTGACTGCCCTGCCTCCAGAGAACACTGCTTTTGCCCCTGGCTTGACACCAAGGCCTTGACGCGCTGAGGAGGGGCTGCAGTCACCCAGACAGCTCTTGTTTCTACATGAGGTACTGTCTGGGGCCCAACTGTACACTGTTCAGTCTCCAACATGAGTTTCTGCTCCCTGGCATCCTTCTCTGCATGGCTAACTCCTGCTCGTGCATTGAGCACTGCTGTTCCTCATGCTCTGTCTCCACCCTAGAATGTGCTAATTCTTACTCTAGTTTTATTCTCAGTTTGAAAGAATTCTGCCCAGAAGTGCTTCTATTCTCCAGCTCTTGTAAACACCTTTTCAGGCTATCCCTCACAGCTGTCTCAACTCAAATGTCAAGTTCCCTCCATTCCTTTTCCAAACAACCATTGGCTTTCCCCATCCTAAGTTGCTCCAGGTTCAGGTTGTTGCCGATTTCCTCCCCCTCAGGACTGGGATAACACACCAGTCTCTTACCAAGGTCACCAGTCTCAGAACATCTCTTACTACCCCAGCACAGAGCGGAACTCTCCATACTTGTATCCCCAGCTCCCTCTCTATTGGGGGTAGACCCACAGCATTTCCCCATGCACACATGAGACATGTTCAGAGAGGTGCCAGTCCATCTTCTTTGCCAAAATCCTATTTTCCCAGCCAGGGTGTGCCCACAACCTGAGTCCACGAGGCCTTCCACTGACACTCCTTCCAGTCTCACTGGTACCACATATGGCTGAGTCCTGGTGCCATTCAGAGAGGACCCCAGGCTACAAACCTGGCTAGAATAGTAGCCCAGCTAATTGCACTTGTTTATTGGGCATTCATACTAGATATGCCCAGGCTGTCCCCAGAAGTGATTCTGTTAGATTATAGGACTGACCAAGGCCCTGGCAGCTACTGTGCATCCCCATTTGGGGCTACTTAGTACTCTCTCTTGAAGAGCTTCTCTGCAACTCCTGAGCTTGGGGGAATCCCCTCTTCCAGTCTTCCCCTCCTACTCTGCCATGCCGCTAAGGGCACTCAGCTCCTTCAGCCTCCAAAAAGGTTTGTACCATCTTGATTGCCTCACCCACTGATGTTGGCTGGAATCGTCTTCAAGAACTGCTCATGGACCAAGTGATCCTAGGTTTTCTCTATGAAATTAGTCTCTGGGCATAAACCACTGGAGAGCAAGGTTCCAAAACGCTAACCAGGTTTGTGCTCCACTCCTTGCAGGAAGGCTTCAGCCTGGCAACAGTTGCAGGGACCACCAGGCTAGGGACCAGCTGCCCCAAGCGATCCTCTCCAACAGCCAAAATCCAATGAGACATCGACCCTTCCGTAACCCCTCCTGTTGCTGGAAGTGGGCCTCCTGCAACCACTATTGAGCAGCAAATTGTGCCTCTTGCTATTTCTGCAGGCTCCCTCCCTCAATTGCAAGAGTAAGGTCTGGGTCTGTTGCTCCATCTTTCCTGATTAACCAAACTGAGTGGGTGTCAGTACTCACAGGTTTCAATTTCCCCTCCAGGCCAGGAGACTGTCACCTGCCTGCATGCACCACTCCATGTTCTAGCACTCCCTTGCAGCACTGGGTGGTGAAACAGCCACCAGTTTCTCAGCTGGTTTGCTGCTGCTCTGGCCAGCCTCCAACCCTTCCGGATTGCAGAATCTTAGCCCTCCAGCTAGGTTGCTTACCCCTTCCAAAGCACTCAAAGTCCCAGAAAAATGAAACAGCATAAATATAAAAACTCTTCCATTTCCTCTGGGAGATCAGCTAGGCACCAGTTTCTCCCAGTCCCTGCCCTAGCTGGCTGTTTTGCTTGCAGTGAGAACACCTACTGCCTCCCTCCCTCCCCCTCCCCCTCCCCACTGAGCAGGAGTTTTCTTTGAGACTTTCCCTGGTTGCCTGGCTCCTGTTCCAGGTGTCTCCATTTGGGCTGGTTGTGCTCCATTACAGAGAGGCATATACAGAGTACAGGGGTGCGATTAGCGCTATGGAAGTATGGCGGTCCACCCCCTTTTCATCAGCAAGGAGATACCCACCCAAACACAGCCTCTTCCAGGCACCCTTATGGAGAGAACAATCTGGCCTCCTGGTTTTTACACTCCTCGGATTTCTCCCCCCCCCCAAAATGTGGGTGAAATCTGGGCACCATTTGAATTCAATGGGAGATTTTCAATTGACTTCAGTGGAGCCAGGATCTCACTGTTTAGCCTTATGTTCTCCCTGTATCTCCCAAGATAAAACATTCCACATACTGAAGAGGAAAAAAAACAACACACATTAGTATCTGTTCTTCCAGATTTCTGCACATCTTCCAAACTGAAAATGGAAATGCTTAGAGCTAAGCATATGCCTAAGGGTTTGTAGGAGCCTGGCCATTTTGACTATCAGGACTGGCAAGGCAAGCTTCCAGGTGTTTTAGAGGGTGTTAAAAATCTTGCAAAGGGAATGAAACATACATTTATGATTTGAGGATTGGGGAACCAGAAGGGGAAATGGAAATTGAAAGAGGGGGATGTTTGCCTTGTCTGTCACGAAGCACTGCATGTACATTTTTCACTAAATATAGTTGACATGATCTGCTGGAAAACCCATGAACTAGCAGTAATAGAGGAAGTTTAACCTTCAGAAGTGTTAACCACTAAAGGCTGATGCTTAAAACAATTGTACTTAAGAGATTGCATAAAAAAAAAACACATTCATATCCAGAATAATCTCCAGCCTCCTCCACTGTATAACTATGATTCATATTTGAGATTTCAGCAGAAATTCCATTCACAAAGGCATAGGCTACCAGCAATCTGCGGGAGGGCACCAGCTTAGTCGTCCTTCTAGGAGGAAAGAGGAAACTTTGAAAGAAGCATCAAAATGACCTGCAACTCTGTTGACTTGTGCAACAGGTCTTCTTTACCAAGTAGAACTCTTGGTCCATAGCCATAGCACTGCATGGATGGGAGAACTGCAGGGAACAAGTAAGGAAACTAGGAAGTGGCTGATGATCAATTAATTTTTATTTAAATTTATTTATTTTTAAAAAAAGAAGAGATGCTCCACTGTGGTAACAGGAGGCCCTGTGCTGAATGAAGTGCTGTTTTCCAGAAGAAAGAAGTTCTTCTCACTTGTTGTCATTAATGCTCCAATGGCCCTTTTTTGTAAGAATTGGGGGTGTTAATTACAGTATCTTGTCTAAATGCTCATTCAGGTTCTGCTCACACAAACGTCCCAGCCCGATTGTATCTGTTATGCACCTAGAGCATTCCTAAATTCCCGCTCTAAACCACTGTATATGATGTTTCTGTGCAGTTTCACAGCTGCCAGATTTCACCCCAGAAATGATGCCTTCATTTTAGTGTTGGGCACAGTGACCCCCCCAAGGCCAAATTTGTACATCAGTCAGCTACAGCGGTAAAGCATGGTGGGATCCTGCAGGGAGAAATACTTGGATGGATGGGGGCTCTGTAAAAAGATGCACCCTGCAAGTATGCCTTGCCTTACTGTGCCCCATATGGCTGCTTACTTTGATCAGGGCAAGGAGAAACCAAACACCTTAATTAACAGAAGAAGTCAGTTTCCCTTTTAACGAAGTCCCATAAAGAAGCACTTGAGCAACAGTTTAAAGTCCTTACCTCAGAGCCCAGGTCTTAAGTTCTGGGTAAACCAGAAGTTCAAAAGAAAAAGTCTCTGGGTCTGGTCAGATCAATCTTCGGGTAGCTAGGTGTTGTATCAACCAGGCAAGGTACTAACAAGCTTCAAAAGGACTTTATTTTCAAAGTGGAAACCTCTTTACCAAACTGCTGCTGCACCCTCTGTAGCTTTCTCTCAGCCTCTCAACTACTCCCTGCTCCTTCCTGTCCTTTCAGAGGACCAACAGCCAGTGCTCCCAATTCTAATAATTACAAACAACATCTAAACACCAAACTAGGCCAGGGATCACCCACCCTTGCCAGTTGTGAAGCTCCTAGTCTCCCCGGTCAGCTTCCTCATCTTGTCTTAAATAGGGTAGCCTATCAGGTGGAGCAGGGAGCCTAGGTGCACAGGTGGAGTGGGGGCTGCAGGGCCCCTTATGTGTGTGGCCCCAGCCCCATTGTAAACCGGGCACTGATCCTGAACTCTCACTGCTTCTCTCCCCACAGGCTTCTTTCTTCACCCTGCTACAACCCTTTGGGATTTGTTTGTGTCTCATTTCTAGCCAAATGACACCTCCATTTGCTTACTAACCACTGCCATCTGGTTATCTCCTTATACTGCTTTTTAAGCTTTATCACTGGCTTCTTCCACAGGTCACTCTAGGCCCTCTTCCAGCTTCTTTGGGGAGCCATGGAGCACCTACTCCTTTCCTACCCTCTTAGGGAGTGTCTATACGGCAAAGAAAAACCCACAGCATCTTGGGCCACCAAACTTGGGCTGCGATGTTGTTTCTTCCTAGTGTAGACTTCTGGGCTCGGGCTGGAGCCTGGACTCTAGGACCCTGCAAGATGGGAGGATCCCAGAACTCAAGCTCCAAGCCCAGAAGTCTATACAGCAATGAAATAGGCCCACAGTCCAAGCTAGCTGGCACAAGCCAGCTGCAGATATCGACTTGTTGTGTAGAGAAACCCTCAGTAGAGTCCTATGGCAGATTTTTCTTTCTCTGCTCTCTCCCCCTTTGGGAGGAAGGTAGCAGCGCTGGCTTATATCCTCTGGCTCTCTACCCCAGTATCCCTAGCAAGAATAACCGACAGGCTTCCCTCCAGAGCACAAGTTCTGGTGTACCTTACCGCAGAAACACAATAGGGCTGGGCCGTTAGAGGGTATTACATTGGACAAAATCTATTTAAAGCACTGAAAGCAGGATTCATAATTAGCATTGAGAGAAGCATCCCATCAGGTTGCCTACAATAAAATTGATGCCTCCATCCTTAGATTCTCCTTGTTTGAGAGCTGGGTTTGGGGAAGTGCACCCTGAGCCTGTTCAAGAGCCCAGTGACTCTGGGATGGAGCTCAGATAATGATGTTTTACACCTGGGACATAGTTCTTTTAGGACTCTCACGCAGAAATCAAATGACTTCAAGATCCGCCACAATTTCATGTTCTTAATGAAAGCCTCTGTACCCCAAATAAACTATGTGTCTTCATAACATCTATGCAGCAGCTATAAAAATCCAATTACATGGAACAATAATAGAAACATGTTTAATATATTTTAGCTGCCTTTAATTCAATTTTACAGTTAATGAGCATGAGCCCACCTCATGCAAACAGCCAGCTCTCCATAGACAACCAGTAAATGCATCACAAACCAATGAAAATCCATAGACAACAGTTTGGAAACCACCAATCTAATCCTCATTTGCCTTTGTCCAATCATACTGTAGTTTGAAATATATTTTTAAGATATTTTCCACCCATGAATCACTGTTTGATCAAAAAACAAACATTCCACATAAACGTTTGAAATGTATCCATTACCAGTTCAAATTTAGCATCTGATGTCAGAGCCCAACTACTTTCATAGCATATTTAAGCTGCTAGGCTCTGTGGTACACCAGTATGAGCTTTAGGTTTGACAACGCAAAGAAACTTGACCAGAAAAGGAAGGACGATCTTGCAGAAGGATGGTGTACAAGCTCATTGTTGCACTTGCAGTCGTTGCTCTAACTTCTTCACACGGTAGGTTCCTTTGACTTGTTTTCATATTCTATTTTGATGGCTGCAGAGTTGCTATTTTAACAGCACAGATAGCTGGTCTTAAGAGAACATTTGAAACTTGAGCTAGGAAGAATTTAAAATTACATTTGTACATTGAATTGATGTGCTTATCAGATGTGCCTCATTTACTTAATTTTAACTGATGGAGCTATTTTTCTGTATTTGCAGAATTAACGATGAATGGTGGGAGATGTTTATGCCTTCGAACTACAGATAAGATGGTGTTTCGTCCTAACCAGCTTAAGACGATAGAAATTCTCCCTCAATCTGCCTCGTGTGAAAATGTGGAAATAATGTGAGATTCAAATCTAGTATCAAAAAATAAATTTAAGGGGATAATTTCCAAATACTTGTCTCATAGGTTTTTAATTTATTTTTTTCAGAGTAAACTTGAAAAGTGGCAGACAAATATGCTTGGATCCCAATGCAAACCAAATAAAAAATATTTTCCAGCAGCTCATCAAGTAAGAATATTCCCTTTTTTCATCATTGATTGGTATTGAACATTCCTCAGTTTTGGGCCAAAATTTCACAAAAATAGCAGGGGCCAGCATGAATCAGTGACTCAATAGGGTGAGGGACTCATGCAGCAGGGAGCCAGTCTCCTACCATTGTATTAAAAGAATCCACTTCTAGCACCTGAGAGTTGGTACAAAACAGGAACTTCTGTTTTTGAGCTGTGCTGTAGCATTTACCTCAAGAGCTGGGGGTGTTGACCCCACTGCACTGGCTTAATTCTAATGTAGGTAATTATAGCAGCCCACTTAAAACATCCAACTGAAATTGAAGGAGCAGTTTATTTTACTACGCTGCCTCTCTTCAGCCTGCACAGTGTTGCTGTGTTCTGTTAAAGAGCCAGCAGAACTTCAGAGGGTGAAGAGGCTCTATATGGGCTAACCTTTCAGTGGTGCTACCCTTCTCGGTTTTGCAAAAAATCCGTGCGGGCAAAGGACCTGGTACAGAAAGCAGGTGGCCACAGAGAGGGAGACATGATGAGAGGTTTCACCTAAGAGCTGTGGAATATTATCAGTAAAAGGCATACAGTGTCAATGCAGCTTAAAGCATTGGATGCTCACAGAGCACTCCCAAGACTCAGTCATGTTGCTGTATGAGTGGGGGCAGACTGGGCCAGAGACCATTAAAGGAAATCCCCACTGCTCTCTAAGACTCTGGACCATTTAGGCTACAACCTCATTGAGACTCTCTCTCAGTACTGGGATGGGAAAAGGCAATGTATAGATTTTCAATTTACCTCTAGGGTTTTTGCACAGGAAGGACTGTAATCATCCTGGATGGAAGACATTAGACAAGACTACTAAGTGTTACTCTTTTCTTTTACAGGAAGAAGGGAAAGAAAAACGATAAACCCAGAAACTGAATATTTGTCAAGAAAATTATCTGATTTGTGGAGCAGGAGCCTAGGAACTTTACCTGATTTAGTGTTGTGATTCACAAAATGTGTCATTTGAGCCATTGGCTGACAAAGTATTAATTTTTTTAAGTTAATATATTGTGCTGCAAGTGATTGTTTGAAGTTCAAGAAGATGCATTCATTAGAGAACAGATTGTATTTTCTTAATTTCTGTAATATACTGTACATTATGTTTTATACAATAAATACCAAAGCAACTTTCAGTCTGTTTTCTATTGTTTTAGAGAATGTTAAAAGTAATAGATGCTTTCTGCTGATGAGATGAGGAAGGAATGTTGGAACTTTCAAAAATATTCTTATAATTTGGGGGAAGATAAACCTTTTTCTGGAATAAGAAGTCATTCAGAATGCAATGGAGGGCCCCTGTAGCTTCATTTACCTTGTTGCTTCCAAGTCAAACAAGAAGGCTGCATATCCCGATAGAAAGTAATTAGTAACTATTAGGAGAACTGGGTGAGATGCAAGGGACTAACTCTCTGCGTCCAGTGGAACAGGATTAATCCCAGTGGGTTACTCTGTGTATATACACATCACCATCTCTTCCCTCTCTCCTCTCTCCCACCCCCATTGGACTCAACTCATGGTCAGCCTGCAACCCCTTTGTGTAAGTACACCAGTGCAAAGGGAATGCAAAGCAGCTACACATGCTATCTGCCTCCACCCACTGCCTACTGGTGAATAGTGCCCAGCAGAGAAGGCCCTCCCTACCAGGTGGAGAGCCACTGGCACAGTAAATGTGGAGGCACACATTGGGGGTGGGCTGGACGTTTGGCCAGAGGAGCACTGCACTCAGTTTATTATAATGGGTCTGGGCTATTTTAGTGCAAATTAAGGAAGTCCAAATTGACACACACACCCCCCAGGAGTCCCAGGATTGTGAGTTATAAGCCCCACCCCCATGTCTTTAGCAGATCGTGGACACATACTAGCATACATGCAATTGTCTTCCTTCCGCCCCTGAGGTAGGACCACATTTATTTCAGGATGCCAGGATGTCTGGCATAGAATCCACCCTTTGCAACTGTACTGAGCTCCAGAATTTCAGCGTCAAGCTGGCTTGTGTTGAGTCCAACTGCTTTGATTTACAACTGTGTAGCTGTCCTGGACTTTAAAACAGAATTGAGAAGCAGACTTAAACCAACGAAAGAAAGGCATTATTAAAGTGATTCTGCCAGTGCCTAAAGTTTGTCTTTTTTGTTCTCCTCCCACATCAGTTACATTTAGACTGTAACAGTGTGCCATCATGTGTTCTGACAATTCATCAGTTGCTAATGGCAAGCTAAGATTTAAGGTTTCACCAGCCTGGAATTTTTCTCAAGTTCCTGCAAATATCTTTAAGGGCATCTCTTCCAACTTCACTCTCTAGAAGAGAGACTGGACAATACTTTGTGTATACATAACACTCTCCGTACTCATTTTGCTTGTATTATGTACACCATCTAGTGGCAGGACTGCATTTGTGTTGGTTGCAATTAATTTCCTCCCAGCTCTCTTATTCCACATCTAAAATGTATTATCCAACTTTGTGTGTTATTTTTTAGGCAGTGACTGAACTCATAACTTTTTCCAGGAGCTTGTAACCATTTCACAGGCAACAAGTTGAACAATAAACACGATGGAAATACTGTGAATCAGATGGTATTGACTATTTTGCTGAAATCATTTGGTTAGGACAGTTATCTAAAAGCAGAAAAACAGGACAGTCATAACAAGAAACTCTGAAAAGTGACTGAGGATATGTCTATCCTGCAATCAGAGGTGTAACTGCAGCCTGGATAGGCATACCCACACTAGCTTTAATCTAGCACAGCTAAAAACAGCAATGAAGTCATGGCTAGGGTGACCATATTTCCCTATGCTGAATACGGAAGACCCAGTAAAGTTACTTGTATTCAAGCAAGTTCAAAGGCAACCAGTCAGAACTATGCAGTACAAACGTTCAAATTAACATCAAGTTGACTGAGCCCGTATAAAGAAATACTGTGTAGTTGGATCCTTTTTATTTACCTTATTTTTAAGGCTGTAGCGTTCACACGGGGAAAGGTGACACACAAACACACACACTCCCGTACACCTCTCTCACACAGGGTTTGAGTGTTTGTGTCTCCGATCGACCCTCCTCTCCCTGCCCAGTGCCTTCCACCCTCCATGCCGGGATGGACCTGCCTCTCCTGGTACTCTGTCTTCTCAAGGCAGCACTTGGGGGTGGGGTGGGGGAGAAGAGAGACAGGGTTACCTGCCCCCCCCCGGTTTCTGCCAGGGTTCACACCAGAACGTGGCCAACAGCAGCCTGTCAGCACTGTGCAGGAGGGAAGGGATGGGGAAGGACGACGGTGGAGAAGGGATGACCTGGCCCATGTCTTTGCAGACCTCATCTCTTTCCTCCCGTTCCCCTGTGGCTGAAAACAGCTCCTGTCCCTTCCTGCCCGCACAGTGTCAAAAGGCAGCTAACACCTTAAGGCTGCTGCTGGCCACCGACATAACACAGCTACCTCCTGTCCCCTGGCTACAGCATGGGCAGGAAGGGTTAAGCCGTAATGATGCATTGTGCACCAGGACCCAGGGAACCTGACCGCAGGGGCTTCAGCAAACCTGGCCAGAGAAGTGACTCAGCAGAGGAGGGTGTCTAGAAGATGGAGCAGCCCTGCACTCCCTGGGAGCAGAACCTGGGGCGGGGGGGGGGGGGAAAGAGAAGAGGGTGCTAAATCCCTGCCTGAAGGGCTGCTATGGAGCCTGCAGGGTTGGGGTGTTAACAGGCTGGAAATGGCTTCCCCCTCCCCCACTCCGGAGCTTAGCTGAGGGGCAGAGAGGCTTCCACATGCCAGGGCTGTGCAGGGCTCTGATAAATGCAGGGCTTGGCTCCTCCTGGCCAACGCCCTGAGCCAGAGGCTCTTAGGCTCTCCTGGGGTGCCAGCCCAGCCAGAGGCAGGGGGGGAAGGAAGAAGCCCATTGGCCAGACTGTTGGTAAGCTGAGCACTCTGACCAGGGACTAGTTCTCCCCACAGAGCTGGGAATGGGCAAAGCAGGGAAAGGACAATAAAAGGGGGAAGCACATAAAGGGCCAATGGGTGGACAGCAGAGGTGACACATAACCGTCTGCAGCCTGCCCATACTCACCTGCCACCGCAGCTTGCGGTGCGAAGCCAGTGCCAGCTGGAAATGTGACAGGGGCCTGCTGGCCAAGAGCTGGCATGCAGCAGGGGCTGCGCTGATGGACTAGCAGAGGGAGCAGCCAGCCCAGCGCACTGCTGCTTTGCCCCACTACCAGCCTTGCACACACATCCCACTCACAGCTGATGGGCGGGCAGCTAGCGAGCAGAGATACCTGCGAGTATTGATAGGGAGGGAAGACAGAAAATATGGGACAATTTGCCCATTTTTAAGAAAAAAATTCAGGACACCTGCAGGAGGGCTCAATACGGGACTGTCCCTTTATAAACAGGACATCCGGTCACCCTAGTTATGGCAGCACAGTTGGTGCAGACCTGCCTGCTGGAACCCTTGGTAAGTACTTGCACCAGGGTCTATGCTGCTGATACTTGCATTGCTAGTTGCAGCCCATCTAGCTTGACTAAAGCTAGTGCAAGTATTGTACTTGAGCTGTAATCACACCTCCAAATGCCATTTTTAGGATACGTGTACCTGCAATGTGATATTATATGAAGTGTTGTTGTAGCTGCATTGGTCCCACGATATTAGACACACAAGGTGGGGGAGGTAATATCTTTTATTGGACCAACTTCTGTTGGTGAGAGAGACAAGCTTTCGAGCCACACAGAACTCTTTTTCACATAAGTTTCCCAAACCTACCCTTGGTTTACAAGATGTTTCTTTTAACTGGCAGCCCAACAAATTTACCCTGGGAACCAGAGAAAGGCTAGGTTTTTCCTTTTCACACACCATCACCAGTTTAAAACAAAAAACAAAAACGTGGTGCTGCAAGTCCAATTGGGTCCTCAGTTACACCTCTACAAACCCAGGGCCTTCGAAGCAATTAAGCATGTGTTATTAATGGGTACTTAAGTGTGACCAGATCTGGCCCTCAGAGAATAGGAAGGTAACAGATCCATCTTGGAGAACTGAAGCAAACATTACATTGGATTTAAATTTCTCACAGAGCCGTGACTGAATAAAGTGTTGACATTTAGAGATTCCAGGCTTTACACATGACAAGGGTAAATAGGATGGAATGAAATATGTTGTTGTTATCTAGAAATTTCTGCAGGGCTGGATTAACAGTGCATAGTGTCATTTTGAAAGCTCTGAGAGCTGCACTAGTAATTTTTAACTTGGAGTATTTTTTTTGACTGTTTTACACAAGGACTTCCATAAGATCTGCACATTTTCTTTCATTAGATTCGTCCGGCTCTCTGCTCATTAATAAATTCTCAATTGCTTAATTATTCATGAGGTTACCTCAGAAACCAAATAACCAAGTTTCTTGAGAGGAATAGCACCAGAAGAAAAGTAAGTTTTGAGTATAACAAATACAGGTATTTTGGTAGAAAAATAAGTAGTACAGCATGTCTGATGTACACATTTTAGCATCATTGCCATTATAATGGATACAAAAAATTGCAGAGGAACAAATTAGTTCAAAACAAAAACAAACAAACAATATTTCCCCCTTGAATATTTCCCCCCTTCTACTCACCAATTTAGAGCCTGCTGTGGGAGCATGGAGTTGCACAGATCTGTCTCCAGACCCCCTGTAGACTGCCACCATGCACAATTTGCCCTCCAGCTGAGAAGTATCTAGTTCAGGCCTCTTTTGAAACCACAAAACATTCCCCCCCCCCCATTCCAAACAGAAAAGTTCCCTTTTCTTCATCTCAAGTCCTGGGGACTTCAGATTTCTTTCATTGCTTTTTCGCTGGAGGCCTTTCTTCCTAGTAGGCTTCCCCATGGTCTTCCCTCCTCAGGGATTCCCTCAGTGTCTCCCAGGGACCTCCCTGTTTGTCACAGGCTCTCTCCTTCCTAGAGAAGAGAACTCCCCATGTTCCTCTCATGACCTAGGTCTCCTCCCTCAGTGAGCTCTCCACCTAGTCCACCCTGACCCTTTCGCAGCTGGGATTAATAATTGTAACTGAGTCACTAGATCAGGAGCAGCAGGGGGTTAACTACTAGGTCTGAGAGGCAAGGCTGAGTCTGACTCCCTTCCAGGGCCAGCCACTCTATGACATCTCCCAAGAAATCACTTCTCGTGTTTTTCACTCATCAAACAAAAACCCAGGAGACCAGAGGTTCCCAAACTGTGGGGCGAACCCCCCCTAGCAGAGCACAGAGGAACGGAGGGGAGCACAGCTGGGTCCCTGGCCTGCCACTATGCATGGCAGGGAGTGAATGCCACACAGCCCCACTCTGTTCCCAGCTCTACACTGGGCCCGGCCCCCAGCCCCAGACCGGGACCTATCCCCAGCCTTGGCCTGGCTGTGGCTCCGCACCCAGCCCCAGTCCTGGTCACTGCCCCACCCCCAGCCCCAGCTTCCAGCTCCAGTCCTGGCCCCTCTCCCAATCCGCAGCTGCAGCCCCAGCCTGTCCCCTCTTACTCCAGCCCTGAGGGGGAGGGCGCAAACAGAGATAAGAGGGGGTACAATCCTGAAAAGTTTGGGGACCATTGCTATAGACAGTTTGGGACAACTGAAAAACCTCTGCTTTTTAGAGCCAAGTAATAGAACAACATAGGTGTTGCTGGCCCGAAGAGACGTGTATTAGCAAAGTTGTGTAGGGAGGCCCGCCTTGCGCTCATTCAGACTATATGTGGACTTAACCCCCACACTCAATTGCAAGACCGGGGCCTGAACAAATAAATATCACATCACCTTAATTTTGAATTGTGTATGCACAAAAATTCCAGGTTTTTGTTCAACATTAAAGTGTCAGTCATGTAAATTTAGGATTTGGTGAGCACTGCAAACTGCTACTACTCTTACCCATTTGATTACAAAATACACATAATGCTTTAGGAACCTGGCTCACTTATTCTGGAACAAAGGTTTTCACTTTCCATTTTCTCTAAACCACACAGAGAGGGGGCTGCTAGTGTTTTTAATCAATGTCTATTGTACCTATTTATCATTTATTTATCTTTTTAGTTTTGAAGTCTGGAAATCTGATTGCACTACATTTAAGCTGTTGTATTAAAACTCAATTTCACTAATTCAAAAACATATTAGAAAAATAACTAGCCTAGAAATAAAGAACCTGTTTTATTAGCAGAACTGTAACAAGCCAAAAAAACCCTAACAACTTTAAAATAACCATAAAAGTTACATTAAGAAATTCATACAAATGAAACTTCCGAGTGATGTTTAGTAGCTGTTTTGTACTGGTCCTGACCAGATATAAAGTTTCATCTGTTAATTTGATTTCAGTAGTCCAGACACCAGTTTATGTTTGGGTTCCTTATTATTATTGGCCAGCATGACAGGCAGCAGATCCAATAAGTGGTTTAAAAATTTGATGCTGGTGTCTGCTTGCTAGGCCCACTCTTTCCCTCTCCCTCCCGTGATCCTAATTTTGTATCTTTCTGAAGTCTAGAATGCTACCAAGAGAAGATGAAGCAGCTTTTTATCCCTAGGCCTAGGTCAAAGACTTCTTACTGATGTTTTATGAAAAGACATTAGGTGGAAGCTCAGAATCTGGCTTTAAGTAGGGTACCTTTAACTTTCTGAGAGTACCTGGCTTACTGCAACTCACCCAGTTTAAGTGGTCATAGCTTCACCTAGGTCAATTGGAACACCAGAGATTTACATAAACTTCGATTCTAGTTCTGTATCTTTAATTCTATCCAACTTCATCAGGATCTCTTCGTTTAGGCCTGAACCTTTAAACATATGCAGTGCTCTCCTCTGCCCTCATCTGGTTTGTAAGCCTGCCCCAGTTACGTGGCCTACTCAACCCTAGGCTGCCTTCAGATGGGATACAAATTAAATCCAAATGCATTAGTTTTGTGCATTTATGTAGCTGTGATCTCTTAGTCCTAGGCTAATCTTAGCACAGATCTAATACTGTAAATGCTGCAGTGCCAAGAAACCTTCCTCCTCTATGAGTGCTATCATTATTTTGAGAAATTTTGAGAAATGGAAGAACTCCAGGGGAACCTGCTGTCTATTTAATGGTCTCCCTGGCAGCGGACTTACAAGGCTACCCACCCACTCCATGGTGAGGAAGCTCATGAGATACCAACAGGGGAAAGAGTACCTGTCTCCTGCTTACCTTATCAGTTGCATGCCTATGACTTGCATGCACTGTACCTCTCCTGCATCTGAGTATACACCAGGACAGTACCAAGACTGCTTGCACAAACCTGTTGCATGAATCTCTGCCACTGATAGGCTGCACCTGCATCTGATTCTGCCTTGGAACCTGCATATGGGATCTGTTTGTATGTGAAGGCCTAAGGGAAACTGCCTGGTTAAAATTCTCATTCTAGCACCAAAACCTTGCAAACTGTACAGGATCAGTGGCTGGAGCATATAGTCGTATTTTGGGCAATTTGCTGCTCTTTCTGACACTATCACTCATGTTTCAGGCTTAAAATAGAGAAGTTTAGTGGTGCTGCTGCTTGAGGCCACCCTATGCACAAACAAAACAAAAACAACAAAACTCTTCTACTGGTGAACACTTTTGCCCCCGGCTATGCTGAGGGGCTCGGGATGGAGAGAGGAAACCAAAGTAGAAATGGGTCTGTGGTGACTGTAGCAGTAGAGACAGGGACTCAATGTTTACAAAAATTCTTTATTCCTACTGCACTTGGCTGACAGACATATCTCTGTAGTTCTTTCATATTCTACAGTTTACTGCATTCCTGGCTTAATCTGTCTTGTTTAAATCTGAACTGTCAAGCTGGTGTGGTGTTCAGATAGGGGGTTGTAGTGCAGCCTCTCAGAGTCAGGAGCAAGCTTCAGAGTGCAGATCTGGAGACAAACTTCCACAAATTTTGGAGGCGTTAGTAATCATGGTTTTGATTTGTGAATCTCCAAAGTAAAAGATGTGAATCGGTGTCTAGCTTGCAGTTACAATACAAAAGTCTCTACAGGATTGTAAAGTTTCCTGTATGTCAGTTTTGTGTTTAAACTATTTTAGATTTACTTTAACTATTCACACAACTTTATGAAGCATTTAGAAATAAAAATGTTAAATATAAATTACACTGCAAAAAGGTTTGAAACAGATATTGAATTTATTGGTCAGCTATGAGTAGGAAAATACATTGGTAAAGAAAAAAAGAAGACCCTGTATATAAATATAATACTAACTAGTTAAAATTTGACCAAGAAGAAAGTTCCACTGAAGAGAACAGTAAAAGCCCTTGTTTACCATCAGACCATATTCAGTTTCCCCCTTTATCTTATTAAAGAGCTGCCTATTGACAAATGCAACATTCTTTGAGTTTAGTGCAGATAATGTGCTGGTTTTTGTTAAATGAATGGTAAACAAGAGTTAGTCCAGTGCATTATACTTTATACAGAAGTACTGTGAATAAAGACTAAGATATTCTATTTTAGACACTACTTAAACATACCAAGACACTTAAGTGTTAAAATTTATGCAAACAAAAAAAGAATAGCAGTTAACATATACTAAAAATACTGTGTCAGGCTGGATGAAAAAAGACTCTACTTAAGCAGTAAATTGAAATATTCATAAGTTTTACAGTGTGATTTGTTTCTTTTAAATGGTGGTGTAATTATTTTGTCTTTGATATACGGTTTTTAGGTTTTTTTTGCTGCATGGCTAAAATGCAAATTTGACACCTTAAGCTACTTTTCTAAGCATACATCCTAGATGAAATTACACAATCTCTTTTGTTAGAATTAGACCCGACATGTATGCAACTGTATTCTGAACTCCAAATCAGTTTTATTGTCAAAATGCTAGCCATTTTTAAATTTGTTGAAGCTACCAATGGGACAAAATAATTACAAACATTCTCCTAGTGGTTTTTCTTTGCCTACTTCTGATATATGTTAAAGTTGCAATCTGTATATCAATGTTTTGTATTTGTTTCCACTTCTTTAAAGTATACCCCCAAATTAAATTTAGATGCACAGAATTCTTTTGTACGTGTAAATCATCATCAAAGTTGTGGCAGACCATACTTGAGGTTTTCATCAAATGGTAAAAAAAGATGGCCCCAAAATATCTGGTCTAACTTGAATGAAACACCTCAACACAATGTTCTATGATTTTTATGTTATGTACTTTTACAACAACACTGAAGGTACATTATGGCAACATCTAAAGCCACCTTACATAAAAGTATTGCAACTAACCATTTTATGTCAGAGTTTATGATGCAAAGATGTTGCATTTTGTAAATAAAGATGGTTTATTGCATTATTTTGTTTATGTTGCAATTGAAAACTGAGAAGTTTGAGTGAGATTTGTTTAACACAGGAAAATATTCCTTTTAAATTTGTTTAATGAAGTTTACATCAGTCCAGTGTTGGTGCATCTGATCTTTTCCCATATGTTAAAAAAATTCCCCTTCAGTAGGCTTCAGAGTCACAGCTATTAGGGATGTCTACATGTTCAATGCTGCAAGGGCACAGCTGTACCAATGCAGCTGCGCCACTGCAGCATGTCTGGTGAAGACGCTGAAACCAATGGGAAAGAGCTCTCCCGTCGGTATAATAAAACCACCTCCACGAATGGCAGAAGCTAATGACAGTGCTGTGCACATGAGCGCTTATGTTGGTGCAACTTATGTCACTTGGGGGGTGGTTTATTCACACCCGAGCGATATAAATTATGCTAAATATGCTGTAGTGTCTGACACAAGACCCACTGAAGTCAATAGGAGTCTCTTCACTACATTCAGTGGGCTTTAGATCAGATCATACAGGATTAGTCTAAAAGATGGAGAAAAGTCATTCATACTGACCCATAGATTCCAGTGCGTCCAGAGAAGAACAATTGTGTCTTCAACACACAAAGGGCCATAATGTTTTAATAGGCTGCCATAAATTCAAATATATTTAAAAGACTACCAAATACAGGTGAAACGGTATTGTGTAAAGCTCAAACCTTTTGAATCTAACAAGTGCACTCAAGCTCCAGCATGTATTAAAGTAAATTATTTCCCAGAAATACAAAATGAGTAAGTGCTTCCCTTCCCCTTCTGTAAAGCTTTCTGGACCTATTATATAATCCAGATTAGGAAAAAAAAATAGGTTTGTTCAGTTTGACAAGCTAAATTGGCTCACCATCACTGGAAATTGTCATGATGCACATTACCAACACATTGTTAAGGAAACATGAGTAAAACACCTTTTATTCACACTTTACAAAAAACAAAATAAAAAAAACAAAACAGAAAAAAATAACACTAAGCATTAAATCTACTACATCAATACTACCAGCATTTCAATGTACTGATTATAAATTGGACATGTTTGGTGTTTGCACAACTAAAAAACAAAACAACAAAATCAGGTCCCAGACAAGGATTCAAGATCAAGACTTTTCCTAATGAAATTTAAAACACACATTTTGTAGATCAGAACAATTTGTAATTTTACTTCTATTTTAAAACAGAATGGTTTTAGCACATTTAAGTGCTGACAATTTTCTCTTCATAAAATTTTGAATCATTATTACCTAACTCATTCTCTATACAAAAATTTATAATATTCAGAAATTGCTCGTAATGCTCAGTGTCCTTTTGCTTCCCTGCCTGCAGTTGAAACAAAAGCAGTTAGACCAAGCTTCCTCTCTCTCAATTAATTGCATTGATTTTTGAAAGTGTATTAGTTAAAGAGGAGTGGATAAATTCTCCCTTTTATAAGTCCAAGTTAAATTTATTAGCTGTTTTATACTTGGCTTTATGACACTAATGGCACTATGAAGGTACACTATTTAACTTTAGTCTTGCTTGACACTTTAAAATATGACTTGGTCACTTTAAAAATGATCTGAAGAATTATTTTAGGGACATGTACTGAAAATGCATCTAATTTACACTGCTTCATAAACAGAAAATGTAATTTTTTTCTTCAAGGAATGATACTGTTTCGGAGACTGAGGAACACACTTAAACTGAAAAGGATTCACATGATAGTATTTCTTTGTGAAAAAAATAGCACTGTGCGATGACACTGAAAGAAGCAGTGCTTAGGTATTAGAAGCTAGAACTGGGTACCCATAATCTGAACATGTTCAAAAAGTGTGTATTCAATGCTTCAAGAGGAAATAAAGATGCCACAGCTTATACAAAAGTATCTTCATAAAATTTTCACAAGTGTTAACATTATTTAAAAAATATAAAAGAGGATGCACAGATTTTCTCTGCATGCACAGGCAGTGCTAGTTGAGAACAAATTTAAGCAGGCACAGTGCAGATAGGACAAATAGCATTTAAAATAAAAATTAAGAAGCTGTACACAAGCATCCCTAATTTTACTTCAAAAATCAGAGATAAAAATATTAGAATGCACACACATCAACAATAACTTTCAGTCCATACAGACCTACTCATCATTCACTGCTTAGTTTGTCTGTTCTGTGAGAACTTTATGGTTTTTCTTTTTAAATCAAAAAGACAAATGCATGTATTTAGTTAAGACAGTTGCCAATATTTTACAGATTTAGATTTTAAAAGCAATGTTCTCAACTGAAAATAAAAGTAGTACAAAAGGGCTAACAAAACCCTAACAAGTGCAAATCATTAGCAGAGAAAACCTGTTGCAACTTCTTTTACAAGCTGGCCTTTATAACACATGAAAACAGATAAAAATTTAGCCTTAGTTTACAATACAATCATTTTCCAAATCTGATTTTTTAAAGTACAAAATCTCATAAATCAGGTCTTCTGTTGTTCATATACAATCAATAAAGGCTAAATTCAAATTCTATATTTTACAAGCAAGTCTGAAAAAGCAAGGAGTGAAGTACGGAAGAATGTTCTTGATGTTACTACTGGCCTCAAAAAAGTAGTGCTACAGATATCTGTGCAAAGAGAATATACTGTACAACAATTCTCTATTTCAAGGCATGAATGTGTTATGTTGGATAGAGAAGAAACAGGACGATTAATTGTAACAAATTGAAGAAAAGTGCATATGCACCAATTCCTGTCTAACAGTATAAGGTATATTGGGCTCAGAATTGTGTCTGTTGATAGCACCTGGCTTTTACTATGTCTTTATCAAATAATTAGATTTAAAATTAAGATCAATAAGAAAAAATCCCTGTTGGCCATACCTCACTCCTCTATATTCAGATTTTACAATTTTACAAGTTAGATTGAGGTTGCCCTCTAAGTTGTACTTGACTACCTCCTGCCAGGGAGATGGATTCCATTTACCGGGGGCAGGAAAGGCAGCAAAAGCTCCAGTTGTGCAAAAAGTGAGAAGTGGTCTGAAGGGATGAGTGGGTGTGGACAGCCACTTATATTGTTCTCTATTAACCAATGATGATCCAAAGGTCCAAGAATGCCAAGTATATTTAGCTGAGGTTTAGAGTAGAAGATGTAGTCAATAATACCCTGAAATAGGAGGGGAAAAGAAGTGTCTTAGTATACCATCCTTTGGCCAAATGCCTTTTCGAAGGCAACATTTAAGTATAGTATTACAGATACCTTTTCAGATACTTATTTGAAGCCAAATAGCTAGGAAGTGGCACTACTTCCTCCCTGTGGTACAGTTTGCTCCACTACTTCGGTCTCCTCTTTATAGTCTGTTCTAAGAGTTGCCTACTATGGGTCAGGGAAGACTAGTGTCTTCTGGGACCTCGGTCACTTCTCCCCTCCTCTTTATGGTAATTTCACTTCAGACATCCCCCACCCACTTGTTTAAGAGGGACTTCAAAATGGTTACAGATCTAGAGGTGACTGTAGTCACTGGGGAGACTACTCTTCTCCTTCCCTGCTCTTGCAGACTACATTTTAAAACACTAAAATGGGAACAGCCAACTTATGATGAGGGTCTTGGAATTGACACTGCGCAGTCTTCAGTGCCGTTTTGCCATAATGTGTTGTGACTATCAGTATGTTGGAGAGAGAGGTTAGGTACCTCTTATTAATGTTTTGTTTAAGACATTGAGAATGACTATTGCTATTGGCTCTTCATTACTTACATTTGGCTTTAGGAGCTAAATACAGGTCTCATTAACATCAATAACAAAACTCCTTTTGACGTTAGTGGGACCAGAATTTAGTGATAACTAAATTAAAGATGGAACAATTATTAGTCATTGCTCTGCTATTCCAGTTCAAATTCAGAATAATGTTTCCAGTTATCCACTATTAGCCAAATATTACAATTAGATACTTGATACCTCCTTATAGCATCAAGGGCTTCTAATTTCTCTCTAGAACATTATCAAATATCTTTTGATCAGAGGGAATACACTGGTGTCAAGCTATTTTCTATAACAAGTATTTTGTTCTTAATTTGTCTCAAAGACAACAGTTCCTATTGTCTCTAGGTAAAATTGCAGTCATATTCAAAGCAGGGAAACAATGCAGCCTAATGCTGGGAATCATTAGGAAAGGGACCGATAATAAAACAGAAAATATCATATTGCCTCTATATAAATCCATGGTACACCCACATCTCCAATACTGCACGCAGATCTGGTCGCCCCATCTCAAAAAAGATATATTGGAATTGAAAAAGGTGCATAAAATGACAAAAAAATTATTAGGGATATGGAACAGCTTCCATACGAGGACAGATTATTAAGACTGGGACTTTTCAGCTTGGAAAAAAGATGGCTAAGTGTGGGAATATGATAGAGGTCTATAAAATCATGACTGGGGTGGAGAAAGTAAATAAGGAAGTGTTATTTACACCTCATAAGACAAGAATTAGGGGTCACCAAATGAAATTAATAGGCAGCAGGTTTAAAACAAACAAAACGAAGTATTTCTTCACACAACACACAGTCAACCTGTGGAACTCTTTGCCAGGGGATGTTGTGAAGGCCAAGACTATAACAGGGTTCAAAAAAGAAATAGATAAATTCATGGCGGATAGGTCCATCAATGGCTATTAGCCAGGATGGGCAGGAATGCAAAACCATGCTCTGAAGTGTCCCTAGCCTCTGTTTGCCAGAAGCTGGGAATGGGTGACAGGGGCTAGATCACTTGATGAATACCTGTTCTATTCATTCCCTCTAAAGAACCTGGAATTGGCCACTGTTGGAAGACAGGATACTGGGCTAGATGGACCATTGGTCTGACCCAGTATGGCCGTTCTTATGTTTCTTATCAACAAAGAAACACATCCCTTAAACCATATAAGGGAATGATATTAGTTAAAAATGATACTTACTAATTACTGTCACCATTTCTCCATGAATTGTTAGGAGCAAGGCAAGAAAGATACCAGAAAGCCCAAATGCTCAACCACAAATTCTTCATTTTGTTGGGGTAAGATATTGCTGTTGGCTCTACTCCAAGAGTGGAGAAACTTAAAAAAGGCTTGTATGTAAAACACTCAATAATGCTCAACTAGAGCCACATCAGATTTGAAGAGAGAGGGAGAGAACCATCTTTGCTTTCCCAGAGTAAGGAAATGTTGATAATTTTCCACATTGCAACAAAGCAGGGGAAAAATGCAGAGCAGTGGGCAGTTATTTAATAACATTGTTTCATTCAGAAGCTTAACACCTCATGTTCTCCTTTTAGTTAGTTGGGATAATTAAAAATATGTCATATAATACCCTAAGGGTGCTTCCTGTTTATAAAAAAGAACAAACATCCAAGACCCAAGACACCATTATTACCTTGCAAATAAGAAACACTAATCGTGATTTATAGTATGATGAAAGAATTAGTGCTTTCTGGTTCATTGTATTTTTAAATGCAAGTCTGTAAAACTAAACCATCAGAGGCGGCAACCCCAGGGAGGCTGGAAGGTTCACGGCTATTCCCACTCCAAGCCACCACACCCCACGATCTGGGGCTGTTGGACCCCCTGGAGTATCCGCCCTGCAGCCCACTCCCACTCCTCCCCCCCCACCTCCAAGGACCAGGGCTTGGTGGTGCCACTCTGTTTCTGCCTGGATGCAATCATCGGGACCGACAAGGTAATGGCCGGCCCAACCTGAGCACCTGCCCAGCACTGGTGGCTCCCAAGCCCTTCTGTTGTTCCCTGTCAAGGGGTGCCTGCGAGGCATGCTAGGGTTGGTGATGGGGGCAGGGATGCCAGGTGACCAGCTCAAGGCACTCAGCAGGCTACTGAGGCAGAGGGTGCCGGGTGGGCTGGCTGTGGCATCTTCTTGGCCACTTTGTTCTATAGCTGGCCCTGGTTCCTGCTAAGGAGAGGGACTGCACACTCCCCATGGGCCCCTCTCCCTGACAGACTAGTGTGAATAGTAGGCCACAGTGCCTATTGCACCTGCACAGGTGGGCCTCAGGGAAAAAAAAAGTCTGGGAACCCTGCTATAACATAGCAAAATTCTCACCTTGAAGTCAAATGTGTAATTTGTGTAAGGCATTAGGCCATTCTCATAGGCACTCTTCAACTTGAAACCATGCGTAATCCTTCCATTCGTTGTTCCATTTTTTCCATTACAACTGAAGTTGGTAAGACTTTCATTGTATCTCAGTTCCTTAAAATCTTTATGATTTGTTTCCACCCCACCAGTGCTCAAATATTCAACAACACCTATTAAGAGGGGCATGGAGGGAAAAAAAGATACCAACTTATGAATTTAGTTAATAGGTTTATGTAAACAAACAATGCTATTTTCATTCATTGATTGTGTCTGGACCATAAACAAGCAACAAGTTAAATACATACTGTCAATATGGACTTTTATAACATATTCAAAGACTTTCTATATTAGTGCCATGCCATACGCTAAGAGCAAGAATCAGTCAAGTAAAGGCACACTCTTTGATAGAAGTATCTAGAAGATTAAACAAGATCCAAGATGATGGAAAAAAGTCAAAGAACATCAGCAAAGGCAATGAGCAGCTTCCTCTCGCCCCCACCTTCTGTTGGTGCTCAAACACCAGCCCTGCTTCACCACTGAAACTAGCCCTGGTGCAGCTTCTCAGCCTGCTCCTCAGCACTCACTAATCAACAGACTGATGATACAACTAGGTTATCCTCAAATGAGGGGAATGACTTTTTTCTAAAGACAGACTGAAAATAGGTCTGAAAGCTTGATGCCAATTGATATATTAAGTCTGGAGTTTTGGGACTCTACTCCAAGGCACATATTTGGCCCCATCTCTGTTCCTGCTCGAGGTAAGCACTACTTGTTGCACTAGCCATTGGCAATGATACCCTCCTTGCCTTTCCTAGCCGCACTGGATCAGGTTCACAGAGGTGCTCAGCACCTACAGCTCCCACCAACTTCCGCTGGAGTAGTGGATCCTGAGAACCTTCAGAGAAAGTCAGGCTTATTAATGACTGGCCCCTGCCCACGGAAAGGAAAACAGGAGAGAAGAAAGATTCCTTGGGCACTTTTCCTTGCGTGTGTATCTCCCAAGGGTCAGACAGAATCTCACCCATAAAACTTTAACTAAAAAGAGTGCAAGGATCAGAGGGTGTCCTTAAGGTTGGAAGGACCCTATACATTAGCAAGTAGCAGAAAGGAAGGGTCCAATACCATCATGCATTTGCTAGCATGTGCATTGTACATGAAGTACCTGAAGGTTTATATTTCAATGGTTCTGGAATACTTAAGCAGCAGAAAGTAGGGTCCCGTGGAGATTATTTTAAGCAGGAGAATTTACGGTCTCTCACTTTTAAAGTGTTATATTGCTATTGGCAACATAATAAAGCTTCCAATTAAAGGTAAAAAGATATTTATTACCCTACAGTCAATGAGGTCACAGATCAAATAGCTCCTGAGGGAATTCTGTGCCAAAAAAATTAAATTCTGCGTACAATATTTTAAACTGGTGGGGCTCAGGGAGTCCAGGGGGCTCGGAGTTGGGATACACGGGAGCAGCTCCCCAAACAGTGACCCCTCTCTCCACAGCTGAAGATGATGGGGGCAGGAAAGCTGGGGGTGAAGCCGGGGGAGGTTTCTGGGGATGGATCTGACCCAACCCTGGCCCTGGCCACTCCGTGCAAGGGAAGTGCGTTCTTTCCCTATCCCCAGCCCAGCTGGGACTAGCTGCTGAACCCAGCACAGGGGAGGAGCCAACAGCAAGGCATCCCCAGCCCCAGGTTCAGGGGTGGTGGGGCACAGTGGGAGAGGATTAGGGTGCGAGGGGCTCAGTCAGGGGGTGGGAAGGGGTGGGGAGGTCTGGATGCATGGGAGTTGGACAAACAGGGGGTAGGTCTGACCCGGCACCAGTCGGGGTGTCTCAAGCCCACTTCCCCCGCACAGCGATTTACCTCTCTGCCGTCTGCGCAGGGCGCCTGAAACCACACACACCTGTGCTGCTGGGGAGGGGCATGTGACCGCTTTTGTGGCTTCCCTTTGCCTTCCATAATTTTCTGTGGGAATGCAAAGAAATCTGCAGGGGGACATGAATTCTGCGCACGTGCAGTGGCGCAGAATCCCTCCAGGACTGTAAGAGTAATTTTATCATCTCTTGACTCCCTACTAGCCACGATATTTTATCTTAAAATCTCAAGCATCTTACATTTTTACACTGAAAATATTTTCTTTTAAAAAGGAAGACTTTTGAATTTCAATTCATACATCTCTTACACTTTGTTCTAAAAAAGTAAACTTGCTGTTCTTACCAGAATCTGGCAGAGAATTGAGATCTGCACACAGTACAAGTGGAATGTTTCCAAGTTCTCCCGAAAGTCCAGGTTTGAGGCTACGAGAGGCTTTATCAATAATGTTCTTTACTTCAGAGAGGAACATCATAGTCTGAACCAGCTTCACATCAGAATACTCAGGGTCCCAGTGCATATGTGCATTAGCTACAAGAACTAGCTGCTTCTCCATCCCAAGTTGTGGCTTTCCAGCTAAAATTGGAAGTGAAATATTTACAGTTGCTGTGTCTGCCACAGATACAGCTAATGACTACTAGATGGCTTGTATTATGAGCAAAAAATTATTTTTAAGAAGTGACAGATTTGAAACAGGGTTGACGCTAAGTTTGGCCAACCTTAAAATAGAATCGTGAGGGGGGAAAATGTCACTGGAACAGATTTTCAATGTTGTAAGCTAAACTTATTTCTTTATTGCCAAGAGAGGAAGAGGGTTTCCTTTATTGGCTGTGCAACTGCAATTAAACTGGTTACAGCTACTTCCAACACCTGGATAACATCAGATTAAACAAGGACCAAAACCAAGAATGAGATGGTACAATTAAATTCTGTGAGTTTGAAAATGCCATTACTATTAGTATATAGTCATGTTGAAAACCAACGCACAGTATATTTTTAAAATTAGAGATTTTTCTCCATTCTTTGCAATACTGGCCAAGTAATCACCCCACCCTGATTAGCAAAATCAGTCTAGTATTTTAAGAATTATGTTTTTTAAACTCAGCAGTTTCATATATGCACATTACAAACCTTTTATCCCCCTGCAAGTGCACATTAAAGGCACGTTTGTTTATGCCTTTGTTAATAAAAGCTTACTATAATAGGGAAAATAAAGCACTATAGGCTAAATAGGGCCACACCAAGACATTTCCAAGGTCAGTTGAGGTCTCAACTTTTCTGAGAACTCCAGGGCAAGAACATGTGGAATTTATAAGCACTACATGACAGAGAGCTACCAAGCTACAGAGTATTATGCAGATGATCAAGAAATTTACAACCACCTCTGGCTAGTTCAATGGCACTTATATATTTTTCCAGCCAGATACACCAAGTTAATTTCCCCTCTCGTCCTCAATTCTTCAGCTTTCTCTTTATAAAAAATGGGTGGGGGAGAATCCAATTTTTAAAGACCTTGCATCATCCAAACATTCGATTTAGCATTTGCCATTTCAATTTTTTCCCCCAAATTCTATTTTAAGTGACGTTTGCCCCAAAAATTTCAGCACACAATTGTAGATATGGTGTTTATTTGTGGAATGTTGTTTTCCATTCTCTAGTCCACTGAAACAAAATTTTCATTTGTATTGGAGAGCGTAACATACTGTATCACAATCCAGTCAAAAAAATGGATTAAATTACTTACATGACATTTCTATTAATTCCTTTCGCAGCTCCAGCAACACAGCAACTCCAATGTTATCTTTTGTCATAACTCTGTTCAGCATCGCTTCAGATCCTTCTGAGTTTGCCATAGCTAGTTGATTGAACTCAACAGTATGTTTCTGAACTAAGATGAATCTGAAAGAACAACATTGTGTGTTAACTTAAACTTGTCATATGACAAAAGAAATACTATAGCTTCTTCCTCATTTTAATTAAAACTTGTTAGTTAGAGGATATAAGTAAACTAAGTTACAAGAATCTCAGCCAGTCACATTACTGCTTTATAAAAATGCTGAGCTGAAATTGGAGGATACAATTTCATTAGCAATTTTTATCTGCACTCCATCTTAAACAATTTTAAATTAACCCCTCCTTCCCAAAATCAACACTTCCCATATTCTTTCAGACTTTATTCAGAAAAAATGTTAAATACAAGAAGATATTTTGCTTCTCCTGATCTATTTGAACTAGCAGGCTTAAGAGAGTGACTCAACACTTGTTTCTGAACCAGAGAGGGTATTGAAGCAGACATCTGCATTGTTTTGTGGACACAGCAGAACACAGAAAAATTCTTAAAGACTTAGATACCTAGGGCAATCACTGTTTCAGAGATAGAAAAATTAACTGTCTATATATTCCTTATATTTTCACAAGTGATTAATGATTTTGGGTGCCTCAATTTTTTGGTACCTGCCTTTAGAAACCTTAAAATAGCTCCTGATTTTCAGAAAGTCATGAGTTCTCCCACCTTTTGAAAATCAAGTCCCTTTAAGGTCTCTCAATTTGGGCATCCAAAAATCACTAGTCATTTTTTAAAGTTTAGGCTTATATTTTAGGAACAGTTTGGGTAACAAGGACAGGTGTCTCACTTTTCATAGAACACAAAATGACTCAGTCCAATTTCACTCAAGAAATAAATTGAAGACTGTAGTCTTTTCCTATTGTCTCAGATGGAGTGCATTTGGATTTGAAAGAGTTCAAGAGCAAAATTTTTGCTTGAATTTTCATTGTGAAGGTCTCCCCAGTACAGAGTGATATGCTGCTTCCAACCAATTCAAACAGTTTTCTAGTGGATCTTGGTTGGGGGCCTCTGCAATGGAGCAAATTTTACCTTCAGCATGAAGATATCTCAGATTAGCATTGCAAAAGCAGCTGAAGAGCTAGACAGGTGTCACTGTTTTATGATGGAAATTTCTTTTGCCTGAAGTGTGTGTTCTACATGCCACATATCCCATGTTTCCTATTTTTTGTTTATTTTTTCCTATGCTTTGGGGGTTTTCCCTGAACTTTTTTACACCATCAGCAGTGAATAAATACAAAATATTTCATGATACTTGTATTGTACTTGCCTTTATATTTCATTTTATTTTTTTAGTGTTTTTGTGCTTTGTTGTATGAAAGTGAAAAACATTAAAAGATAATTGTTAATATGGGCTTTTCTCAGATTAGTCGTGCCCAACACAGTACCTCTTGTGCAGAGTATTCCTTCTAGAGGAGGAATACTTTGTACAAAATATGGAGTTGCCATGTAAGGGGCAGATATGCAAAAAAAAGTGTTTAGCTCTGGCTAAAAAGGCCCCAAGGAGTATGAACTCTTCCCATTATCCCCAACAATGTTAGAATAGGAGTCCCACATAAAGACACACTTCTTCGTCACAGCAACTTAGGGCTTAAATTTGACCCAGAAGAAACCGGCCAAACAGAAGGTTTTATGAAACACACTTACTTTTCTGTCTTGAAAAATATTGCACAACCATCAACATGTTTTCTTTCCTGTTCTGACATTGTCCTAGCTCTAGATTTTGGACTGAAGAACCCATTATAGCCACGCTCCTTCAGTTCTGCCAGGAAAAAACTGTAGTACTGTTCAGTTTCAACCTCCTGTAAAGTTATAAGACAGCACACTGTATTTGTTTAGCACCATCAGAGTACAGAAGACTGGTGTTACTTCTATATTATTTAGCCTCTTTTACGAGAAAGTATAAGTCACCTCCAAACTGGCTTTTGGAAACTCAAAATTAGATAAATCAAGGAACATAAGCATAAGACAGCCATACTGCTATTTTAAGGCAAGAGATATAAATAAATTTCTGTAATCCCCAGAGATATGATTATCTCATGCCTTTTATTTGAACATGCATCAGATTATATATACACACACCATCACATTTCTCTGATCAGCAGCTGCTGGTCAGTGTTCCAACTGTGTAGGTTGAAAAGCATTCTTCTGATGTCAAGCAATGAATAAGTGTTCTAAATTACAACATATTGCTTTAAAAGAAAGTTTACTTTAATGAATGTAATGTACAAGAGTCAATACAAGTGAACACAAAAGAAAAAATAAATTTAACATTTACCTGAAGACTTATGATGTCAGCATTGCAGTTCAAGATTTCCTGCATAATGGCTTTTTTTCTGTACTCCCAATTCAGTGCCCATGATGGACAATAGCCATATAACTGTCGGGTGGCATATTTATCACAAAGTACGTTGTAACACATGACAGAAAACAAGGCTGAAGAACAATAATTTAAATTACTGATATATTTTACTAAAAAACACAATTACGTTCTTCATTTTTCCACTTCAAGTGCTTTAACTCAAATATATAGTTTAACAGCTGACCCTACAGAAAAATGCATCACATGTTCTCTCTAAAATAACTAGCCACTCCTTTTGTCTGGGCATACAACATTCATTGTTAACAGGTTACTAAAAAAACCTCCATATGTTGCCGATATAAATGGTGAATAGCAGACAAAGGCAGTTTACACTGAGAATTAAGCTTACTAGTAAAGAGCAATTCCTCAGATTTTCTTTGGGACTACAAGTTTTAAATATAAATATTCTCTGATTGTCCAGGATATTTTTTTTATTCTACATTTGTTGAAAATCAGGGGGAACTTTTCTGCTGTTCCTGGATTCTTCAACAATCATTCAATTAATATTTTACAATTGATCAGCTACTTTTAAAATACTTGAATAACTAGTTCAACTCTAGTGGTGAGTAGTCCAATTAAAGATAAAGGCATTACCTTTAAGAAAAAAGTAGCTAATCCCTCAGACAAATGTGCTCTTTGATGTAGGAATGCCTATGCTGTCTACCATCAGTGAGTAGGAGAAGTTTTAGTTTAAGTATCAAAAAGAAATACTTCAACAGATGGTAATGGTGAAGTGATTTTAGATGGGGGGAGGGGGAAAAAAAAAATCTATAAAGAGTCATTGCAATGCTACCTGTTGGTCTTGTTCGGTCTGGTTCCCGCAACATAATCCAAGATCTTGGAGGTGGTTGTTCTGTTGAAACTATTAGAACATTTAAAAAAAAACATACATAAAGTAATCATATTTATTTTAACTGGCATAAATAAATATTTCAGGAATGATCACTTACTTCTTTTTGCAGTACCTGCCAAATTATCAAGCAAATAATTTAGGAGCCTTCGTGTTCCATCCGGTTCCTGGTAGAGATTCAGTATATCCTGTGTAAGAGGATTTCCTGCAAACATGATTACAAAAAAGTAAAATTAAACCAGAAAAATTATACGTGTGAGAGTGTGTGTGTGTGGGGGGGGGTTTAAAGTCTTGGATATATGACTGCAGAACAGTGAGAACTATTTCAATTTTCCATTCCTGCAAACACTTGCATTCTCTTCTGTATCTGAGTTCTAGAAGGGCAGCTCTAATTTTCATCATTGGATCTAATAGACCCTACACTAGTGGAGGACTGTCATAGTGAAGTTTCGATCTGTCACATCCTGCCCCTCTCCAAACACACTTGCAATGGTGGTGGGAGTAGGTCTGATGCAGGAGCAATCTCCACCAGTTTTATTTCATAAGAGAATGGCCTCCCCTAGGCCAAAAGGATTCCCTGCTGGACATCTACCACTAGAATATGGTATCTTTCTGCCAAATCTCAGAAAATCTGGCCAGATTAATTAAAGAGGGCTACTCTACAGAGTCAGATGTTAAAAGTTCACACAAATACAGGATAGTAAAATTGTCCAATCATAATAAATATTAGACTTTTGAGATTTAATGCAGTTTATAGGCATCATACTCAGTAGAAAGAGCCTGATCTTGCAAGCCTTTCATTCACACAACTCCCACTGAAGTCAGTAGATCTACATGCCAAACACTTACAGTATTGGCCCCAAAATTTTAAAATTGATTTTAAATTGCTATTTGCAGTCAGATACTATGGTGATCACCTGCAGTACAAAATCCTAAAAAAGGTATCCAGTTGATCCCCCTTTTGGAGAAGAAAGAGTTCCATAACTGCAGTGTAAGTTCAATTAGGCCAGATTTAATCAAAAGCTATATCTAACTTCCAGGTAGGCAACCAGAAAACGAACTTGACTTTTCATTCTTTTTTTGGGCCAGATTCATTAAATCTCAATATATTTATAAAAGAGAAGAATAAATTCCTAAACCAACAGCTGCTATTTGGTAACATTTTATAAAATTTGTAGCTTAAAACAGCTGTGGCTCAAGAATGAGATCAAAACATAAAATGTAGGTAAAAAAGTCATACCTTTCAGACCTAATGTCTGTAACTGAAATAGTTTTCCCAGCTCAAATGGTAGAACCCGTAACAGGTTGTTATTTAAATGGAGTTCCCTGTAGGCAAAAATCAGAATAATATGAAGTGGGAAGTAAAACAGTATTTGTGATCAACTGTTTATTGCTGAAACAGTTTCACTATAAGAAAGAAACTGTATGAGCATGCCACTACTTGGAAAAATTGGAAGACGAAACAGTCAGCAAGAATTAGGGACATCTTGCTGTACACTCTAAAAAAAAAGCTCATTAAGTCTGAAGTACAGAGCAGAAGATAGTGGGGGTGGAGAGTCCACCTATATGGTCATAAGTTTTTGTAAACGTTAGTGATAATTAAAATATTAAGGAATTACAAGAAATGAAGCAATTACAGTTGTGACAAGCTGGACCATAAATGGCTGAGTTATGTTTAAAGGACAATTAAGAAAATAAGATTATAGCCATTAAAATAAAACCAAGAACAAAAAAAACAAAAAAAAAAGTTCCAGTACAATTATTGCTATTATATTACCATGTTAGCATGCTGCTAACCCTCTTTCTCTCCTTTAACACATCACAGCAAACTATAATTTTCCAATTAACTTTTGTTTGTCAAAATAATTTCACTGCTTCATCAACAGAAGTTAGATATCTGTTGATCTATTATGTGAAGGCTATCAGGCACATAAAAAAATCCATTAAATTAACTGTGCTTCTGGCCTATAAAAAATAATATTCTATTGTTTATTTTTACAGTGTTACCGTTGAGATACTGTGTATGCCTTTTTACTTGGGAGAAACAGAAGTTGGCAGGTCCCAACAGTCCAATCAACAGGGGAAGAGAAATTGAATTTGATAGCCTGAGAGTAAGCAAAAGGCATGTTATGTCTACACTTAAAATGCTACAGCTTAGTGCTGCAGTGCTTCAGTGTAAACACTTACTACAGCAATGAGAGGGGTTCACTCATCACTGTGAATAATACACTTCCCTGAGAGGCAGTAGTTAGGTCAACAAAAGACGTCCTCTATCAGCCTAGCACTGTCTACATCTGGGGTCAGGTCATCTTAACTACGTTTCTCAGGGATGTAAATTTTTCATACCCCTTAGAGATATAGCTTTGCCAATAATTTTTCATTGTAGACCAGCCCTAAAATGGTCCAATTTAGGTATAAAGTTAAAATCTGTGATACAGCCACAATCATTACATAAGACTGCATAAGCCTTACATAAGAGTTACCCATCTGATTCTGCCAGACTAGAATTCCCTAGCCATTCCTTGCAAGATGTAAAAAGAGTATAGATAAAAGTAGACATTTTAGGAGGAAAAGACCATGGGCCCCACCTACTCCATTCCTAAATTTCCAGGCAGTAACATATACTGCTTGGGGGGTGGGGAGGGAGAGGGAGAAAGACATTTAAAAAAAAAAAAAACCCTACCAACTTCCCACCACCGGACTAAGTCATTCAAGCTTTATTTGATTACCACAGTGTTTGTCAGTCTTTTTCATTTGCAGACCCCTAAAATATTTCAAATGGAGGTGCAGACCCCTTTGGAAATTCAACCTGTAATCTGTGGACCCCTACTATAGAATCCTTAGACTGAAAACTGACTGAACAGAATTCAACTATAAATGTTGCACATGCTCGGCTCAGTATGGCATTTGACACAGCAAGAGAAAGGACGCTAAACTGAGGGCTTTTATGATGACAACAACACTTCCAGATTTTGATCTGTAGGGAGAGTATTCACATACTTTTGATTGATCAGAAAAACTGACTGCCTTTTCTAGAGTCTGAAACTTCATTTTCATAGGCATCTTTCAGGGACACATAATCGGAGGACCTCCAGGGATTCACAGACCACAGGTTGAAAACCACTGGACTATTACATGGTTGGGAATAATATTCTACATGACCCTAAAGGACAACTAATACATTTTTCTTTATGAAGGTACCTTTCCGTCTAAGAGCTTTTGAGAACTCTGCAGAACTCTTAAGGGATGGGTGAGTTCAAGGTGCTCACCGGGATTCATTCTAGATATAGATTACAGTTCCACTAACAAATAAAGTACGGTTTTCATAAATTGTTAAAGAAAAATGTTAAATTTGGAGAGTGGCATAGCAGAAGCAATCACTGAGGTTTTTTTCCCTAGTTCACAGTGAATAAGGATAGTTGTCTAGTTTAATCTCATCTTGGTTAATGCTCTTTGGTGTCAAAGAGCTCCCTTTAAGCAGCACAGAGGATCATAGCAAGTCAAACTAGTCCTTCCAAACAAATCAAAAGAATCTGAGCTCCCTGAAATCTTTCCCCAGTTGCGTTGGAGAAAAATTTGTGATAGTTTTTTTCTCTCTCTCCAAAGATTGGCAACTTGATCATTCTCCATTAGCTGGTTCACTGTCTCCCGAAGTCATTGGAGCAAATTTTGTATGCATGTGACAGGGCGACACAATGGATCTTAGACAAGCTATGCCCTTTATAAAAAGAGTTCCCAGACATGGAAGTTGAAGGAGCTATTTATTGACTCTAAAAGAGATTCTAGGGAGTTTCAAAACATAATATTTCTCTGGTCCATAATACTGGCAATATTCAAAGCTGAAATTACTCTGTTAGTCTGGAAATTATAACACAAACTTTGAGGAGAGTGCAGTAGCAGTCAGCAGGAAACACAAAACTATTATGGGATTGAGACCTGCAGAGCACTATCACGTAGGAAGCACTTACAGACTGTTCCTCACTTTAACCCCAGTGAAAAGAAATCATGGATCAGCTGCAGTTACTGAGGATAGTGTGTGTGCAGTGGGTTAATGCACTTTTAATGCCTTTCGTGTCTATAGATCAGGATTCAAATATTATGCTTATCACAAATGGAAACTAGATTGGTGGTCTGATCCTAGTTTGTTAGTGCACATTTTGCAGACAGAACAAGATTTTATATTCTCTGCTCAAAAGAGGCTCAAGACAGGGATAGCTGGAATTTTGTAGAATCAGGATTGGAGTACATAGGGAAAATGTTAGGAAAGTTTGCACAATATCTGCACGCACTATTCTCCACAGTGCTATGCTAACATCATTTGCACAAGAACATAATTTGCATTAATTTTTAAAAGGAAAAGGGCTTTATGAAGAGAAAGGAACACTAATTAATTCACAAGGTGAATCTCAGAATGTTTCAGTAAGTTTAAGATGGGGAGGTGATGATACTGAATGACAGCAGGGTAGGGGGGAAATTATTATTAGTAATTGTAATTAGGGCAAAGGTGGTAGGGATAAAAACAAAAAAAAAATCATCTCAGAGTTCTGGGGGAAATGATGTAAGGCACTATCAGTATTTCTTACTCAGGCTGAATTCTGACCGTTAAGTAGGGCCCACAATAAATAATAGTTTTAAGAGCTTAACTACTCTAGAATTTATTGATATCTTACTTTCAATTTTAAATCAACTAGTTTAATTTTTTCAGTAGGGTGGAATTTTTTCAAAGATGAAAAAAATACAATTATTAGTATCTCAAGGTGTGACCTAGCCTATCATCCCAATGCAGGTGTAATATAAAAGCTATGGTGGCAGTAAAGTTCTTTTTAAAATAAAGTTTCTATGAAGTCTCAATATTTTGGGGTTTTTAGATTTAAAAAAATTAACTGTGGTTGACTTCAAAACAGTTAAAAACACAACTGTACTTTGAAAGTCTGGGAGTCAAACACTGGAACTGTATGATAATCCCACATACAGTACTTCACAGAGGTTGTTTATACATTGTCAATATTACCCTTTAAGGGCAAGAGAAATTTGCCCATAATACTTGCCCTTCCCCACCACCACCAAAGAAGAGGACTCCATTAACAAAATTAAATACTGTGGCCCCAGTTAAATCCAACTAGCTATAACATTAATATGTTTTACTTCCAAAAAGAATTTGTTAATTAACTAACTTATTCTACCCCAGCCTTGTGACTCTTCTACACCTTTCAACCTGAAAGCATAAAATTCACTTTAGTAACCACCTGGCTAGCTAAAGAGCATGTTCTTTTATTGGTGTGGAAGTGTAAATACATGGCTGCCACAGGAAAAAGAAAAGAAAAGAAAAGAAAAAAGAGAAAAGAAAAGGGGGGAGGGGCGGGAGTGGAGAGAAACCGCCCCCCACCCCGACAAGATATCTGTTGCTATGTAAATCTCTCAGGTGTTATAAAACTATGGTCATAAAATTAAATTCTTAGAGTAGTAATTTAAGATGAAGAAAACAGCCACTAACTTTCTTTGGATTACCTTTATTTAGAAGTGTTTAGTCTGCTCTTATTATTATTATTATGCAATATTTGTATTACTATAGTGCCTAGGGCCCCTTTTTTCTCTTGCCATGAATTAAGGGGCAACTCCTGCATCAACTTTGTGGGTGTCAACAATTCTTCAAGAGCAGAACCCCTGCATAAGGATTTGGGGAGGGGGTGTGTGTGTGTGCGCGTGTATGTGTGTGTGTACCTGATTTAGCAATGTCATGCAAGGTGCATGCCACCATGCTCAGCTCTGTAGGAGCTCATTGTGCACTCCTGCATGGGGCAAATGGGGATCAGGGCAAAGATACGAGTGCTAGGGCTGTGGTTACAACTCCAACCATTAGGAAAAACTGTTTATATTGGCCTAGGTTAGCTACAGAACAGAATCATGCCAAAACCTGAAACTGATTTCTGCTGGGGTCTCAGATGAACATGCAATTTAATTTCCATACCTGAGTGACACCATGTTTCCGAGTTCTGCTGGTAAACTACGGATTTTATTAGAGGACAGGTCCAGATATACCAGATTGTGAAGCTTGGCAATGTCTGAAGGAATACGGGATAAGGAATTGTCACTGAGATGCAAAGCTGTCAAATGGGTCAGTGACCATAAAGATGAACTTAAGCTTCTTACTTTCCCTGTGAGAGAGAGAGAGAGAGAGAGAGAGAGAAACACAGGAGTAAAATAAAAAGAACTTTGGACATTTTAAACATCTGGTTTTAGCATTAAATGAGTATTTTATGACGACATCTTATTTGAACAGTGTTTAGAGTTTTCTGCAATATGGTTAAAAATGAAAGATAACATAGAAGGTACTCCCTTCTAATTGCATGACATTTTGATGGCACAAATACATTTTCCTTTAAATTTTCTTGCCTGGGATCTTTAGCATTTTGGGGCCCATGCTTTAAGCCTTGGACATCCTCTTCCTTTCTGAAAGTGCTACATAAAGATTTATGAACTGATCATGCATTGAGTATTTTACATGGGTTTTTCAAGTGAAACACGGCACTTTTTAATTGACCTTTTAAGTTTTAGTACTCTTGCTTTGGAGTGGAAGATGGTTCTCTGGGGTCTGCCCTTATTCACACACCATCTTCTAAATAAAAAGGCTTTCTTTCATGCCATTAGTTCAACAAAGAAGAGCAAGCAGCTTCTTCTGGTGTTAACAGTGCTATTCCTGTTGTAACTATAACAGTAACTTTAGAACAAGTGTCCCCACACTGCACTCTATTAAAAGCTGTGCTGGCTACGGCCATGGGCTCAAGAACCACACCTATTTTCTGTAAAATGGAGGATATTTATGTTGATTCATTTTAAAAAGTCAAGCAATCTACCCCTCCATATGGCAGGAACTTGAAGCATCATAAGGGACATCATTAGAGACACTTCTCGTGCAAGGCTGACTTCCCACCCTTCAATCAGAAAGACCATGTAGACTGTATCAAGAGAACTGCAGGAAAATCAGAACATCATTTCCTCAGAGGCAATATAGGCTCACTACCATTTAACAGACTTTTTATAGTCTATTTAGCCATCTATGAGGCACCAATGTTAAACACTCTTTCCAATTAAATCATTATACTCCAAATGTATTTTGCTCATTACATGTTTTTTATAAAAAACTCTCTTCCTCCTACAAAAAGCTGAACTGAGATAAAATGGTATTTTTCCCTCCTTTAACTTTTATTTCTTTATTTTATTTAAGTGTGTACAGAATTTTCACCACTGGCATTGGGTGAGTGGAGGGAAAGAAGGGTCAAGTTATTCAGCTTAATTTGGACATTTTTCCTGACAGGAATAAAAATCCTGGCTGCATGGAGGTACATAAAGAAAGACACATTACAAGGAAAATACACTGAATTTTTTAATACATATTTTAAACTTTCAATACTGATTTCCAGGTAAGTTCAACTGACAGTATAGAACAGTGCATGGAATATAAACCGCAACCAGTACAGATGATATTTCAACTCATGGTCTCCTTTTGATCAACTCAGAATTTTCCTTTAGGCTACAAGGGATTGGCGGGATAGTTTCACACACACAGGGCTTGTCTATAAGTATATTTTATGTGCATCTATATCTATTTATACATAAAAACCTTGAACTGATTGTCAATTAACTCTAAGGAGTTAACACCTTTGTAAAGACTAATCTGGATATTGCTAAATAGTTTATTCTAGGCTACAAACGTTTGTAGTGTACCGTAGACTGATCTCTAGTGGAAAAACTGTAATGTAATCATAGTCACACATGAGGAAGATTTTGCTTATAGAGCCTGTTATATTATTACTGCTAAAGATGACAAGTACATCTCAGCACATTTCTTTTCAGTTTTGGAGGAAAAAAGTAACCAACTGAGAGACAAACAACAACTGATATTAGATTCATCTGCACATATAGAGCAACACGTAGACCAAAGCACAGATCCTAGAGTTTTCTATTTCTTGCAAAAGGGTCTGAAAAAGATAAAACAATCCAGTGAAAAAATTTAAAAAGGGGGGTGATGGTAATTTTTGAATCTGCTGTATCAAACCAGCATGAAAAATTCAAACAGAACTCAAAGTTTACATTCTGTTTTGTTTTCTGCCATTATTGTAACTTTTCATAAAACAAAGGTTTAAAGCTCCTGTTAACTTAACCTTCTTCATCAACATTAACTATGCTGTTACGACTTGCTCCAGCACAATAATTTTACATCTGTATAGCATCTTTCATTCCAAGAGATCCTGAAGTGCTTTACAAATGTAACTATACACAGTAAAAAGGTACTATCATTTTGGAGGCAGACCCTACAACACTTACTCAGGCCCTAATTGGAGGAGAGCACCCCTACTCAGGAAAACACTTAATCACATGCTAACGTGCTTTCCTGAATCAGGCCCTCAAACACTTAAGTCATTCATGTGTACTCCAACTGACTTCAAGTAAAGGATGCAGGATCAAGTTCTTTAACTGGAAATATTAAGTATATACAGGAATACTTTATCAGCCATTCAAATGCAGCAGCTGTGACCTGTCAAACAGCACTATCATAAAACAGTTTAGGAGAGGAAACAGCATAATTTAGCTAACCTAAAATTCAAGCAATTGACCAATTTTGGTCAAGGCACCAGATTACATACATGTTAAAGGTGTTTCAAAGTGCCCAGGGATCTTTAATGACCCGAAGTGGTCACAACCTTAATTTTATCTCCGATTTGTAGAGGAGATCTACTGCTGCACAGCATTTCCCAGTACCATGTTGGGCATCAGTTTACTAGAAGGAAGAATGCATCCTACCAAATAAACACCACAACTTCCTGTAACTCCTTAGTGTTCCTTAGGTTTCCTATTCAAATATCAAGCCTATGTAGCCCAACCCTGCTTACTTTTGAGGGAATATCTATCAGATAAAAGTTTATCTGATGGCTAGTAGGAGTATTCAAAATATTAAATCAAATCCTCATTTCACCACATAACCAGTATTCCTCCATTTCTTACCACTTATTTCCAACTCTGCCCAATTTGATTTCTTTCCATTGGCTGCTTCCTCTGAGGACATAATTGTGTACATCCTCCGTGGATCAGGTGGATCGTACTTTTCTTTGGGCATTCCTGTTGAAATGAACAGAAAAATACCACTTTGTTATATTATTCTATTTAACATACATATTACCTTTACTCTAGATAGAGATTCTTCTTTTAAAGAACTACTTCTATACGTATGAGAGTATGTCATGTTAACTACATGTACTATCCAACTCTTCAGTCTGAGGCAACACTTTTTCTGTCATGTCACAAACTTCACCGGGGGGAGGGGAAGAGAGACAGACAATCTGGCCTAAAAGAACACAGGTTACTACAACTTCTAACAATAGCAGAAGGTGGCCCAGGTTCCATACAAAAATTGCACCAATTGTATGCAACTCAATTTAATAAAATTGGTGCAAACCCCCTTCTGTGGATGCTTTAAAATCAGTTTATGAATTTCTGATACTGATTTAACTTAATTTGCAAACTAAACTGGATCATCATATTTAAATTGGTGAAAATTGTGTGTTTAGACAAGGCCTAAGATGATCTGCAGGCACAAAGTAAAAGAATTGGGAAGACATCATCCTGAGGATGGGTGGGTTCAGAAAGATGAACCAATGTTCATGAATGCTCGCACCACATGCCAGCCCTCCAATCAAACCCAGAAAGCCTGCTACAGCCAGGGTCTTGCTAGAATGCAGTGAAACCCGCTTGTTACAGAATGCAGGATTAGAAAGTTCCTCAGTATTTTGGCTTGTATAAATAGGAATATGTTTAAACAAGACAACTCAAAAGTTGTCGTCTTGTTCTCTTAGGTTTAACTACTCTACTCAGCACATACAGTTGTGCCGACACCACATCCCTGCTTTTTACCTGCTTCCATTTTTTTGTGTTATTTTATTATGTTAAAAATCCTGAATCCACTGATAAGCAGTCTACTTTACTAATTATTAAAGAATTAAGTGGTTCAAAGAAAAGGACAGGCCTACATTTCAAACAGCATTATGTTATGCAATTTTCTGAACTGGCTGATACTATTTAGAATAATGAAGATGTTTGCACTTATTCATAATGTATTTTCAAGAATTAGCAGCAACAACAGTTTCTCATAGTAACTACTAAGAGAAATGGAAAGAGAAACATTAATACACAAGTTATCAGAACCCTGCTTTTTCTGCAATTTACGAATGGCCACAGTATTCACCATGCCAGAGAAGGGTTAAGCTTTTTGTTTTGTTTTGTTTAATTCATTTATGTTTGCAAAAGTACCTTTTCAAATCTGAACCATTACATATTGCCTGCCTGAATATGAAAAGATAATTAAAAGTGATGCAGGAGTTCTTCCATCCATCTCAACAGGTGTTAACACTGAAATCTTTCAATGGAAATTAAAAAAACAAACAAACTCACTCACTCAACACTTAACTACTTCACTGCTTATTAATTTTAACACAAACATGACTAAGGTGCTTATCCATTTTTATTACATCCATTGGTGTGTATTTAGGGAAGGGAACTGTAGATCAGCTGTTTGCTGGCAAGAATTGCTGTGTCAAGGAACACTCACTCCTCAAAAAAATGTTAAAAACTGTTAGTGCCCCCCTCACTGCTCCTTCCCCAAGGAGGAAGGAAAGAGAAGTACATCCTCTTTGGTTTCAAAATCCCACACTACATCCTAGTCCAGTGGTTCTCAACCTGCGGCCCAATCAGCACAGAGCTATGGCCCATGTGACATCCTCAGGGCCCTACAGGAATTACTGGATGCAGCCCACAGTGGTAAATAAATTGAGAACCACTATCCTAGGTTTAACTAGCTTCCCCCAACCCCATCCCCATTAAGGTGCACATAATCTTTTTTTGTTAGCATAAACTCAAAACAATACTAGCTTATTTTATTTCCAAACCAAGCTACAAAAATACTGAACTGGTTTCAATTAAAAAGGTACTTTCTGAAGTTATTTGAAGATTATGCAGAAGTTCCAAGATACTGCAAAATTTTCCACGGCACACTGCGTAAATCAAGTCAAGTAGTTTACCAGAGATTTATGTACCACTTCTCACAATGTGCAGAGCCATCCCATGCAATATCTTTATTAGCTATTTGTCAAGTGCCAATAGTACTCTCTGCTCTTTTACAACACAAAAATATAGCAGTTTCTGCTTCAAGAAGCCCACCATCTAAACCATAAGTACAGGAAGGCCCACAGACCAGGAACAACAGAGTGTTTTAAAAAGAAGAGTTATGGGAAGATTTAGATTTAACCTAACCCTAGTGCAGAGACAGATATGTCAATGGAAGAATACTTCTGTTAATGCAGCTACCATTGCTCAGGCAAGTGGTGTTCCTACACAAACAGAAAAACCCTTTGCATCAGCGTAGGCTACATCTAAATTACAGGTTTGCTATGGCAATGTAGCTGTGCCAGTATAGTCTCCACAATGCAGAATACTCTTAATGCATTGCAGAGACAGGCAGGGGAAACAGCTGTGAAACCTCCCCAGAGAGGGTTTGCAAGTAGTTTAGGACCCCCTTTTGAGTCCCATCCCCCCTTTTAGTTTTAAAATAGTCTCTGAAAAACAATGAAGGGTGGATGCATTCATTCCCTTTCAAGGGAGCCACATACTAAGGGGATTTAACAGGACAGTGTCTAAGTAGCCCCCTCCCCAACAATATTTGTTGCCAAGGAAGAGGTTGAGAATATACCATAACATAAATGAACAGCCCTTTACTTCATTCTATTTATTTTTACTAGACAATGATTCTTCAACCTACTTTTATTTTCCTTAACTCAGCAAACAAAATAAGTCCCCAGAATCCTGGTAAAACTTCCAGCATATAAAGAGTCCTGTTACTGGAGAGGCAGCAGCAGATGGGGGCTCTCTTCAATCTTTTGTTCTACTCATTTTATTATTTCTTAAAAATTAGTGGGGAGGAAGACAACTAAAATAGAGCAGTCAATCCTGATAGCATACAACAACTACACCTTAACTAGCAAGGGCCTACATTCTGCTTACTGGGCTTATCAGTAAACTTCCACTCATCAAGTTAAAAGGCTCAGGAAACAGATAATTATAAGTAAGGCTACAAGGAAGTCGGTAGAAGTCACACGGTTCCGTGGCTTCAGCCTGCAATGGTCAGGAGCTGCAGGATCCCCCACCACCCCTGGAGGCAGGGAGCTGTGGAGTACCCTTGCCGCCTCTTGCTGCCCCCCCCCCCAAGTTCCTGCTTCCGCGGTTACCCGAGCTCCCGGCCGCCAGGGGCGGTGAGGTCCCTGGGAGCTAGTGGTGGCAGGGGCACCCTGCAGCTCCCAGCCCCCACAAGTAGTGGGAGGGACCCCCAGAGCTGCTGGAGGAAGGGGTACCCCGCAGCTGCCCCGCTTCAGGCAGCTCCTAGCCTCTAAGCCACTGCCCCACTTCAGATGGTGTGGGGACTCGCAGATCCGCATTTTGTCCCGGATATTTTTAGTAAAAGTCACAGACAGGTCACAGCTTCCGTGGCTTTTTCTTTTTTGCTGGGATCTGTCAGATTTTTTTAGTAAAAGCCACGGAGACAAAATCTTAGCCTTACTTATTAGCACTAAAAAGGATTTAATAGGGCTCACTGTAGTGAGATGTTGTTATTTACAGTATTTTTACAAAATATACATTACGGTACAGTTACTACTATTTTAAGAAACTCAGTAAAATTAATTTACAATTATCAAAATACATTGACAAACAGTTCTATGATGCATTCTTTGCCTGTTGTTTCACTTGATAATTTGCAGTGGTTCTCCTATTTAGACAGAAACACCCCTTGGCAGAGGGTCCCTTCTTCTTTGTAAGCAACTCTCACCTCAAACCTGACAAACTCATTACACTGAACATGTATCTTGAAGGGTATTTGTTCACAAGGGATATTATGTGAGTTATCTACAGAAAGCTCATAACTTGTCAAGACTCAATCCTGGTGATATGCATGTATGGGTAATATTTAAGGAACACTTTTTTATATTCAAAGTATGCTTTATGGACTTGGAATAGAAATTAATCACCAGGAGGTGATGTACCACAGTGATGGCCCACTCAAGCAGGAGGGAGTTGTCACTCCTCCCTAGTCAGCAGGTCAGGTAATGCAAGGCTATCATTGACTAGCATTGCTCCCTCCCAGAACTATTCATGAAAAACCACCACAGGCACAACCAAACAATTGAAACCTCTTGGAGGTGAAAAATGAACATTACAGACCGAATTTAAACTGGCTGGGAGTAGAAACAAAAGGCTATTTGCAGCATAACACAGGAGGAAGAGAAGAACTCTAGATCCTTTCACTAAGGAAATGTCTAGGGGAACCTGGGTGCTTTTATGAACATTTGGGTCTTGGTTCTTGTGAAACCAGCTAGCTCTGCAAAAGACTAAACTTTTGGGGGGAAACCTACTTTATTATATAGGAAAGGTAACTATTGGTAAGTGTAGACCCAGGGTTGCGTCCTATGATTTTGTATTGAAATATTTTATTTCCATTCATTTTCTTTCATTTCTAGTCATATCTTTATTCACTCTTGTAATAAAACTACAGTAGGTTTACGTACATGCTCACAATTGCTGTGTGGTTTAAGGTAAAATTGGGTACAGTACACAGCACCTCTGGATGCAGAAGATCTGAAATTTCTGAATAGCCAGTGTCAGGGGCTGTATATCACAAGCATGCAATTCAAAGGGATTGGAGTGCACTTATTGTTAACCTGCAAGGTGAAGTTAGGACAGACATTGACCAGAGGAGAGAACTTGAGTGGCTGAAATGCTGGTGGTGTCTGGTAGCTGACATTCAGCAACTACACAGATTCCTCCTTGCTGGAAGCAGGGGTGATTCACAGTGAATCCTCCTGAGTACCCCGAGAACCATCGCACAATCTGTGAAGGGACAGTTCAATATATTTTTTTTTAATCATCCTTCAGTGCGTGGCCCCAGGTTTTACTAAACAGATCCCACCCAAACCTTGTGCTGAATACAAATTAATTTCCTAATGTGTTCACTGTAGTATCTAGGCGCTTCACAGGTATTAATCCATTTATCTTCACACCACCCTGGTGAAACTGGGTGATATTATTTATTCCCATTTTACAGCTGTGGACCTGAGGCACAGAGATTAAAGCCGAAATCGTCAGTGTCCAGTCATGTTGGGTGCTCAACTTGAGATGCCTAGGTCCTGATTTTTCAGAGTGCTCAGCATTTTTAAAGGTAAAATACTTATTCAGCACACAACTGCGAGTACTTGGCACATCTGTAAATTTGGTACCAGCTGTACCATACTGGGCATCCAGAAAATGAAGATCAGACATTCATGGCCACCTGTGAAAAGTCTGGTTTAAGTGACTTGCCCATCATCACGTAGGAACTCCATGGCAGAGACAGGAATAGAATCCAGTTCTTCAGAAAGGGACTCATCTTCCTTAATCATGAGCCGATCCTTTCTCTACCTGTAATCCTGCCTCATTCACTATGCATCTTCCAATTTCTGTAAACAAATGAGGCAGGGATACTACAGAAAACAGCATAATTCACTACAAAACCTTGATTTATCCCCAGAGCATGTCCAACATGTGCACTGACTAATGGACTATCTGGTACCATAGCAGGCTGTTATGTTCCGAGGACCAGACACTAGAAGAGAATGAGAGACACTTTGTCAGTGGGTTTCACAAATATTTCCTGATGGAACAAGATTAGAGACAAGACTTCTGGGTTCTGGAGGAGACCATGCTCTACTGGGGACAGGCTTGGAACACGAGGATACCATCTCCCATTGCACCTATCCAACCCCCGGCTCCTGTCTCCCCACCTTCTGCTCCTATCCAGTTCTCTACAACCCAGGTCCTATTCCTTCTGGATTGTGCAACTTTCCCTACCCACTCTCTCACTCCTTTCCATTTCAGAGAAGCTGATTTTTCTTTGCTGCCTGGGCACCAACAGGAGGAACATTGCAGGTACTGAAGAAAGTCTGCTTTCAGATATGGTGCCCAGTGCCACAGCGGCTCCTGGCGGCTAGGAGGAGCAATTGCAGGGAAATTCTTGCTCAACTCCTACCGCTCCAGGACAGTGCAAACAGAGTATAGTGGCAAATAGGATCATGGTTAGGGCTCAGTCTTTGTCACGGATGGAAACCTCCATGACTTCTGCAGCAGCCAGTGTGGCTGACTTCAGGGCGCCCCAAGCAGCTGGCCCTGGAGCCAGCTGCTCAGGCAGCCCTGGGGATAGCCACACCGGCCACTGCTGGCATGTCTCTGCAGCCAGCCGGTCAGGTAGCCCTGCAATCAGCCGCAACAGCCGCTGCTGGAGCAACCCCAGCCCCATCACACCGGCCACTGCTTAGGTGGTCCCCGGGGCTGCCAGAGCAACGACCGATGCGGCTGGCCCTGGGAACCACCTGAGCAGCAGTCCTGGTGGCGGACAAAACGCTCCCCTACTCCCGTACTTCCCCGCCCTCTACTGCCTCCCACCCCAATTCAATCCAGGGTATTTATGGTATAAATCATGGACAGGTCATGGGCTGTGATATTTTGTTTCTTGCCCATGACCTGTCCGTGACTTTTACTAAAAATACCCGTGATTAAATTGTAGCCTTAATCATGGTCAGTGCAGATGAAATCTTGGGAGAATTTACCTACCAAACTCTCACAAGTCTCTACTGAGCATCTATAAATGTATTTTTTTAAGAGCCAACAACTTGACCAAATTTTGGGCAGTTTTTCACAGGACATCAAAAGGCACATTCATGACAACAGGTTGACTCCCAGTCCAAAATTTCACGCCCTTCCTCCAAAGCATGGAGATGCTAGAGCTTCGATGAAAATACTGATGAATTTTAGCATGGCAAAACAACGTATTTTTTCCCTAATCTCATTCTTGGAAAGGGCTAAATTGTTTTAGCTCATACTTAAGTTTTTCTTTTTTTTTTAAATACAGACACCTGGCATTGAACATTTCTGCCTGAATGGTTAAAGTTTAACAAAAACTTTAAGCAACTGAAAAAGGTCTTATAAAGGTAGGGGTCAGGCAACTTTAACTCTAGGCATCACTGCCTGCACCTCCTATAATATAATGTTTAATTTACTTGGACAGAATCTATGGAATGATTTTTCAAAAGTGCTCACTCTAGCAATTCTCACTGAAGTCAATTCAGAATCTCAGGTTCTTAAAACCTCTGAAAATTAGGCCATTAATGTTTGTGGAAGGTGCTACACTATACTGGAGATTGAAATCTTAATGTATTCCATTCACGGAACAGTTGTACTACAGACTCTGCTGCCCAGCAATGTCTCAAACCCTTCACTAGAGGGTTGACACTCTCCATATCCATTCCGTTGTTTCTGTTGAGATCAGGGTGGATAAAAATCAATGTGTTTTTTTTTTTTTATAAAAATGCTTCTTAGGGGAAAAAACCTATCTAAAGATAGTTTTAATTAAGATACATTATAGCTCAAAGATATCTCATCATGGAATATAAAATCTAATTATACGAGGGAGGGAGATGGAGAATTCTCCCTGTGCAGTCAGAGCATATGGCTATCATAAGCAGCCCATATCTCAAGCACCCGCACAGGAAGAATGTCAGATTAGGTTCAGCAATAGTACATTGTATTATGGGAACTCTAGGCTGCACCACAGCCCACAGGCAGCTCAGCATGGGCTGCCATGAATTAGAGCTGCTTGAAGTTTCTGTAACTTATGCCCGGGGGGCCATTTCAGCATGTGAAGCCGTCCAGAATCTTGGGATGATGCAAAGATGGCAGAAATCCTTCTTTGCCTCCTTCTTTTTGAGCAGCATAGAAACAGAACCTGTATATCTTGTTATCAATCCCATCTGCCACCTAGGGCTCTTTCATGCTCTTAATTGTTATATTCTCTTAGAAGTTTGAAAACAACTTGTTTCCAAACCCAATTTTGTAATATTCCATTTGCCAAGAATTTATTTCCTCCTTTGTTTCGAGAATAAGCAAGTGTTAAAAACAGTCATAAGTTAAACTTGCCATAGCCTTTGTTTACCAGCATCTCTAATGTCAGCACAGCACCAGAAATAGTATTTTAATTATAAGCAGCAGATCTAGTAAGAGTTTGTGTGTCTTAATAAAAGAGACTATTTTAAAATTTCTAATCAATAATGTGGTTTTATTTTATAGCTTTTTTTAAAAATTGAGCAATGTGTGTGAATGACTTTCCATACCAGCTTAACCATTTTACAAGTCTGATTCGAGTTAAAAAAAAAGTGACAATATTCCCTTTTAGTTTTAATGCTAGCATCCCATGTTTTGCTGCCTATATTGGGATAAGGTTCTTTAAAGCAAATGAAAGACATTTTCATTGAAAAAAAAATATATATATATTCAACAGAGATTACACGGAGTTAGAATATTTGCTGAATGTTACTATGTAGTCAGTGGAACATTTCAATTGTATTTTAATAGGTTGTAAAGTATGTCCAAGGTATACAAATAGATGTATTAATGAATAAAAAGGCTATCGACCTGCTTCGAAAGTGAAGATTTGCCAATATTCATTACTTTTATTGAAAAGGCGCCTAACAGAAAAGTAAGTAGAAAGAAGCTTGACTGACTAAACTCACTTTTAGAAACTCGATATATGTAACAACAGAAGCTAAAGACAGCACACCCTTAAAGGTGACTTGCAAAAAGGAAAATGTGCTTTCCCCCTCACCCCCACCCTTTCCTTTTGAGCTGCTTTATGATGGTATAAAGACCTGAAAGGTTTTTGTCAAGTTTCTGCTTGTTGTTTACATTTGTGACGGGTTGCAACTGTGGCATCCCCTTGTGGCCTGTCAGGGCACAACTCACCCAACTGTGGGTCTCTGCTGGTACGTGACTGTGTCCATGAAGTCCAAGGTAGCAGTGCTTTGGCCCTCTGGCCAAGTCACACTTCAGTTCCATCCCTTCCAGGGTGTTAAGGTCCAAAGGAATTCAAGAGCCACAACACAAAACAGGGTCATCCAAGGGGCCCCACTCTTCTATTTAGGGTTTATCTTCACACAGTCTGAGCTTCTGCCAATCCCCCACGGTCTGGTCATCCATTCTAGCAGGGGCTTATCCGGCCAGAAAGCTAGCTCAGTCTCTGGTCTGCAACTGGGCTAGGTCTCTTATTTTTAACTCCCCTCTCCATGCCTGACATTTGATGCAGGTGTAGCAGGGTGAGGCCAACTGGGTTCATAAGCTCTCCTTAGGCCCTACGCTGGCAAGGAGAGGGTTATCTGTCCCATCACACATTATAAATCCTGCTCTTTTCTACTCTGGAAGATTCTGGTTACTGGAAAACTAATGGAACACTACAAGAGGATGAAAGTTGAGCAGTTAACAGACGGAGAAGTTTAGTCAGACAACTCAATTTTGTTTTTGTCAATAGCTATAAGACTAATGGCTTGTTAGCACTTAAGATAAATATTTGTCTTAAAGATTCAACTTGACCATTCCTTCCACTACACTGTGATTTCAAAATGCCTAAGACCTCTAGAAAAAAGTGCTCCAGCAAAACCAGGGGAGAACAGATCTGATTTGGTATTTCCAAGATATAAAACAAACAAAAACAACTTTTGAAAACCAAACAAATCTCCCAGGTCTCAACACTATAAAGATTCAAAAAGGGACAAGTACTTGTTATAAAAATCCTCTGCAAGTCTCTGTTGAGTATTATATTAGTAATCAAAATGTTATGTTTAGTATTAGCAGTTCAATATTTTTTATGTTTATTTGTAGTACTCTACAAGGAGTGGATTTTCTGTGGCAAACCACATATTGTATGGCAACAGCAAGTCCATAAAGATGCATTAACACTTATTACTGAAAATGTGTATGTTTTATCCTTTTGTCTTATTCTTAGGGATAAAGAAAAAAATTAAAGCAGTTAAGTCATAATTCTCTATTTGCAACAAAGCAATCTTTTCTACAATCAAATGTGATGTCAAAGGCTTGTAGCTTTAAATACAAGAACAAAAATTCCTATTAGAAACAGCTAAAGTATATATTGCTAATATGTTTTTCAAAAGTTTCCCCCGAGGCAGCAGCAGCTCCTGGTAAATAGCTCTTAATATACCAACATTTTATGTGGTTACATATTGGTAGTAAGCATTTGTAGATGAGTCTGCTACAGAAGAGCAATGGATAGTTATCAGAGAGAAATGGACAGATAACATGAAGTAAAAATTTCTTGCCAGTTAATCTCAACGGTCTTGTTCTTTTCTTTTTTCATTCCCTACAGAAGCTCTCTGTATCACTAATGAATTTGTAGGGGCACAACCCTTTAGGGAATCCAACCCCACAGTATTAAATAGCTAAGAACTGGTAATTTTTCCATCAGTAAATCAACAGTAGAAGGGTTGTTAATACTGGAACTCTAAGCAGCACAGTTTTAACCCAATGAATCAGTTATAAATTTCCTATGATAAGTTTGTAGATGAAAGTCCAGTGAAATCAAATTTTCAGTTTATAATTCATCAACAAAGTTCACTTTTGGATGCAGCGGAGTCTTCCCCATACGTATATTCTAAAGCAGCAAACTATTGTTTGCTTGTAACATCTAATCCCACCATGGAATCACTTCATAGGAATGTAATAGTTAAAATGATTCTGCCAAGTTCAGTACTAAAAATTTGTCTCATAAGGGATTCTGCTAGTAAGTATGCTAACTGAGAATACGATATGATCGGGATGGCTTAAACAATATTAACAGACATCACTCCAAATTTACAATACACTAATATATTAAAAGCAAAAAACAGATAATGCAATCCAGAAAATGTAAACATGAGACTTAAATGTTACAGATGCCTAAAATGTGCAGAATGTTATATTTATGGCTACTATGGTAGCACCCAAGACCCCTGGTCATGAACCAGGGCCCCCATGTTAGACACTGTATAAACAAAGAACAAAAAGACAGCCCTTCACCAGAGGGCTTACAATCTAAGGAACGACAAGATACAACAGTTCAATGCAGACCAGCACAAGGAAATAATGAAACAATACTGGCCAGCATACTAGGCAGTGGTCACAGCAAATTAGCTAATCATTGTCAAGTATTTTGTAGGCATTACAGCAAAGGAGAGTTTTAAGGACGGATTTAAAGAAGGACAACAGGGTAGTACTGTGGATGTACAGGGAGCTCCTCCCAAGCAGGGGGAACAGCATGGGAGAAAGCACAACGGACTCTTCTGAAAACTGAAGAAGTGGGTGATGACAGCTGGCATCACTGGCTGATTGGAGGAGGAAGTTGACATCTCAAGAGCATGTGAGTTATGATAAATAGCCTGGGGATTGGGTAACTGGCCTTAAAAGTGAAGACAAGTAGTTTATATTTGATGCAACGTAGAAAGGGAAGCCAGTGGGGGAATGCAAAGAGAGTGGTGACATGGTGAAAGCAACAAGCTAGGAAAGTTAGCTGTGCAGCACAAAACTGCATTTGTCAAGGATCGAAGAGAGGCTGTTATCATAATCGAGACAAGCGATCACGACAATCCGGACAAGAGTTTCAGCTGTGCAGATGGACAGGAAAGGCCATATTTTAGGGATGTTATGCAGAAAGAATTGGAAAGATTTAGATGTGGCTTGGATGGGGATCTAGAGAGGGCTGAGCTGAAGATGACACTCGGAGTATGGGCCTGAGTGACAAGGAGCATGGTGGTATTATCCACAATGATTGAGAGAAGAGGGAAAGAAGCAGAGAACTTCGGGGGGAAAAAATAGGAGTTCTGTTTTGCCTACATCGTGATTAAGCTGATGGCTGGACATCTTCAAAGACATGCCAGGGAAACAGGCTAAGATTTTACTTTAGACAGAAGGTGAAAGGTCTGGAGTAGAAAGGTAGATTTGAGAATCATCAGCATAGAGACTATAGTTGATCTTGTGTTTGCAGATCAGAGTGCGCAGAGTCAAGGTGCAGGGGGAGAAGAACAGGAGACCAAAGATGACGCTCTCTGGCCAAATTCCCACTGAATTTTAGGGGGTTGGAAAGGATCCTCTAAAGGATACATTGGAGGAACCATTAGAGAGGTAGTAGAACTAGGTGATGTCTGAGTCACAGAAGCCAAGCAAGAAATCATAAATAAGAGTGTGGTAGACTGTGTCAAAGGTGGCTGACAGGTCGAGAAGGATGATGATGGAAAGTACTGGTTCTGAGCTAAGGCCAGGAAAAGGCCATTGGATACTTTTTGGTGACTAGTTTCAGTGGAGCTGTCACAGGGTAAGTTGCCTTGTTAAGAGCTCAGCTGCACCTGTGCTAGTTTTGGCCTGCCTCCTAGTCAAGGCAATGAGTAGTCACCTGACAAGGAGTCAAGTGATCAGAAGTGGGGCATGCTGGGGGATAAAAAGGAGTAAGGGGAGAGGAAAGAGGCTATTGCTGGCAGCTGCCTGCTGAGTGTGTATGCAGCCCTACCGAAAGGGGGTGCCACTGCTCAAGAGGCTAAAGGAGGGTGTGAGGGGACAAAAAAAAAAAGTGCTGTTGCTGAAGGAATCCAGCATCAGGGAGAAGAGACAATAACACAGAAGAGGGGGACAATGGGGGCTCAGCTGGAGGGCCATGTCAGCTTTGTGACCTGGCTATGCATAGCAAATGTCTGCCAAAGAGCTCAAGCAATCACCTGCCAAACCTTTCTAAGCCAATGAGAGTCCACTGCACATTTGGTGTCAGGTGTGGAAAACAAGCAGACATTACCTATGGAACAGAAGGGAGCTATATATAGGGTATTCCAGAGAATTTAGGACCAGGCAGAGACAACCATTGTCCCTGAAATACCAAGTCCTGAGTTGAGAGCTCTGCAGAGGTGATTGGCACTGCTCAAGAAGCAGCAGTGACATCTTATGGGGGTCTTGCAATCAGCAAAAAGAGACACAGGTATTCAGTGCACCAAGACCTGGGGCTCAGCTGTTGGTGTTATGACTGTAGACATACAGAGCACATAGGTAGGTTTGCCCTCTTATTACCTGTGACTTAACGACTGGTTCTGTTGCACAGAGTACAGAAAAAAAACTGAAAAGGCTGGTAAATTGACTCACATTCCAGTCAGTTTTGTGGACTTGCAGGAGCTCGAAGAAACATGCTCCTTGAGCGATGAAGTTTTGACACAAGCCGTACCGAGGTAGAAGCCACTGGTCCATTTCAGAGTAAAGGAAAAAACGGTGAGCAGTAGTGGTTGCTGCACGAGAAGGAGCTGACTAAGCTTCATACTGAAACCCTCCTAAATTGGATACCCTGGAGGCTGAAATGGCTGTCTTAAGGGAAAAAAAAAAAATCTAGGCACTGGATTAATTCAGAAGACGGCCTGTGCTGTGAGGCAAGTTGGCCAATTGAAAAAAAAAAAAAAAAGAATTAGTACATGCCCAATACAGACGCAAAGGATTATATTGCGGCAGAATCATGGATAGAGGCAAAGTTCCTGTCCTAAAAGTAGGAGTGCAGAAGCTGACACACAAAGTTGGGGTACATTTAAGACCACGAGTTCTTCGCCAAATAAACTAAGCCTGCCAGAAAGGCAGGCTCAATCCCATGCTAGTGAACATTCACTTATGAAATAACAGGGTGGAAGAGGAACACAAGTGGGATTTGTTATGGCCTGTGATGGAAGTTTAAGAAAGGGGATGTGAACTTTAAAGCTGGAGGATTCATAGATTCATAGATACTAAGATCAGAAGGGACCATTCTGATCATCTAGTCCGACCTCCTGCACAGCGCAGGCCACAGAATCTCACCCACCCACTCCTATGAAAAACCTCACCCATGTCTGAGCTATTGAAGTCCTTAAATCATGGTTCAAAGACTTCAAGGAGCAGAGAAGCCTCTCTCAAGTCAACCATGCCCCATACTACAGAGGAAGGCGAAAAACCTCCAGGGCCTCTCCAATCTGCCCTGGAGGAAAATTCCTTCCCGACCCCAAATATGGCAATCAGCTAAACCCTGAGCATATGGGCAAGATTCACCAGCCAGATACCCAGGAAAGAATTTTCTATAGTAACTCAGATCCCATCCATCTAATATCCCATCTCAGGGGATTTGGCCTATTTACCCTGAATATTTAAAGATCAATTACTTACCAAAATCCCATTATCCCATCATACCATCTCCTCCATAAACTTATCGAGTAGAATCTTAAAGCCAGATAGATCTTTTGCCCCCACTGCTTCCCTTGGAAGGCTATTCCAAAACTTCACTCCTCTGATGGTTAAAAACCTTTGTCTGATTTCAAGTCTAAACTTCCTGGTGGCCAGTTTATACCCATTTGTTCTTGTGTCCACATTGGTGCTGAGCTGAAATAATTCCTCTCCCTCTCCTGTATTTATCCCTGTGATATATTTATAGAGAGCAATCATATCTCCCCTCAACCTTCTTTTAGTTAGGCTAAACAAGCCAACCTCCTTAAGTCTCCTTTCATAAGACAAGTTTTCCATTCCTCGGATCATCCTAGTAGCCCTTCTCTGTACCTGCTCCAGTTTGAATTCATCCTTTTTAAACATGGGAGACCAGAATTGCACACAGTATTCTAGGTGAGGTCTCACCAGTGCCTTGTATAACGGTACTAAAACCTCCTTATCCCTACTGGAAATGCCTCTCCTGATGCATCCCAAAACCGCATTAGTTTTTTTCACAGCCATATCACATTGGCAGCTCATAGTCATCCTATGATCAACCAATACTCCAAGGTCCTTCTCCTCTTCCGTTATTTCTAATTGATGCGTCCCCAACTTATAGCTAAAATTCTTGTTATTAATCCCTAAATGCATAACCTTACACTTCTCACTATTAAATTTCATCCTATTACTATTACTCCAGTTTACAAGGTAATCCAGATCCTCCTGTATAATATCCCGATCCTTCTCCGAATTGGCAATACCTCCCAGCTTTGTATCATCTGCAAACTTTATTAGCACACTCCCACTTTTTGTGCCAAGGTCAGTAATAAAAAGATTAAATAAGATTGGTCCCAAAACCGATCCCTGAGGAACTCCACTGGTAACCTCCCTCCAACCTGACAGTTCGCCTTTCAGTAGGACCCGTTGCAGTCTCCCCTTTAACCAATTCCTTATCCACCTTTTGATATTCATATTGATCCCCATCTTCTCCAATTTAACTAATAATTCCCCATGTGGCACGGTATCAAATGCCTTACTGAAATCTAGGTAAATTAGATCCACTGCATTTCCTTTATCTAAAAAATCTGTTACTTTTTCAAAAAAGGAGATTAGGTTGGTTTGGCACGATCTACCTTTTATAAAACCATGTTGTATTTTGTCCCATTTACCATTGACTTCAATGTCCTTAACTAATTTCTCCTTCAAAAATTTTTCCAGGACCTTGCATACTACAGATGTCAAACTAACTGGCCTGTAGTTACCCGGATCACTTTTTTTTCCTTTCTTAAAAATAGGAACTATATTAGCAATTCTCCAATCATTCGGTACTATTCCTGAGTTTACAGATGCATTAAAAATTCTTGCTAACGGGCTTGCAATTTCAGGTGCCAATTCCTTTAATATTCTTGGATGAAGATCATCTGGGCCCCCCGATTTAGTCCCATTAAGCTGTTTCAGTTTCGCTTCTACCTCTGATATGGTAATATCTACCTCTATATCCTCCTTCCCATTTGTCATGCTACCATTATCCCCAAGATCCTCTTTAGCCTTATTAAAGACTGAGGCAAAGTATTTGTTTAGATATTGGGCCATGCCTAGATTATCTTTAACCTCCACTCCATCCTCAGTGTTAAGCGGCCCCACTTCTTCCTTCTTAGTTTTCTTCTTATTTATATGGCTATAGAACCTTTTACTATTGGTTTTAATTCCCTTTGCAAGGTCCAACTCTACTCGACTTTTAGCCTGTCTCACTTGATCCCTACATGTTCTGACCTCAATTAGGTAGCTTTCCTTGCTGATCCCTCCCATCTTCCACTCCCTGTATGCTTTCTGCTTCTTCTTAATCACCTCTCTAAGATGCTTGCTCATCCAGCTTGGTCTACAACTCCTTCCTATGAATTTTTTCCCCTTTCTTGGGATACAGGCTTCCGATAGCTTCTGCAGTTTTGATTTAAAGTAATCCCAGGCCTCCTCTACCTTTAGATCCATAAGTTCTTCAGTCCAATCCACTTCCCTAACTAATTTCCTTAATTTTTGAAAGCCAGCCCTTTTGAAATCAAAAACCCTAGTTGCAGATTTATTTTTGTTAATCCTTCCATTTAATTTGAACTGAATTAGCTCATGATCACTTGAGCCAAGATTGTTCCCCATAACACAGAAGAGGGGGACAATGGGGGCTCAGCTGGAGGATCTGTCAGAAGATCTGATAAGAGATGTTCTATACCTCAAAGGCTGCAGTTGTCTATGTCCAAGTGGGCCATACTCCCGAAGCCAAGGAGGCAACGCTACACTAATTTTGTTCTGGCAAAAATTCAGTCTTATTAACTTTATCTGTTATAGCAGGAGGCTTAGACATTCCTGGAACAGAGCCCGACATCAATTACAACATGCTAAGGACTAAAAACTGCACATTAGGTATACAGACTAGGAAAGCCTCAGACTGAATTATGACATTCTTCAATGACACTAGCGATCTTTCCTGAACGAAACTCATTGTTACTTTAATGTAAAAAACAAAACAACACACAAACAGTGAATAAAGTACACAAACAGTGTAATCCAAATGTAAAAGGGCAAAATGAAAAAGGAACAAGATGTTATTTTTCATCCAGGGTCTATCTGTACAAGACAATGCTATCAACTTACTACAAGACCTACTATATACAGTAAATGACTTTCTTGAAGGCTAAAAGATAGAAATGTACAAGCAACTTTTCATTACTAATTATAAACCCTCATATTGGCTAAAGATTACATCGGAAAATGAATGATGGTACATGTGACATACAGTAGTTCTCATCAAACACTGATGTTGGAAGCTCAAACAAGACCGTTCACTGGTGGAAATTCTGCAAACCTGACACTTTGGCAACAACTGTTTCCCATGTAATCCAAACTTTCATTTGAAAACAGGTTCCAGCTCTTTGTTACAAAAGTAAGCTTTTTTTGCATCAACAGTAAGAGGATGTGTCTTCACTGCAGAGTAACTTTTCACTTATGCTCTTGGGTGTTGCCCTTAATCCCCCAACCGTGCACAGAAGAAACCCTTTCACAAATATGGTGTTTTCAACCTGGGCTGGCCAGTTCATCTGGGCCCGTAGACTAAAGCCTGAGTGGGATTTTCATGCTGGTGGGTAACCTGCCCAATTTGTAGTGATGATGCAAAGTAAATCATACAGGTGCTGATATTTTTCCAATGCCTTCCTACAATTACACCCCCCATGTGTCCAGGAGGACAGACCAGTTATCCTACAATTCACTGGGAAAGATTCACAGAGTGGCTCAGCTTACTGATATGGGGAAATATGTCCCCAAAAGACTGAGTGACACACAGGTAGCAACAATGAGGACACAGTAACTCCAGTGTGGTTTTGCAATATGGCTGCTCACCCGTAAGGTAAATTAAACAGGGTACTCAGACCCGAGCACTGATCACCTGAGTTAACTTTACAGTGAAGACATACCCAAATAGTATTTTTGCCTTGTTAAACACATCTTGCAGAAATCTATCCCCACCCACAAAGCAGTAGCAAATGTGAAATAAGGTCCTTTCCCATTCCCATCATCCAGACACTAGTTAAATATTAACATTATTTAATAAAATCAAAATCTTAACTGAACTCAAAGTACATTGCTTTTAGATCATTTGAAAGACATGACAGCAGTTTTCAACAAACTATATAGCCAAATTAAAACTGTTAGCCTTTACTTAAGAGAGTCAAAAACTACCTGTTAGGACCTCTGAAAATTAGCCTCTTTAAATGGAAGGTAAATCATGTGCTGCAACTTTGGAGAACGCCTTCTATACATTGTATTGGGGAAGAGTACTTGATTGGTGAGGACCAATTATTTAAAATATAATGTAAACATCACATCTTTAGGGATGCTGTGTTGCATTTGCTTTCCATTAAAAAGGTAGTCTGTGGGGCCCAAACAGGTTGAGTTTCTTCTGTCAGCACCGTCTTAAATTCTCACTCCTGTTTTATGAACAGGCTCACTCTACCCATTCCCCAAACAAGAATTTTAAAAATTATACTAAGCTAAAAGACTGTTCTGGTTTTCTGTCCCCTTCCTTCCTTACGTAGTAATTGCACTGTGGTTCATTACTTCCAGCCTACATCATGAGAAAGTGGTGGCACTGTTAGAAAATTACAATTTTTGTAACACCTAAGTCTCTAATATTCACAGTACAAAACTGGTAAGCTTCAGCAATTTGACTACCAGATAACAAAAAAATGCCCAAATCTTTGAAAATAAGTATTCTCAGTTAAGAGTTTCATCCAAATTCTCTCTGAGAACAGGAATAAGAGAATTCCTTGATGTTATGAGGTGTGGTTATCTGGTTTGGCTACCTTCCTGGGAGCTATTTTTGTTAATTGAACTGGTAGCCAAAGCTATCTCTTATCTAAAATTAAGTAATTCCCCCTGATATTTCTCTCCTTTCCTAACCTGGATTTAATGCTCTTCTCTCTCCATTACCTCATCTCTTTTCAAGCCCTTGTTTCAATCATACTCCCCCTTGTCTCTTTCCGTTTTTTAAGGTGATGTTAATGTTTTATTTTCTCTCCTATTTCAAAAGATATTATACTCTAGCAGTTCTCCTTCAAGATAAAGGAGCCTGATTTCAGGTATTTCCAGAATTTAGCATCACTTCTTCATTTGGCCAGAATCACAGAAATGTAGGACTGGAAGGAAACTCAATAGGTCATTTAGTACAATCCCCTACACTGAGGCAGGACTAAGTATTATTCTAGACCATCCCTGACAGGTGTTTGTCTAACCTGTTCTTAAAAAACCTTCAATGACAGATTCCACAACCTCCCTTGCTGTCAGGAAGTTTTTCCTACTGTCTAACCTAAATGTCCCTTGTTGCTATGACTAAATGAAACTGATGCAATCATCATCCGATTATTGTCGTTCCTATAGACCCTACTGAAGCAGCATATGGAAGCAGCACAAGTGTGATGCCTCCATAGGATTTTTCCATAAGGAATTTTTTAACCACCACAAAGTATGAGAAAATGCAAGATTCCTTTTATCCCACTTGGAATTTAAACCTCAGAATAATCTATTCAAGAATCTTCTGTCAAGTATATCTGACACAAACCTGGTCAGTGGTCCAAGGGTATCCCTTCTGATAATTGTTAAACATATTTTTCTGTTACCTAGCAATATAAAACCACAGGCTGTACTTCCTCTTCTTGCTGACCAAGGCCTGGTCTAAACCTAAAACTTAGGTCAAACTAACTGTGTCACTTAGGGAACATGAAAAATTCACACCATTGAGAGATATAGTTAAGTTTCGGGATACACACCACAAGGTTGACAGAAGAATTCTTCCGTTGATCTAGCTACTCTCTCCTGAAGGATTCACTACAGCAATGGAGAAGACCCTTTCCTTGCTGTAGCACTTGTAGTGTAGACATACCCCAGGTCAATCATTTATATTCACACACATCACTGCATTAAGAGTTAACAATGACATACAAATGCAAAATCCTAAAAGAATCTATCATCCTTGTTTCTTGCAAACAAGTTTAGAATATGATTAGTTATATAAAACTAGTGATTTGATTTTTCTACTCTAAAATTTACATACTTCCTCACAATTACATAAAAACAGGTTATGTAGCTAATTTCTTTGCAACCTAAAGATTCTTAAAAGATTTGTAACAAATTCTGTAAAGTACTTAAAATCTAACTAACTGAAGTCAGCTGCAATGAGCCTTCAGCACCAACTGAAAGGCACAGAGCCCAGCTCTATGTTGAAAGTCCCAAAAAAACTTTTCTTAGCATAAGCCTAGGCTATTTTCAATTGAGGTGGAGTTCTGCTTACTCAGCACACCTTTAAGCCTTATTCAGCAGGTTTCATAAAGTCTGATGCACTCAGAATCCAATCAGATACATATTAAAAATGGCCTCTAGTCCACAACTCATTCCTCCTAAGAATGCTATCTATGTTCCCTATTAGATTTGTACGTCTCCCTGGTGCTTTTGAGTCACCTTTACTTTTAAAGGCCTTCTGTGGGAAGGCAAATACAGAGCATATTCTTAATAAAATCAAGCCTGCAGGGAACACCCTACCAATTTTCCATTTTAAATTTGAGTAGTTTCCTTCAATAAAAAAAAATCCAGAAACCAAACTCTACAATTGGAAAATAAGGTCTTGTCTTTTCCCAAAAAGCCATCATTTTCCTTTAAAAGGAACAAGAAACATTTTAGAGTTTCACAAACTAAAGGATAAAATCTCCGAAGCCTGGAAGTTCTGAAAGACTCCTAATTTATTCGCTATGGTTTCACTTGTGCCAGGACAGGCCAGTTTTCACTTTTCCTATTCAACAGCTGTGAGCCAGTTTTGCCCCCAGCTCAGATGACAGCAGCCAAGTTGTGCCCAGCTTAAATAGACCCAGTGGGCCTCTGCAGGGTGCAGAACAGCTGAGGTGCAGGCAGATCTGCTTCAGCCACACCACCTCCCTTCCTGATCAGTCCTCCCTCTGCTCCACCTCAGAACGTCCCCTTCATCTGGGGCTGTTGCAGAAGTAGCACTTAGCTGAAGAAGCCAGCTCTGCAGCTGGGAATAAAACATTACTATGCTGGGGGTATTCTCCTGGCATACCACATGCCTGCCCAGGACAGCCCACCTGGTGTAAAGAGGATTCAGAGTAATAAATAACAGGGCTTTAAGATTATGTCTACACTGCAATTAAAAACAGGCTGGTGGTCCGTGCCAGCTGACTCAGACTCGCAGGGCTGTTTACCTGAAGCCTGAGCTCGAACATACACACCATGATTAAACAGACCCTTAGTCTGAGTCTGAGTCAGCTGGCATGGGCCAACCGCGGGTGTCTAACTGCAGTGTAGATATAGCCAAGGATGATTAGAGTAGCTACATGAGTCAATTTTCAGCAATGATATATATAATGATGCTGATAGTTAAAGCTGTTGTATATGAAAAATACCTGAAATTTTGAAGTTGTATTGATTTTAATATTTTTATTGTGGAAGTGCCAGTAACCCCCAGTCATGATCAGAGCCCCGCCTTGTGGTAGGTATTGTAGAAAAATATAGGAAGATACAGTCCCAGCATAAAATTCAGAGTCTTAACTGTGCAAAATTTTCTTCTTACAATAATCCACACAGCTGAACAGATTTTTCTGAAACTTCAAAAAACAAAAGAAAAAAAATGCATATTTGAGACTAAACATGAGAATTAAAAGCTGGAAATCATTTGAAAAAGCTGAGTGAAAAGGATGATTATAATGGCAATTTCACAGCCTGACTGCAATACCAGTTCTTATTCTTTAGACTGTCAAGTGAGATGGCCTGAGTAGAAATCAATTAGCCTATTGATTTTTATATGGACTATCTCAAAGCAAATTCCATTTATATTTGGGCTAACTATTGAATAACTCTTTATCCCTATCCAATCAAGTTAATCATAGTTAGTATACATGCAGTATATTTGGCATTTAAATGTCAAGACCCCTTATTGTATGTATCCTTTATGCAGTGATGAGCTGCCAAAATCTTAACAAGCGGTTCTCTATAAGAAGTTCTGATTTAAGGGATGTGCCCCAGTATGTATTTTTTGTACCAATAGGTTTACCATATGTCCGTATTTTCCCGGGAGGAATTTTTAAAATTTAAATTTTAAAATTTAAAAATTCCTCCTGGACGGCGATTTAACAACCAAAAAGCCTGACATGTCCAGGAAAATATGGACGTGCGTTAACCCTGCCTAAAGTTCTTTTTTAAAAAGATGGGCCTAAACTAGAAATGAGCTCCGTTCCAGGGAGTGGTGGGGACCCACACATGTGAGAGTGTGCTAGTATGACGAGATGTCTCGATTTTATAGGGACAGTCCCGATTTTGGGGTCTTTTTCTTATATAGGCTCCTATTACCCCCACCCCCTGTCCTGATTTTTCACACTTGCTGTCTGGTCACCCTAGGGTGTGCACGTGTGGGTCCCAGCTGCTCCCTGCCCTCCTCATTGAAGCAGGTGTGCAGGGTTACTGCCCTAGGAACTGCAGGGCACCAGTGGATGTGGGGCCAGCTGCAGACAGGGGCGTGGGGCAGGGCTAGCTAGAGGCAAGGGGGTGCAGGGCTGGCTGGAGGTAGGGCAGGGGGTGTGGGGCTGGCTGGAGACGGGGGTGTGGGGCTGGCTGGAGGCACAGCAGGGATTGACTGGAGGTAGGGGCTGGCTGTGGGCAGGGCAGGGGGTGCGGGGCTGGCAGGGGGTGCGGGGCTGGCTGGAGGCAGGGGTTGGCTGGAGGCAGGGCAGGGGGTGCTCACGGGAAAAGCGACTCGAAGCAGCCCGAGCAGCAGAACGCAGCCCAGGCCCAGCAGAGCAGCCGGGGACCTACCAGGCAGCATCGGGAGCCCCAGGGCCAAGGGAGCAGGAGCAGCAACACAGTTCATGCCCAGAGCCAGACAGCAGCCCACGTGGCTCCCGCAGCGCAGCGCCCCCAGCGGCCGGAGGCGGCGTTACATCACTTCCCTGCCAGAGCCCATCAAAGCCTCTGCGTCCCCTTAGGGAAGCGGATTAACAACCGGTTCTAAAACTGCTTCAAAATTTAACAACTGGTTCGCACGAACTAGTGCGAACGGACTCCAGCTCACCACTGCCTTTATGCATCTATAAAACTGAATTCTTCCTATTAACGGACAAAGTCTGAGGTTGTCACACACACAGCCTGACTCTGCTAACATTGCATTTCACTGGGATCACCTTTGGAGTAAGATACAACTTTGGATTAAGGGTGGCAAATTAGGCACTCAGTTATTACTCAGCTAAATTGCCAATAGCTTCAATAGCAATTTGCCTGAGTAAGGAGTTCAGAATTTGGCCATAAAGCAGTTCACCTTCCTAAATACAATTCCCTAAATAGTTATAAATAGGTACCTACATAAAGGCCTATATCAGGGTGGCCAAACTTACTGACTCTCTGAGCCACATGTGACAGTCTTCAGAAGTTCAAGAGCTGGGGCATAGCTGCCGGGGCTTGGGGCTTCAGCTCTGCAGGAGGCGCCTGCTGGGACTTGGGGCTTCAGTCCTGAAGGGAGGAGGGACTTGGAGCTTCAGCCCCATGGGAGGCACCTGCCTGCGCTTGGGGCTTCATCTGCTTTTGCTACTGGCCTCTCCCCAAGGAGCTAAAGCAGAGACCCCCTCCCTCCAGATCCCCGCTGTTTGCCTCTGCCTCTCCAAGCAGAGCTAACACCTGTGAGCTGAAGGGAGGGGCCACTGAGGGAAAGAGGGAGAGCCTGCTTTGGGGTGTGTGACTCAAGCTGCTGGGAGGGGCAAACCTTTAAATTGTGCCCCCTCCACCCGCACTCTTACAGGCAGCAGTCATCTCTGGCAGAAGCCCCTAGCCACACTACTCTGCTGCAGGGCAGAAGCCCTGAGCTCTGCCCGCAGTCTGGTAGGTGGAGAATGGCGGGTATGGAGGGCTCTGGGAGCTGCACTTTAACTGTGAAAGAGCTGCATACAGCTCATGAGCCACAGTTTGGCCACGCCTGGCCTAGATGTTAGTCAGCTGCCACAGACAAAGAAGAAAATATATTAACACTAAAACCAATGGCATTTCAAATTATAGAAATAGTCAAGAGGCTGATATCCTGTCTACCTAGCCACCAACTGCTATTTAAGAAAAACAGCCATATACTGATAAAAGGAATCAGGGTAGTCACAGATTGTCCAGACCTCAAAGTAGATCAATAAGCCTCTAACTCATTCCTTGAAAACACGAACCTTGCAAATACTTTACATATGGTTTGCGTATGATCTGATCATGGAAAAGGATGCCTCTTGATGGTTGGGCATCCAATGAATTCTGTAAATGTACAAACTGACTCTTCAATAGCCAATGTGCACCTATCAACTACATGAACGATCTGTCCAGTGTATCACCTGAATGAAGAAATTGTATCCCTTCACATCTAATCCTTTAGAGAGTTAGCTTACAGTAAGGCTTCCGATATGCAAAATATTTACTGGTAAAAACTTGCCAGAAAAAAGTAAGGAAATTTCACACTGCTCTGGATTTTGCACCCTCTGTCATCAGCTTTGCAATGCTCCCAGTTAAGTCCAGATTGGAAACCACTTATGGCTGAACACTAGGAGAGCTGCAAAACAGATAAAAAATATCAACATTAGACTAATCCTTTTATTCTGCCACAAAATGCACACAAATATTCTAGAATATAAGCCAAAAACTAGAAGTTTAAAAGGCTTCTTTGCATTATTTTTGATTCTGATTATTTTTGATTTGATGGTTAAGGCAAGGCGAGGTAGAGAATCCCTGGAATACCCCAACTTTCACAACCCTCCCTCAAAACCTTGTGTTGTAATGACCGTACTTGGGGTGAACATGCGCCTTCCTGAACTAGACACCATTGGTCAACTACTTGGAGATAGAGGGGCCACTCCACTTCCCATACTTTCAAGAATTGTGGGACCAAGCTCTCTCTTGCGTTCAGGATATTCCAACAAAGGGTATGCAGTGCAATGCAACCAGACTGCTGGGCTGGTCCTACCAAGATGCTTAAGTCTACTTTGCTGTAATTTCAGTTCTTAAATCAGTGGCTTATACTCAATTTAATATAATACAGTTTAATATAATACTACAATAGAGCCACTGAACCTGAACAGCTTTTTGGGCAACATTAAAACCTCATGTAAATATATATTTAGCTTATGTACAAAGAATACTTTACTAATTATCCTTATAAAAATTACTGAAAAGCTGGTGCATTTGCAATACATCAAACTAAATATGTAATGTTATCAAAACATCTCAAGAATATAGAAAATGATTACACATTTATAAGGTAAAGTATCATAGCATCTGAGTTGCAAATTGCAAAATTCAATGAAAACATGATTTCTTGTTTTCAAGAAACAGAGCAAAACAGAAGCTTGAATAGGAAGCAAATACTGTGCCACCTTCCCCAGTTAACAGTGAGACTTCCCTTTCAGTCAGCCAGGGTTTATCAACTAAGATACATGGAAAAGCCACACAAAATTTTAAAACATGACTTAGAAGCACCAAGCTTCTATGGCCGTCTACAATCCAGAGACTATGTCGGGACAGCTATGTTGACACAGCTGACTGCAGGACTTTTTCCTGTCAATGTAGGAATACCACCTCCCGCAACGACATGAGCTGTGTGTCAAGAAAAGCACTCTTCTCTTGGCATAGCTGCATGTACACTGATGGTTTTGTTGGCATAGCTATGTCGGTTAGGGGTGTGGTTTTTTCACATCCCTGACCGACATAGATATGCTGATACAAGTTTTAAGCATGAACCAAGCCTAGCTCTTATCTGCCACCTCTCTGGTGTGAAAAGGGTCACATGTTTCCCTGGCTGAGGATGGTCATAACATTCCATTATAAGCCAGGCTAGATATTCCATGTTCGTCATCTTTAAATGTTATTAAAGTGCGTTAGTGGTAATGAAATAGGTAACATTCTAACCATAGTATCACTGCTTGAAGCTGACAGCACAACAGGCTAAGACCATGAAGCTATCACCATAGTATATTGTGATTATTTTTACTTCCTTACCTTAAACATTGAGTTTCACACCCAGTTAAACATCCCTATGGATGTCTTATTTATGGATTTCATTATGTTCCAAACTACAGCACTAGAAATCCGGGCAGCATTATCTTAATTTGAGTGTACATGAACCTTCTCTTAGGTCAAGCCACCTCTCCCTCCTGCACAGTAACCAACAGATTAGCTTTCTCATGCAGAATTACTGAGTAAAAAAAATTTTAACTACTGCAGGTTTCATGAACTCGCAAATAAAAAAATTAGGTCTGTGAGCAAGTTTTCTATAAGAATAAGCCATAATTTGTCTTTAAGCCAACCTGTTTGAGTGGGCGAAATGTAATCTCAAACTTTCCTAAAATAGCCTTCCCTAGCATAATACTACATTTGCAAAACTTTCTTACAAAGTTTTTTAGCGACAGTTAAATAGCCATTAATGGTCAAAGCTGGGCAAGAACAATGTCTTAATCTTAGCTATGGAGCTGCTACTGTGTTTACCCATTTATCCTAGCAGACAATGCAGATAATGTTGTATACAGTCAGACCTAGTTGTGTTTTGGTTTAGCTTCAGGCCTTCCAATCTATGTAGATGTCTCAAACATATGGAATAAAGTCTGTTCATGAATACCAGTCAATTCTTAAAATGTAGTGTATTAGCTCTGATTCTGCAAGCTGATCTGCTTATGCAGATCCTTCCACTTGTAGAGTTCCACGGAAGTCAGATCAACTTGCAGGATTAGCGCCTTAAGTCATTCGTTTTTCTCAAAGTATCCAAAGCAGAAAGACTAAAAGATCTTTTAATATACTAAACATTAAACCTAAATAATATGCAACAAGGTCCTGGTATCGTGGCATGGTGCAGCACAGTAAATAACCCCCTTCCACTTCAGCAACCTGATGCCATAAACCCTACTTCAGACTAACTTAGCACATTCTATAAACCCCTCCAGCCACAGTCTGCTGTCAAATCCCCTCTTTCCCCTAATGACAGCAGAGGAAGGAGTTGAGGGAGGGAGGAAGTCTGAGATACTGCAGTAAGAGGGCTGTTAGAAATCAAAACCCACTGGAGCAAGCTTGAAGTAGGAAGGTTCCTGTTGTCCTGTAGAACTCTCTCTTACCAAGCTTGGAAACTCTGCAAGTCAGGAACTTCGCTAGCTGCTAAAACAAAGATGCACAGAAGTGCCATGCTGGCTCCTCTCAAGTGGAGCTCCTAAGGTGCCTGTTGGGAAACCTCTCTCCCACAAATCTTAGGAGCTCCACAGACAGAGAAGGAACCTACTCTGCAGAGCTCCTAATATCTCTTACAGCATGGGCTCTGTTCCAATAGGGCAAGCATTTCTTCTCCAACGCCTCTCACTGCTGTTTACATTTTCTTTTTTTTTTTTAAATCTTTCTTGGCCACTGCCTGGTCCCTTCTTGACAGCTCCACCAAATCCCATGCTCTTGGACAGCCATTTATGCAGCAGTTTTACAAAAGGGCTTTGAGTAATTTATTTTGTAAAAAAAAAAAACAAAAAACAAAAACAAACAAAAAAAAACGCTATCTTGCAGACCTCTCTCTGGCAGTTGGCAAAAAATTTTAAAAATCAAAGCTATTTTGGAGTTATAATTATTAATCCCTGAAAAACTGAAAGCTTAAAGCATCTTAACAGCTTTTGATAAGCGACCTCCATCTATGCATTTGTTACATACATTTTCAAGGCTTTAACTCAACTGCAGAAATTCACTTAAAATGGAAACTATGTGTGTGTACACAAATACATGCCAACTTTCAAAATAAGTGGACTTTTATAGCCTAATTAAAACATCGGACATTACAATAAATGCTATGACTTATGAGATCTATAAAATGATCACACCTCCAAGTCTAACACACCAAAACTGGATTACGGTAAAGAATGCATAACACTATGTCAGGTAGAGCTAGACTAAACACTGCAGAGGTTCAATTTGAGTCTACTCTGTGTACTTTACTATTAAACTTTCAAAATTACATAGCAGCTTCCATGTCAAAAGACTTTACAAGCATTATTGAATCTAGCCTAATAACTCCATTTATAATGCATCCGATGAAGTGAGCTGTAGCTCACGAAAGCTTATGCTCTAACAAATTTGTTAGTCTCTAAGATGCCACAAGTACTCCTTTTCTTTTTGCGAACTCCTTTGTGGAGTGTGTAATTTATTCTGAAGTTAAAAATAAAAAAAACACTATGTGACCCAGGCAAGGTATAACCTCTGGTTTCATTTATAGTTCTGCCATAGACAGATCTTGGGACTCAGTCTGCTGCCTTAACTACAAGGCTATTCTCATCAGATTTTAAGACTTGAAGTATTTTCTTCTCAAACTGATTCTACATCATTACAAATTGCTACCTTTAAGTATTAACATTTGTCAACAAGAACAACAACAACAAACATTGTAAGGAGCAAAGGAAATCTATGTGAATAGCATTGACTTATGTAACGGGTATTGTGTATACAATCCTAGACTCTAAAGAAAAAATGGAGACTTCCTTCACAAATATGTGATCCACACATAACCCACACTTAATTAGTGTGGCTGTCTGGACCAGGAATGTCAAGTTACCCATGATTCATGTGTATCACCAAAATTACATGACAAGATTAACAGAGTTCTTGTAAATTACAATATTCTGCTGGCAGAAAAAACAGAGCAAACAATATGCAATCTTTTGGGGGCAGGGACTATATTTGGCTTGTGTTTTTACAGAACCTAGAACAATGGGGTTCTGCTCCATGACTGGAAATCCTAGGCATTATGATAATACTATGATAATACTGCATGTTGCACTATAAACAAAAATCCTCACCTTCTTGGGTTTGGAAGTAGAAGGTTGTGCAGCTGGGATTTTATATACATGATAGCGTCTTATAAAGCGATAGCAGTGCTTACTGTATTTGGCTATGTCTACTGTGCAGCTTACAGCAGTGCCGCTAAAGCCTTGCCACTGTAAGGCACGCAGCGTAGTCACGGCGGGAGAGAGCTTTCCTGCCAACAAAACAAAACCACCCCAAACGGGGGCAGTAGCTTTGTTGGCAGGAAAGTGTCTCCCACCAACAAAGCACTGTCCACACCGGCACTTTTCATCCATAAAAATTTTGAGTCAGGCATGTGGTTTTTTTCACACCCGCGTGATAAAAGTTTTACCCATGAAAGTGCAGCGTAGACATAGCCTTAGAGGGATGTTAAACTTTTTTGTGGTGAGGTGCATAATTTTTTGTAAATCTTGTAATCTTGGAAGCATTTCTTCTAGTTTTCAAAGCAGCTTTCTCCATTATAAACAATACACCAGGTTTACTAATAGTTCTTTTCTTGCTCACTTCTAGAATATCCTGATCTCAGTATTTTTATTTCCAACATTTACCACTGTGAACCCAGTTTCACAAGACTTCTTAAAACTTGGGGACACTATATTCTTTTTTTAAAAGGAAAAGATCTGAAAATATAAAATACCAAAAGTAGTTACCTGCCCATGCAGTATTATAGTCTCATCTATCTTTATATTTCAGTTCTTCCTCTAACATTCAAGCAAAGTAAACAGCCTGAACACATCAAGGATGCACCCAGAGTTCAACTTCAATATGCAAACACAAAAAAGATGCATAGTAGTCTCCTTTTTATAAATGGACTGATCCAAGCGATTCAAGTGGAAAGTGAATAAAGCGTTAATCCAAATGCGAATGGCTCCATTTCAGTAATAGCGTGAATAAACCCCCACAGAAGGCTTCATTGCTAGCAGCAAACTCCACAGAGTCCAGATGAACCAGCAGGAACAACACAGGGCAGATAATCCTGTAAAATTACCCCAGTGGAAATGTTGATAAATTCCCAATTACGAGACCTGCTCTAGGATGAAAAAAAAAAAAAAATGCAAAATACAGTAAAATTACCAGTCAACACTTGCAAACCTTCACACTTAAAACCAGACAATTATCACAGGTGTTCCTTAATCCTTTTAATTTTGTATTTGTTACCCATAAAAGTGAAATCCAGATAAATAAAATAACCCCCTGAAACTAAACAAAGGACAATTGAAGAGCCATAAATAGTTATAAATCAACTGTTATCCTAGAGAGTCATATTCAAGCAATTTTTGTCTCTACATCACTAATATTTTAGATCAAAAGAAAACTTAAGCCATTTTTCTGTTTTTTCCCCCCCCACATGAAGTGTGGATGGGACAATGAAGCCAGTTTCACAAGGAATTTTTTTTTTTTTAATTTGTAGAGACATTATTGGTCAGGTTATGTAAAAGCTTGTTTTTAAAATCTAAATTTGGGGCAAAATATGAGGAGTTGCCCTGTAAGAGTTGTGCTAACCTGGCCAGTTGGACACATAGCAACTTAAAATTCTTCACATTTAAGAGCATGTAGAGTAGACAAAGTAGGTCTTGCATCTAGTTCACAACTGCTTACTCCCTGCATGTTTGTCCCAGAGTCTGACAAATGTAATAGCAATCCTTCCCCCCCAAACTACCAGTTACAGAAATAATTGCTTGCTCAAGAGCTTAGTAACCTAATCAGTTGGATATTATTATAATTTCCATTATTAAAGATATGCACACATCTCTTCATGTAAACATATTGCATAAACTTGTCTTTGGAGTAACCCTGAGAGATCGAAAGCTTATGCTCTAATAAATTTGTTAGTCTCTAAGGTGCCACAAGTACTCCTTTTCTTTTTGCGAATACAGACTAACACTGCTGCTACTCTGAAACCTGAGAGATATGTATCCAAATTCCCCTCTGTTTACCGCCTACATGTGTGTGTGTGTCCCACAGTCTCTCTGGCCCAGCCACTTACCTGCATGTCACTGCAAGTCCTGCCCTCCCCACTCATTGCATTGGACAGCAGGGTTGTCAATCACAGTCTAACACTCTTTCCTTTCTATTTCAGACAGATCTAAGCAGTTGCTGCTGTGGCCTCCCTGCCAGCTAGGCCTCAGTTTTAGACCATCAGCAGCAAATGCAAGTTAAAGCTTCTCTCACAACAGAAAACAGATTTTGTTTACAAGCCAGTTTTGTTTGTTCATAAACAACACTTACAAAAAGAATACATCAGCTTAAATGAATTAAAGTATCTCAATGCAGAGGGGGGAGACTGATGGAAAATTGTGGTCTGACTGTAGATGGACAATTATCAGACTGATGTCATTTCCCTCTGTCTTTATGTTTAATTATTTTAAACTCAATTACACAGAAAAACTTCCAGATGCCATTATACTAATTTCAAATCCATTGTCACTGCCTCTTAATTGCTTTCTCAATGCATATAAGCCTTTGAAAAGAGAATAATAAACCTAACGCCTCTGAAAGAAGCCTCCACTCTTTCCTCTCACTGCAAATCCACCCTAAAGTAGTAAAATTGCTTCCTAAATGCAAATAAATATGGGGTGCAATAAGCTACTGAGGTCAGGAAGCCCCTTTCCTCTCAGCTCCCTTATTCTGTGGATAAATCCTCAATCTAATTCCTCTTGAAAAATAAGCCCCATTTCCTACCAGAGTTTCTCATAACAACAACCCCCTCAAGCCCCCTTCCTTGAGAGCCTCCCCCCAGCTTCAAGCAATAATGCTTCCCCACCCTTTCTTCCCCTCTCCAGTGACATCCCCTCTCCTCACTCAGCCCTGTGAGAGGAATACCCCTTCCCAGCCAAAACTCCCCACCACTTAGAGTATTCATACAGCCCCCCTGCTCCTCAGAGCAAAGACACCCCCCATTTTTCCCGGCTAGCACCCACGACGCGTTAATCCTTCCTCTAAGGGAGTGACACCCCCAACTCAGATCACTACTACTTCCCAGGCCCCCGAGCAATACTACCATCCACCCTCCCCCAGACCAAGAGTTCCCCCTCCTCCCCTGCCCCGGAGCAGTATTACTCCGCCCCCGGAGCAACACTACCCCCCACAACTTCCATAACAATAGCCCTCCAACCCAAGCGCACCTCCAAACCAAGGAGCCATTCTCCGCCCACACCTCCCGGGCCAATACTACACCCACCCAGGGTACTCCCATCCCTTTTACCCCCAACCTAGGGGCGCCCGCCTCTCTCCCCCTCCCCCACCTCCATTCTCCCAGAGCGGTAATACCCGCCCCTTGCCCCCTCAAAGCAGCAGTACTCTCTGCCTCCCCTCCCCCACAAGCGCAATAATACCCTCTCCGGAGTAATAATACTCGCTCCTTCCCTGCTAATACTCTGCCCGGCTCCCAGAACTAGAGCCCCCCCCCCTTCGAGGTGAGGCCCCGGGGTACCCACAGAGGCGGCAGGCGCTTCCCCCCGCCCCTCCCCGTACCTGTGGCTGCAGCATCCCCGTCTCCCCGCCGCCCTCTCTCCGCTGCCTGCCTGGCTCTTTGTTTCCTGCCGCGGGCCGGACGGGAGAGCAGCTTCCCCCCCGCCTCCTCCTCCTCCCTCCCCCCCCCCTCACACGCATTGAAAGCAAACAAGCATCATGGCGGCAGCGGGGAGGCCGCGGCCGCCTCCAGCATCTCCGCCCGCTGAGGCCGCCCACACTCACCGCACGCCACGCGCCATTGGCTGCGCGAAACAAGCCTCGCGCCGAGTCGCGGGGCGTTGCTGGGCCTGCCGGAGCGCCGCGTCCCGCCTCCCGCCTCCCGCCTCCAGCCCCGCCGCCGCCGCCGCCGCGCGGGGCGCGAGGCCGCTGAGGGCCTGCGCCGCGCTCGGAGCTTCCCTCAGAGCGAAACGGGCCGGACCGCAGCAGATTCCGAGGGAGGGAAGTGGGGGGATATGAGGGGCTGCTGGGGGGGGGGAGGGGGAATCAGAGATATGGGCCTGTGGGGTTGGGGGGGGGCTGCAAGGACTGGGGGAATTATGGGGGGAGAGGGTCTGGAGGCAGGGATCTGTGCATTGGGGAGGGAATCTGGAGGTGTCAGGCAGGGGGCTGAAAGGAGGTGCGGGTCGGTGGGGGGCTGAATGTGGGGGCTTGCAGACAATTGGGTGTGAAGAGATAAGGGATAAGGTTGGGGAGGGGGGGGGTCTAGATGTTCGAGGTGGGGTTTGGAGGTGTATGCCTGCCAGGGGGATTGGATCAGGTTGGGGGCGGGAGGGTTGATAGAAGAGGGAATGGGATCTGGCAGTGTGGATTGGGGGGGATCTGTTTGGGGGGTACATGGGATTACATGTTGATAGGGCCGTTAAGATTAGGTAGGGGGCACAAGTAGTTGCAGAACAGCAAACTGGCAGGGTGGTGGCAGAAGAAATGGGTGGGGTGAATGGAATAGATTGGTGAGGGATGACTACACCCATTGAGGCTCTGGGGGGGTGAGCAGGCCCCCACGTCTATAGCCGCTACCCCCTTCCTCCAGCCTATGGGGAGGAGCCACTGAATCCAGGCATCAAAAGATTATGGGGGACAACAAATGAAAAAACTGGGATGGGAGTGAGGGTCACAGGTTCAGAAGCATTGATCCAGAGGGGGATACCTAGCAGAGAACCCTAGACAGTGCCCACTGCTCCTTGAAGGCAGTGGGACAGAGGGAATTGGTGGGTGTGTAAGGTTGGAGGAGAACTTTGACATAGTGTGGGTTTGGAGGAGTCCTTTGGGGTATATGCAGGAAGATGGAGGATCCTTGGGGAGCTGGAGGAGCAGATGGAGTGAGGTGTGAATGGGGTTGAAGTTGGAGGGTACTGTGCATGAGAGAGGGGATAATTGGTAGAAGGGACAGAAAAGCAGATTAAAAAAATAACAAAAATATTAATAGGCTTTAGCGTTCTGATCTACATTTTCAATAGAAAGCTGATACAATAAGGGAAATGGTATTTGGCTGTTTAAAAAAAAAAAAGCTCATGATATGAGGGCTAGAAAGACTATTAAAGTAAATAGCATGAGGAACAAAGTATTTTAACAAAAAGTAATGACATCCCTTAAAAGAAGTTTAAGTTCTTTATGCAAGCATGAAAAGTATGAACAAGAAATCAAACATAAGGAAAACCGTCTTTTTGCTCTATGCATATACATTTGCTAGATCCTTGACTGGTGGCCTCTAGGCCAGCTAAATCAATAGCAAGTTATCTGCAACTAAAAGTATAACGTTAGCAATTTATTTGAAAATTTTGGTGTAGGAAGCAATAGGAGGAACTGTTTAGCAGAGACATATGTACTCAGATATAGGGAAGAATAGCATACAGTATGTTAAAAGAAAAGGAGTACTTGTGGCACCTTAGAGATTAACAAATTTATTAGAGCATAAGCTTTCGTGAGCTACAGCTCGCTTCATCGGATGCATTTGGGGAAAAAACACCAAAACCAGTGTTTTTTCCACCAAATGCATCCAATGAAGCGAGCTGTAGCTCACGAAAGCTTATGCTCTAATAAATTTGTTAGTCTCTAAGGTGCCACAAGTCCTCCTTTTCTTTTTGCAAATACAGACTAACACGGCTGCTACTCTGATACAGTATGTTGTTTGTATTACTGTAGTACCTAGGAGCTCTACTCATGGAGTAGGACCCCATTGTACTAAGTGGTGTATAAAAACAGAACAAAAAGGCTGTCGCTGCCCCAAAGAGCTTACAGTCTAAGCCCATGTCTACACTTATAAGCTTACAGTGGCACAGCTGTGCTGCTGTGAGAGCACTCATGTAGCCGCATTATGCTGATGGGAGAGAGCTCTCCCATCAACATAATAAAACCTGCTCTACAAGCGGTGATAGCTGTGTTGGCGGGAGAGTGTCTCACGCCAACATAGCACTGTTCACACAAGCGCTTATGCCGGCAAAACTTATGTTGCTTGGGTGTGTTTTTCACACCCATGAGTGACATAAGTGCTAGTGTAGACATGGCCTATGTATAACAAGAGAGAACAGATGGATATAGATTGACAGATGGTAGTACAAGGAAACAGCACACCAGCAGCCTGGCTGTTGTCAAGTTTCTTTTAGACGTGGAAATTAAAATTTTAAGTAGGGCTTTGAAGCAGGATAATCCTTTTGCTGGTGGAGGAGCTCCTCTCAAGACTGAGGGCAGCATGATAGAAAGCATGAAGGTGCCTGTTTGAAAATTTAACATACGTGATAGAGCCTAGCATCATTGGCAATTGAAGGTAGAAGTTGACATCTCAATAGTGAATAATATGACAGGATAGGGATAGGCTATGAATGGCCTTGAAAATGAAGATAAGTAGCTTATGATTGATGCCATAGAAAAGTGGGTCCAGTGGAGGGATCCAAAAGGGGTTATGTCAAAGTAACTGGCTAGGAAAATGATATTTCTATCAGTATTGAATGGATATGAGTAGGACAAGGTTGCAATAGTCAAGTCTAGAGAGAAGAATGTTTCAGTGGTTAAAACACAAGATGAGGAGAGCCTGGACAGGAGTTTTAGTTGGATGGATAGGAAAGGCTGTATGTTAGAGATGTTATGCAGAAAAAATCTGCAAGAATTAGATATAGCCTGGGTATGAGGACCTAGAGGTTACGGGTCTGAGTGACAGGCAGGATATCTAGATATAAGTAGAGGCATGTAACAAAAAATAAAGCAAACTGTAGTTACGTGGATGTGAAACAAGACTGTTCTCGTGTAATATAACGTGTAAAAAGAACTAGAAAGGGACCATTCCCCAGCTTACTTCTGAGCAATGCACGTGATATGCTTTGAAAACAATGACCATAAAACTTATTACATACATAATCTTGGTGACAGACTTAGCAATCAAAGCATTAGTAATAGATCCAAATAAATGATTTCCTTCTTAGGCTTTCTATTTCGGACCTAGTCACAGTATATTTTAGGATTCTGCATCGGAAAGCTGCTTTATTGCTCAAGCTCATGTAACATCACTGTTTTCTGATCACCAGCTGCCCATAGAATGCATCTATCTGTCTGGAGACCAGTCTGCAAAAGTAGTAGTACATCTTCAAATACATAACAGGTTTTTCCAAGAATTGTTACTTATCTAGAGGAGTTATGCTAGAGAGCTATGAATAGCTGTGGGGGACTGCATACCTGAGGACTGATACTAGGATATAATGTGTAGAGTTTTTCATCTTTAGATTGTGCATTTGAAACCGTGCACAAGTTAAATAGTGATCAAAAGTCCATTATCATCTAATGTCTGCCTTGTTTTTTCCACTTCCATTTCTCAGTGAAAAATGTCCACATTGCCAAAACCTATGTCACTTGACCTACTGAGGTCAAAGACCATGAATGGGCAAGGGAACCTGGACCCTCCTTTCACCTCTGGAGTTGCCACCTCCAGATGAGGCATGTAGTTGGGACAAAGGGGGAAGCTGATACTTCCATCACCCTGATTGTAGAGTATACAGTCTCCTGAGTTACAAACACTATTTTGTCACACATTTAAAAATAGATAGGGAAAGAATCCATTGACTGTTGCTGTGATCATTTCAAATAGAGACCAATTGGCAAAAATAAGTGAATTTTAGATGATTGAGACCTTTGACCATCAGAAGAAGTAATTACAAAATGCTTGCAAAATTCACTGTGCCATACTACTACTGAATGCTAGCAAGTGGTCTCAAACTTGCAGTTCAAGATGCAGCAAATTAGCATATTCCAAACTTTGATCTAATTCACATTGATTCTCTGGTGACATTTTTAATTGGCTGTAAAGCAAACACAAAAATATTTGTTCAGAGATTCCAAAGTGGTTTACACCATTGACCTCAATGCAATTTTTTAACAGTCAATTTGATTATGTGGTTGAAATTGCCGAGTAGAGCAAAGTCAGCTACATATTTTACCAGAAACTGTTATGGTACTGAATTTCCTGCCCAAGAGTACTCTTACTTATTTGTCCATGTGATTAACTTTTGCTCCACATAAATATAATCAGAACTGTAGCCAGGCAAACATTTGAACAGATGGTTAGTGACAGTATTAACTTTCTGGTCTGGATGTTGAATGAGATCTGAGATTGTAACATGAGGTTCTTTCATTTTGTGTTTCACATGGCAGATATAAAAGAAAAGGAGTACTTGTGGCACCTTAGAGAGTAACAAATTTATTTGAGTATAAGCTTTCGTGAGCTACAGCTCGCAGATATAGTATATGAGAGTGCACTTGTTGCTCAAGATTATAAATTCATCAGTCAAAAGACAGGCCTTCCCATTAATCTTTTACCTGCTCAGAAACCTTTTCATGTTTCAGGAGCAATGCTGTTACATGGAGTACAGTCTTCCTGAATTCAGGCCAGCAGTATCCTGAAGCTTAAACGAGTCAAATTAATGCAAGAGTTGATAGTTTTGTTTAGACAAATTGCATTTGTCCCCCGCTGAGGTTTTGTTCCCATTCATTATGTCTAGTGCTTCAGAAGGAAAATTGCTAATTGGTTCTCATGTTCTCCATCATAGGCAGACCTGGTAGCACCACCTATACTTAAGGTTGCCCAACACTTCCCCTTGTAAGATTCTGTTTTCAGTTGCTTATCACTTTACCAAATGGTAACCACGGGGGCTGAAATTTCCTGTGCTGTGTCTGCTTCAGGCTAAATATTTTTGGAAAGTTCAGAAAAAATGCTTCAGACATTTCCAAGAACGAGGTTAGGGAAAAATACATTGTTTTGCTCATGTTGAAAATTCTTACAACTGTTTTGTAAGAAGCTCTAGCACCTCTGTGCTTTACGGGGGGTATGAAATTTGGCAGGGGGTTGCTTTTGTGGCTGGCATGTATAGGTTTGCTTTTCCCTGAATAAACTCCAAGATTTAGCCAAAATTACAAGCCTTTGAAAAATCTCTGTTTGCATGTGCTAAGTATAGACTTGCTTGGCCATTAAATTCATAGAGTCCAAGGCCAGAAGGGACACTTGTGATCATCTAGTATGATCTAGTATAATCCACAGAACTTCCCCAAAATAATTTTCAGTAGAGTTTACCTGCCCTAAGTGTGCTCAGTCCCCTCAGAGCTCCTGACTGTAGATCGTACTACATACACTATCCCCGGAGAGACTGAGCACGCTCCAGGATAGGGCTGTGAGGTCTGAGCAGCGCTTGTGCCTCCGGGCTCCTGAGAGTTGCTGTGATGCTGAACACAGAAACTGAGAGCAGGGAAACTCTGCTATGCTCTCAATGGCTCCCCGTGCTTGTACCTGAGCAGTGCAGAGGAGAAAGAAGAACTTCTTGTTTGGAATGCAGCGGGTGAGGAAGAGAGGGGAAAGAGAAGCAGGCTGGGGAGATGGGCAAGAGGGAATGAGCAGGATGAACTCAAGTAGCAGAGGACTGTGCTGTGGATCTAAGCATCCCAATGTTGTTGATGAGACAAATTGGGGGTCTGTATGGCTCCACGGGATAGAAGTTGTTCTTTCAGTTTGCTTTTTAAAGACTTAGTTTTTTGGTGTGTAATTTCCAACGTTAAAAAAAAATCAAGTTGCAAAGTCAAGCATTCAAAAGTCAGTAAATGTCAGAATTAAGGCAGGCTTTAATTACGAGATCATATACTGTACTACTTTTTCCACAGTAACCCTGTCTCATGCAGTGCACAGGATGGACTGTGCTCTGAGAATGAATCCAGGTTGCATAATGATAGAGGCTGTTATCTGTACAACTCCTTCATTTGTTGCAGAAGTTGGAAAGCATACAGTGAATGAGGCCAGGAGAGAAAGGAAAGTCTCATGGTTAAGATTATTGATTGCTACCCTAGAAAACTGGACTCTATCCCTGCTTGTGCCTCAGTGAGTTCTTATGGGATGCTGGGCAAGCCACATAGTGGTCACTGTGTTGCTCATTTTCTGGGCACTCGACTGGAGACACCAAGGGTCTGATTTGTGGAAAAGCTGAGCACTGACAATGGCAACAGTTCAGTGGAAGTGCCGCTCTGTAAATATAAAGTGCTAATAAATGCTAACTATTCTGAAAAATCAGGTCTTAGTCTACTCCAGTTGGGCACCCAAAATTAGTTGATATTTGACAATTTTGGCCGTTCTGTCCCATTAATTAATTAATTAATTAATTAATTTCTGTCCCGTTCCCTATATTTAAAATGGGGATAGCAAGACTATCTTATCTCACAGGGGTCTTGTGGAGATAAGTCCGTTAATGGTGGCAAAGCACTAAAAAACTACCTTGAGAGCACTAATAGTGTCTAGTAAATAACGCATGGGGCCACTCATTGGATGATGAAGATAAGCAGAAATATTGAATAGTTGCCTATTCACATAGCACCATCCATTCTGTGCAGTGAATGAAGCATAGGTCCTGATGGGAAAAATAGTATGTGGTCATGTAATTTAGAATTATCATAAAGCATATCTGCAAGAGGGCTAAATTAAAGAATCTTAATTCTGGCATTTCCTAACCTTTGAGTGCTTAATTTTGCAATCTTAATGTTCTTTTAACATAGGTTTTTTTGGGGGGGTGTCATAAATATAAAGGGAAGGGTAAACACCTTTAAATCCCTCCTGGCCAGAGGAAAAACCCTTTCACCTGTAATGGGTTAAGAAGCTAGGATAACCTCGCTGGCACCTGACCAAAATGACCAATGAGGAGACAAGATACTTTCAAAGCTGGAGGGGGGGGAGAAACAAAGGCTCTCTCTGTCTGTGTGATGCTTTTGTCGGGAACAGAAAAGGAATGGAGTCTTAGAACTTAGTAAGTAATCTAGTTAGATATGCGTTAGATTCTGTTTTGTTTAAATGGCTGATAAAATAAGCTGTGCTGAATGGAATGTATATTCCTGTTTTTGTGTCTTTTTGTAACTTAAGGTTTTGCCTAGAAGGATTCTCTGTGTTTTGAATCTGACTACCCTGTAAGGTATTTACCATCCTGATTTTACAGAGGTGATTCTTTTACTTTTTTTCTTCAGTTAAAATTCTTCTTTTAAGAACCTGATTGCTTTTTCATTGTTCTTAAGATCCAAGGGTTTGAGTTTGTGTTCACCTATGCAAATTGGTGAGGATTTTTTATCAAACCTTCCCCAGGAAAGGGGGTGTAGGGTTTGGGGGGGATTTTGGGGGGAAAGACGTTTCCAAGCGGCCTCTTTCCCGGTTATATATTTATGAGACGCTTGGTGGTGGCAGCAATAAAGTCCAAGGGCAAAAGATAAAATAGTTTGTACCTTGGGGAAGTTTTAATCTAAGCTGGTAAAAATAAGCTTAGGGGGTTTTCATGCAGGTCCCCACATCTGTACCCTAGAGTTCAGAGTGGGGAAGGAACCTTGACAGGGGGTATATATAAATATAAGATAAATACATCATGAAGTTTGACATGGAAAAGTCTCAAAAGCATAAGAGCTACCAGCTACTTCTTTCCATAAATCACTGTGCTATAAGTACAGTATGAAAAGTACCATAAAGAGGCAGGAATTTCTAACTCCTTTTCATCAGTTACAGATGCCAGTGCTGACTTCTACCCCCATGCTAGATGTGTACATGTATTGTCTTTAGATCACTGTTATAATGACTTAGATGTTGCACCCATTACTGGAGCTGTAACAGCTTAAAAACATGTAGTAAATCTTATTTTCCTCCTGAACGCTTGCAGGGCTAAGAAGCATTTACTTGCTAATGCTTTCTAGTATATCTGTTTCTGCCATACTATAGTAATAAAACATTAGAAATAAAAACATTGTGCTTTTTATTCATCCTTCCCACCTTCAGAGTCGCATCTGAATACCTTTAGGAAGCTGTCTTAGTCATATTAAATGTATTGCTGTTGGTTTGCTTTCCATTTCCTAACTACAAATTATCACTCCAGTTTTACAGATTTTGTCTTAAAGTTTCCATCCCCAATTCTTCCTTGCTTTTCTCCAAACAGGTGACCATTCCCTCAGACTGAAATGCTAACCGGGCATTTGTTCCTCAGCCAAAACTCCTTACTGAATTCAATGGGTTTAGTAAGGAACGCAAGACTGGTTGCTTGGTCATTAAGCTTTTGCACTCCTTGGCCCCTGTTGTTTATGATAGTCTGAAATTCTGGAAAGAGGGATGTGCTGGCCGCCACTTTCCACAGCCCCCATTGGCCTGGAGCAGTGAACCGCGGCCAGTGGGAGCTGCGATCGGCCAAACCTGCAGACATGGCAGGTAAACAAACTGGCCCGGCTGGCCAGGGGGCTTACCCCGGCGAGCCGTGGGCCAAAGGTTGCCGATCCCTGCTTTAAACCTTTGAGCTTGCATGATGCTTTTAACGGTTACAGTGAGAGTTTTTCACTTTTGGGGGGGGGGGGGAGGATTTATTTTTAATGTGATGTACTGAGCAATGGATGGGTGCACTTCTAAAAATCCATATTAAGTTCTTTGCTTTGTCAGTTTCTTAGTTATGCAATCTTGGGCAAGACACCTAACCATTCCTAAACTCAGTTACACCACATGTAAAACAGGGATAATGATACCAATCTGTCACAGTCTTTCAGAATCTACATGTACTTGGAGGCAGCTATATAAGTATTAGTAGTTTTGTCTGAGGGTGATAATTTCCCAAAACATATTTGGGGATGAGGAGACTGATGTTATCAATGAGGCTTTATTTAGGCCTTTTAGCAACCAGCCACATAGTTAGTCCTCCTTCTCTTCTCTTCTTTTCTTTTTTTTATTTTTATTTTTTGGTACACATTTTTGCACTCTTTTGTCTCCCTCTCTTTATTTCTAATCTTTATTCTTTTTCTCTCTCTCCACCCTTTTCTCTAGCAGCAGAAAAATACTTACTGGAAACCTGATCCCATCTGTGCTCCTGCACTGTAGAGCTTCCCCCTGCAGTGGCTCCTCATGTATGATCCTAGTCAGTTTCATATGACAGTCAGAACAATATTCAGGAGTGCCAAGATCTCAAACAGCTTATGGAATGGGAAGGTTTCTTCCACTTGGGCATGGTGAAAGAAACAAAACAAAACATGGTTTTGCTCTCTAAAAAAATGCCCCCACGATATTTTGATCTAATACCTTTGTCCCTTCCACCCAATAATTCTCTTTCATAAAAGCTTTTCTAACTCTTAATTTAATTGAGATGCTTAAACTGTTATAGCATTCTCCTCATAAACGTAAAGTGCTTGGGACTGTAATCTAACTCAAACGTGTTAAATTGTTGCAGGCTATGATCTCATTAGATATTGTAATCTAAGCAGGGTTGGGTCAGGTCAGGACTTGGATAAAAGACCTGTGTGGAGCTAGAGGAAAAGATGGTGGTGATTTAGAAGGTGGTACTTTTTCTTCAGTGAGCACTGAACAACTGCTCCAGCGTAACACTGTAATGCTGTGCTGCTAGAGATGCTGTCTTTGAGGAAACATAAGTATGTCAACCCAGGTGTCCTGCATAAGTTATAAATTGGGGCTAGATCCTGTTTCCATTCAAGTCAAGGTAGATTTTAGCTTCTTAAATTTCCCCTGCATTTCAATATTTTTCACTGTCCTCAGCTGCTGTTATATTACTGTGTGTGGGTTCAGTTATCACATTCCACCCAATTTGCAACTGTTTCAGTGGTTTCAGAGTAGCAGCCGTGTTTAGTCTGTATCCGCAAAAAGAAAAGGAGTACTTGTGGCACCTTAGAGACTAACAAATTTATTGTAGCTCACGAAAGTTTACGCTCAAATAAATTTGTTAGTCTCTAAGCCACAAATACTCCTTTTCTTGTTTCAGTGGTGAGTCAATTGATTTGTGCGTATGTTATGTATAATCTATATGCAAATCATATGTCTTTGGACAGGCCATCTATGTCATAAGAGAATGTGGTAAGCTCTTTCTGAATGTGGGGTCCATTTGTTATGTTATGGAGGACTCTGAACTGAGTTTACAGTAGTATGACTTGACCCTTTATACATTATGCAACATTTAGAATTAATTAAATATTCTGATTGCTCTTTGTAACTTCATCACTCAAGTTTAATCTTGTGACTAAAAATAAAATCTGTTTGCACAAAGATCTGTTACACCAAATGAGCCTTTTTGTCTTCTTTTGCAGTTAATCTCAATAGCTTCCTTTTATTTCTTTTTACAGTTAATTTTATGGAGATTCAGCAAATCAGTGTGGTGCATAAGGCCACAATTTGTATATACAGTTTCTGTAGCACTGTTAGTACCTATTACACATTAGAAATGGCACTTTCAAAATGTATTAAATTTTGCTTGGTGCTAGCTCGTTGAGTTTTATATATACAATATTATCAAATGCGGAGTTGGGACACAAATAGCCATTAGTGGTGAGAAAATAATATTTAGAAAGTGTACTATAATCTTGAGAACACTAAAGATATGTCTATACTGTAAGTGAAGATGTAATTGTAGAATGGGTAGACATCCTTTATTAGCTTTAACCTAGCTAGCACAGATAACAATAGCAGTGTAGATGTGTCGGTATGGGCTTCAGCACAGGCTAGCTGCCCAAGTACAAACCGAGGGAGCCTGGATACATACTTGGGTTGTTAGGCCATGTAGCTATATCTACACTTCTATTATTACCTGTACTAGCACAGGAATACCTACCTGTGATACAATCACACTTTCACCTGCAGTGTAGATAGAGCCTATAGGCAGTGTACTCTTTCTTGCTGTTGTGTGTGGGTTTTGGATTTTTTTTGTTTTGTTTTTTATGGGGTTTTGGGGGGGATAACTTATCAAATCTGAGTGTTTTGTAGCTGATAGTTAAGTTCAGATATTTGCTTTGCCCAGACTTTTCCTTCTCTCTTTCTCTGAGTTGACATTAGCCTTTCCTGGGAGACCAGGGAGGGCAATATCGTACTTTGGCACACACTTGTCTAACATCAGTGACTGGATCCCCAGAGACCACAAGCGACTGCTGTGCAGACCAAAAACGCACTGGGCCGATCCCATGACAAAACTCTTTGGCTAGAAATGGAAAGAACGTGCTCACAACAAAATAGAATGGTGTGGTGTCAACTTGCATTCGTGGAGGGACGGAGGAGGACAAGCCGGACAAAGGTGACAATGAGATACTTTCCTACTGCCAGATGAGTTCCTCATCTTGAGATCCCATTTGCCCTCACACTAGATTTCTCAAACTGCTTTCTCATCCTTCCCCCAGAGATCAGTCCTTCCACCTGTTACACTGTTTCCTTGTCTTCTTTTCCTTTTCCTCTGTGTGAGGTCCTGCCCTCATTTCCATGATGCCATTAAGAATTCTTTAGACCACCAGTGTCTAGATGCCTCCTAGAAGTTACCCTTCTGAAGTGCAGCATAGTTGACACGTTTCAGATGAAAGTACAAAGCTGGAAGGGGCTTAGTGTGAAGTGTTGAGTGGTTGCAGTAAGACGAATAGGGGACAGGTAAGGGTATTTATTGCTTCAGAAGCGCATAGCATCAGTTATTGTAGCAGAACTTTAAAAGACTGCATAACTTTATGATGATTAATTTTAGTGACTATGCTTGCTTAAAAATCAAATTAATGTCATGCTTCAGGGAGGTTGATCACTACAGGAGTCAGGAAAAAAATTTATTGCACATTTACAGGAATACATAATTGTCTCAATGCATTAAGGTTTTTTTGCCTTCTGAAATATTAAGCACTTATCACCACTAGAGGCTAGAACCAGTAGTCTGATCTGCTGTGGGAAGGTCTTTGTTTCTTTTGGCCTGATCTACTCTACGCAGTTAGGTCAACGTAAGCTGCCTTGCGTCAACCTAGCTGTGGAAATATCTTCACTTAAATTTGGCTCCTGCTGATGTGCCTGTCTATGCTTATTTAGTAACACCACCTTCCCGACTGGCACAGACAGATGATATAATTAGGTTGACGCACTGACTCAGTGTAGACAGTGGGTTGCTTATGTCAACTGTTAATGGTCTTCAAGAGCTGTCCCACAGTTCCCCACACTGACAATACAATTTATACAATTGCTCACGGTAAGGATGTACACCACCAACACAAGGGGCCAAGTGTGCACACACATGCACGCTTTAATAACTGCAGTGGCTGTATGCCTATGTAAGTTAGGTTGACATAATTTTGTAGTGCAGACATGGCCTTTGTCCGAGAGTCCTGTATTCTTGGGCTACAAAATAAAAAAAAAAAAAAAAAAAGTAGGTGAAGAATTAATCTAAAGGAATTGTCTATTCTAACAACTTCACACTAATGCACATACTGCAAAGAGTATTTCTTCTTCTGACTTACAATTTAAGTCATGCTCCTTGTGAGCTGGCAAGTGCTCAATGAGTGCAGCATGGAGACAGCTGGCAGGGGGAGTTATTTTTGCTTGTGATTGTTGAATGTGACAGATTGAGAATAGCAAGGAGTAAGAGTTCAAGCTATGAGTACACTGAACAGCCATCCTCTTACTGCATTAATTCTACAGATAGATGTGGAGTCCTTTGTAGAATTTCAATGTCATGTTTTTAAGCTATTTTTAAAAAGAGGATCTGCACGTGCTGTTCATTTGTACTTCAGTTTAGGTTGCTTTGCTCTTTTCATTGTAGTAGGTAAAGGTGGCTGAAAAGGCCGAAGATACCTTTAATGATTAAAGAGAACATATTTTTAAAATCTGAATTGCTATTTGATGTGAATATGTTTGTATCCTTTTTTGCTTTTCTGTGGGCATTTGTGACCTTTTGTGTTGGCTTGTTTACATGAATGTTGGGTGGAGGGATTTTCCTACATGCCAGTAGTCACTGCAGCAGTACCTTGGCTACATGAAAGATTTTATCAGGCTAAATTGAGACAAATTTTCACATGTGCATTTAAAAATAAATCAATTCATTTCCAAACAGACTGAAAAAATAAAGGTAGTGGAAGTTCAGTTTCAATGTAGACTATGAGCAGGCTTGGGAAAAGCAAGGGAGTTATTAGTTCTAAACAAAAAGTCCATCCCATGCTGAAATCAAATCTATTATTGGAACTGATCAAACTGTTCGATGTGAATAATTTATTATTTGGATTTGGCCATATTTTCTCTTTACAAATTGCCCAGGAACAGATCAAGGCTTTCCCAATCTCCTAATTATTCAAACTATTCAACAGCAACTGACTTTTATGAACATAATTGAGCTTATGGGTTGTTCAGGAACTGCTCATAGCTAGTACTGCTTTGAGTAGCTGGTATTTGGAATTTGCTATTCACGCTATGTTACATGGCATGATTTCTGATCGCTGGCTGGCTGGCTTAACCTTTATAAAAAAACAGTGCCTGAATAAGACATGGGAGTGTTGAATCTCTCAGTATTTGGATGAAGGGAGGGCACTTATGGACAGACACCTACTGGGAGATAAACAGATTTGGAACATTTTGAACCTATGCCCTTTTATGCACAAGAGTATAATATTTAGCTAGGATGCCAGACTTAAATATGGCTGAGGGACAAAGTTATATCGGGATTATCAGCTGTCTACAGACTTAGCATTCGGTTTTCTCTTGTTATGTTCATACAATAACTCCATGTGCAGGAAATGCATGGTTACAAAAGTTGAAGCTAGGACAATTCACTTAATTGCCTGATTGCCAGGATTATGGCCAAAGAAATGTGAGGAACTGCTATCATCTCACCTAGAATACTCTTTTTTATATATTGACCAAGTGCACAGACTGAATCCACCACTTTCCATTTTATTACATCATATTTGTCATGAGAGTGCTCTGAGGCCTCCGCAAGGGTTGGGACTGCATTGTGCTGGGCCACTGAACACCCATTCACCACAGCCATGAAGGAAATGCAGATGCACAGTGCTATGTTTGAGGAGTATGGTCTGCAGCTGGTTGGGAGTTTTTCAACAATGGGTTTCCATTGGAAAATGGTAATTTATGGAAACCAAAGCTTTTCATGTGAAAGGGGTGGTTTTGACAAAAGTGGTGTCAACAAGTGCAAGTGTGGGGATGAAATAGCCCCGTGGTAAGAATGCTCATTGGGGATAAGATTCGAGTCCCTGCTCTACCCAGTTCACTAACCACCAAGATATGAAATGAGTCAGTCTCCCTCTCCTGTTGGAGCTGGTCCACTTTATAGATATAATTAAATATTATTTAGGCTAGAGACTGACTCTAGCCCAGTGGTTTGGGCAGTCGGTGGAATGTGGGAGACACAAGGACTTGAACCTAGGTTTCCCACATCTCACCTTAGTGCCCTACTCAGTCCATCTCGCTGGCCTAATGGATATGTCATTATTTATACTAAATGAAACTCTACCAGGAGACATGGAGAGAGTCCCACTACAGCATACCCAGGTGGTTAGGTGGGAACGGGGAGACCTAGGTTCAAGTCGCTGCTCTGACTCAGCCAACATCCCTGACCACTGGGCTATTGGCTTTTCTGTCTCTTCCCCCCCCCCCCTTCTGTTTCTCTCCCCTTTTTAATGAACATTTTCAAAAAGTCTCTGTTTTGTCCTAGTGTGGAACGGGAGGGTTTTTCAAATCCATTTCCCATCCAGCTCTAGTAGGTTCATCTGTCCTTGTCCATCTTGCATGATTAATTTAGTCAGTGCCAAGGCTCTGGACTGGTGTGAGGAAAGGTGTAGGAATGTTTGGATACCAAGTGCCTTGGACAACAATGGATTTTCTGCTACCATTCACTGTAATGACTGCCAGTCTAAAATAGCAGCAGCCCTTCGATATTATGCCAGTGAACACAGGACAATGCACTGTATGTAGCCTTGTTCAGAGGCAGTTGTTGCCAGGTACTAATTCCCTTCCCCATTTCAGTTTGTCTGCAATTTGTATACTTTGCTCCATGCTCTGGAATAAGTAGCTCAATGCTAAGGACTTTCTGTGGCTTAAGCTCAATTATTAAAAAAACATTCTAGTAGTCTGTCTAACTCTGGCATTTCCTGACTCTTGCATTTGTAGCTGTACAGCCTTAGCATTCTCTTAATGTAGTGGGGGAGTTTCCTATGGAATGATAAAATCATTTTGTCCATAACTTCTTGTTTGAATTCTAGGTAGCATCTCTGTGCAAAAGGCATTCAGAGCAGGTGTCCTAGGGAGACGTCTCTTTCCAAAATTGGCCAGCAGGTGGTAGCATATATTCACTTCATTTTGTTTTTTACAGGCTTCCCAAAGACCCAGCCAGCCATCCTTTAAACAGGGAAAGAAAAAACGCAGGCCATTTCTCTGTAGGGCATCCGAGTTTTCCTTTTTTTAGCTCTGATGTTCCGACATGTCACCATTTCCTTCCACCAAGGTTTCCCATCCAATGTTGCTGAAAGAGCAAGTCCTGGCTTGCATATATATAAGAAGTGATCCTGCCTTAGGAAGTATACAGCTAGCGCTGAGTAAGCAGAACCCACAGAGCCTCATGATGAGGCAAGATAGCAAGTCTGAACAAAAAGATTACAAAAAGATCAGCATGAGAGACTGCAGCTTTTACGTGCAGCTCCTAGTAGCTCTGCTGAAGGAGGATAGTCTTTTTTCTCCCATGTGAAAAACTGGCTCTGCGTAGATCAACAGAGTCCCAGTTTGAGCTGTGATAGTGCATAGGATGCGCACACAGCAAATCTAGTGGGGCAGATGGGAGTATTCTGCTAATTGGTTGAGTCTGCTGTAGTGTCTAGCCACCAGTTGGCAGATTAAACATAAGGAACTCCTTCTCCCTTGCCCCATGCAAGGTGGAAATGAATACAAGCACTGTAAACTCTTTGGCAAGTAGCCAGATAGGCTAAGCAATAAGGTGCCTCTTTTTCCTTGTGGAAAAATAGTTAAGATGAAAGAGAGCCAGCATTATTTGAAAGATACATGTAAGTGTCTTAAAGTGCTTGGCAAAATTAACTTGTGTCTCCATAATGCATCTATTCCAAGGTGCTTTGAGTGGAAATACTTTGTATACTGATGTCTTTAGAAATACTTCAGCTCTGATAAAGGTGTGTGGATATCTTTTTCATAGCTAGGGTTATCACTAATGCTGTGTGTTCTAGCATACTCTGAAAAATATTTCAGATGTTCTTAAATGAATTTAGGGTAATCTAACCTATCTTTCCTTTGGCCCTTGACATATGGGGGAAATGAATGGCTTATGTCAGTTTCCACCCACAGCATCTCTATTTTGTTACTGAAGAGAGAGGTTTCAGAGTAGCAGCCGTGTTAGTCTGTATTCTCAAAAAGAAAAGGAGTACTTGTGGCACCTTAGAGACTAACAAATTTATTAGAGCATAAGCTTTCGTGAGCTACAGCTCACTTCATCGGATGCATCCGATGAAGTGAGCTGTAGCTCACGAAAGCTTATGCTCTAATAAATTTGTTAGTCTCTAAGGTGCCACAAGTACTCCTTTTCTTTTTGAAGAGAGAGGGTAAGAGTTTAAGGCCAGAAGGAACCACCGGATCATCTAGTCTGACCTCCTGCATATCACAAGCCTCTAAGCACCACCCAGCCACCCCCTACCCCAAGCCCACAACCAGAATTAGCCCATAGTATTACAGCCTGGAGGAGACTAAATTATTGCATGCCACAGACAGAACAGGAGGGTCTGAGGCATTATCCCCTCCAATAACTACTTTCTTGCCAAAGCATTGTGTCTGGACCCCATTTATTTAAATAATACTCACTTTCTCCAATGCCACCTGTGTACGTGCTGAGATCTGGAGAGAGCTATCAAGGATTTGATTTACAAGCAATTAGAGCTCAGATATGACAAAACTGTATGGGATGTAAGCGCTAGGATGCAGAAGCCCTGAAAAATCAGCTTGTTTGGTGCAACAGCTGGACATTTGTTGTGCTAACTAGCCGGACAGCCTAACTCCTGGGAGTTAGTACTGTAGCTCCTTAATTCTAACAATGGTTGAAAGATGCCGCAGGGAAGTTCTGCAGTAGAGGACTGATGTAACATAACTTACATGGATAAAAGTCAAGTTGTCTCCTAGACTTTGTGTTGCTCAGAGGCTAGGGCTGATTGATTGTATTATAGAGCTCAGGTTACAGGACTTGACACAACTCCAAGAATGTTGTGCATTGATAGGATTGAGGATTGAATCTACTTCCCCATTTTATCTTTCACATCAGCCAAGAAAATGAAAGGACTGGTGTCTCGTCCGGCTTTCTATATGCTGGCTTTCAAATGGCCATTAGAGGTGCTCACGTTGGCAAACTCGGGTCTGACATCGTTTGGCTATTGTGAACAGGAGCCACTTATGCTTCTGCCTGGGTCAGAGCTGCGCTAGGACATGGTTATTGTGCATACTGGAGGTCTGAGCCCTCTCCTACCTTTCCACCTTTTACAGGTGGTTGAGTGCTTTCAGATACAGCAAGTTAAATAAATATTAAAAGAATTGAAATGCCATCATTTTATGAATGTGGAAACAGAGCGAGCTACAAACATTCAGAATTGTGTTTCAACTAAGCTTATTTTGACTGTTTAAACCTTCTGAGTCTGCACAGTTGAGCTGGAAATCTGCTTTCATTAGATTGTCTTATGAGGTTTCCAGTACTTACTGCTTCTGATCTGTCAGGTAATACCGACAGCTTTTCTTCTGCAGCATTTTGGGACTTTTTTTTTTAAGAATTAACCTAACTTTTTTGAATCTCCCAGCATCCTGTTTTGGGTGTTAGCTTAGGTCAGTTCTCACTACATTTGAACCAATTTGCTAGTCACTAGTAACTAAGACCAAAGGCCCAGATTTTCAAAGATATTTAGGCATTGCTACAATCAGGGTTGCAACACCTGAGTCTCATTTTCAAAATAATTTAAGAATTTAGGAGCCTAAATCCCATTGAGTGCCAAAGTGCCTAAATCACTTTTGACCATGAGGCTTAGGTATTGCAATGCCGAGCACAGCAATGCCAAAATACCTTTAAAAATCTGGGCCAAAGTCCCTATGATTTTAAATAGGCCTGAAAATAAAATAACATGCCAAAGACTGTTTATTATATGTCCAAAAGTTTCCCATACATTAATACTTTTACCAGTAAACCTCATTAATTCCCTCTTTGCTAATCTAAAAATTATTAATTCTCCGTGAAATCTCATCCCATTTCCCAGTAGAAAGGGGCTGGATATGAACGTTGTGTTCCAGTCACAGGGTAAATCTATTACTCAACAAAAGTTTAATGGCAGGGACAATTCTGTAGTTAGATTGCATATATCTCAGAAGTCATATGAAACCCAGTATATGTACTAGTATGCGACACTGTGAAATTATAAACATTACCAACTAGATGACATTTGTCAAACTAAATGAAAAAGGTGTATTTTGTGATTAAATGTCTTTTTTTCCCCTGTAGTATGTGGTTTGCTTGCAATTAAAAACAATGCAGTAATCCACAAGGGCTCACTGCAGATTAGCCGGATTCTGATACATGGTTACAGCATTCTGTTCTTGGAAGGGTGGCGCTTTTAGAAATATCAGTGCTGGTTCTGAAAGTCTCTTGAGAATGTTTGACAGATGGGTGTGCATTTGACCAGCTGCAATGCAAGTGTCTCTCTTGCCAGTTATCTTCATTGTGATGACAAAGGAAGAACCACCCTATCCATGTAAACAGGTCCGTCATCAGACTACTCAATTAGCATGAATCATCTCTCAGTTCTTGGTTGTGTAACGTCAATAAAGTAGAACACATAGACTTCCTTTTAGGCTGGACTCAATGTTATTGAAAGGACAGAATGCTATCCAGATCTCTATACAAAAACACTATGGATGGGTGAAGATCTAAAATCTGAATCTGGGTCTAATTTTTCCCAAAGTTTTAGGGTGTTTGTATTCAGGGTGGGCCCAGCCTCCACTGAGCAAACTTTTTGGATGTGAGAGATGGATGACTTAAAGCAAATTACCTCTGAAATATGATTAAACATCAGCAGAAGGACAGGACTGGAGTAATCCTGGTACTTATACCTGGTGGTATAAATGAATTTGAACCTAAGCACTGCATTTAACATGTGCACCCTTTCTAACCATGCAGAAGAACTGTAAAAACCTTGCCAAATAAACATCACCCCATATTCAGCAACAGAGGTACTAATATCCACAAAGTTCAGAGTGGTAGCCATGTTAGTCTATCAGCAAAAACGACAAGGAGTCCTTGTGGCACCTTAGAGACTAACAAATTTATTTGGGCATAAGCTTTTGTGGGCTAGAACCCACTTCGTCAGATGCATGGAGTAGAAAATACAGTAGAAGGTATAAATACACAGCACATGAAAAGATATTTATACCTGCTACTATATTTTTCTACTCCATGCATCTGATGAAGTGGGTTCTAGCCCATGAAAGCTTATGCCCGGATAAATTTGTTAGTCTCTAAGGTGCCACAAGGACTCCTTGTTGTTTTAATATCCACAAGGCTCACTGAGTTCAAACTGTTGGCTGAGTTTGCAAACTCTGCTAATTGAATCTAATTGAATTGAATAGTTGTAGTTTGCATACTGCAAAACTCTCCCACCACTCAACATCCTCTGTCTCAAGCAAGACACTCTCATAGCTCACCTAGAAATGCTGATGACTAGAGAGCGAGAGCTCCAATTAGTTTCAGCAATGCACAGGTTATGTGTAATCCACCTGTGCGTGTGTGTTACAGGTCCCCTCTGTGTTTGATCTTCAGAGAATACAAGACTGTTGCAGCCCCAGATCTTTAGATCAAGCTTTAGAAGCCAATGCTTTTATCTTTGGGGATTCCTTGTTCAGTTACTGATATGTCAGCAAAGATGGCAGATGTCACACATACAGAGTATAATGACTAGATATATGGGAGATCATTCCTAATTAGACAAGTCCACCAGGGCTGGCCTTAAGGCGAACTGAGGCGGCCACCTCAGGGGCCAGACTGTGGACCCAGAGTTTCAAAGCTTTAGCCCAAGCAAGGGGGCATGGGGGATCATTTGAGCTCCCTTCCTCAGGTGCCAAAATGTTGTGGGTGTGACGTCCACCCTACAGCTGAGCCACCGAATGGCAGACAGCACCAAGCACTGGAGTTTGCAGACCCTGCCTGAACTCCCGAGTGAAAATTCCAGTAGACTTCATTAGAATCCTTCAGTTGGGCTTTGATTTGCCCTGATTTCTGGAGGTTTCAGCTGCAGAACTAGAAGCCTTAGGCAACACTAGATTTGTTTTCGGTTCTAAAACCTACATGACCAACTGAAACTGTAAGGATGAGCTAAAAATGTATCTGGAACTTCCACAATGGAATAGGTTAGTACAGTTCAGCCAGAACTAGTGGGAAGGGTTTTCTTTCCATGAGTGAATTCTAGTGCCAGAGTTACACTTAAGTGGGCACACCAGGGAGAACATAATAATAAAAACAAGATGGAAAAGTATCCTTATCTGGTCGGAGATTCGCAAAAAGAAAAGGAGTACTTGTGGCACCTTAGAGACTAACAAATTTATTAGAGCATAAGCTTTCGTGAGCTACAGCTCACTTCATCAGATGCATTTGGTGGAAAAAAACACGGCTGCTACTCTGAAAACTGGTCGGGGATTGCAATTCTTACATCATTACCCACCAAAAACCACAGATTAGCCTTGATCCAAACTTCTCCAAGTTTGGAGGGATTGAGGTTCAGATCAAAGCATCTGGTTCAGGCTCACACTACTAATTGTGGCCCAGCTCCAGGAAAGCATTTAAGCACATGCATAACTTTAGCACCTGAGCAGTCCCATTGATTTCAATTAGACTACTCACCTATTTAATATTATGTATGTGTTTGAGTGCTTTGTTGGATTATGGGCTCTCAAAATTTCTATGAAACCACAATTTTTCTTGCCAAGAAAAGTGAGTGATATATGTCAAACATGGACATAGGACTGGAAGGGAGCTTCTGGGTCATCAACTCCAGTCCCCTGCTATCACAGGCATATTACAGTTCATACATTTGTCAAGTTCCATCTAAAAACTAGTTAAGTTATTTGCCTCCACTCCTCCTACTGAGAGGCTGTTCCAGAACCTCACTTCTTTGATGCTTAGAAACCTTCTAATTTCCAGCCTCAGTTCATTCATGGCCAGTTTATTCCTCTTTGTGCTTGTGCCAGCATTATCCTTTTGCTTAAATAGCTCTTCTCCCTCCCTTGTGTTTACCCCCTGCCCTTCCTCCCTGAAATGTATTTATAGGGAGTGAGCTGGAAAATAGACAAAGATGGGAACAGTGGAGTGAGGTTGTTGAGTATTAGGAAGAAGTCTGAAATAGACAAGAACCCAGTTAGGATTTCTGTGGATTTGGGAGGAGATAAACCACTGGATTTTGAGCCAGTTGATGGTTGGAGAATTAGGTCTTAAGGAATCCATACGAGGAAGTGGAGTATTTTATTCTTATATTAGTGGTTTAGTTTAATGTTGTGACCAAAACCAGAAAATGTTTTATTTATCTTACAAAATGCACCCCATTACCAAATCTTGGCTCACATATATGTCATTTAATTTAAAAAAAATCAAAACACTATTTTATTAGTCAGCCCAAAAAAACGAGGAATAACATTCCGTCCAAAATATAAATACCAGCACCCTCCCTTTCCATGATGAAAGCATGAGAAAAGACATGGGCCGAGCCCCATGCTCTAATAGCCAGCAATTAGACTCAGATCAGTGCAGGGAGCTAATTCCGGAGTTGGGGCTGTGCATGGAGAACGCCTGGCTACCACGCTCAGACGCCCACAGCAAGAGTCTGTTATATCTGTGCCCGAATAGATTTCAGCTGCGGTGGTGGGAAAAACTATTTTCTGTATGGCCAGGACCCAGACTAGCTGACTGGCTTTATGGTTCAATTAAGAACTTACAAACTGGTAGATTTTTAAGGCCAGATGGTACCATTATGATCATCTAGTCTGACCTCCTGCATAACACAGACCATAGAATTTTACCAAGTAGCTCCTGCATCAAGCCCATAACACGTGGCTGAGCTAGAGCATATCGCACAGAGACAGCTGATCTTGAATTGCACTCAGAAAAAACGAGGGAGCTTGTGCACTTCCTGGCAAAGCAGTATATTTTGGATGATTATCCAAACTGAACCTCCAGCGGTTTTGCCATCACTAATTTAAATCTACCTAGTCGCACTAGTTGGTAACACGTTGCCTTAGTCTCAGAGTCAGTTAATCAGAGGTAATGGCATAACCAGTGGTGGTTGTGGCTTTTTTTTAGTTCCATGACTGCATTGGGCAGCCTGCCCTAAGATTGGCTACAGTACTCATAAGGAGTACTGAGAGAATGGGGAGACTGTCTTTATGAGAAAAGTGAACCTGTCAGACTCCTCCTATCTCTGGAAGTGATGCCGGGTGTGTGACTGGATAGTACTATCTGTTTTTAAAAACAAAAAAGCAATTTAAAATTATGGGCCTGGTGCATTTGGACCATATCCCGCTTTGGAAGCATCTGCTGACTAGGCAGACTTTGATTTAACATACCATCGGACAGAGCACTCAGCTTGCCTGTAACCCACGGGAAGTGGCGCAGGCACTTTAGAGGTCTGATGTTCCATCCAACATGCTGAAAATCTGACTTCCAATCATCCCATTCATTTTATTTTTTAGTTGTGATGAGCAGATAATCAGTGTCAATGTTAAGAAAGAAGGATACACGCATAAACAACGTAACAACAGTACCCACACATGAATATCACCAACACAACAGAAATAAAGATTTACACTAAATATGAATTGCTAAACACTTCTTATAACTAAGATCAGCATGACATTGCAGAGCATCTGCACAATTAGTACAGCAGAGAGAACATTACGCCCCTTATTAGATTCAGAGACTGCAAATGCCAGCCAGAATATGGATCATTACTGGTCCTTTGGTTTAATGCAGTTATTTCAGTCATGTAACTTATAACAAAGGGAAAGATAAAGTACCCTTTGTTATCACTACAGCCTTCAAGGGAAACCACGTAGATGCTGTCCATAGCTCCCATTTTACAGGCCACAGCTTAGTAGTAGGTTATTTGAAACCAAGAAGGGATCTCATTCGGGAGGAAGACAAGTTTGGAAAACGTTAATTCTTAAAGAAATGCCAAACTTTGCTTCAGGCCTTATTAATACTTGGAAAGGAGTTATACACATGCACATGCTTCAGTGCCCTTCACAACACTGCCCCTCCCTCCTTCGGTTAGGGGATGTCTATACTGCACACTGCTTTTGGAGGCATGTAGAGTATGTAATTGTATAGCCCCCCTAGCATGGGCATAAATAGCAGTGTAGCTGGTGAGGAGTGGCTTAGGCAAGTAGAGTAAAACCATGCCTGAAGGGTCCGGGTATGTATGCTAGAACTTACTCACCCAAGCTTCCCCACCTACACTGATTCCCCTCCACGGGAAAAAACTCCCATGGCAGGGGAAAGGCTCTGCCACTGGAGTCCTTTCCTGCCGCAGGGAAAGACTCAGGCAGCTGCTGCAATCTTTCCGCATTGCCTCCCCTCCTCCAGAGCCTTTCACTGACATGGGCAGCTACCCACTGCAGTGTGGACACAGCCTGCTTTTCACTGCAGCATGTAGCTACATGTACACCGCACACTGCTGCCAGTGCTGTGTGGTGTAGAAGTAGCCTTATTTTGTTGTCCCTTTCTGGAAGGGTGCAAAGCAATGCTACTTTTATTCTTCGAATCCAGAATGAGAACACACACTAACCAAAACCACAGAGAGACACAGCGCAGGCTGCTCACTAAAACAGAGGCACAACTCACCCCAAGAAGCTGCTACTCTGAAACTCACCCCATTTTACTACAAGCTGTCTGCTTGCTAACTGACTCAAGCTTGCACTATCACTATCTTCCCTACAGAGCTCTCTAGCCTACAAGCAGAACCAGGAAATCCCTGAGCATTTAAGTCAGAGCAATACAATTTTAATACAATTTTCCATATACCGCATTCCCCACTCCCTGACAGCTTCACCAGTGATATCATTCTTGTCTGCACCGTTGTCAGATTCTCACTCAAATGTCTCCATGCCTCCTGTGTTGTCCCTTAGGCACCGATCACCTACCAGGCTTCTTCTCCTTCAAATGTCCAGTTAATGATGGCTGAGCTGAGAGGCGGAGAGTTGAATTTATCTATTTAACAACAAAGCAAATGTATATGTATTAAAATATTGTATAAATTTGACTGCATCCCTCTGCCCCCACCTTTCATGTCATTTGTCATCTTGGATTATATATTCTTAGCACAATGGGGTCTTGAACTGATCCTGATTGAGCCCTCTGGGCACTACTGAAATATACACACTCATTCAAGTGTGTGCATGCCCAAACTCAGTAACCACGTGATCTTATAGCTGTCACCCCTGTCCTTCTTCATCCTTTGTCCCCTCTGTGTTTCATATGTGAGATAAGAGAACTCTAGAGGATGGAAATTCACAAGAATCCAAACAAACCTATTCATACACAAACCCCTAGGAACCAAAAGGCCAAGTTTTGCTCCGCTAAATGTTGAATTAACCCAATCTAAATCCTGCAGTGACCAAATGCCACCACTAGAGGCTGCTGTGAATCATGGCTATCTGAAAAGCGTTGTCATCACGGGCTGAAGGCAATAGGTGTAACACACGCTAACAATGGAATCCCCTATACAGCAGGTGCCTGTCTTCTCTCTTGTAGATGATTTCTGATGCATCTTCAGAAGTTAAGCTCTGGTATTTGGGTCTTCCTCCAAATCTTTCATTTCCTCCCCCTCCCCCCCGTATTTGCACCAAAATTTCCAATGAATAAGTGTTCAAAGGGATTCTGAAAGGTTTGTTTGCAGAATTAATGTGTGAATTTAGTGCTGGGGAAAGATGCCTACCCTGTGCCTGATTAGGATCTTCACTGCAGAGTTAACTTGGGCTCTTATTTGAGTGTTGCCTATAACTTAGCCCTCCCTCAACATCACTGTCTACATACAAAAACCTCTCACCTGAGTTAAGTGGTGCCTTCAGCCCAGGGGAATTGACCCAGAGGTGTTAAAACCAGGTTTCACTTTCTCTGAGGCTGGTAACCCATCCATTTTGCAATGAGGATGCAGGCTAAGTCATTCAAGTGCTGATAGGCCTCCAATGCCTTCCCACAATTTCCCCTACTTGCCAAGAAAGACAGACTAGTTCTCACACTACTTGCCCATGTTGACTCAGCCTTAACCTGGATTGGTCTCCACTATGCATGAGAGGTTAGCTCAGTCTCCTGACCCATTCCATCTTTGGCCTCTCGGCTGAGCCTGCAAACAAGGGGATTAGGTGATGTAGTGGTTTATGTTACATACACATGTATTCCAAATTTATAAGACCTAAATTCACTTCACATCAGCAGGACCCCCTGGAATCCAGGATTCTGCCCTACTGACAGCTAATAGTCTCCTTTCATTCAATTCCTCCTTGCTAATCTCCCAATAGCCTGAATGAGTAGGAAGGTGGAGCTCCCCCATAGCCATAAATATTTATGGCATGTCTACACTGAAGTCACAGGGTTCTTCCACATATAAGATGGACATAAGCCAATTCTAAACCATGGGGATCTGGGGCTAAGAGGATTCCAGACAAATGAGGTTCTACAGCATCAGTTTCATTCTTTTCAATGTGTTTCTGTGCATTTTGAACAGGTTACAGTCAAACGCTTCACAACTGAGGGACCAGATAGTTTGCTATTTGCACCTATAGCTCTGGCTTGTAGGTGGCACCTCATTTCTCTGTGCTCTTCCCATACTTCTCCTGGGAGTAGGAAATTGTCCAGATCAGGAGTGAAGTTAGAGGACAACTGTTTGCAGTGCCTCTAGGCATGTTGACACTGGGAGTAAACACGGGTGTTAGACGCTGTGTCTATGGCTGGGCTATTTATGCCAGGTGGGGAGGGGGAAATACAATAAAGAGGATTCAGTGATAGGTGGATGTATGGGAGAGGGAAAGAAGAGCAGAAGGTTGTCTGGAGCTTCTCAGGGCCTGTCTACATTACAAAAATTAGCATGTTATTGTACTTGAGCTAGCTTATTTTAAGTGGGAGCAACCACACTGCAGTTACATAGGGGGATTTGATTAGCAACACAGGGTGACTGGATTAGCAGAGTGATTGAATTAACTGCAGATTAGTGGTAACTCTGGCTGTTACCTCCCCACTGCTTTACAAACAAGAATCAGCAGCATTAGAGCAGCAACTGACTCATCTCCCTTCCCCCCCCCCCAGCCCCAAAAGGTTAGCTATTCTGTGCTGAAAGCACTTCTGCATTCGGGCTAGAGATTTTTGGGTGTGGATGGAGGTTGAGTTGGGGGTAATGATGGAGTTATGACTCAATATAACTGGGCTGTGAAGACACACCCTTTAGTGTTGCTCACCCACTGACTCTGCATACATTTAGGCTAAAAATCCTGAGCTTCTGCACCTTAATATCACACTATTTCCAAAGTAACACATTAACCTGAAAAATCCCATGTGGACTAGAGCTGAGTGAATAGTTCAGCTGAATGATTTATTTGATATGAAATTCATGCAGTGTTGACTGGACATGAAGCTCTGTTTCTGTTCCCTGAGTGGTAAGTTTAACACTAAGAATCAGCGAAAGCTTATGCTCTAATAAATTTGTTAGTCTCTAAGGTGCCACAAGTACTCCTTTTCTTTTTGCGAATACAGACTAACACGGCTGCTACTCTGAAACTTGTCACTAAGAATCAGGTTGCTAGTGCAAATGTTTTCATTAATCAAGTGAATGTTAGGGGAAACTTTTCTGGGATCTACCCAGCTCTAAGATCCAGGCACAACTGTAATACTTGCAGTGAAACACGTAACCCCAAATAAAACTAAAATTTGGCTAGGGCTTTATTTTCAAATAACAAACAATAACAATAACTGGGCGCAGCAGCTTGGGCCATGGGTGGGACACAGACTTGTTGGGTGTATGATTTGAACTATTTTAACATCCAATCTGGGTTTCAGAAGAATAGCTATGTCATCTTGCTGTGAATAACACAGGGTTGTGTTTCATATTTCCATGGTAATTGGACATGGTAAAACCGACAGATGTTTTGAAGGTTGCAAATCTCTAGCTTTTCGAAAATGATAAATGTGCCTATTAGGCAAACAGCAATGAGAGGAGCAAATATAGATCTGAAGAGGTTTAAAGCTGGGTAGATTTTAGTTAATGTTTTGTTTTTTTTAAAAAATATTGGAGGAGATGAGAAGTTTTGGGGAAAAGGCATCTGATTCACTATGTCTGCACTTTCCTTCCATGTACTTTAATCTCATCTTCTGCTTTCATTTCATACCTTAATCCCCTCCTCTTCCAGAAACAAGTCTAGGTGTCTCTTAAATTCCATCATACTCTGTTTCACTCTCCTGGTGCTATAGGTATTCCCTGCAGGCTACAGTGTGGCAAACCTTGTGAAAAAGAACATTTATGCTAAATACCAACCTCCGCTGCTATACCTGCTCATCACACATCCTTTCCGCATGCTTTTGTGAACAAAAATGAGCTCCTATGAGTGTTTGTGAGACTGAGGGAGCTACAAATACCATTCAAGTGAAGCTGAGTCTTCATTTGAAGGAGTGTCCAAACTTGTTGACTGTGAGACAGTTGATGATGGGTTTTCTGTCAGGGAAAGCACGATGGGCATTGTAAAGGGCTTTGGTCATGTGATTGATGATTACATTTTGTGGTGTTAGGTGAGAAGAAAGAGTGCTGCTGTTTTAGCCAATTATTTATATTTCACTAAAGCTTGAAAGCTCTAAGCGTAGAGCCCCATTGTGCTAGGTGCGGTACACGTCATCAGACACAGTTTCCTCCCCAAAGCCTTTACAATCTAAACAAAGAGTGGGTGGGGAAACAGAGGCACAGAGATTAAGTGATTTGCCAATGGCACACAGAAGCATTCGAGGGAAATCTATGCTAACTGGCCTCAAAATCTAGTCAGTACGTTTGAGGTACTGGGCCAGGCCCCTCTGTCCTTGAATTAACTTGTCCTTAGGAAACCAAACATAAAATCCAGATGGTGCCTGAAAAGGTAATAATTGGAGCTGGCAAAAAAAAATCCAAAAATGTTGAATTTGTTTTCATGCCACGGTTTTCAAAGAGGAACAGGTTTTTTTTCATATATTTGAAGTTTACAATCTTTTTGTTTTGAAAAATTTCTGAGTTTTGTTCCCCCTCCCAATCCTTTCTATTTTCTCTTTTCCTCTACGCCCTCTTTTTCTCCATCTTCCATTTTGCCATTGCAGGGATGGGTAGGGAAGGGGAGGAAAATTTGGAAAATGAAAAATTTTCATTTTCAGGTTCCATTAAAAAATAGGTTATTTGAAAAAAACCTGTAGGATGTTTGGTGAAATTTTGCTTTTAATAAATGTTTTTTTTGTTTAAATTAAAAACGATTTGATCAAAAATTTTCAACCGTCGCTCATAAAATTTTAACATATGGGATACCATTATAATTGTATGTCCAGTTATTTTTTAATTCCTTATGTGTGAAAGCCTTTAGAGCTGTCACCTTTTCTAGTCCTGGAAATTTATTAGATCACCTCATAGTCACTGCTTTTCCAATGTGACTCAGTTTAACTCTTAACCTAGCCTTTGAGTTCAGGTGCTTTAGATAGCATGTAAAGATTTTTTGCATCTAATAATATAATTTGATCAAATTAGTTTATTAGCCTGCAGGACATTCTAGCTAATTCAAAGCCAGAAATATACTTATTGAGCACTTAGTTCATGCATATGGAGCTAATTTAAAAGCTATTAAAGTATCCAAAGTTTTTCCCTTAGAAACTGGATGAAACTGCACTTAATTTAATTTTCTCATTCTGAGTGAGTGGCTAAATTATTTCTGTTCCATATTTATTAGTGAGGAAAGAAGGATGGAAAACTATTTTCCTTTTAAAAAAAAAAGGGAGGAGGTGGGAGCAATAATAATACTTTGCATTTAATATATAACCTTTCCTCTGAGGATCTCAAAGACCTTTGCAAAGGTGGGTAAACTGGCTGTATACATGGTGGTTGGCATATGTACGCATCATCCATCACTGGCATTTATTTTCTATAACTACCATTGCAGCTGGTTCCTGCAGCTCTGAAAACCAATTGAAACTAGAGAAAATGTCATTTTTTCAGAGGGAAATTAAAAATGAATTATGCTGTCATTGGCTAACTTCTCTTTTCATTGGTTAAGGGTGACCTCCTTGAGCTGTGATGTTTTAGTAGCACTTTTCAAGGGCAGTCGCAGTAGACTGCTACTGTCGCTCCTTAAGCTGACCCTTATAAAAACAGCCACTAGGTGAGGAAGAAGGATAAAGTGAACTTCTTAACTTTATCCCAAAACCCATAAGATAGGTATGGAGAAGAACCACAGGGGATTACACAGCAGATCCTGCTCTTTCCCTCCCCCCATAAAAATAAGGTCAAGAACACTTTGTATGTTCAAAGACACATCTAGTGATCATTTTTTGTTATCTAGGTCTATTTCTCAAGTCTTATCACCAGCCTCTCAAGTTTAGATCACCTTGGAAACAGCCCTCAAGCATCACAAACTCTCGGGGGGGGGGGGGGGAGTTTTCACTAACCACCTTTTTAATCTTTCAGGCAGTCTCAGGAATGAGATCTGTCTCAAGCTGCCAACCTTTATTAAACAATTCTGGATGTTCCAGTTTAAATCTCCGTCATGCTTTCTGCTGCACCTTTCTCTTAGTGCGTCATCCCATTGCTTTGGCTTCCTGCTCTAAAATGAAATTGAGAGACAGCAACTTGAGCCAGATTTTTCAGAGGTGCAGAGCACCAGCAGTGCCCCTTGACTTCAGCTAGAGTGGGGGCTGCAGAGCACTTCTGAAAATCAAGTCCTTAGTCCCTACCTCAATGATGCAGGGATTGTGTGGCCATGGGCTGCTTGTGCAGATGCCCTGTGGCCACCTCTTAAGGTTCTGCGGCATCTGGATGAATCTTTCTACATCACGGCACCTTCTCTCAGGGCTGTATCAGTCACCTGTGTCATCTTCCTGCTTACACGGCATCTCCTTTTGCTCTGGACATTCAGGAAATATGTGACAGACAAGGAAGGAGACAATACATCAGGCCACAATTGAAACTAATCTCAAAAGATTAGGGTGAAAGCTCCCTTTTCTCCCTCAGCCCTTCAACTACCAGGCCGCTATTTGGGTCCAGGGCAGTAAGGCTACTCAATTTAACTAAAAAGAAAAGGAGTACTTGTGGCACCTTAGAGACTAACAAATTTATTTGAGCATAAGCTTTCATGAGCTAAAGCTCAGTGAGCTGTAGCTCACAAAAGCTTATGCTCAAATAAATTTGTTAGTCTCTAAGGTGCCACAAGTACTTCTTTTCTTTTTGCGAATACAGACTAACATGGCTGCTACTCTGAAACCTGTCAATTTAACTGAGAGGGGAGATGACACTAAGTCCAGAACCCCCAAGTCCTCTGTCAGGGATTTAGCCCATGTTGGAATCCCTTACGTACTCCTCTTAGGTAGGCGGGCAGGTATCCATAAGAACTAATTTAATCTGTATGAGATTTAAGACAAACCTCACCTCAAAACAAGCTGAATTGGGTTCAGTAGCCTCCTGGGTGCCATGTCTAGGTTTACTCAGGAGCTGGCTGACCCCTCTTGCTCAGTCTGTCTGCATTAGATATGGGTAACAAATTGTGATAAAGGGAATTTGGGGGCGGGGGTGTGTGTGTAAAGTGTATTTGTCCTTTTTCCTTTTAACTATCCAAACTGACTGGCCAGCCCTGGCAGGCTGTCGGGGAGATAACAAATCTAACTGGACATAAACCAGTCTTGTCTGGTGTGAAAATGTCTTCTCCACCCCCTCAAAATGTGATCTGGCTAGATTCCTAGCATACCCAGGGATCCACTCAGACAACCAAACATGGCCAGGGGTGGGATGCGGAAGTTCAACTGAATGGTATGTCCAATCCCAAAAGGGGCTGTCCATCTAACCAGCTTCCAGGCCCTTCCCTCCCCAAACTAGCCCATTACAGTCTTAGGAGAAAGAAAAGGTGTACTTGTGGCACCTTAGAGACTAACAAATTTATTAGAGCATAAGCTTTCGTGAGCTACAGCTCACAAATTTGTTAGTCTCTAAGGTGCCACAAGTACTCCTTTTCTTTTTGCGAATACAGACTGACACGGCTGCTACTCTGAAATCAGTCTTAGGAGAGACGTAGACCCACACCGCAGCACACGCTCCTCATCCCTCAAGCACTTTCCTTACCCATCATGACCCGACCAAGGCTATGTCTGTTCCCTGCCAGTTGACCACAACTACCTCTGCACCGGCAGGGGGAAGGAGGTATTTATTTGCTCCAGCATTTGTCTTAATAACTCTTATTAGTCTTCCTTTCTCTTCCCTCACTCTCCTAGGTCTGCCTCTCTTCTCTTTCAGACCAGCAACATAGTCCTGCTGCTATAATGAGAAAGGCGACCACACATAAAGAAACATCCTCCGTCTGTCTCTTTCCCTCAGAGGCAGCCTTCCTTGCGCGGGGCGGGGAGGAAGAGGGGGGATTGTGAATAGGCTCTTTCATTCCTTCCAACCTGCCTGAAGCCAGCTGCCAGTGGAGAGAGTGCATAAAAGATGCAAAAAATGAAGTTATCAAAACTTAGCAGAAGTTTTAGTTTGTTTGAACTTGCCCCTCCCCACCCCGCCCCCAATCACTATCAGAACAATGCGGAAAGGGTTTCTACCTGCATTCTCTTGCAATGGGGAAGAGTCGTATAAATCCTATTAAGGATGCTCACTGAACACCATGCTTGCCCTTTTTTTTTTTTTTTTAAGCCGCCCTTCATGAAGTTTAAACCATACAGAACTGAAACACTGGACTAGCTCCTGTGTACCGTTTATCCTTCTGAGCATGTTAGCTTCGTTTACTGCACTGATGTTACTAAGTGAAAGTTTCATGGTCCTGCCTGATGTAAAATGACAAAGTGTAACACTTACAGAAAATTATTCCCAGTTACTCTCAAGCAGGTGAAACAAATCCAACCAAAACCCAAGTCTGTATTGCCCAAGTTCTACTCCCCCATAAAGCAATCAAATCACAGAGCATGCAAAGCTGAGTGACTTCCAACTGAGCTGATAACTGGGTGCATTATATTTAATTACGAAAACAGCAAAGTTGGTTTAGGGTTCTGAGGAGCACTGAGTAGGAAAATTAAAAAGACTGATTTCAAAATGTGCTCCAAGATCCTTTGCCAACTCTAGATCTTATTCACATTTCCACAAGCACTAGCCCTCCTTTAATTAAAAAGAAGGAACAAATTCCATCATTATAAAATATTAGCAGACAGAATGAGGAGAAACATCTGTCCTGTATTAACTGAACTTACTTTAGGATTTTATTGGCCTAAGATGTCCCCATTTTACAATTGAGGTTTTATTAATATTGAGAATGCAGCAAATTACACTAATTTGAATATTTGCCACATCCACTCAAGACCAGCTGATTAACTGGATTTTAATAGTCATAGGGTGAAATCCTGACTCTAGTAAAGATCATAGGAGTTTTGCCATTGATTTTAATGGGGACAAGATTTCATCCTGGGTCTTCATCAACTCTTACCAAACAGAACTGCAAAGCAAAAGGCATTGAGGCCCCAATCCTACCCCATTTCCATCAAAGGTGCAAGATTGGTCGCCTAAATCACTGGGGATGTAGGCATACATCTATTCCTGTCCATCCAAAGCTTCATCAGATTCACTGAACTCAAACCAATGATGTACATCTTCCCCACCATTTCTATAATGATGGAGATATCTTGGAGACCAAAAAAATCTGCATTCCACCTCCTTCTTCTGTAGTTAAAATAAATACAAATCTATGTGCTATATCTAACTGTCCTACTAAGGGCAGGTTTCAGAGTAGCAGCCGTGTTAGTCTGTATTCGCAAAAAGAAAAGGAGTACTTGTGGCATCTTAGAGACTAACAAATTTATTTGAGCATAAGCTTTCGTGAGCTACAACTCACTTCATCGGATGCATCCTTTTTGTCCTACTAAGGTTCACCTATAACCTTCCACAAAAGCTGGATTTATCACCTCATGGAAGATGAGAAGGTACCTATTCCCCTCCCAGAATTTAAGAGACAATCCATCTTAAGGTGTTTGTTAATGCTGGTGGAAATACAAATACAGCAGTCACCAAAAAGCCATTCCTTTCCCCCAAAACAGTCAATAATACTAGTGGTCTCAGATAATTCGTTCTAAAGACAAATGGCACCTTTGTGAATAGAAACAGTGAGGTTTGGAACAATGTATCAACTTCATAAAATGATCCACGGTCATTAGTAACGATGCCAGAGCTAAACCTCTTTAAGTGTCTGGGAAAGGATTTAAACTTTATGCAATACTGTGTGTTTTCTATTAAAAAAAAAACGCTTTGCTTGAATACTTTATTTAACTCTGTCTCCTGATTTCCTTGTCAACTGCTTGGAACTGGTCTTTCATTTACACACGGAGCTTACAAAAGGTCTGAATGTCAGGGTGTTTGACATAAGAGAGTAGGTTAGGAAACCCTGACAGAGATATAGTAACTAATGTCTTCAAAATTTGGAGCTTTTCACAGTTGTGTAATCATTTCTGTACCTAGAGTGACTGTTACTAGCTGGAACACTGAATGGAACAACAGTCCAGAGCACTAAGAATTGTTCTGTGTCCAAGGAATCAGATTCCTTCAGAAAACATTGCATTCTCAGATGGAATTTATAAAGCAAATGGAGCCACTGCTCTGCTTCTTTCCAGGGGCCTGATCCAAAGCCTGATCCTTTGAGTCCAATACACTTTTTGGATGAAACCCTTGATCAAGACAGTCTAGATTTTTGCACTGAAATCAAATGAATTGAATTTTACTGGACACCGTTCCTAACTTTGCATGTTTAAGGGTTTGTATGATTGGACAAGGGGTTATAAGAATGAATGTGGACTGTACGTACGATCCACTGGAGAATTAACCTCTCTTAGGGCGTGGCTACACTTGCAAGTTATAGTGCAATAAATGAGCCCCAGGTGCACTAGCTCACTCCCTGTCCACATTGGCAAGGCATGTAGAGCGCTCTGACTCTGCAGCTACAGCGCTGCTGGTACTCCACCTTAGCGAGTGGAATAACGTTTGCTGAGCTCCCGCTGGAGTGCTGTGGCGCCAGTGTGGATGAGGTGTTGCATTACTGCACTCTGATCGGCCTCCAGAAACATCTCATAATCCCCTTAAGTCAAATAGCCATTCTTGTAATTGTTTTTGAATCAATGTAGGAATGCGGATATGCCCTTTGAAAGCTCCATTTCTGACAGCCGGCTGCTTATCTGCTCAGAGACAAAGCAACTATTAGTGTGGAATGCTGTGTGTGAGAGAGAGGGGAGGAGAGCGGGGATCTGCTGCTGTCTGAACTTACAAGACAGCATGCTCACATGCTCTTAGCCCCCCCAAAAGCCATTCTCTCTCCCCCCACATACACACAACACACTCCCGGTCACACTCCACCCCACCCCACCCCACCCCCATTTGAAAAGTATGTTGCAGTCACTTGCATGCTGGGATAGCTGCCCATAATGCACTGTGCCCAATGCCACCGCAAATGTGGCCATGCCAGTGTGCTTGAAGCTGTCAGTTTGGACAGACTGCAGCGCTTTCCCTACTGCACTCTATGAAGGCTGGTTTAACTCAAAGCGCTCTACATCTGCAAGTGTAGCCATGCCCTTAGTTTCATCTAGCTCTACCACTTCGCCTCTTTCCCCCTACCCCCAAAACATTTTGACGCTGGATTCTTTCCCAAGAAATGCACTACTTTGCAACAAAAACAGAAGTCCAAGGGCCAAATTCTGCTGTGACTTAAATCGCTGTGGTTGAACAGGGCATAAATCAGGGAAGAATGTTACCCAGATAATAAGGGATAAATCCTCCCTGCCCACAAAAATGTTTCAGCTAGAGAGGGACTAAATTGGGCAGTGGCCCAGAGCCATGCTTACTGAGATCTGGTCCTTTTAAAAAATTGTTTCATTTGGGATCTATTTCTTGGTTCCCTGCTGTAAGTTATACTCCAGGGAGCAGGAATGGGAGTTGTGGGCCTCAGGATTTGAAGGGATCTCAGCTAAGGATCTGGCCCAATGTCTGTGAAGCATTGTTGGTATAGAACAGTAACGCCTACCTTTTCCGGTTATAAATCCCTTCACTTTCTGTAAGTCCAGACTGAATGAACATCTGTGAAGGCGAGTCAGGGAATTGCAATGGAGCCACGTTTGTTTATTCGGGGTGGGCTTGTGGTTGATCCTGCTTTTTAGTAATGGCTGAAGAATATATGTTTGAGAGTGGTGGGTGGGTGAGCATTGCAATTCTGTTTCAATTAGATTTTTTCTGGCAGGCTAGAAGCTTCACATCTCTTGTGATTCCCCTCACACCCTTGTACCCTCTCAGGTACTTCACTGTAAGCAGAAATACTCTGTAATAAAGACTCCCAGAGATGCACTCATATAATAAGCAAATATTGACTTCGTAATTTAGTGCTGTGTCCCTGGACTTCTCCTAAAAGTGCGCTGGCTCCTGCCAGCAGAGATTTATTTTACGCCTACGAAGCTACTAAACTGTAATAATGAGCACATGGGTGATGCAGCTTTTAGTAAGGGATTTGGGCTACTGGTACTTCTTACTCATACTGTATAATGTCTTAGTCTATTTTTTGTGCTTCTGTGCCTGGGACCAAACTGAGCCACAGTGTAAATCAGTATATCTTTACTGAGGTCATTGGAGTTTCACCAGTTTATACCAGGACTCAGTTTTACCCCTTGTCTACAGAGTTGGTAAAGGTCCAATTGCTTAAAGATTGCATTGATTGTCTACTGATTTAAGCCAATGACAATTAATATGGAGAAATATTAAACTAAAATGTACTGAACATTTGGGTCAGTTGAAACAATGTAGAAAATATGGCTCATTCTTAATCCTTTAAATATTACGGTCCTATTTCCTTGCTGGCATCTATAAAGGATTATTAAACAGGAAGTTAAGAGGACAATGTAAACAAAACACCTTATGACAGTGGAATTCCTACTGTATCAATTTAAGGCTGGGATTTTGGAAGGAGCCTGGAGGAGTTAGGCACTCAAATCCCATTGGATTGGTACCTAATGTTTTAGGTTTTTTGAACATCCCAGCCTAAAGCAGTTAACACTTTATTGCAAGTGTAGGAGACCCTTCCGTAGTGAAAATATAAGGGATATAATAAAATGACCTTTCCATTGACCTTGCGTCGAGTCCTCCTAGAGCTCTTTCACATGGCAAATACCAATGAGATTGGTTAGAATCTACTCCCTGCATGACAGATTTCCATTCATGTTGTACAGTATTGGTTTTGCAGGTCTAGCGGAAGATGCCAGTGTAATGTGACAGTTTTATATTAAGGTTCCATTTATAAAGGGTTAATAAACGATTAACAGATATTACCTGCACATTACAGACATGAGGAGTATGTGTTGTAGATGGATATAAGCATATCAGGAGAAGTTGCTGCTGATGGTTATAAAAAAACAATTCATCTGTTGGACTCAAACAATTAATCATTTATTAAAATATATTAATAATTTATTAACCTTTTATGAAATTTTAATATATAGTCAGACCAATATTTCTGTACCCAAAGCTAGCAATAGATTTCCAGCTTTTTTTTATTAGTAAATTACAAGTCAGCAGCAGTAGTGAAATCTGGGGTGAGGAGACTGTTGCAACGACATGTGGCTAGAAAGTTCTAACATTCTTAGTACTGGGAGTGGGGCAGTATGGTCCCTCCTACACATTGTAGTGTCTCCTTCATGTGCTACACACTAGGAGCTATTATGTGACAGTGTGTAGATACACAGAACTTAATGTTCTACTGTGAACCTGAGAAAGCTCCATGAGGCGGCCATGGATTTGGTAATGGTCCCTCTTCCTCCACATCAGTCTCTGGTGTTGGTAGTAATCTGGTTATGGCCAGACCCTTGGGACTGAGCAATTTCATTGATGTCTGTGTGTGTCAGCCCCAGCAGGAAACACAGCATCTGGAACCAATTGGGCCGTCATTATGTGGTCATCCTATGCTGAGCTGTGGGCTGAAAGAACTTCAGAATGCAGTGGGACATTTTTCTCAACGTTTATGAGATTATTTTAAAGACTCCATTTTGTTCACATTCTTCACTTGAAAAGGCCACATTGTGCCCTGGTGCAAATCCTGGATAACCAGGCTGTACATGGCAATCTCTCTCTGCCTGCATTGCTGAAGTACTAATAGCCCTTCACTCCCCTGAAGTCAGTAGCAGCTGCCAGTTGCACAGCCTCTGAAGGTCAGGCATGTTACTTGCGTATCGATGACAGAGAAATCACCTCCAAGCGCTACACTGTTGCTGTTGTAAGAGATGGGGCCAGAGTCTGCACTACTCTGTGGTCCCTTTACACCACTCTGGGGAAAGGGGCCATAAAGTGGGCTGAATCCCCCTGTTGCAAGAGTTCTCTGCCCACATGTAATGTCACCTGTGATGTCTCCCTCGCAAGCCCTTCTGCAGGGGCATTCCAGGGAGTGGCTGGGGACAGGAGTGGAAGTGGTTAGTTGGACAGGGAAGGGGCCCCTCCAAGTGGGAGGGGGAGAGAGGTGTGGCTGAAGTGCATTCCGGATGGCTCCATCAAAGCCCAGTGTCAGTTAAAACAGCCTCAGGATTGCTCTGCTCTGGGGATCATTCAAGTCCCTGGCTGACTCCGGAATACAGTTGGCATGCAGCCCCCTTGGCTCCCCCAAAACCCTCTGAAATCAGTTTTGCATCAGTCCTGAATCACAGCCCTATGTATTCTGATATCCCTCCTCCCCAGGAAGTAAAGCAAGAGTAGAACTATCCCATGGTTGCTACAGGCCTCCTCACGGCTGTACATTTGTAATGTCTGCAGGCACCATGCCTTACCCGTGTGGGGAGAGCATAAGTCAGAGCAACTAATTCACTGACCATGCTCTCGAGCCCCTTGGACAGTAGGGTGGAGGGAGCAGCATTACTCTGCAGCATGTGAGGAGCAGAATACACAACTTAACAGTGGCTGGTTCAGTAACAAGCAATTCTGCTCCTTTTTGAAGCTTTCCCTGGCCTTTTTTCTCTTATGTACACTCCAAGGCCTACAGCAGCATGAAACTTCGGTGGAGCTTGCAAATAAGTCTCTAGGGCTTACTGGTCACAAAGCTCAGTGCAGTGTTCATCTACAGGACACTCGAGACGTTCAACAAACAAAAAGTATTTTATAATGAAGCTTGATTTAGATGTTGAAAGCACATGCTCTACCTAGTAACTTCATATTAAAGAATACAGCCTGTGCATAAGACACCAACAAGCTAATACACTGAGGCTTTAACCTCAAAGGATATGCAGGCTGCATCTGCTGACCATCAGTTAAGAAGTGGACTACAAGCCACCACATGGGAGCATGTTTCACAATACCAGTCTATAGGCAAACTGATTAATGATTTAATTAGACTGTCATTGAGGAATGAAACGTTGACACTGTTATGCAAGTTTCGACCTGCTCTCAGCTGGGAAGTGATTTCAGTTGAATTGACCATTGTCAGTGGTGAGCATCAATTAAGGGAGATACACATCCCTGTCTGTATTAGTCCTCACTGCAGTGAAGTCTAAATTCCAAACCCATTGTTGACTAACCACAGTCACCTGAATTCTACATTAGGGTAAAATATTCAGACGACAGACTACTCAGGCCTAAAGCATAACCAAATCAAACTCCACTCTTCTTTGATGCATTAATACACACACACCACTCTTTTCACATGGAGCATGGCAAATTCAGACTGGCCATGCTCCATGTGCTCCTACCTGTCTTCTGCTGCTTGAGCCATGAAAGGGAAAAATTAGTAATAAATAAAAAGGATTTGAGCCTGAATAAACGAGTACTTGGAGGCAGATTTTTTTTGTGATGACCATGCCATGTGCATGTTTTCATCCCAGGTGCACTGGTTATTCAGTTAGCAGCATTTTTTGAGGTAGCTTAACACAGGAGAGACTTAAGGGCTGTGGATACGGTCATTGTGGCACTTCCCGGGGTACCCAGGGTTATGAGGCACCTCGCTACCACCTGCGCTTTATGTGAGGAAACCTTATCTGTGCCTGCCGGGGATCAGCTTCCACTGGCCACAGGCAACACAAACAGTCCCCTCTAGGCCTACATCAGCCCCGCTTTCTCTACAGGTTAGCATCTCCCTGGAGTGTTCTGCCTCTGTTGCAACAGTATTCATAGATTCCAAGGCCAGAAGGGACCATTGTGATCATCTCATCTGACCTCCTACATAACACAGACCACAGAACTTCCCTCAGATAAAACATTGTCAGTGATGGAAAATCACCTTGGGTGAAGGTTTGGGGCCTAGAGGATTCTTATTGCACTTCCCCTAGTGTACTGCTGTGTTGAGCCAAAGAAGAGGGACGCAGGTACAGAACTCAGCCAGACCTCTGTGAACTTACTTGAATTCAGTGCGAGATTTGTGCTAAGAGTCTCATTTGGTATTTTTTGCTAAATTTGTCTCCTCCATTCCTAAATTATAATCTGTTAAAGTGAAATAAATCAGATGGGAAGCTCCCCATCTTCCATAGACTCTACTTACTGTCCCAGATCTTATTCAGGTTGTATAATTCTAGTAAATCACATGAAATGCAGTATACCCTAGGGTATCTGGGATGGGAAGCCCATTTGAACAAGCAAAATGTTTCTCATTGTAGACAGAGAGCCAAAATCTGCTCTGATTTATAACCCAATGCTATTTCAATTAACTTGCCATTGGTCTTATGATAGAATTTGATTCCTGTTCAGAGACACAAGAAAGGGAAAGCAATTCTGAGCTGAGGTCTATCTCTGCCATGTTATTCTGTGGCTTTGCAGTATATACAGGTATGCCCCACACGCTGAGATTTTTATGAGTAAAATATGCTGCCATCTGCCAAGATTAAATATTGTAAATAGCACAAGAATCTGAACATCAGACTCATCTAATTTTCAGAATTACTACCCTCCAAGAAGACAAGTTTTAGCAATGTAATGGCCCATAGTGAATAAAGTGATCCAGGAAGTGATTCAGTGTTTCTGCCCTATCAAAGACTCCAATTCTGCACTAAGATCAGGGCCAAACTCAGAAGTTTATATAGCTATAATGATGAATTGTGGACACTTAAATTGTAGGTCAATTATCGCATGAGGCAGATTCTGTAGGTTGCCACGTTACTCTGCCTGTCTTCCTCTTTCAGAAAGGCAAATAAACCCAGGTGGACTTCAAAGGGTGAGGGATTTTCCTTCATATGAAGGGCATCTTGACAATTGATATATCAGGTCTGCAACTCAGCAATAAATCTGCTATCAGGTTTAGAAACATGGCACAGTTGCAAGTCATGGAGTAAACACAGTTGTTAAAAACAGAGGATGTGTAGGAAGTTTTAAAATCTACAACTCCAAACAAACATTAAACACCATAATGTCTCACTACCCCACACACACAAAAAAAGAAGAAGAAGACAGAATCTACTCTATGGGGAAATGACGCACAGAACAATCGCTAAATCAGGAACACACCCTTGCAAGAACAGAGTTCTCCAACTCACAGGGAACCGAAAAAATAAGATGGGAAAAAAACCCTCAAACGTGCATTATCAGATCACAAGATATTTAGAATCCATCATAATATTACAGTGAAACAATTTACAGTTAAACAGTTGAAATTCTAGCACTATGTACAGGTATATACTGTTACAATGCTATGTGACAGTTCCCATGTCCTCATCAGTCATCACTTACTGTAGACCTATAACATTGTATAAAAAAATACAACAGATCACACCAAGAATTTACATCAATTACCTGTTCCCAATGCAATTACTACAGCTAACAGTGGAGTGCGTGTGAGAAACATTTGCATGTCTAACATCGTATATAGTTCTGTTATACGATTATTCCTTAAAATGCAGGAATTCACACATTCAGCTACTGGCGACAGCCAGAAGGTAAATAAAATGGAAAACAAATGTCAGCAGACAGGTTTCAGAGTAGCAGCCGTGTTAGTCTGTATTCGCAAAAAGAAAAGGAGTACTTGTGGCACCTTAGAGACTAACAAATTTATTTGAGCATAAGCAAGCTCTCTTGCACTTGTCTGGTATATCTGATAGTTCAAAGTAATGTAACCACTGAACCTCTATAGGAAGTAAGATTTCCTTATAGACTATTTTACTGTTTCTCAGTCTTAAAAGCATAAATTTTTGCCAACTTAACATCTGACTCCTACACATTCTTTTGTAGCTACTCAAGGCCCTGACTATTCTTGATAAACACTTGTGCCAGAAGAGTTCTGCAGGGAGCACCATTTGTTTACTGGAATGAGCATTCCGTCTAGCACTGTGTCTACGTCGATCTTGGGGAGTTTCTCGGATTACGCACTAATAAACTGTTTTGTCAGCTGCCATGAGCCACATCGGGTTCTAAAGGAAAATTAATCCAGCCTTCTGCCACTTGACGGATGGGAGGGAACAAAGCTGCCCCAAGCCTCCTAAAGATTACGGACTGTATTTGACCAGCTTTCTAAACAAGATTTTATTGGCACACGCTATGTGACTTCCATAACAATGTAAATGAGCAATTGCTTCCCTCTGGACCCTAGTGCAGAGACCAGCAAAGGAGCACAACAAGGGGTGTAAAGGGGGCTAAACAGCCAAAGGGACGAAGCAATGGCTACATGCTTCAATCTCCACCTCGCTGTGAACTGCTGGAAATCCCTTCCTTGTAACAACATGACTTTGAGGCTCTGCAAATATTGGATAGTGAGAAAGGGAAAAAATATTGGATAGTGAGGCGAAGAAAAAAGGAACTGTGGATCTGGCTGCTGAGGAGGAGCTGGCTCCAAAAGGTGGATTTCAAAGCAGAAATCTGTATAGCAGTTAATGCTGCTCTTTGCATTTTGTAACTGCCACTCTGACTCTTGTTCTCCAAAACAGGATAGTGATGGAGATGCCAGTGAGGTCATGAGCTGAGCCATGCAGTCAGGCATGAGGTGCTTGGCTAGCATACCACAAGGATCGTCTGGGATTTGAAGAAGTAAAAATCAATTACTTGCACAGGTTCTCTAGTTCCACAGGGATGCATGGTCACTAGCTTATTCCTCCTGGACAGAGAATCCATTTTTCTGTTCTTTGATCCCTGCATGGTTTTATAGTCTGCTTTGTTTTTTGTCTTCTGCTGGCTTTGAATGGAAAGGTAGAATATTAGTGAAGTAGTTTAGTGTTATGTGAGGCTTGCAAAAACATCTATCGGTCCATTAATAGAAAAATGGAAAGATGTACATTGTTTATATTTACTGTGAAAATGGATTATAAATCTTAGCTTCCACACCCAGTTGCATTTCACAGATCACTACATTAAAGCCCAGTAGGGACCATTTAGTCTGGTCTCCTGTATAAACACAGACCATAGTAGAACTTTTCCAGCTTCGCCTTCCAGCTGCTGGATCTCATTAGGCCTTTCTCACATTATAAATCCCATTAGCACCAGATATCTTCTCCCTATGTAGGTACTTGTAGTCAATGATCATGTTGTCTACTAACTTTCTGTTCAATAAATTAAGTAGATTAAGCTTAAGTTTCTCATTGTAAGAAATGTTTTCCAGTCTTCTAATCATATGTGTGTATCTTCTCTGAATGCTCTTCAATTTTTCAGCTTTTTGTTTAAAGTTTTAACACCAGAACTGGACACACTATGACAGTAATGGTCTCACAAATGCCATGTAATCAGGTAATACCACTTCCCTATTCCTACTTGATATTCCCCTGTTGTAAACCCAAGGAGCACATTAGCCATTTTAGCCACAGCATGGCACTGGAGTGGAAACTCATATTCTATGGTTGTCCTCCATGACCCCCAAGTCCTTTTCAGGGTCACTGCTTTCCACAATACAGACCTCTATCCTCTAAGCGTATCCTATGCTATTTGTTTCTAGATATATGACCTTGCATTTAGCTATATTAAAATGCATGTTGGTCAAGTGACCAACCTTGCAATCCAGATTTAACCTATCCTTATTTACCACTTCAGTCTTTGGGTCATCTGGAAACTTCATCAGCAGTGATTTTATATTTTCTTCCAGATGATTGATAAAAATGGGCAGAGAACTGGTCCCCGTGGAACTGCTTTAGAAAAACCCTGCCTAGTTGATTCCTCATTAACAATTTTCATCTGAGGAATCCTGAAGGACTGGGGTGTTTCTAGTTCTATTGATTAATAAATTAGCAATCACATATAAGTTATTATTAAGGCTAAGATTTTGTCATGGTTATTTTTAGTAAAAGTCACAGACAGGTCACGGGCAATAAACAAAAATTCACGGAAGCTGCGACCTGTGACTTCTGCTGCTGTGGCTCCAATGGTTTCCCCTGCCACCGTGTGGCTGGGAGCTGTGGGGTTCCCCCTCTGCTCACAGCAGCTGGGAGCTGCAGGGTGACCATATTTCCCAAAGAGAGAATGGGACACCCCCAGCCACTCACCGGAGGCGTCCCCCTCCCCCTGCACCCTGAGGAGGGCCCCCTTAGGAGTCTGTCACCTGTCACTGTAACTTGGCATGGGGCCCTGTCGCCTGTCGCTGCTATTGCCTGTCGATGGTACCCTGCCAGGGCCCCACTGGCTGCCAACTCCAGACTCCCACAGAGACTTCCATGACCTACGTGACATAAATGTAGCCTTAGTTATTATAAATCTCTAGCTTATGCATATTATGTAAACTTTATTCAGCACTGCTGTGCTTTGAAAAAAATCTGCTAGGGAACTAGTAATTTGCTTAATATACAGTGAGTTGGATGTGAAATGCACCCCTGTAATCATGACTCTCACCACCAGAGCCCCTTCACCTGACCACTTGCAGTGCTGCAGGGGTTCTCTCAGTCTAGCACTCCCTTTAGTCGTTTAGGTGCCACAATGGTCTATTGTTATACGTGGCCTAGCCCTCTGGCCAGGTCACGGCTGAGTCTATTCCCCTTCCAAGGTTAACAGAAGAGTCCCAAATAGGAAACCTCAAAGTCTAATGGCTTTTGAGCCCAGCCATCAATCTCCATCGGAGACCCGTGAGACTTGGCCTCTTCTCCTCCTGATGCCTGTACCGCTTCCCTGTTGGTCTGGGGAAAGGTAGGGGAACCCAGGCCTGCCCTCTCCTCTGGGTTCCAGGCTAGATACCTGTTTAGTCAGCTAAGGATTGTTCCTTCAGTCCCTCCACCTTTTCCCCTACTCTGCTCCTATCTTTGCCCAGCTTGTTGACATTTCCCCCCAGGTCTCTAGATTCTACTATATCACCTGGGATCTATAGGTCCTCACTACTTCTTCTTTCCCAGCTACCTTGGTACCCCCTCAGAGCTGCTCCCAGCCTCTCTCACAGCTGCCTGGCTATGACAAGTAACTCCTCTTTCATTTGCCTGGGACTAGTCAGTCCTTCTACTTGAACTCTTCCAAGCGGGCATTTCCCCTCAGCCCTCTCTCTGGAGCTAGGGTTATGCCTCAGGTCTCTTTGTGGTAGATTAATCAGTCTTACCCTCCTCTAGACAGGGGTTCCCTCCCTCCCAACCCTCTCTCTGGAGCTGCAGTTGTGACTTAAGTCAGCTGCAAGGCTTTTGCCAACTCTCTTCAGCTGAGCCGCCTTTCAAGTTAGCCTTCCGTGCAGGCACAGGTGCTGGAACTAGGGTGTAGGGGATGCTTCCACACCCCCTGGCTTGAAGTCGTTTCCATCATATGGGTTTACAGTTTGATTCAATGGCTCTTAGCACCCCCACTATACAGATTGTTCCAGCACCCCTGAATGCAGGAGAGTTTAGCAGGTGAGCCTTCTCTCATCAATGTCTGCCTGTGATGAAGTGGGAGGCAGCCTTTGTCCTCTTCTCCTAAAACTCCTTCCCAGTTGGCTGGGTCAGAGGACCTTGCCCCACCCCCTCTGCAAGGCTTGGGGCCATTCAAAGTACAGTGTCAAGATTCCTCCACCAAGCAACATTCATTTCTAGGACTCTTACATCTCCCTCAATATCTGTTGGATGCTTCCAAATTCTTAAGGGCCACGCCACGTGGTGGGGTGGGCTGTCCATTAGGTGCATCTGCCCTTGCTGGCAGACCACCCCACACAACCCCTAAGGTAAGAGGACCATATGTCTAAGTGGTTCATTTAGCCAAGTTAGACCCTCTTTTTAGTATTACTTCTTCCATTCAACTTTTAAACTTTGTAAGCTCTTTGGGGCAGAAACTGTTGTTTTGTTCTCTGTTTGTCAAGTTCCTAGCACAATGGGCTCCTGGTCCACAACTGAGGTTCTTAGGCTATGATAATATAAGTAATAATAATATGCTGGGCTCTGAAGTGGTGGAAGAGCAGCCTGAATACCCATGCTAAAGTTTGAGTTTATGAAGGAGAGAGAAGAGATGATAGCCCCAAAGTAAAAATGAAGAAACCATGCAGAATACCCTCTTAGTTACCTATGAGTAGTGCTAAAAAGCTATAAGGGCTGAGAGCAGGGGTTGGCAAACTTTTTGGCCCGAGGGCCACAACTGGGAATAGAAATTGTATGGCGGGCCATGAATGCTCACAAAATTGGGGGTTGGTGCAGGAGGGGTAAGGGCTCCAGCTGGGGGGTGAAGGTTCTGTGGTGGGACCAGAAATGATGAGTTCAGGATGCAGGAGGGGGCTCCGTGCTGGGGTAGGAGGTGGGTGGCAGCTGAGGGCTCTGGCTGGGAGTGCAGGCTCTGGGGTGGGGCTGGGGATGAAGGTTTGGGGTGCAGGAGGGTGCTCTGGGCTGGGATTAAGGGCTTTGGAGGGCAGGAGGGGGATATGGGTGGGGTCAGGGGTGCAGGCTCCAGGTGGCGCTTACCTCAAGCAGCTCCCAGAAGCAGCAGCATGTCCCCCCTCCGGCTCCTACGCGGAAGCACAGCCAGGCAGCTCTGCATGCTGCCCTGTCCGCGGGCGCTGCCCCTGCAGCTCCCATTGGCCGTGGTTCCCAGCCAATGGGAGCTACAGGGGTGGCACTTGGGGAGGGAGCAGCATGCTGAGCCCCTTGGCTGCTCCTACGTGTAGGAGCCAGAGTGGGGTCATGCCGCTGCTTCCGGGAGCCACATGGAACCATGGTATGGAAGGAGCAGGCCAAGCCCCCAACCACGCACCCTGACTGGAGCGGGGCAAGCCTTGAACCCTGCTCTCCGGCGGGAGCTCAAGGGCCAGATTAAAATGTCTGAAAGGCCGGATGCGGCCCCTGGGGCGAAGATTGCTCTCCCCTGGCTGAGAGCCTTCCAATAGAAAGAGAAGAACTTGTGGAAAGTCAGAGAAGTGTTCTCCAATTCCCCACGGCAGTGAAAACAGGAACAAAATATTCTGAAAGTCCAGGCTCAGGAGCCAAACTCTGATCCAACACAGATGTAGCTGCATATTGTAGACGGGAGAGATTATAGTTCTATATCATTTCTTTCCTTATAATTCCTAGTATTTTTATGGGCTGGGCACATATCATCTATGTTTACATTCATTCAAGCAGATATGTATATAGCTATTGTGCAAAGATTGGCTTCCTTCAATAGCAGCACTGGGACCTTTTCACCCAAGCATTAAAGGTAGAATGTGGTAAATCACACATGACTGAATTTTCTGAGCTGTTACTGCATACTGAAGAAAACTGATGTACCTCAAGTTTATTGTGCTCAGTTTAACAAAGGAAATCTGTATTTATTTTGCATGTTTATAAACCAAAGACTCTCCTGTTTTTAATTCAGTTACAGAAATGTCAACTGCAAAACTGACTTGGGAGCTTCTACGCAGACAGTCACACTTGTGGCGTGGAGGGAAAACGAAAGGATTGCTGCTGCCATTGAAGTCCATGCCAAATGCCATTACCTTCAATGGGAGCAGAAAATTAGCTACTCCCCACCAACGCACAGCCTGCCGCAATGGACTACGTGCTGGGGATTCTACAGAATCTGGAGGAAGGATTCCCATGGCTATGGCATATACTGAACCCCTCAATCTGCAGTAACCCATGTGGCTCCCATACAAATACCTTCTGCAGGGGAGAGGAAATGCCAGTGGCGTAGCCAAAGACCCTGGCCACGCCCTTAAAAGAATAATTAACTCATCACCGAGCCATAATTTTTACAATGTAAAAATCTGCATGTGCAAAGTCCAAGTGCGTACAATGGTCACCTTTAAAACAAATTGGTAATTTTGCCTTATATCTCTACAAGATGATCTCACTATTTTCAGATTCTCTCTCTACGTTACCCCCCGATATGCACCAGAAAATACTGCAAATACTAAGGTCACCTTTGCTATTTATTTAAGACAAAATTGGCAAACATTGAACAATAATGATTATAAGAGCTCTCCGTCTCTGATGATCACTTTGTGAAAGAGAAAACTATCTCCGCCAGGACAGACTGTATCTACACCAAGAAAAGTTGGTACAGACAGTCGTTAACAGCAGGAAATGGGAGGTTTTCAGAATGATCAGGACACATCCATTTTCAGCTGAAAAAGACATCCAGTAATGAAAGAAAAGCTACACAAATTTGCCAGCTGTAGCCACACAGCTAGTTTAGGCTGCTCCCATATGACAGAGCATTGGTGCCATTTGGCAGCAAAACTCTTTAAAACTAGGCAATGTGCAACTGTTTTCAATTTTTTAATTATGTTGTTCCAGAGAGAGAAATGATTAATGAAGCACCATATGCCCCACCCAGCACAGAAATGTCACATTACTCTAAGCGTATTATTACTCTAAAACTATCTCTGGAAGTGCCACTGTAGCTTTGCTTATATCAGACAATGTCTTCTTACCTGGTCCTCTCCTCCTCAGTGTAGTCTTGCAATGGTGGATTAGCCACTGGGCCGACTGGGCCCATGCCGAAGGGCCCTGACCAACTCGGGGGCCCTGGAAAAAATTTGCTGCTATTTGGCAGAAGCCTGGAGCCCTGGTCGCCGGGCACGCAGCTGAGGCAGGGGAAGCCCCCGTCCCCCGACCCCACTCCCTGGCAGCAGCACTGGGTGGGTGGGACAGGAGAAGCCCCCCCCAGCAACCCCCAACCCCTTCCCCGGCAGAAGCTCCCAAACAGGAAAAGACCCAATGCCCCCCACCCCTCCCTGGCAGAAGCCGCAGGGCGGCAGGGAAGCCCCTGTGCTCGACCTCACTTTTTGGACCCTCGCTATGTCCCTGGGACTGAAGGAGCTCTCACTCCCTGGTGCGGCCTGGGGCCGTGGGGCAGGGACACAGTTTCTCCAGTCTTGGGGCTGCGGGGAAGGGGGGGCAGAAAGGAGCAAAAGGGATTGCGGGGCTGCAGTGTAGGGGAGCAGAATGGGGGGACACTGGGTGGAATTGGGGCAGGCCCTGGGGAAGGGGCTAAAAGATGTGGGACTGTGGGTGGGGCCGCAGGCAGAAGAGGAAGAATGGGGGTGGGGCTGCAGGCAGAAGGGGTGAGGAGGGGGCCCCCCACTTGCTCTGGCCCAGGGCCCCAGGAAACCTTAATATGCCTCTGTCTCACTGACATACCAGGTATATTTTTGTCACTATTTTCGACAATGCTGAGGATGTGCTTAGTGATAGGTGTGAATGGTTCTTTACAGACCACGTTAAATAAAAACAGCTACTGTTTGTGCTCTCTTTCTGCCAGCTTGTTAGGAACTTCTGGACTGAATGTTTTTTTCATCTGAAAATACTGATTTGTTGAAAACAGACTTTCCCACAGGAACACAGCTGTTTGGATGAAGCTTTCACTGGAAACGTTTCTCAGGATGGATTTTGGGGAGAGGGAGGGAAGGGGGGGAGAGGCCTACCCCAAACTAGCCACAACCTGGTCAGTTAGGGCACTTAGCTGGGTTGGGAGAGGTAGACCTAGGTCCAATCCCTTCTTTGCCTGAGTGGACTTGAAGTTGTGCCTTCTACATCCCAGGTCAGGGCCCTAACTACTGGGCTATTCCAGACTGCTCTTTTTCTGTGGGTTTTTTTTTCACATTTCCCCCCTCCCCCTCAAAGGTCTTGCTTTGTTCCGTATTGGAATGGAAATAAATAATCAAAATGTATTTCTTGGTTTCTAGCCAGCCCTAATCAGTCTCTATCTAAAAGCCAGCAGAATTGGAGTAGATGCTATTGTTTTAAGCAAAGCTAAGCATACAGAAAATTGCAACACTGAAAGAGTAAAAGTTAATTCCAGACTGTCCCTTTTGTGACACAGTGACTGGATCATGACTCGGTGCGTCACAGACACTACCTCATGACTGACTGCTCTGGGAGGAGTACTTTAACCCTAAACTATGATTTCCAGTGCAAAGCAACCAAAGCTCAAATACATTTATGTGTTGCTAAGATACATTATCTAGTGATTCTAATACGAATAGCGCATAGAGCAGGACAACACACAGCAGAGCATCACTTGAGTTACCCAAACTGGAAAAAAATCAACAAACAGTTGAAGAAATCCTTAAGTTGTCTGTAGCCCACAGCGTGACATTCACTTTATCACCAAGGGCAAAACTTCTATTACTGGCAATGAGAATTACTGAGACACATGGAGCAGAATTAACCCTTTGGGTTAATTTACAACCCTACTGTGTTTGAGAGAGACCTAACTTCTGTGATAGACCCAGGCCAGTTGGGTCAAAGAACAAAGTAGTCCTTTTGGGATCCGGGAAGTGGGAGAGCGAAGCCCGTCCACTGCTAAAGGATCCCCCCCCAGCCTAGAAGGGGAATCCACAGGACCTAGGTTCCAATTAATTTCGGGGGACAACTAATGAAATAACAGGGACAGGAGTAAAAAGAAAAGGAGTACTTGTGGCACCTTAGAGACTAACAAATTTATTAGAGCATAAGCTTTCGTGAGCTACAGCTCACTTCATCGGATGAAGTGAGCTGTAGCTCACGAAAGCTTATGCTCTAATAAATTTGTTAGTCTCTAAGGTGCCACAAGTACTCCTTTTCTTTTTGCAAATACAGACTAACACGGCTGCTACTATGAAACCAGGGACAGGAGTGTGGTCAAAGGGTCAAACGAAGGGAACCAGATGGGGACACCGAGCAGAGAACCCCAGACAGTGCCCACTGCTCCTCAAAGGCGTCAAGGGAGTCAGAGGACGCCACCCAGAGGAACTCTGCCCGGATATGTGAACGGACCGAGGATCGGAAATAGGACCCACAGTCACAGGAGACTCCATCGGCCAACCTCCTCACTCTGTTTTTATAGATGGCCATTTTAGCTAGAGCCAGGAGGAGGTTGACCAGGAGATCTCGTGACTTTGTGGGGCCACGGATACAACAAAGTAGTAGAAGGCAGATATACTGGCCACTGGATTAGCAGTTTTCTGTTCTCTGACTGACCAGAGCAGGGGCTGCTCCAGGCTAATAAGAACACCTGACTCCAATTAACCTGCAAAGAGTCAGGTCAGGCCATTAAGGTAATGTGAATACCTGACTCTAATTAAGGCCCTTCTGCTACTATAAAAGGGCTCACTCCAGGCAGGCTGTGGAGAGCCAGGGGGCCAGAGGAAAGGAAGTATAGTTGAAGGGCTGGTTAATGAGGACACCCTCAAGCCATCAGTGAGGGAGCCCTAAGGTAAGGGTGAAGAAGAGAAGGGGGAGAGATGTGGGGAAGTGGCCCAGGGAAATGTAGCAACTCTGGCAGTGGAAGGTTGGCTGCTACCATTAGGGTCCCTGGACTGGAACCTGGGGTAGAGGGTGGGCCCTGGTTACCCCCAACCTGTCATTACAGAAACACCTCCTGGGAGGGGAAGACAGGCATCTGTCAGGACAAGAGGCTAAACAGTTTGAGTATAAGCCCATAGGGACAACAGAGAGTGTGGTAGTTCTCTCACCAACCTCCTTGCTGGCTTATGATGAAAAGGGCTATGTGGAGGGTTGCAGTGAGCCTCTGAAGCTAGTATAAACCTCCTGGAAGCGTAGGACTTATGGGGACAAGGTCAGAGCTCTGCCACACTTCATTAAGGGGATGCTGTACAGGTGAATATCTGATGTCTTTTTCCTGTCACTTCCCCTTTAATCTGGGTTGTCCTCAGCCTTTCTGCATGTAGAGAGAAAAATACGTGCAATGCCTTAGCCCAGTTCAGTCACGGAGCAATATTAATATAGTTACTTCCAAGCCCACTTTCTGCTACTCTGAGAGTTCATTACATTATGTAAAACAGAAGCTGTGGTGTGATATGTAGTTTGCTGCCGCTGGGGTCTTGCACCGCAGCCGCAGGCATTTAGCCTCTTGTAGTTGCAACGTGCGATGGAAGAGCCTGTTAAAGTGCAGCCTGCCCTGCAGTGCTTCACTTCTGGTTCTTCTAAGCGTCTGATGCTGCTGCCTTCCAGAACATGGAACTTTTCCCTTTGGCCTGTGGCCCTTAGCCTGCCTTGTGGCTCTTTGACACCAGATATCTACTGACATCTTTCCTAGCCATTGGTATTCCTGTGACCTTCTTTTAAGGTGTTTCCCCAAGTGCAGAAGGACCATGAAAGAGTTAATATGACTTCCAGGCTCCATTCACTTTGGCTTTCCCCTGTGTCTGGGTGCCACTCCCCCTCCCAACCACAGGTTCTAGATCTTGCAGAGAGATCTCTGCTGGGGTATGGGTGGCAGGGAAAATGACACCCAGGCCGCTGACCCCTCCGACTCTCCATGTAGGAAGCAGGTATTGTATGTGGAGAAGATGCTTTATTTATGTGATGCTACTGAGGCAACTGGGCCCACGTTGTGAACTGGACTTGAGCAATAAATGACTCTGCTGTTACTAAGAAAAAAGCTGGTTGTACAAAATGGAAAGTGAGTTCAGCAGTAAAACGCTATGACATAACCTTCTACTGGAGCAGCAATTTACCATGATGAATTTTGTCACTGTGTGATTCAGCTTAGAGGTGGTACTTATTTCTTCAGTCATAGGGTCGTCGCCTTTTATCCATATTGGAATATATGGACAACATTTATAACATGTATCTCTCCTTAGCATAGTAGTACACTGTGTGAAATAATTCAGGCTTGATTGAACCTCATGGTCCAGAGGTGTGTAGAGATGACTAAGGAAAGACACTTCTGAAGCAGAAATTGCTTCATCTTTCCAAAAGTGGTTGATGGCAGCAGTGGAGTGATGAGTTGGCATCCCGAAGCATTCCTCGCTGGGTTCACCCAGCGGTATAACCCATCCAAAAAGAAAAAAATTAAAGGTAATCCTTTAGTGTAAATATACCCTAAATAAGCAAACTGCCACTTGAAATCCATTGTCAATGAGGCAATCCTCATTCCATCACGCCGCTGCGCTACAGACGTTAGCTAACTCACTCCCCGCCCTCTGGCGCTTCCCTGCACATAGCTGCATGGACGTCGCTACCAACCTGAAAGCGCTCTTATTCCCCAATCAGTTTTAATCAACTAATTTCTGAACAGATAACGTTTTTCTAGTGCTATCCTTGTCTAAGCAATGAAATACTGCATCAAAGAACTAAGAACTTCTGCTGGTCTGGCTTATAATTAAAGCCATGTTGTAGCAGAGTCCTGGGGTTGGGTTGGGGCGGAGGGCTTGTTGGTGGGTCGGGTCTGGTCAGGTCTGACTTCAATAAGTCATTTTAAGGGTAAATTTAAGTCTGTCTTTCTTGAATATAATCAGAAGGCTTAGAAATCTCCTCTGCTTTATTCAAAACATTTCTGCTGCTACATAAGAAAGAAGCAGATGAAAACAAACATTGCTGAGTCTCTGGTTACAAGAAAAAACACTTAGGAGCATTTCGGTTAACATGGCCAGTGAAGTAACTTTGCTCAGGGACTTAAGTTTTGGACTCTGCCTGACATTCCTGATAAGAATCCTACTCCACTGGCTGCGTCACACATTGCAACTAGATTGCTGCTGAGGATGTTAGGATTAACCCTGAAAAGCAGGGAAAAAACAGATGGAAGGGGAGAAAATGACCCCCAACTGCAGCAATTGTGGTTCAGTGTGTGTTTGAGTCTGGATGCATATGGAAAGCAGAGGTCCACTATTACAACCTGCTTTCACCAGCACGTTCTGCTACGAAAACGTTAAGGAAGACTTAAAGGAAAGGGTGAAGATCCACACAGAAGCCATTTTTATGGGAATCAGAACTACTGTCAAGCAGTTGTCAGGTTAAATAACAGTGCTGACATCCTTTACGCTGCAAGGGGAGGCTCTCCACCAGTCAGTATGCACGGGTACAGTTTGACTGTTCCTCCAGAAAATCTAGCTCTGCTGAGGGAGGCAGTGATAAAGACACCACAGCTTCCTCCACTGTTCATTACTAGCTGTACATCTGGTGCCTATGTTTATGTAACAAGCCTTTAAGTCTGGGCAATATCCTATCTTACTCCACGTAACAAATGGGATGCTCAAGATAATACCATAAAGACCTGCTGCAAAACCAGTGATGTCATGTCCTACTTTAGACATAGATTCATAGATACTAAGGTCAGAAGGGACCATTCTGATCATCTAGTCCGACCTCCTGCACAGCGCAGGCCACAGAATCTCACCCACCCATTCCTATGAAAAACCTCACCCATGTCTGAGCTATTGAAGTCCTTAAATCATGGTTCAAAGACTTCAAGGAGCAGAGAAGCCTCCCTCAAGTCAACCATGCCCCATGCTACAGAGGAAGGTGAAAAACCTCCAGGGCCTCTCCAATCTGCCCTGGAGGAAAATTCCTTCCCAACCCCAAAAATGGCAATCAGCTAAACCCTGATGGTAAAGGGGCCTGATTTTGAGAGGGTGAGTGTCCAGCACTTCTGAGACTCGGGCACCATTAAGGTAATTCAAGTTGAGCACCTAAAAATGGAGACACCCAAAAATTACTAGTCACTTTGGTAAGACCAGGCCAGGATGTCTGTCCCTGCTCTAGAGTCATAAGGACAGTGCCGGTAGGTGGAGTTCTTACTCCGCTCCATTCAGAACATACCCATGCTTACTCCATTCTGCTGTGCAGCCAATAACATACATAAACTTTAGCCTTAAGTTTTTTCCTAAGCTGGGTTTTACTGCAGGCCTTTCCCTGCCCCAAGAGGAGATCGAGCCTATTTTATATCCTGGTTTGTGCTAACTGAATCCACCTGCCAGCATGAAGGTGGAGTGTGATTCTTGCTGCAGGGTTCAAGTACCTGATGATAGAAGGATTCAAAAGATAAGCCATGTATCCCTATGCTGAACCCTAGATCCAGAAAGCATAACACCAAGTCAATGCTCCCTAACATTCAGGAAAATGTAATCTGTGCACCCCATTCTCTTGGGGCAGCCAGCTTGATTCTGATGCACACTTCCTGCATTGAGAATCCAGAAACAATTTAACAGTACTACTGCAAGTAATTACCAAGAAATGCCGAGGAAAGAGATTCGCAAAAGAAAAGGAGTACTTGTGGCACCTTAGAGACTAACAAATTTATTAGAGCATAAGCTTTCGTGAGCTACAGCTCACTTCATCAAAGAGATTGTATGCTTTTGTGATTCTTAGTTTTATTGCCTTTTTCCTGTAGCTGGATGGATTCTCTCCAGTCTTGTGAAACATGCTGATCAGTCCAGATTTGCTTAATCTGCATTGGAAACTGATTGGTTAATAGTCATGGGCTGGTCTTCCATATTTCTGTAGGCGTTTTGTCTTTCTGGTTATTGCTGAGCTGACTTTTGCACAGGGACCTCCATATTATACAAGACAGATAAGTTGTAATTACCTCTGGTATGGGGTTTCACAGCTATCATTTCCAAATATTACTTCGCTCCTCACTGTTACTTCATCTGTGTTAGCTCAGTTCTATCTGTTACCGAGACTTGTGTGAGCCCATCTCACAGGCAATCTCTGAGTCAGATGTCTGTGTGCCTGGGGAGTGAGTAGCTAGAAAAGAATTACTGTTTTACTTCTTGCTTTCAGTTTTTTCTGTAAAAAGAATGTTTAAGGAGATACCCCTAGACTGATCATGCGAAGTAACAACTTTCATTCAAGGGCCTCAAAGAACTTTAAAAACAGAAATGAATTTTTACAACTCCCCTATGAGTGGGATGAGTGTTACCTCCCGTTTTATAGCTGGATACAATAATTGCAAACATGGGCTAAGGCCCCAATCCTACAATAAGCACCATGTGGGCAGGCTTAATTGGGCATGGAGCTCACTGTATGATGATGGCCTATGTGATTTACCCAAGATTACATAGTACGTCAGAATCAGGAGTTCTTATATGAATCTAAGGTTTAAGAATCTATGTTCTTATATGGCCTCCATCACCAGAGTATCTGAGCCTCTCGTTATCTTTAGTGTATTTATCCACACAACAACCCTGTGAGATGGCTCTGCCTTAGGAATTCCTAAGCAGAGAGCAGGCTCGATATATTAAGGCATGCCCCTTGATAAATTAGCTTGATTGCTTTAATGTCACTGTTTTAGGGTGCATTGGACATGCCCCTCAAAGCTTGTTTGAATAGTTTTCAGAGAAGAAGCTTCAAGAGCAGCTAGAAACATTTGTGGGATTGTGTTTCAGAGCAAAGCTTTGGTGTGTGTGGTGTTTTTTTTTTTTTAACATTATAAAATCAGGTTAATCTTTGCACTTCCATGGATATTTATTGATCCCTATCATGAATAACTTTTCTTATATTCCCTAGAAGTACAGTAGTCATCCTGCTGCTAACCACTGGGGGCATTGGTGACCATAATGCACATGCTGTGACATTCTCTTGGAAAGTTTTATACTTGGATGTCTAAAATCTATGTGGTTGACAATTTAAATCTTTCCCTGAATGCACTTTACCTGTCTAGGCTCCCTTTACAGTATATGTTACTTCTGATGTACCATTTTGTGGGAGAACTAAAAGGGATTTTACAGTAAATGAGTATACGTCATTGCAAAATGATTTGGCAAAAGTGCTGAGAATTTATCTCACTTTCAATAGTGAACAGGTGCTGGATAAAATTGACCAAGTTGTTTCGTTTTCCTTAATCAAAATAAATTGTATCTAGACCAGAAAAATCTAACAAGTGACACATACATACAGATATGAGACTAGTGTTGGATGAATAATGCAAAAAGTGAATCTCATACATGGTTAATTCACTCGGCTCTTATTCGTTGGGGTCACACAATTCTCTAGTCAAGTATCTGGATGGTAGGCATTTGTTTGTGGATCCCCAAAGTAGCACAGATAATTATTATTCATTGGGAAAACTCAGACCAGAAAAGTGCATCATGTGTTCACCGTTCATTGTTCTCCTATCCTAATAGTTGGTCAACAGGCAGTAATAGTCAGGCAGAAGCACTGCAGCAGTGGCACTACATACCATGAATGCTGAAGAGCACATAGTGGAAATGGACTGTTTGCAAATCCATAGGCTGAAATAATGAATATGTTCATAGCAATCAATATAGCTTTGTGAATGATTTGCAAACAATGGAGAACAGAGAGCTAAAGCTGATGGATAGTTTATTTGCATCTAATTATCCTACCATTAAAAAGAACCCAGCAATTTCATAGCTGATATGAAGAGTTCATCAGCTCTATGTAGGAAAGGGGGAAAAGGGACTTCAAGTCCATTCTCATCCACTTTAAGCCAGAGGCTTTGTGGGGCGGGGTGTTTTTTCTCTCCAAGTAGGGATAAAAAGGGAAACCTGGTGTGGTTATGGGCTACTGAGCATAATGGAGAACCACCAGATGTGTATCTGTCTAGAAATTAAGCTGTAGTTACTCCTGAGTCACCCTACTCGCTGAGGATAAGATGCATCTATTGGACATGATTTCAAAAGTCTTATTTTCAATATTTTATAGAAGTAGTTTGCCAGTATGGTCCTCAATATAATTTTGATTACTAAAATAGGATCAGGAACTAAAAATGCACATGAATTCTTTGCTCCAGCTAAATTCATCTTGACCCATTCCAAAAGCCTTAAATGTAAATTTCCATAGGACTGTGATACATTTGGGGAAGGGATAGCTCAGTGGTTTGAGCATTAGCCTGCTAAACCAAGGGTTGTGAGCTCAATCCTTGAGGGGGCCATTTAGGGATGTGGGGCAAAAACTGGGGATTGGTCCTGCTTTGAGCAGGGAGTGGACTAGATGACCTCCTGAGATCCCTTCTAACCCTAATAGTCTATGATAGAAACCTGGATGATGCAGTACATATATAGTGTCATATACTTAATTTGTGCCAAATTCTCAAAAACAATTCAAATGGGAAGATGATGGTTTATATTCCTGGGATCAGAGCTGGGTCAAGCTGAGAAATGTAATAATTGTACTTTGTTTATTAGTCCATATGGAGTAGAGCTACATTAGTACTGACCATTCGAAGAGCACATTAGACGACATAGGAATAGGATTCCATTCCCAACAGATCCTCTACCCAAAATGTACAACCAGTGGAAAGCTCTAAAGCACTATTAGTGCAATAGCTTACCTATGCCACAGGGACCAGTTTTCTGCCCATTTTTTATCAATCATCTGGAAGAAAATGACCTGAAGACTGGAGTGGTAAATAAGGACAGGTTAAATCTGGATCTCATGGTTGGTGGACTCACTAGAACAACATGCATTTTTATACAACTAAATGAGGACTATAGACACATGAGTATGTCCTTGTGTGGGCAAGAAAGTTTTTTGTTTGGGAACAGCTGTTGAGTGCAAGTCTGACTTTGAATGAACTGGAGCAGCCTGAGAAGAGAGATGCTGATGAGTACAAAGCAATGTTTCTGTGAAAGCCTCAGTATTTCCCACGTGCTGTTAAAAGAAAACATTTGTAAGCCTTTAAATCTATCACTTCCAGGGAAGTTAGTGGGGAGCTGGAACCCAGGAAATGTAGACAGTTTGCACATTTTTTCCCTGAAATATTTTTCCATTTAAGAACAAGCTCTTGCTCTAGCTCTTTTCCTTGCCAGTAAAGCTTCCTACACACACAAGGCAGTTTTATTCAGAAGTCATTTTACAGGAACCATAGCAGAGGCAAAAACAGTAAATGCCTTGCCCCATTGTGACTAGGTACCTCTGAACGAAAACAGTGGAGTGGAGGGACACTGAAGACTGTCACAAGCCCAGGTCTGTACTGTCACATCATAAGGATGGCATTCTTCCCTGAGTCAGTATTTGAACTAATGATGCAGTAGGCTGTCATGAACACTATCTTGCAGGAGCTGGTGCCTTTCAGAGGAGACATAAAACAGAGGTCCTGATCCTCTTACAGTTGTTAAAGAGCCCATAGCATTTTTCAAAAGAATAAGGGTTTTAATCCAGGCTCTCTGGTCAAATGAGATTCAAGTGAACATAGCATTCTTCATGTCTTGTCCGGGGGCCATATCCTGTTTGTTTTATTCACACAAATACTCCTATTGACACCTTTGGGAATTCTTGTGTACCTGTGGCAACAAAAATGTTTGATAATGGCAGGAGGTGTGTGCTGTTTGTTGGTTGCCACTTATAACTCTAATTATAATCTGAAAATTTCTGGAGTGCTTCTGGATCCTTTGGGTTGAAAGGCACCATCAAAATATAAAGTCATTGGGCCAATGTCTCGGTTGCACCTGTGCAACCCCCTCGACACAATACTGGTGCAACTAATATCTTGTCTATGCAGCAAGTTCCAGTAGCAGATCAAGGAACACTCGAGGACTTGTGCTGTGCTATAGTTACCCTGCAGGAATCTGGTGCACTCTAGATTCACACCCTGGCTTTCCATACTGAAACTTGCTGCCTAGACAAGCCCGATGAGGAATCTGACTATTAGCATCATGAAAGGATACTGTCCAGTTTATATCCCATTGGACTAGATGATACAAATCCTGTTAAGTATGCTTTGTCATCCACTAGTTTTTTAATTTATTTGAAATTTGTAAAATCAATAAAGATATATCACATGGAAGGGTCTATGTGCACAGTGGAACTAAGTAGCAGTGTCAGTTGTTGTAAAGGTAGCTATACAACTTTGCCATTAATCTCATTCACTAGAGATGCTCCTTAATTGCTCTAACATATTGTTATATAAATCCCCAAAGTATGGGGTGTAGAAACACAAACAAGACTGTTTGGATTTTTTTGCCCTCCCTGCAGATGTGCTCAGTTGTTGACAACCCTTGAGAAAATGCAGGTGGATTTACAGTCCAGAAATCTGGAATTCATTTGTGGAAATATTTGGACTTTTTTTTTTTTAATTTAATCCTTTTGCCTCAGCTACACGAAGTCAAAGCAAATAGAGCTGAAATCTCAAAGAGCTTCTTAGCCCTCCTCCACTGAAACGGTGAATGGACAGAAAAGTCAAGCACGCTCTCAAAATAAAATATCTTTTCTCATAGGATTTTCACTATAGCTCTTTTCAAATGTAAGAGACACAAATAAGCTGTTGGGCTGTACATATCAACAACTACCAGGCTGGCTCCTTTTGACTAGATTTTACAGTTCATGCAACACATTACACTGGGAGAGGGAGACAGGGGAAGTGGTGTTAATTTATTTTCTGAAGAGTTGGAACTAGGTCAGTTTTCCCTACAATGTTCTTTGTCTGGTAAATTGTATGTCTTTAAAACGCCTACAAAAATGTAAACTCTGTGGAAAACTTTAACGTGTGCTGTTCAGGCTCCAGTCTGAAGCATGATGCTTTATTGGTCAATAGTGGCATCCGGGTTTGTAGCTTTGAATAAATTTTTTTGTACTTGGGCTCCTTAGGGAATGGACTTAATTTCTGGGCCCTGACCGAGAATAGACTGTAGTAACCCAATGGTGCAATTATTTGGGGGGGGAGAAGGTGGCCAAGAAGGACTTGGGGTGCAATTGCTTGGCAGCTGGACTGAAAAGGAATGACCTCTAGCCATTTTGAGAAGCATTGTAAGCTGCAGGCCTCTCTCCAGACCAGTAGGGTTGCCACATGTCCAAGTTTTCTCAATCATCCCTTTGAGGTAATTGTCCAGGGAATCTGTAAGGGCGCTCAGTACATGCTGCTAGCTGTCCAGTTTTATGAGCTCGGGATCAGCCCCGATGTCCTGAGTTTTGTACCTTAGGGGTAGCAACTCTATTCCCCAAGCCAGGACAGATTGACTCCACACCCAGAGTGGGTCAGGCCCTTTTTTCTCTCAGGGCTTCAGCTTTATTTCTTCCACATAAAAACTGGTGGCACAAATGCCACATCACTTGTTCCTTTCCCCCAACCTTGGGTCTTCTGCAGGGGCTAGCTATTCCCTACAGGGTCTCACCCTACAGGGCACTGGCTTAAGAGCCATCTATAAGCTGTTCTCTTCTGGTGGGTGGGGTACAGAGGGCTTCCTGCCAGAGCCTACTCCTGGCAACTCTTTTACAGTCTTCCGACAGGACATTTGGCTAGGAGTCTCCCTGCTCCAGGGTCAGCCACAGGCATCAACCCACTTCCTGTAGCTCCCACCCCTGTCCCTGGGTCTCCTGAACACACCTTCTTGTAGCTCTCTGCCCACCTTAGTGAGTTGCTGATTTATAACCACCTGATCCCTAGCTGATAAGTTTTAGCTAGGAGGTAGCTAATAAGACACAAGCCCAAAGCCCCTCAGAGTGCCAGCCCCCCGTGCCAGCCATCAACAGGACAGTACAAAATTGGAAGGGGACAGGTCTCTCAAGTAACGGGGCAAAAAAAAAAAGTGGGCAATACATAGTTTTAATGATGCAACACATGGTGTGGTTTTAACGGTTTTATCAGGATAGGCTGCATCACCCATGAGCGGTGAAGTGTTTCACACATACCCAAAATCCCCCGAATCCTTTAGGTCTCCGGCAAATCCAGGATTAACATTCCCAGGACTTGTTTCTTTACAAGTTACTTTGGTATTTTCAAAGCAGCTTGAGAGTTCAGGGAATTTCCCTGGCATTGGAGCACCCAACTTCCTTAGGCTCCCCACTGCCACTGAGTAGTAATACTTAACACTCTTCAACTGAAGATCAAGGGTGAGTCAGCCTCATGATCCCCATTCTTTAAAAGAGGCCGTAACTGAGCCGTGAAGTGGCTTCTCCAGGTCTCTTGATAAAGGCTTGTCTATGCTACAGAACAGAACCATTGCTGACGACAGGTCACAGTGGTTGCAGCCGAACTGGTGCTGAACGCTGTTCAGCTCTGAGTGCAGACAAAGGCCTGCCACACTCAGCACAGCTAAGTTTTAACGCCTTGCCAGCAACAGGTTTTAGTCTGTAGTGTAGACAAGGCCTTGCCTCCTGTTTCCCTAGTCTGTGTACCTGTCTCTGAGACAACCCGTAAGCAACATGACTGATGCAGTGTAACACAACTCAACATTTTTTAAAAAACAATACGGAGTATCATAGTAGATGATAGCCCCTCCTTTTCTCAGAACCCACTAAGTCATACTCCTAGCTGGGATTTCCTCTACTGTGACGCACCTTAAAAAACAAATGACATCTTCTGGAAAACTCTGCAAAACATTCTGTTAAGAGCAATATCAGCCTCTACATCATCTCTGGTCTGCTTTTCCACTCCCTTCATTTTTTCTTAGTAGGAGTGTTGGCAGGAAAAGCAGATCTTTGTTTCTTAACTGTTCCTGGGCTCCTGTCGCTTATCCCCCTCCTGCATTCATATAACCTCATTTAGTTCCCAGTGTCACAAACAGGACAAAAAGAAAAGGAGTACTTGTGGCACCTTAGAGACTAACAAATTTATTTGAGCATAAGCTTTCGTGAGCTATAGCTCACTTCATCGGATGCATTTGATGGAATCTCCCCACTGTATTTTCCACCAAATGCATCCAGTGAAGTGAGCTGTAGCTCACGAAAACTTATGCTCAGATAAATTTGTTAGACTCTAAGGTGCCACAAGTACTCCTTTTCTTTTTGCAAATACAGACTAACACGGCTGCTACTCTGAAACAGACAGGACAATGGCTTTGGGAGCAGATCTCATACAGATTCTGAAGCTATCCTTCTCGTCCTTTATTAACAACGAGCAACACAAAAAACAACAACAACCCAACAGAAAATACATGAGGGAGAAGCAGCTTTGTTCCTAATTAGAATGTTTCCCAACATCTATCAGGAACGTGTGGCATTTATAACACTTTACAGTGAAAATGGCATATATTCATCTTACTCGATTTTACATGCTAGAAGACTTTACAATTCATCACATTTTGGAGCAGGAAAATAAATTGAAGTTGCTCATATTGGCCATTTCCATCCTTATGTTCCATACACACCTTCATCTGCGTAAACGTGATGTGACCCAGTCCTGTTCCAATGATATAACTGGCACCTGAGTTGGGTACTGTAGCAAGGCAGTCTGGTTCCCTGCAGCCCCGGAGAGTGACGAGCCTCTCTGGATGCCAAAGTGGGCAGAGCCAGCGAACCCTGCGCTCTCCCCATAGAGGTCAAGGCGCAAGGCAGGAAGTATAAAAGCCTGACCCCAGAGCTCAGTTGAAAGACAGCCACCGGAAAGGCCAGATGCATGTGGCGGAGCTCCCAGCCGGGAGACCACTGTGATCGGCAGCTGACCCGAGAACTGGCCAGACCAGCCCATGCCTGATGCTAGCCCGAGCCCAGCGATGCTGCCAAGCTTGCTGTTTGCCAGTTACCCCGAGGAGCTGCCAAGCCAACCGTGCGCCAGTTACCCCGAGGAACCCATGGTGTGTGACCCTTGGAGGATGCCGGCCGGACCCAGGTACCTCTAGAGGGGGAGGAAGGAAGTAGCCCAGGGGCAGCCGACCCTAGTCGGGCTGCAACACCGCCAAAGCCAATGTCAGTGTGTTGCAGCCAGGAACCCCACTGACACAGCAGCAGGTCTTCTACCGCTGCTAGGGCCCTGGGCTGGGACACAGTGAAGTGGGTGGGCCTGCACCCCCCCCGCCACCCATCTCGCGGGTGGCAGTCTCCCCCTCTCTCAGGCTGCCCTGACCCAGGGCCTGGGCTTTGCTATTGAACTCTTTGCTCAGCCCCTGCCTGAGGGCCTGAGCTACTGTCTGTTTGTTGCCACGCCCTGACCCTGGGCCTTGCTATTGAACTATTTGCTCAGCCCCTGCCTGAGGGCCCTGAGCTACTGACTGTTTGTTGCCCTGCCCTGACCCAGAGCCTGGGCCGTGCTAATAGTGAACTGTTTTGCTCAGCCCGCACCTGAGGGCCTGAGCTACTAACTGTTGGCCCTGCAGCCAGGCTAATTCCCCAACACACCTGACAGAAGTAGCAAGGCGGTCTGGTTCCCCACTGCCCCAGAGAGTGATGAGTCCCAGCCAAACTCACTTACACTTACTTTTCCCAAATGAGCATGGATGGAGATTTTTTCCCCTTGGGAACAGAGTTGGAGCCCTGATACAACATATCACCTAGGGGGAGTTTTAAGTACTGCTTGCAAAGCTGGTCCCCTGAAAAAATCACTACTTGTGCAAACCAAATGACCAACAAAGGCATTAAAAGATGATTGAGGCGAGCATGATTTTAACCTTTAACAGGGCCCTTTTTACCCTGATTGTTGCTGAGACTAGACTTGCAGCTAACCACATTAGTGGCAGCAGAAGACCTGTACGTGTGCAGCACCTGTACGATCAGTTTCACGTTCCTAAGAACCCAGTCCTGTGAGATGCTGAGCCCTCAGATCCTGCTAAAGTCAAAGGGGACTGAGAGTGTTCAGGATCAGGCCCTACTATGCACTGACCACTATGGCACAGGTTACTGATTGCAACCATCAAATCCAATCTCACTTTTGTAACAAGTCCATAAATATGGATTTATCTGATTTGCCTTAAATGTCTGCCCATGTTCATACTTGGACAGAAATGTACCAGATAACATAGTTTTGTTCTGCAAGGTAAATATTATACTTTTTTTTTAAAGTATAATAATCCCTGGTACTGCACACTTTTAGTGGTTTGGTTTTATTCAAGTTACAGACACAATTAAAAAGAACACAAGAAAGTCTTGTCATTAAAACTGTGTTAACGTAATGTTAATGGTTTAGTGTGAACCTACCCAAATCAAGGAAACAGAGTAAAAGGTGAAACTACTTCAATTGATGTAATTGTCTGAGAAAAGTCTCCAGGAAAGAAGATGGCCCCATGTGATCTGCACTACTTGGACATGACGGGGTGAGTTAAAGGCATCCTTTCAGGTCAGCACGGAATTTCCAGCTTTCAGTCAGTTTAAGTAAGTTGGTTTTAGTGGACTAACTTTTGTTGATGAGAGAGAGAGACCTGCTTTGGAGCTTACACCATGCTCTTCTTCAGGTCTGGGAAATGTGCTGGGAGCATGTGGCAGCCAGTAGCCCAGCCAATACACACACGCAGAAGACGTAACCTGAAAGCGAAAGGAAAAAACCAACTGCAAGCAGCCTTTTAAGCTTTTTTCAGCAGTGTAATAATGCACAGAGAAGATAGATTGCACAACCGAGCGCCAGTCTCATTCTCTGGCGGGAGATTAAAAAACAAAGCAAACAATCAAAAACTCCTGGGGTTTTCAGTCTGAGTAAACTAATGGTTCCATTAAATAACATCAGTGATTCATTTTCCGTTCTCGGCTGAATGAGCTGATAAAAGAACAAGATCACAAGCTGTTGTAGGGGAAACAAAATTTAAAGAAACGGCAGCAGATGATACAGTTGAGCATATCTAATGCCAAACCTCAAGAACAATCCAAGTAACTATTTGACAGAGATAGGATCTGATAGTGGTTCAGACTAGATTTAGGTGGGAGTATGAGAACAAGAATGCTGCTTGAAATGTGTATTCTAGGGGATTGTTACAATTAGTACCAGCAGACAGATTTTTCTTCCACTGAAATGACCATATTAAAACACCTGAGGTAGGTTTACATTGCTGTAGGTAACCTCCCGTTACGATTGGTAAAGGCATGATCTAAATCACATTGAACTCATTGGAAGGACACCCAGTGACTTCAGTGGGCTCTAGATCAGGCCCTAATTTTCAGCTGTCTGCCTCTTTATGCAGGGCAAGTTGGATGAAGGGTCCGTTAGAGAGAGAATCCTTAGTATAATTAGGACCTGGTCTACACTTAAATTAGATCGACCTACCTACTTGCCTCAGGACTGTGAAATGTAGTTAGGTTGACCTAACCCACTGTGCTAGGTTGACAGAAGAATTCTTCCATTGAGCTAGCTATCACCTCTTGGAGAGGTGGATTACCTACATCAGTGGAAAAAAACCTTCCATCCATGTAGGAAGCAGGAAGCGTAGCTGCAGCTCTGTGTCTGTGCTGCTGTAGCACTTGTAGTGTAGACATGCCCTAAGAAGTTACCAAACAACAGTGCCAGCAAAATAAGTACAGGACTAGATAAATGGCTTCACATATTCAAAACTTTGTTAACTTGCAGTTAAGCACATCCCATCAGCACAACTATTACAAAGCTAGGAAATCTCTAGTTAAGGAAACAGTAAAATCTAACACAACACATCCACATTCCCTCCCAAGGCAAAACTACGCCCATCCACTTATTGCCCAAAATAAAATACACCTTTATTTCTGACCAAAGAATTTTTTCTTCAAGAATCTACTATTTTGACAATACAATCTCTGAAATATCTTCTTCAAACAGTTTTTACTACACTTCTTCTCATCTAATCCAGGCACTGCCAACACATTTCAACTTTACATTATCATGAATTTAATTTATTATTTGTTTCCTACTCAAAATATTTTCTCCTGCTATTCTTATGTCCTATCACAGACACCTAGGCCTGGTCTACACTGAATGGGAGGGGATCAATCTAAGTTATGCAACTTCAGCTGTGTAAATAACGTAGCTGAAGTTGACGTACTTAGATCTACTTACCGCGGTGTCTTCAATGTGGTAAGTCAACGGCTGACGCTCCCCCGTCGACTCCACCTGGGCCTCTCGCGGCGGTGGAGTACTGGAGTCAACAGGAGAGAGCTCAGCGGTCTATTTATCACTTCTTGACTAGATGCGATAAATCAACCCCTGCTGGATTGATCGCTGCTCATCAATCCAGCGGGTAATGTAGATAAGCCCATAGGAACTGCAACATTGGATCAGATCCAAAAGCTACTTAGCCCAGTATCCTGTCTCCCACACTGGCCAGGAGCTTCAGAGGAAGGTGTAAGAACCCCACAGTAAGCAGATGTGGAATAATCTGTCCCCCACATTAGGCCTTCTCCTGATCTCTAAGAGTCATAGCTGCTTTTAGCTCTGAAGCACAAGGTTTACTATCCCTTCCAAAAATGTGTTTTTTATATTTCTGGATATTCTTGATAACCGTATAAATGTCCAATCCCTCTTTGAATCTTGCCAAGTACTTGGCCTCAATGACATCCTGTAGCAATGAATTCCACAGTCTAATTACACGGTGTGTGGAAAAAGTGTTTCCTTTCATCAGTTTTGAATTTCCCACTTTTTGTAATGTCATTGAAAGTCCCCAAACTTTTATGTTATGAGATGGCAATCTACCTTCTTTAGACCACTTTATAGACATTTAACATGTCCCTTCTTCTTTAACTCTCTTCTAAGGGGAACAATACCAATCTTTTCAATCTCTCTTCATATGAGAATCTTTTCAGATCTTGATCATTCCTGTCACTCTTCTCTGAACCTCCTCTTAGGTCTGCATAATTGTGAGATGCAGGTGATCCCCAGTACTGCACACAGTATCCAGATGAGGCTGTACCATTAATTTATATATGGGCATTAAAGGCATTATCAGTATTTCAAAACAGATATTTTTGAAAGTAGTTATTTCCTAGAAGTCAGAATATTTTGCGGTCTTAGATGAAGATTTTATCTGAAGATTGTATTGCTTGCACTCATGTGTTTGGGGGCTTGGTTAATTTACAGATGTTTAAATGCTGAAGGGGGTCAGGAGACTGGGTGAACACGAGGAGCACACAATGGGGAATTCTAGGGCAGGAAAATGCAGAAGACTAGCAGAACAGGCAGCAAGCTAGTGTGAGGGATTGGAAAGGTCCTCTAGCCAGTGAGCCAGTGCTAGTGAGCTGAGGAACAAGGCTGTGAGGTGTGCCAGACAATGGGTTTCCAGTGGAGCTACAATCTCTGCTTTCCTTTTGAATTTCTGCTGTGAGACAACCACTCAACCTGACCGCTCCTAGCAGGTCCCAGCATTAGGGTGGCGTTAGAGGCTAAGGAAAGGAGAAGGCTGGCAGTTAAAGTTACCTAGGAAGCAGAGATTGTGGGCCAGATACATTTCCTAGTGTGATCGAGGTCTGCTTGGTGGAGGGTGGGGAGAGACCACTAGGTAGCCAGTTATGGCTCCCTGAATCTGAGAGCCAATTTGTGCCAGCCCTGGCTCTGAGATCAAGTGAGAGCAGCCCTTAAGCTGCTCTGATGTATGCCAGTGGAGAATCAGTATAATAAAGCTCTGCTCCTTCCCTGTCCTTTGACACGTCCCCTATCAGGTGGCAGGGCATGGGGGGAGGGTGGCAGGTGCAGGAACAGCTCTGAAGAGCACAAAGTTGGATAGCAAATGAGAAAAAGGTCTCCTGGATCTACTAGGGAGCTACTTATTCCCACTATCCAATTTGCTGTGCTTCCATGGAACAGCCCAATTCAGAAGACAGCAGAATCAGGGAAACACCGAAAAAGATGATGGTATTGCTCTCATTTTCACAATTAATTGGCATTTAGATGAATACTACAATTAGACCTTATCATGCACATACCAGACATGTTCACATGCCACCAGAACTTGTTCATCCCTATCTTTCTGTACAGTCAGAGCAGTAAAAATGTTAAGGCCCCTGGCACCAGTGCATTGAATCAATATGTTTTCTTATTATCCCTCTCCTCATGTTTCTGTATGTTTTCCCCTTCATGCTGTGACACTTGTGCTGAAAGTTGATAGGAACATAGAACTTGCCATACCAGCGCAAGCTTCAGAAAAAAGTGCAAGAAACCGGGAAGTGAAATAACTTGCCCATAAGGTACACTGCTTCCTAACACCCGTCAAAGACTAGCTGATTGGACACTTAGGATCTGTCTATCCTGCAATTAAAAACCCATGACTGGCCCAGACCAGCTGACTCGGGTTCAGGGGGCTAAGGCTAAGGAGCTGTTTAAATGTGGTGTAGACCTTCGGGCTTGGTCTGGAGCCCAGACTCTAGGTTCCTGGGAGGTGGGATGGTTCCAGAACTCAGGCTGCAGCTCGAGCCTGACCATCTACACCACAATTAAACAGCCTCTTAGCCTGAGCCCTGTGAGCCCAAGTCAGCTGGCATGGGCCAACTGTGGGTTTTTAATTGCCCTTAGTGCCAGTCAATATAAGCAGTCTGTCCAGTAACATCTTCATGTATCTAATATTTCCTGTGACAGCTTTCAGGTACTGGTTGAGTTGAGTTCTCTGATCACTTATGGCTCTTTGGTGGTATGTGTGGATGTGGTATTTCATTTCCAGCCTCTGTAGCTACTGTTACATGATTTTTGTCAAATAATGTAGAATGTACCAGCTTCAAGGACTACTGCTCTGTTCTGAGTCTGATTTTCTTTAAATTTGGAACATGTCACTTAGGCATCATGGATGTCTGCCTTGAATGTAGAAGGGGAGATAATGGAGCCACAATATTTGCGTACATAAGATGGAACAAGTTGCAACTCGATATTTAAGGTCACAAGAAATTTATGAGCAATAATTAAAAGAAAAACCCCTAGATGTGGCTTCTGTGAGTCCAGTGTTTTTGCTCCAGATAATGCTGTGTGTGTTCTGGAGAACATCAGCTTTGATTTATAAACTGGACACTTCTTGCCAGAGAGCTGTCTGTAAACAAAACAAACAGCAGCCAACACCAGAACTGTTTTCTAACCTCAGATGTGTTAATTTCAAAGTCCAGTTTGAAAACATTCAGATGCTTGTGCGGATAAAGAAAACAGATGTAAGAATGGCATGGAACTAGAATGGAATGATACCAAAATAACAGGTGAGATTAATTGCTGGGCCGCACCAGAAAAGTTGGCTGCAGCACTGCACAGGCCGCAGGTCACTTTGCCTAGCAGCCTGAAGTGAGCCAGCCCACACAGCCCATAATGTGCTGGTCTGGCACATTTCCCAGGTGACCTCTGCCAGCAAGACTGCTATGGAACCTGGGAAGGAGTTTCAAGATGCCCTTCCATGTACAAGTCAGAGGTGATGCTGTGACCTGTCCCTTGGTGTGAATGTCTGCTTGGGTGCACCTACCTTCCTTGTATGAATTAAGCCAGATATCCTTATACGTATCCAACAATTAATTTGTCCAAGCAATTCTTTCTCTGCTGATAAAATTCTTTAAGCCGGTGAAACTAAACTGTCGGGGGGGGTGTGTGTGTGCGTGCGTGCATTTGGGTTTTTTATTTCTCAGTTTGGTATCTTCTCTCCAGTAAGTATGATGGGCTGGTGGCTCCTCTGTCTTTTATTTATTTTCCTGTGAATTCAGTACTCATGAAATGTACTCAGTAGACAGCTCTGGAGACTTGATTTATCTCCAGAACATATATAGCACAGGAAGCAAGAATACAAATATCCATGTTGCTGTGTCTACACACCTCAACCCGAACTGGGAAGGACCACACAGAGAGTGAGAAAATCCAATCAAAGTAAAAGATATTCTACCATGTTCCACTCAAACGTCCCAAAAGTTTCACCCATTGTATTCTTTTTTCTGCCCTTCCCCACTAACTTGTTTGCAGCTGCTATTACTATTAAAAGCACAATGTATTACCTTACGCTGCTCCATAGAAATTAGATCCAAAGAGTAAATGCTTCCAATGACAGCTTAAAAATCTTAGTGTTTGAAAAAATACTAAAAATCAATAGGTATAGGTTAGCAAATTGGTTCCCCCACCACCATTCTAGCAGAGTGCATGGAATTCTCATTATGAAACTTCTGTTCCAAAGCTGCCATTGATTAAAAGTCTAGTTACTGTATTTCTTGTTCCCAGACAAATATCTGTTATGAAAACAGACTTAATATTATGCACTTTTACATAATGCACACAGCCTTTAGTTTTTCAAGAACAGCTGTTTAATGAAGAGGTGATGAATGCTGGCTAACTTTTTCTTGTAAATTATTATTGGTTCTGAAATTAAAGCTATAAAGTGGCACTATGTATCATTAAATACATATTATCCCTTAAAACGAGTCTCAGGTAAGTACCACTTAACACATGCATTACCAGACACAAACATGCTTTTCTTTCTTTGAACTTCTTGGCCCAGTGTATCCAGAACCTGAGAAAAGTTTTACTGTTAAGAGTTCTAAGTTAGCTGCTAATTTTCTGCAGAACTCCAGCATGGTGCTAGGGGAAAATGTTGAGGCCAGCCTGAGCTGCTTCGTGAGGCATGACTTGCAATGAAGTCAATGGGAATTATGCTTGAGTTAGGAATTCAGAATGTGGCCTTCCTTCTTACCCTTATAGCAGCAGGGAGCAAGTCCCAGGGAGCATATTACTTACATTGGTTTTGCATCAGCATAACTTCATTGACCGCTTTGGAGTGACTCGTGATTTACACCTGCTGTAAGTGAAATTGGAATCGGACCCGTAGGCCAAATATCTCAAAAGTGTAACCTTTGATTCCGGGTGCATCTGTTTTTGAAGGCTTAAGCAGGAGACACCTGAGGGTTGGTTTTTTCCTCAGATGAGCTGAGCACCCACATTCATTTGTATATACTTGTCAGTGTCACTGGTCTCAAAGCCAAACCCACAAAGTGAGAGCCTCTCCTGATGCGTTCCCATGCTGCAAGGCCAAACAGGAAAACTACAGCTGATACCTAGCAAACGGGGCTACACCCATTGATTTAGCAGGGTCAGCTGCTTAGCAGCAGACTGCTGACTGGTCACCTCTTAGCATAAAGCTTCCTTTTCCCCATATGCCCCTTGCTTAGAAATTCATTAGTTGCTTGGACCTGCTGATGCCTAGATCTTGGAGATCAGGTGCCTATTGCCTTGCTCTAACTCTGGTTATTGACTCCAGCTTGACCCTTGGTGTGACTCTTAGTCTGATTTGACTCTTGGCTTGGCTTCTGACTGGCTATCCTGATCCCAATGCTACTTTGGGCTCTAACTGTAAGGTCAGACTGCCTACATATGGGCTCTGACAATATATATATTAGAAAGAGTTAACGCCCTTAGACTTTTGATGGGAGGAATGAGTTGAAGAATAGGGGATAGAGGCAGGCTATGAGTCAAGTCCAGGCTAAATAATATGGTACATGAATCTATGATGGCCACTTTAGTCTCTTAATGTTTGCATTTTGAGGTAAAAGATGCTTTCTTTGAGTTCCTCCTGATTTCTCCACTGTTTCTACCCTCTTCTCCAATCTGTCCTTCCTTTCTTCACGTATATTGTTCTATAGTGACAGAGATCCCGCTAAAGCCAAGGGGAGTGGAGCATGATTGAGGATGCTTCATGTCCTTTCAATCTGGCAGTGATATTTAGCTGAATTGTTATTAAACCAGGAAATACAGAAATTTATGCCACAAATGAGGATTGGTTACAGAATGTGAATTCTTGGAAATGTGTAAATAATTTATGAGGATAAATGACTAACAGTCTAAGATATGTGATTAACAGAGTTTTATTATTTCATAACCCAGCTAAAAATCACAGGAGTATTTGAGTTGGAAGGGACCCCTGTTTAGTAATCTAATTCACCCTTGTATCAGAGAGAGAGAAAGAGCATTTTCATTATTCCTAAATGATCCCAGATAAATGTGTCAAGTCTAGCCTTGAGTATCACCAGTGAAAGTGATTATAAAACCACCCTTAGCAGTTTGTTCTATTACCTAACTGCTCCTCTTAAATGTTTTCTAAATATTTAGCCTAAATTTTCCATTCTGCAGTTTACACCCATTAGTACTTGATCTGCCTACGTTAACTAAGGGGAGTGTTTTGTCCCCATCCTCTCTAGAACATCTTTTCTTGTATTTCCAGACCGTTAATAATAGACATACAAGTAGGATGACTGGATGTCTCAATTTTATAGGACAGTCCCAATATTTGTGGCTTTGTTTTATACAGGTGCTTGTATTATGTCCCCACCCCATATTTGCTATCTGGTCACCCTACATACAAGTCTCTTCAGAGTTTGATCTGCATCACAACCAAGTATGTGTGTCAATATCTGAATCTCTTCAAGCTGCAAAATGGAGTCAGAAATCTTGGTTTTCTCAAAATGCTTCTGCTGCTTTTGTGGTCAGACCATAAATACTTCAAGAACAGCTTTTTTTTTTTTTTTTTTTTTTTTTTTTTTTTTTTTTTTCTCATGGTATCCAGGCACTTCTGGTCCCAGCTTGAACCAGGGAGTACAAGGACCTGAAGCAATGCAATAAGCAAACTTTCTTGACCCTCAGAGTTCTAGTTCAGATTTGGTTTCAGTTTGATAGTTGGCAACAGTTGTTCTGTCCTATTCACTATTGTGTCTACTTTAGACCGTGTGTAAGTTTCAGTGTCATTGAACTCATTTAACTCTGGTCTGAATTTGGCCCTGGATCTCTTCTCACTTGTCTTTTCTTTTCCTTTTAGAGCAGGGGCGGCCAAACTTTTTGGCCTAAGGGCCATATCGGGTTTCTGAAATTGTATGGAGGGCCGGTTAGGGCAGGCTGTGCCTCCCCAAACAGCCAGGCATGGCCTGGCCCCCCCGGGACTCCTACCCCATCCAACCCCCCTGTTCCCTGATGGCCCACTGGGGACCCCTGGACCCCCCAACCCTAACTGCCCCCTGCTGCTCCATCCAACTGCCCCCTGCCCCATACAATCACCCCTTCTCCTTGACCGCCCACAGCCCCCTGGGACCCCTGCCCCCATTCAACCCCCCTGTTCCCCGTCCTCTGACTTCCCCTATCCATGCCCCTGACCACCCCCCAAACTCCCCTGCCCTCTATCCAATCTCCCCCACTCCCTGCCCACTTACCACGCTGCCTGGAGTTCCGGTGGTAGGCGGTGCGGCTGCAGCAGGACAGGCGGCTCCGCCGTGCAGCACAGAGCACCGAGTCAGGCCAGGCTCTGCAGCTGCACTGCCCCAGGAGCTCCCTGCTCCACTGCCCAGAGCATTGCCCCAGCGGTGCAGTGAGCTGAGGCAGTGGGGAAGGGGCTGGGGGTGAGCCGCCCAGGCCAGGAGCTCAGGGGCTGGGCAGGACAGTCCTGCTGGCTGTAGTTTGCCCACCTTTGTTTTAGAGTAAGAATGCCTCATAACCCTAAACTGACAAAAGAGCCTCCTTTGGTTTTTCTTCCAGAGGGTGGGAGAACCTAGCCACACCAAGTTGTTTGCTCTGGGTGGTTCATGGACAGGTCCCAGTTTTACTTCTTGTAAGGGGGCCCTGCCCTTTTGCAGGCTTTCTTAAGTCCCTTCTGCTGGGGGATCAAAAGGAAAGTTAAATGCCCCAGCACACCCAAGAATAACTTCTTCCTGGGGTCCCTCAAAGGGGATAAAAGCCAACAGTACAGCATCTGTGCAGTGGTTTTTGAGTTGTCCCTCAGGCTGGGCTGCTGAATCACACTCACTCAGTCAGGCTTACCCTCGGTGTTCACTGCACTTCCCCAAATAGCCTGGGTGGAGATCTGATGGGTGTTTCTCCCTTTGGCATCAGGAATTGCTTCAGCAGTTTTCTGCTTGTAGTGATCTCTCCGCTGACTGCAGTTTCCTCCTTTTCAAAGGCTTCCTCACAGTGCCTCTCTCTGGCACCTTCCTTGTCAGCTATACACAACCCCCGTAGCACTTTTGTTGCTGTACAGTACTCTGAAATTCCCTAAACTTTTTTCTTTTTTTAAAAGGTGATATCCAGAACAGCACCCTGAATTGCTATACCTAGCTTGTTGAGTTCAAGATACATTAAACTACACCTCTACCCCAATATAACATGGTCCTCAGGAGCCAAAATTTTTTTACCGCATTATGGGTGAAACCGTGTTATATCGAACTTGCTTTGGCCTCAAGCATTTCCATTATTAATAGTCACTTCCTGCTCCCTGTACCCTGACTGCCCCGACGCATATCCAGGCCCCCCAGGACTCCCACCTCCTATCCAATGCCCCTGTTCCCTGACTGCCCTGCCTCCAGAGCCTCCGAACCATCCAATCTCCCTCCTCCCAGCTCCCTGTCCCCTGACCGACCCCTGAGAAGAGCAGAGGGTCGGAGCCAGACACACTGATGCGCTGATTTGCTGGAGCCCCCGCTCCCCCCCCCCGAGCACTGCTTTACCGCATTCTATCTGAATTCGCATTATATCGAGGTAGAAGTGGAGTTGTCGTCTAGCTCAGGTTTGGACCATTCATAGATTTTAAGACCAGAAGGGTCCATTATGATCATCTAGTCTGACCTCCTTAAAAGCCGCATAGCCAAGCCAAGCAGGCCCAACCAGTGCATTCTCTATGCAGTCTTCCAAGTTAGTAATGAAAATGCCAAATAGTATTAGACACACGGCAGGCTGACAGCATCTCACTCAACACTTCTTCCCAACATGACGCTTAACCATTAATTACTCTACTTCAATTTTTTAATGCCACTGTGCATCTAGTTTATAACAGTTCCAGCTCATTTTCATTTCTCTAATTTCCTCTTGGGAATGTCATATGGAGTCCTATTGACTGCCATGCTAAAGTGAAATACTTTGTTCAGCCCACTTTTCTTATCCTCTCAGCTTGTCATCTATCAAAGTAACATGTTTCAGAGTGGTAGCCGTGTTAGTCTGTATCCGCAAAAAGAACGAGGAGTACTTGTGGCACCTTAGAGACACACAAATGTATTTGAGCATAAGCTTTCGTGGGCTAAAACCCATTTAATCGAATGCATGCAGTGCAAAATACAGTAGGAAGATATATACACAGAGAACATGAAAAAATGGGTGTTGCCATACCCACTATAATGAGAGTGATCCGTTAAGGTGGGCTATTATCAGCAGGAGAAGAAAAAACTTTTGTAGTGATAATCAGGATGGCCCATTTCCAACAGTTGAAAAGAAATAAGCATGGGGAAATAGTTTTACTTTGTGTTATGACCCATCTACTCCCAGTTTTTATTCAAGCCTCATTAACTGGACACCATTAAATGGGTCATTACACAAAGTAAAACTATTTCCTCATGCTTATTTTTCTCCCTACTGTTACACACACCTTCTTGTCAACTGTTGGAAATGGGCCATCCTGATTATCACTACAAAAGGTTTTTTTTCTCCTGCTGATCACTCTTGTTATAGTGGGTATAGCAACACCCATTTTTTCATGGGGGTGGGTGTGTGTGTGTATAATCTTCCTACTGTATTTTCCATCGCATGCATCTGATGAAGTGGGTTTTAGTTCACAAAAGCTTATGCTCACATAAATTTGTTAGTCTCTAAAGTGCCACAAGTACTTCTCGTTCTTTTTGCTATCAAAGTAAGTTAGTTTGGCACAACCAGATTTTTGTTGACAAATTTACGGAATCAGAGATGGAAAAGATCAACCATCAATACTATCCCTATGTATGTTACAATATGGCCTAATGACTCCAACTGCAATCAGGGCTCCATTGGGAAGGATGGGAGAGGAAAACAGGCACAGGGAGGTGAAGTTGCCCAAGGTCATGCAGCAGGTCAGGGGCAGGTAGGATTTAAACCAGGTTGTCTGATTGACTATTCACTGGACCATTCTGCCACAGGGGGGAAAAGCATCTTTTTATTTTCTCCAAGTATCACATATTTACTTACTGCCTTTCTCTGAACATGGACAATGAAAATAGACTGTTTTACTTCCTGATTCTTCTCATGGATCAGCTCCAGGCTGCTATGTGCTCCATAACCTGTTTTTCTTTTATTTCTTTTAATTTCATGACTGTTTAAAATGGTTTCCCACACCTAAATTTCGTCCTCAGCCTAGCAGTGTCCCCCGTTACTACAATGTACCCCTTTTAATAAAACACCCCCCCAGCCCTCCGGGGGGGATGTTGGTGTGTGAACGTAGGTCTCATGCAGCGTGCCCATCTCTCAAAGCCGGGCGTGCCTCCGGGATCAGGTCCCGTCCCGGTGGGCTCTAGCCAAGACCGTGCTTGGTCCTGCTTTTGGTAACCCCTGAGAGGCCCACGAGTCCCCCTCTGCCACCCGCTTTCCCGAAGGGCTCCTCCACCAGCCTGGCGGGCGGCGGGGTTGGAAGAGGACCAGGGCGGCAGCGGGCGCCCGTTCTCCTGTCTCCAGACCCCGAGCGAGTCCCCGCCGCTCGCAGGCTGGGATCCCGGGGGGGTGCCGGCTGGGATCCCGCGGGGGTGCACGCTGGGATCCCGCGGGGGTGCCGGCTGGGATCCGGGGGGGGTGCACGCTGGGATCCCGGGGGGTGCCGGCTGGGATCCCGGGGGGGGTGCCGGCTGGGATCCCGCGGGGGTGCACGCTGGGATCCCGCGGGGGTGCCGGCTGGGATCCCGGGGGGGTGCACGCTGGGATCCCGGGGGGTGCCGGCTGGGATCCCGGGGGGGTGCACGCTGGGATCCCGGGGGGTGCCGGCTGGGATCCGGGGGGGGTGCACGCTGGGATCCCGGGGGGGTGCACGCTGGGATCCCGGGGGGGTGCCGGCTGGGATCCCGGGGGGTGCACGCTGGGATCCCGGGGGGGGTGCCGGCTGGGATCCCGAGGGGTGCACGCTGGGATCCCGGGGGGGTGCCGGCTGGGATCCCGGGGGTGCCGGCTGGGATCCCGGGGGGGTGCAGCCCAGGCCAGCGCCGCCCTACCCCTCACACAAGCCCCCGCCCGACAGTCCCGTGTCTGCAGCCTGCGCTGGCCCCGGGACCAGCCCCCCGCCCTGCCCGCAGCCAATGAGCAGGGAGGGAGCCCGCCCGGCGGCGCTATAAGAGCCGGGGCCGCGGCTCCCGCCGGACTCGCCTCCCCGGGACTAGGGTTACGGTGCGCCGGGACCATGTGCGGTGAGTGACGGGCTCGCCCGGCTCCCCCTTGCCCTGGCCTGGCGTGGGGAACTACCCGCCCCCCCGCGAGCGGAGCCTAGGGGAGCCGAGCCCCGCCCCGAGGGGGTCCTCGCCCCCTTTGCAGGGAGCCAGCCCCCTGCCTTTCTTCCGAAGCCGGAAAATACAGGGGGGCCGTCTCCTTCCATCCTGCCAGGGGCCCCGACGTTTGCCGGAGCCCCCTCCAGGCCCCCGGAAGGCGGAAAGCCCCTGAAACGGGGGGGGGGGCAAGGGGCACCTCCTTTCCAGCCCGCACCCCAGCCAGGAGACTAGCGGATGCTTTTCTCTGCCCCTGGCACCTCCCCATTCGCATCCAGCCTGGCACCGCCCCTTCTCCCTCCAGCTGAGCTGGGGCCAGAGGTGGCACCGCTCCCATGTGTTCGCCCCTCGACCCCCAAAGCTTGTTGCTTTCATGGAGAAGGCTACGGTGCGGGGGCAAGCGAGGTGGATGTTCTTGCCCCCCCCATCCGGAGACGGGGGGGGGGGAGCGGGCTACAAGGTCCTTGGTGGCCACCCCAAATGGGAGTGAGGACAAAGCCTATCTGTAATCCTGTTACAAACTGTGTGTGGGGGGGCTAATTACATCTCCTGGGAGACCGCAGGGGAGCAAGTAACTGCTGGGACAGTGCCTTGCATAATGACAGGTTTCAGAGTAGCAGCCGTGTTAGTCTCTATTCGCAAAAAGAAAAGGAGGACTTGTGGCACCTTAGAGACTAACAAATTTATTTGAGCATAAGCTTTCGTGAGCTACAGCTCACTTCATCGAAATGCATCCGATGAAGTGAGCTGTAGCTCACGAAAGCTTATGCTCTAATACATTCGTTAGTTTCTAAGGTGCCACAAGTCCTCCTTTTCTTTTTGCTGGGACAGGAGTGACTTTATTGTTAATTTGCAGGGTTGTTGTGTTGGTCCAAGAGACCAGGTGTGTGAGGGAATATCTGATATTGGACCAGCTCCTGTTAGTGGAAGAGACTAGCTTTGGCGGTCCACAGACCCAAAGAAGAACCCAGTAGAGCTCAACAGCTTGTCTCTTTCACTGCCAGAAGCTGGTCTGATAAAAGATATTTCCTCACCCATCCTGTCTTTTTTTTAAATTTTTAATAGCATTAAAATTAGCCAGAACCTCTGCTGCAGTATGAACAGGAGTTCTAATTATTTAAAAATACAGAAAATCCAGGCTTGATCCACAACTGTTCTCTCTGGACTTCTTTATTTTTTAGAATTCTGGTCTTGATTCATCTGTTTTGTGGGGATGGTAAACCATAGATCTGGGAGGGTGTGACTGGCTTTTAACCATTTGTGCTTGTCATAGGTAATGCCTCCCTCACCAGCTTCCCATCTTTAACTTCCTTTTGGACCCAATCGGATCTTTCTGTTTGTTTGTCCTCCCCCAAACTCCATCTTGCTGGCTTGCCCCCAAACATCTTTCATCACAACAGGCTTATGTGGTACACTTCAGTGGTTCTGTTTTTGGGTTACTGGGTAGCTCCACTATTATTCTTTGCTCTAGATCAGTTGTTTTTTCAGCCTTTGGCCTGTTAACTCTGGGGGTCTGCAGACCATGTCTAAGATTTACAAAGGGGTCTTCACCTCCATTTGAAATTTTTTAGGGGTCTGCAAATCAAAAGGTGAAAACCACTGCTCTAGGTCCAAATGTCTCCTCTTGACACTTGGCTGTGTCTTCCCTAGGGGAAAAAGTGTGTTCTTAACTTGAGTTAAAATTAGGGCTGTCAAGGTGATTAAAAAAAATTAATAGCAATTAATTGTGCTGTTAAACAATAGAATACTATTTATTTAAATATTTTTGATGTCTAAATTTTCAAATATATTGATTTCAAATACAAGACAGAATACAAAGTGTACAGTGCTCACTTTATTTATTTTTGATTATAAATATTTGCACTGTAAAAAACAAATATTTTTCAATTCACCTAATCCAAGTACTGCAGTGCAATCTCTTTATCATGAAAGTTGAATTTAGAAATGTAGAATTATGTAAAAACAAAACAATGTAAAACTTTAGAGCCTAAGAGTCCACTCAGTTCTACTTCAGCCAATCACTCAGACAAACAAATTTGGTTACAATTTGCAGGAGATAATGCTGCCTGCTTCTTGTTTACAATATCACCTGAAAATGAGAACAGGCATTCACATGGCACTGTTGTAACAGGTATTGCAAGATATTTATGAGCCAGATGAGGTAAAGATTCACATGTCCCTTCATGCTTCATTCCAGAGGACATGCGTCCATGCTGATGATGGGTTCTGCTCGATAACAACCCATAGGAGTGTGGACCGATGCATGTTGATTTTTGTTATCTGAGTCAGTTGTCACCAGCAGAAGGTTGATTTTCTTTTTTGGTGGTTTGGGTTCTATAGTTTCCACATCGGAGTGTTGCTCTTTTAAGAATTCAGAAAGCGTGCTCCACAGCTCATCCCTCTTGGATTTTGGAAGGCACTTCAGATTCTTAAACTTTGGGTCAAGTGCTGTAGCTATCCTTAAAAATCTCACATTGGTACCTTCTTTGCATTTTGTCAAATCTGTGAAAGTGTTCTTAAAACGAACATGTGCTGGCTCATCATCCGAGACTGCTATAACATGAAATGCAGGTAAAACAGAACATGAGACATACAGTTCTCCCCCAAGGAGTTCAGTCACAAATTTAATTACCGCATTATTTTTTTAGGGGGCAACATCAGCGTGGAAGCATGTCCTCTAGAATGCTGGCCAAAGCATGAAGGGGCATATGAATGTTTAGCATATCTGGCATGTAACTACCTTGCAATGCTGCCTACAAAAGTGCCATGTGAACGAACGCCTTTTCTCACTTTCAGGTGACATGGTAAATAAGAAGAAGGCAGCAGACTCTCCCATATATGTAAACAATCCGACAAAAGCTTATGCTCAAATAAATTTGTTAGTCTCTAAGTGCCACAAGTACTCCTCTTCTTTTTGCGGATACAGACTAACACGGCTGCTACTCTGAAACTTGTTTGTCTTAGCGATTGACTAAACAAGAAGTAGGACTGAGTGGACTCGTAGGCTTGGAAGTTTTACATTGTTGTTACATAACTGCACTCAAACAAAAATGTAGATTTTTTTTTTTAAGTTACACTTTCATGATAAAGAGATTGCACTACAGTACTTGTAAGAGGTGAATTAAAAATACTATTGCTTTTGTTTATCATTTTTACAGTGCAAATATTTGTAATAAAAATAATATAAAGTGAGCAGTGTACACTTTGTATTCTGTGTTTTTAATACAAATACATATATTTGAAAATGTAGAAAAAATACTTAATACATTTCAATAGGTATTCTGTTCTTTAACAGTGTGATTAATTGCAATTAAGTTTTTTTTAGTTAAATCACGTGAGTAAACTGCAATTAATAGACAGCCCTAGTTAAAATCCTAGTGATAAGGCAGCTTGTAGTAGTTTTCACATGACTCAGTAGAGTTCTTCCATCGGCCTAGGCCGCTTGTTGGAGAGGTGGATAACTACATCAACAGGAAAAACCTCTTCCATCAATGTAAGAAGTGTCAACTCCACAGAGCTACTGTGCTGTTGTGGCCATTGAATTAGCCAAGGCCATGTCTATGCTACAACAAACCTTTGCTTTCCAACTGAAGGCAAGGCCTTTAAGCTGATAGCCAACCCAGCAGAAACTGTTGATTAGACTGGCTTTGAATGTGACTAGATTCTATAAAAAGAACAAGAGTACTTGTGGCACCTTAGAGACTAACCAATTTATTAGAGCATAAGCTTCCGTGGGCTATAGCCCACTTCATCGGATGCATAGAATGGAACATGTAGTAAGAAGATGGATGGATAGATATATATACACACACACATACAGAGAAGGTGGAAACAAACTGTAAGAGGCTAATTAATTAAGATGAGCTATTATTAGCCTCTTACAGCTTGTATGGCATCTTCCACCTCCTCTGTATGTGTGTATATGTATATCTATCTTACTATATGTCCTATTCTATGCATCCGATAAAGTGGGCTGTAGCCCACAGAAGCTTATGCTCTGATAAATTGGTTAGTCTCAAAGGTGCCACAAGTACTCCTGTTAGTTTTTGTGGATATGGACTAACATGGCTGCTACTCTGAAACTAGATTTTATGATGCTTTAAAAAGTGATAGCAGCCTGTCTACCCTAGGGCTCTCAATGCTGCTAATGCAGTGCAGTTTAGCAACAGAGGGAATTTTTTTTTTTTGAAAACTTTTTTTAGTGTAGAGAGGCCCCTCAACTTGAGAGGAATTTGGTAAAGGTGAGGAGCCCATTGGGGGACAAGGAAAGTGTGCTACTTACCTGTACTTGTTTGAAACTTTATAAAGGTTCTGGGTGTGAGATTTGGGCTGAAATTGAGTTTTACTGAGTCTCCCTTACTTTTATGCTCTGAATCAGAAATCAATGCTTTGTCTTATTGAAAATGTCCAAGGAGATGTTTGAACATCTACTTACTTTTAAATTGCTTTCATCAAAACAAACGTAAAAGGTACCTTAATTAAAACAAACAAACAAAGCAACCTAGGTGAGAGACAACCCTAGGTAAACAGACATGTCAGAAACATTCAACTGAGAGACTGGAAATGACTTAATCCCAAGGTATGCAGGCTTTATTGATTGAGGAAATAAGGGAGTTAATCCTGCTAATGCAGTTTAGTAAAATTTCTAATTTAGGGGTCGGGTAACTGACTCAGTATGAAATGGCAATGGGAGTAACCAGTCACATATAGTGAGAATGATGTGATTTAATTGCACTCAGCCTTCTGCCACCACCAGCATTTGGGGACCAGATGTCTTCAGTGATGTAAAAATTAAAAAATGTTACAATGGAACTTCAGTCCCAAAATCCTATGGTGGGGGGGGGGGGGGGGAAGAGGACAGGGAATCCTTGTTCTGGATGTGAGGCATCTGTAAAATGCCCAGGATAACATGTATGACTCCATTAACTGTCACGTATCCCTTAACACATACATGGCATGTTGAAGCTGTTCTGTGAAACCTGGACACTTTCAACATTCTTTCTACAGTCAGCAGATATTTTAATATTTTTAAAAAGTATTAATAGTCCCTTAAGGTTTATTCTCTCCTCCAATGATTTAAATCTGGAAATATTCACTGTGGTACCTTCTTGTCTAATCTCTGATTTTGTGTATGTGTGGGGTGGGGTTAGGTAGCACATACAAACCAAAGGTTTGCAATGTCTGTTCCTTAAATTTAAGTACCTAAATTTATCTACATAGAAACCTAAGTACCCTTTTCAGATGACTAATTTTTGAAAATTTTGGCCAGAACTGGTGTTCATGTAAATGGATAGGTTGTTGCATGAGAATAGGTTAGGAAGAGTAGTAGTAGGCATCCGTCAGTCTCGAGAGACCATGGGTAGGTGCCACTGAGAGGCAAAAAAATTTACTCAGTTTGTTTTTATGGCAGCTGCAAACATGGCTGAAGAGACCCACTTGGGGGAGAGAGTCTCTGCCACATCTGTCACATTTAAAAGTGTTGATTTGATCCTATGAGGATGCAATGTAAAAAGTGACTCTTTTAAGCAGACTGGCTATTTTAAGTGTAAAATAAGCTCTAGTCCATCTAAAAGTGAATGTCACTTTCTTTTCTCAAAGCCAAGTTTTTGGCACCAACAACGCACGCACTCCAACTATTGAACGTGGACTTTAATCTCTTGGGGCAGGGAAGTGCCTTTACTTTCGGTCATAGGCTGCTCCCATTCTTGGTGAAATCTTGCAACTACAAGCATTCTTTTGAAGTTTTTCAATAGAAAACTCTCAATCCTTTTTCTAACACACGACATGCAGTCTGCCAGAGAAAGCCAGAACTGCAGACTCTTTATGCGGGTTTAAGGAAAGGCCTCAAGCAAAGATTAACTCTGCTCTTTCTTAAACTTCTGAGTGGTATTTTGGTGTTTTGTTTGTACAGAAGCCATTTTGCACTGGAATAGACAGTCAGCTACAAGTAACTTGATCAAACCAGATAATTACAGTCATTACTACCGTTTATAAGTGGCTTCATCTTCTGTGTGATGCAGTTACAACATGGTATTGTGGTCAAAGGAACAATACTCTAGCAAAGACAAAAGAATGACTGTGAACATTAGCAGTTGGATATAAAATATCCAATTCTATCTTGCACCCCAGATTTATATTCAAGGACAACACTTAATTTTTTTTAAATTGTGCTAGTGAGGTGAGACCATCACTTTCAATGGCTTTACTTGATTTTTTTTAGTATAATACTTAAGCTAAAATGTGTTAACTTTTTTTTTATTACAAGTTCTGTTGGAAATTGCCTCTCGCTAACACTTTCTAATGGTTTTCAGAGATATCAGTTTCACAGGTCTCCTTTATATCAAGTAAAAATATTTGTCAAACCTGTAATTTGGTTCAGCTTCCAGTGGATGCGAGCTTTTCAGAAAACACTGTACTAAAATGTTTATTTCTAATTGCATGTTGCTCAACTCCTCTTTAAATCCAGCCAAAAGGATGATCTGTTCAGGGAAGAAAGTACACAGGAGTGAATAAATTATGAAACACAGGGAAATACTGTAGAAGTTTGGTTTTCAGAATGAATTATTTCCCTGTACCCAAAGAATTTGTAATCTATTCCATGGCAACCCAGGTGCAGCTATCACTTTCAGTGTAATGGCCTCTAGTGGCTTCTGAACCTCTGAGTTGACATATGTAGAAACATAGCTAGAGTTCCCTAGAAACAAGGAGCCTTTAACAATTACAGCACACTGGGAGCATTGTAAAGGCAGTCCCAAAGGAAGCTTTTCCTGGAGCTCTGCATAGTCACGAAGACGCCACACTGCACATACGTGCCTGAGGTGTCTTTAAATACATTGTGAAATCTGGCATAGAAAGCAGGGTTGGAGCTGAAAAGGGAGGCATGTAGCAATGTTTTGGAATGATATTAAGAAATCCGTATTTAAAAATTCTGCTCTTAAGGCTGATGGCATGCACCAAACAACTGGAAATGGGTGTCTGAAAAAGCTGTCCAAAAATCCTCAATCTAAGGAGGCTTTATATGTAATAAACTGTAGACATTACTTCCAAGAAATCCATTTAAGAATAACACTTGCGATGTGTTCAGTTACATTTTTTTAAAAAGCCTTTAATGTGTCAATGTTCTCTGCACATACTGCCACCCGGATATTAATATGAATGGTATATTAGAAATGCCTAGGCTAAATAGATATATGCAGTGCTGTTGTTGCTGTATTGGTCCCAGGATATTAGAGAGAAGATGGGTGAGGTAGTATCTTTTATTGGACCTGCTTCTGTTGGTGAGAGAGACTAAACAGAGGGATTTCTATTCTGTAGTGCAGAACTGTTCTACTGAGGATATGCTATTCTGGATCAGTCTATGAGCACAATAGTTTATGAGATTCAAAAGCTATCAGGCTAATTATAATATCTGTAGTAGAAATTCTTTGAAATTGCTGGATTTACACTAATAATGAATTTTTCCCTAGAAGTTCAACTATATCTTCACTACAACTTCCTTGCTTTTGGAGGACCACTGGGATATGTAAATTATGTTGTTGACTTCTTAATATCTTTAATTGATGGATTGAAAGTATTAACAAATGCTTCTTGTATTCAAAAGGTTAATTAGTCATTGTAGCTCTGTATTTGTTAATAATAACAATACTTTCAAGTTTAATGGTCTCTTCATAGCTCAACTTTTACTCCTTTAGCTCTGTTATGTCAGTTTCACTAGCTTTCTGGTCTGGATATGGTTTTCTGGACTAGACAGGAGCTAATTTATAATGGTAATAAAGACATTTTTTAACAGCAAAACCTTCCAGGCTACCATTATAACAAAAATGGTCACAAGAATACATGTTGTTGTTTCTTTTGCTTGCAGGTCTCCTTAAAAAAACAAACAAACAAAAAAAACCCCTCCCCACCAAAAACTGAATATAGTTGCATCCCCTAAAGTGATCAGCAGTTATCCTTCAGTCTCATTAGGGACATTATGCTATTACTCTGCTACACCCCAGCCTTCAGAAAATGACCTGACACATCAAGAATTCCTTCCTGTCTTAGTGGTGTCTCATTCCCCTGTTTTTTCCCTCCCATTCGAGAAGAGATTCCAGCTTGTGCACTTTCTTCTCATTCTGTCTTTCTGTTTATGGAGCAGAGAGTTCAGTTCTTTTCTACAGCAGATTGCTCTCTGCACAAAATGACCTGACAAGAAGGTCAGAATGGTCCATCATGATCATCTAGTCTGACTTCCTGCATATCGCAGGCCACAGCACTCCTGTAATAGACCCATAACTTCTGGCTGAGTTACTGATATTCTCCAATCATGATTTAAAGACTTCAAGTTACAGAAAATCCACCATTGACTCTAGTTTAAAGCAGCAAGTGACCCATACTGCACAGCTGCAGCGGAAGGTGAAAATCCCCTAGGGTGTCTGCCAATCTGACCTGCAGGAAAATTTCCTCCTGACCCCAAATATGATGATCAGTTAGACCCTTAGCATGTCATCAAGACCGACCAGCCAGACACCTAGGAAAGAATTCAGCATAGTAACCCAGAGCCCTGAAGCATGTGGGATGACAAATGGGATTAACGACTCTTCATAGAGTCGGGGGTGGCAAGCCGGTTATGTTGAAGGAGAACTTCAGGGGGGTCCTTTTGTCCCCTCACTTTTTTGTCCTTCCTTTTCGATGTCTTTTCTTTCCTTTGTATTTGCTTCCCTAGTTTTCTCTTCTCCCTGCTAAAATGACCATTGCACACCATATAAAGTAGGAACTTTTCAAAAATAGATGACTACTCAAAGTACCTATCCTATTTAATAAGCATTTTGGGCCTTGTCTTTGATTACCAATGTCGCCTTCTGTTGTACCTTAGAATTCAGATGTCTTAGTTTTAGATATGAAGTTGATCGCAATACTCTCATTTTCAGCTGCAATCATCATGAAGAGTTGGGAAGACTCTTTTCAGCTTTTGATGTTCACTGCTGCTCCTAATTGGATATGTCTGTGAGGAGAATGAAAGGCTAAGCATTGCTTAGAACTGGTGCACTTGTTTAATGAACATGAACACTGTGGTTTTCAGCATTTAAAATGGTTGGATAAATTTTATCTTCCCATTTTAAAGCCCACTGGGAATGACTGCACCAAATATAGGAGTCTTTATTGGGAAATGCGTGGTTTGTTTGTTTAATCTTACCAATAAACTTTTGAATTCCATAAAGGATTTTAAATCCATTTCTGAAGGGATTCAAACTAAATATTTGCTTTCTGTTCAGTCTCCCTTCCTCTCTCTTTGTTTTACAGGAATCTTTGCTTATCTGAACTACAGAGTACCTCGGACTCGGAAGCAGATATTTGAGACTCTGATAAAAGGGCTACAGAGATTAGAATACAGAGGCTATGACTCTGCAGGTATCTAAACTTAGTTTTTGTACAAATGAGCAGTTGTAAATAGGATTATGCTAACTACTTTAAATTTAAGATAATATGGCTAATACTTTTAATCAAAACTCAGCATCTTGATTTGCACAGTATTCTCTCAAGCTAATTTTATACCATTGCCAGGAGAGAGTCAAGATAAATTATTTTGATCATTTAATCTCATCTTCAACTTTCCTTAGGACTTCAAGGGCTGAACACTTGATTTAATCAGGTGTTCATCTATAATTGAGGTGTAGATCATGTAATCAAAGCAAACAGGATAAGGGAACACTGTCTACACACTATAGGGTTGGGTTTGGGGCTTTTTTTGGGTTGGGGTGGCATGTGTCTTGTTTTGGGGGGGAAATCAAGGAGGCTTATTAAAATGACCTATAACTTGTTAATGTCACTAGGCAAAATCTAGCTGGGGGTCCTTAGTTAGGCAAAATTCCTGTTGACACTTCAGTGGGAATTTTGCCTGAACTGGGGATACAGGACTTGCCCTAGTCTAATCTACAGGAGTCCAGTAATAGACTTCAAGAGTTTCTCTTTGGAGGCTAATTTTGAAAAGAGCCATGCCTTTGCATGTGCATGTCGGTCTCATCTCAGGTTGGACATTTCTTATAGACTCAGATTTTAAGGCTAGAAGGGAACATCATGATCATCTAGTTAAATTCATTTCTTAAGTAGCTGACACTTACAGATGTGTCTTCTGAATTCTAGGTGTTGCCATTGATGGAAATAATAACGAAGATAAAGAAAGATACATCAGACTAATCAAGAAAAGAGGAAAAGTGAAGGCACTAGATGAGGAGTTACACAGTAAGTGTAAAAATCCTTACATTGGCTTTGTATGTATTGCTGGTATTGAGAACTCCTTAGATCTCATTCATGTAAAAACATTACTGCTGATCGCTGCATTGTATAACAGGCATTAGATTGGAGTGAGTGGTCTGTGATCAGCCACACTGGCTGTCACAAAGTAAATCCGTCTTCATGCTCCAAGTGTAAAGCGGCATTCTTCTTGTTAAAGTAAAGTTGATGGAGGCCTCAATCCACTCTTCATTTTTGGGTGGCTACCATGCTCCTTGAAATATGAGCTTCCTCTTGCCAGCAGTCGTATACTTAATGGACATTCGGCAGCAGGAATGGCAGAACATGGACTGTTATACAACAGAAACTCTTATTAGCACTAAAGCAACTGGCTGTCTTCACAACATCGGTTTTATATAATGCTTCTGTAACCCACACACTTCCTGGGTGTGGAGTTCTGTCCCATCTAGTGGCAATGACACCACTGAGAGAGAGTTAGAGAAAGAGACCCTTTCTGATTGCTCTAGCTAACAGCCAGTTGACCTTTAGCTCAGGCATTAGAGGCTGAGGCACTAAGCTCCAGAGGTCCCTGGTTTGATCCCTCCTGCTGACCACCGGGTTCTGTCCGTGTTCCACTTCCATCTATGAAAAGCAGAAGTCACATTTCAATATATCTGCATTGTATCTTATAGTAATGTGAACTTTTGGCTTCGTGCATAACTGTTAGAATTGGTTGAAAATGGTTCTGCATTAGCAAATAAAGGTTTTAATCACAATAACTTGAACCACCCAAAGTTTAGTGTCATGAAAGTAAATATTTAAGGTTTTTTTGCCATCTTCTAACTGCTTTTTAATCTACTGAAATCTTAAAAATGTTGGGGGACCAAATTCTGTTAATCTTGCAGTTTGTGTGATTTTAAGATTCAATTTAAAGCTGTTAGTGAACTGATTTCCCTCTCTATAGAACAAGATGGCATGGACTTAAAGGCAGATTTTGAAACACATTTTGGAATTGCTCCACTCGCTGGGCAAACCCATGGAGTGCCCAATGCAGTGAATAGTCACCCTCAGAGATCAGATAAAGGAAATGGTAGGTATTCTCTGTACCAATCTGGAATCCTATTTGAATTTGAAATGTCACCAAAGACTTCAGAATACAGTGGATTACTATAAAACTGATTTATGTGTGTAAATTTCAGATAGTCTGAACTCGGTTACCTGTCAAACAGAAATTTCAACGAACAATTTTGTGAATTTTTCTGAGTTTGGCAAAGCAGTAATTGCTCAAATAAAACATCCCTGCATCTAATAGTCTTAAGTGAAATTTGTGTCATGCTTGAGGAAACAAGTGCAATTAAATCACTAAGGGTATAAATTGTTCTACAAATATTTGTATGTATCAAAATTTCAATGCAACTAGCCATCTACTCAGACATAATATAGAAATACATCTTATCATGTAAAAGTAATCGTTGGTGTAACTGCATTTCGAAGGGATTAGACTGAGGATGAATTTAGCCTGTTGGGGGGACTGTAAAATGCTTAAAAATTTTCGTAATGAAGTTTGAGCAATCTATTATGTCTGAATCCTGATTGGCTAGAAAAATTCTAAGGGCAGATCTACACTTAAAACACTCCACAAGTACAGCTGCACTGCTCTAGCACTTCAGTGGAGGTGCTACTACACCAATGGGAGAGCATCTTCCCTTAGCATAGTTAATCCACCTTTGCAAGAGGTGGTAGCTGTGTTGATGGGCCAAATGCTCAAAAGTACTCGCCCATCAATAAGCCTCCTTGATTTTCCCCATAGCATACTAATCTGTTTAAAAATCTTGCTACTTATTATGGTGCCTAAATGGGAACTGAATTCTTTTGAAAATTTGGCTCATAATGGTTTTTATTTTTAAAGAAGTTACTTTATTTTTAAATCTTCCCTTACTGTCAGTCACCCCCCAGGAGTGAAAATGGAATTACCCTATTTGAAAACTTCTGTCCAAACAATAAAACACCCAAGTTTCAAGTGTCCAGCTGCATTAACACATTCTTTGATTGAGACTACAGTAGCCAAATGGCCTGTTGTCTCTTACAAATGTAATGATTTTTGGGTGGTGAATTTTTAATTGGTTTACAAGGAGTTTAATCATTGCTCAATCTGGCTAAATTGTATATATTCTATCTAACATAATTGTTAATATCTAACAAAACACTGTCCATAATAAACTAAAGTTAATAAAGATTACTGTTAATATTAATATCTAGTTGCAATATTTAATCTCAGAAATTGAGTGTGATCTCTTTAAAGAGGGCATCAGACCTCTTTTTGAAAAAGATCACTCTTCTCTTCCAATTATAAACCAATCAAGCTGTTTCTCCCATTGGTTGGCTGGGAAGGTGGGGGGGGGAAGAGATTGACAGTTTCTATTCTGGGAAGTGCTCCAATACTACTGTGGTGGTGAGGGCTGTATAACTATCTTGATACTTAAATCCTATAAGGTTGTATTTTAAAAAACAAAACTCCTAGGATTTTGTAGTTCACTCTGTGGGCGCTGCGATAAATCTTGAACTTAAAGCTCTGGAAGTAACTAATGTATTTTGTGACTTTAAGCTTCTGACTTTAATTTTGCATGTGTGGAGTTTCACATTCGTTTTTTTAATTTGAATGTTCCCTTCAGAGTTTGTAGTTATCCATAATGGAATCATCACAAACTATAAGGACTTGAGGAAATTTCTGGTAAGTTTATGGCAACTTGAATAATTATAAAACTAGAAAATACAAGCAAACACGTACAGATGTCTCACAGCATCTGCATAGTGTGAATTACAATGTGCATGCAGTATTTCATTTAAAAACTGTATTATAATGGAAGCTGCCTAATAAGGATACCCAGGAACAGATACAATGCAGTGCATTTCTGGCCCTTTACATGGCATGACTGGTATTGTCTGCAAACCTCTTCGTACATTGTTGCTCATGTTCTACCCTGCACTGTTATAGTTAGTCTCTTATCTTAATACTCCTTTGAAAATAATGCTATTATGTTTTGTTATATCCTTACACTTCGTTCAGTGACAAATATATACCAGCCCAATGTGATCCTCTGTTTGAGATATGTATCTTTCTGGTGAGACACATCAGTTAAAGGCACTTGTTGAGTTCCTGTCCTGAGGAACAAAACACTTACCTTGCCTTCAATATATAACATTACAGGAGACCAAAGGCTATGAGTTTGAATCTGAAACTGACACTGAAACCATCCCAAAGCTGGTCAAATACATGTATGATAACAGAGAGACTGAAGATATCAGCTTTTCAGCCTTGGTAGAGAGAGTTATTCAACAACTGGTAAGTGTGGGAATTCCATCTTTCTGTGTGAAGGGGGACTTCTCATGGTGCTATTCGAATATTCTTCATGAATTTATTAAATCCACCACAGAATTAATTAAAAGATGCTGCAAATAACTTTTTAAACTTTTTTAGTGATTTTTATAGAGCAAGAAATTAGATTAAAACATTGGAAGCTTGAAAAACTCAAACTTCGTTAGCAGTATTTTAAAGCAGTAAGGGGCGTGTTGCTGCTTTTTGCTAGACTTCTTTATGTTTAAAACACAGAGAGCTAGTTAGGGGACTGGTGAATCCATCTGCATAGACTGCCTACCCCTTCTGCAGATTTTGCTTTTGAGCAGTTCCATACCCCGCCTATTTCATACTGTCCCTGTATGTGAGAGTCGGGAGATAATCTTGGTAACGTGGGGCAGGAGTTTGCTCTTGCACAGTATGGTACTTTTCAACTTCAAAGCTCTCTAACAAACATTCTTATACAAGGCTGCTTCTGAGTCTGGTGTTTTAAAAAAAAACAAAAAAAATGGAGCCCCATACTTGCACTTGATAGTAAGGAAACTAAGTAGTAGGACCTGAACTTTGGCCTACAAACTTGGGAATCATCCCATGTACATCCTGTATTGCATAACAAATTTGTATTACATTTCTAAATCTTACTGAAAATCTACAGCTGTCAGTTTTTGACTCTTAAAGTTGTTCATGAAGAGAATTGACAGTCTTTTGTGTGTATGGGATGGGATGGGAGAGGGAGAGTTCTCCTTTTTCTAATCTTTCTGGCCGTTTGTAGAGTGCATGTTTGTTTGCCTTGCATTTATTCCATTACTTCCTGGCTGACCCCTTCAAGGGGGCAATCTGACTTCAGGAAAAGACTCCAGATAACCTAATGAGCTAGACCCAAGAGGCTCCTCAGGAAGAGAGTGGGCCCAGATTAGTGCAGAATGTGACTCATTCATGTAACTTTTGGGGGGATTTTCCCTTTTTTAATCATTTGTTTGTATGGTTTCCAGGAAGGTGCTTTTGCATTGGTTTTCAAGAGCATCCATTACCCAGGTGAAGCTGTTGCCACCAGGTTAGCAAAAATCCATTTTTTTTTTTTTAAAAACCCATTTTCTTCATTCGTGGTGGTCTGTAATATAAAATCTCTGATCAGTAAAAATATGGGAACAATCACTTCCATATTTAGCCATTTTATTTTCTAAATAACTATATAAACATTATTCAACCAAATGCAATTTGAAAATAGAATTAGAAAAAAATGAAATATAAGGAAACATGACTAATATTATGATGAAAATACTGCATCTGTACATGACATCCTGTATGTTCTTGAGCTGATATAGATAATGGTTGCAAACTGCAACTCAAATTCCCTCTGAACACTTCTTTAATTGCCATTAAATCGATTTAGAGATCATGAACTATTCATACTTTCTAAAACTACAGAATTCTAAAGGATTAAATTGTTTCATGAGTTTCATTTTGAAAATCTCTGTTATAAATGCAGCCTTGGTTGTTGAGGTAATAATGGTGTAAAACGTGAATTAGCATTTTTGTAAACACAACTGAAAAGCCATCAGAACTTGACAAACAAGACTTATTCTTGATGCATGTAACTCGGTTATTTTATAGGGAATTGATGTATTGTATCAAGAGAAGAACTTACTAAGGCAGACACACCATATAGGAAAGGCTATAGGTGTGGAATTTCCTAGGTATGCTGTAGAACAGTGGTGGGCCACATGCGGCCCATCAGGGTAATCTGATTGCGGGCTGCAAGACATTTTGCTGATGTTGACTGTCCACAGGCATGGCCCCCCACAGCTCCCAGTGGCTGCAGTTTACCATTCCTGGCCAATGGGAGCTGCAGGAAGCAAGGGGCCGCAGGGATGTGCTGTCCGCCGCTTCCCACAGATCCTATTGGCTAGGAACGGCGAACCTCAGCCACTGGGAGCTGCGGGGGGCCACGCCTTCGGACAGTCAATATCAGCAAAATGACTTGCGGTCCGCAATCAATTACCCTGATGGGCCACAGGTTGCCCATCACTGCTGTAGGGTGTCATTTGAAAAGCTCCGTTTACCTTCTGTATCCAAAGTGCTTTTAATGGGTATACTTGCTTTACTGTTTTACAACAGACCAAAAATGGGGAGAGGGCTTGTGTGTGCTTCCTTCATTCTGAAGAAATATTGTGAATAGGATATTCATTCAAGCTGGCTAGAAGCCATTGAGCTAAAATGTTACACAAACACTGATCTCTAGCTTTAGTCCAAGAGATAAAACTCATAATAGTGTTTACAAACTCTGCTATTTCTGAGTAGAAAAGCAACTTTCAGGAAAAAGCAAAGGCAAGCAATTTACAAAATAGTAATTCATGTTTTACACAACTGTTACCTCACTTGTCTCAGATTGCTTTTTACAGTACAGCTATGTAGCCAACAGAAGCAGTGGCATTCCTTTTGCTATAGGCATGGAGATGAAAAAACTAATGTAAAAGTCTCCTCTATGTTTTGGAACACATAAGCAAAATCCTATAACTGTGTTGGCAAGCAGAATTTTCCATGCCAGTGTTTATCTGAATTCCTTATTTTAGTGTTCTCTGAAACTGGGTGCTTTCAGTAATATGTGGGGAATTTTTAAAAATGAGGAACTCAACATAGTTACTTTTAATTTGAGAACATCTCTTTAAACCTTGTGGATCTGTATGCTGACTTTTTTTTTTAATTAAGGTTAAAAAAAATTGACTCGTTTAAAGCGTATTCTAGTGACTTTATGTGGTATATGATCCATCTGGCTCAAAAAAGTGATAGAATTTTGCCTTGCCTCCTAACATCGCACAAGTCCATAGGCACAATAAGTAGGGTCCTGAGTTTGAGAGGAAGAAAGGCAAAACAAATCCCTAGTTATACAATGCTCTCTTACACTTCTCTGCCTCTGAAATGAGACAGCAGTAACTTTATATGTAGAAAAGAAGAGCTTCTTGAGTGTGTAGTATAAAGGGATTTGACTACTGCTTTAAAGATTCGCTCATATACATCTCCGTATGTGCTGTGGAGGAGAGTAGCCTAGATGATATACTGAGGGCAATCTCTCTTTCCAGCAGCACTTGGCACTCATCAGCTGCAGGAAGGAGGGAGGGGGGCAGGACCTGTAGGGCAGAGCAAGCCCTAGGCATGAGATACTGCCATAGGGGCTGCACTGGCAACCTGGGGGTGTAACCATCTAAGATTATAACATAAGAGGGGTGGTTGTAGGTGGGGAAACTGTGGGTTACAGTTGAATCATTCCCAATATATTATGCCACAAGAGTGTGGTTGGAGCATCTGCCTCCCTATGGAATAGGAAGGGGTGTGGCCTTTCAACTCTGCAGATGTCTATTTAACCAGTGAACCTACCCCGTATAAAGGATTTTCTAGCTAACTTGCTCGTCATTGGATTCACAGGCGAGGGAGTCCTCTACTCATTGGAGTTCGCAGCAAATACAAACTTTCCACTGAACAGATTCCTATCTTGTATAGGACATGTAAGTTATAACTAGCTTATCTGTTTGTTTTTCAAGATGCGTAACAAAAACAGAGCAGGATTTTCCTTTAAACATAAATTAATTTCAAGTCATATTAAGTCCTTTAGAAGAGAAGAGGTTAACTTCTGTACTTTAAAACAATCAACAGATGCTCAAAGTGAGTTCTTGCCTGAAAATACCCGTTTTGTATTACTGTTTAATGTCCATTTGAGAGTGGGGTTCCTTAAATGCAGGGTATCTCCTTGCTACCAGGTAGTCTGGACAAAATACATGGTCCTACAGAGTATTCAACTCAATTCTAAGAAATGCAGGTTTCCTTTTAGAAATGGTGATCATTGCTTTTTTGTGATATCTTGAGTGGTGTAGTTCATAACCTATTTCAAACTGGTTGGGTTCTGCATTTCAGATTGGTCTATATGTTGGACTTGTCTGATTTTATTTACTCACTAGGCAACTTTGAGAATGTGAAGAACATATGCAAGACCCGAATGAAAAGACTGGATAGTTCTACCTGCCTTCATGCTATTGGAGATAAAGCAGTAGAATTTTTCTTCGCTTCTGATGCAAGGTAACAAGCTCTTGTATTTTTTGGTTTGCCCTGTAGCAGTGACAGTCAGTTTTTGACACCTTATCTGTTGGTTCTCTGCTGTTCTTTTGTGATTTGGAGGTAGGCTGTTTTATCATGGAGATTTGGGAAGCCCAACTGGTAACTAGTCTACTTATTTGATAAGGGTGGGAAAACTTGTACCAGAGGTAGGAAAGATCTTTTAATAGAACACCACCAATTTTTGAGCTGTATGCTAGTGATGCTTGCCAATCTCTAGCCTTTCTGCCTCTGATGTAAAATATATCTAATGCAAGTCATCAAAGCAAGTTTAAGTTGCAACTACCAGCAATGTATGTGTAGCTGGAATGGAGTGTAGCTTTGTTTTTTAATCCTACTTCTGCTGCCCATTGAAACATTGTTCCAAATATAAATCTGTCTCTTCTCTGTTTGCCTGTCTTTCTGTAGTGCTATCATTGAACACACCAACAGAGTAATTTTCCTAGAAGATGATGACATTGCAGCAGTGGCTGATGGGAAACTTTCTATCCATCGGCTAAAACGTTCAGCTAGTGATGACCCCTCTCGAGCCATCCAGACTTTGCAGATGGAATTGCAGCAAATCATGAAAGGTAAGTTGGAACATCTACAAATATAGCCTATTCAGAGGTGGACAGTCTTCCTGATATTGGAGCGTGGTGGATTTATACCCCAAGAAAATTGCCATGGGATCATATAATGACTTGCACCTGTGTCTAGGACTTTAAAGTCCTTCCTGGAAGCTGGCAATCCCAAGGGAGGATAGGGAGTGCATGGTACTACCTGCCCCTGTAGATGATGTCATTAAATTTGTGCCCTATGTAGGTTTTTTTTTTAAGTTTTTAATGTGTTCAGTACTCATAAGCCTGGACCGATCTGACAAAGCTATAACACAACACATCAGAACTTAGTTTCTTTGTAATCAATTTCTGTTCACAACTTCCTCCAAAACACATTTATTAGATTGTCCTTTTTAGGGAAAACTAATCCCGTTAAATGGAGCAAATGGACTACTCTTCTTCCCTGCCCTATCCCTAAATCTCCATCCAGGCACAACTTAATGCTTTATCCAAACCAGCATACTTCTACAGGTCATTCTAAAAGTTGACTCTGTAATTGAAATAACAAAAACAACTGAAACCTTAGTGTTTGTCTAAACAGGTAACTTCAGTGCATTCATGCAGAAGGAAATCTTTGAACAACCAGAATCTGTTGTCAATACATGAGAGGCAGGGTGAATTTTGAGACCAAATCAGGTAGCTTGGAATAGTCTTATTAAGTTTTGTTGGCTTATTAACACATTGGCTTATAATAAAATCCCTTGCTGAAGTATACTTTTTTCTTTTTGTTGGGGGTGACTACAGTTCTGTTGGGTGGTCTGAAGGACCACTTGAAAGAAATCAGAAGATGCCGCCGACTGATCATTATTGGCTGTGGGACCAGCTATCATGCTGCAGTAGCTGTACGTTCAACCCGCTCTAAAATATATGGCATACTTAGCTTTGTGATTTAGAGAACAGCTTTCTTTCCTAAGCCTTGGTATGAGAGTCTGAAAATATGTGTATCTACCTTCCCCTTCCTCTGCACCTGACACTTAGTGTTAAACACTTTGTTTTAATGCAGATTTACTATGATCTACCATGCCAGAAATTAAACTTCTGCTCTTTGATGTTACTTATTGAAACTGATCAGTAATTACAGCTGCCCTATCTTCTATAACAGGAATAAATAAAATCTTTACCTTACTAAGTTTTGTAAATATACTCATCCTTGTCTTCCCCCCCCCCCCACTCTTAAACTATAAAGTATTGATGTGGACGGCAGTATTAAAAAGTGTCTTTGGTGCTTACTGACTATAGACCCGACAAGTGTTGGAAGAGTTGACAGAGCTGCCTGTGATGGTGGAACTTGCTAGTGACTTCCTGGATAGAAACACGCCTGTGTTCAGGGATGATGTGTCCTTTTTTATAAGTCAGTCAGGTGAGTTGCCTTGACTATTCATCCCTATCTGAATGGAGGCATGTAGTAAAGTATAAAAAATCCAATAAATAAAACTTGTTTCTGTCTGAATGTCTTAATTTGAAGAAAAACAAGGGAGGAGAATAATTAAAGGTACCAGAACTCAATATTGGATGCAAATCTTGCTTTTTCAAATCAGTGGCATGAATCAAAAGTAGAAACAGCTTGTGAACAATGCTGAAGTGAGGTTTCAGTGTAAAGGTTTTTACTCATGTTTACAAACATTTTCTGTTGTGCACAACTGGATTCAATTGGTTAGAGCCTGAGGTTACCTTGAATATGACAGATTTAAAGTTTCCCAGTGCTCTTGCTGTGCTGTTTTTAAATTTAAATGTCAAACTGCTTGTTCTGTAGGTGAAACTGCAGATACGCTTATGGCCTTGCGGTATTGTAAGGATCGTCGGGCTCTAACAGTTGGCATTACAAACACTGTGGGAAGCTCAATATCCAGGGAGACTGACTGTGGTGTACATATCAATGCAGGCCCTGAAATAGGTGTGGCAAGCACAAAGGTAACTCTATTTACTGTGGCTTTTTATACCTTTCCTCTGTGAAATCCAATCAAAATGTTAATATATTGGTAATTAAGATTTAGATTGCATTAAGCAGTCAAGTCTAGTAACGTGTTTTTTGTCTGTAGGCTTACACCAGCCAGTTCATCTCTCTTGTAATGTTTGGCCTCATGATGTCTGAAGACAGAATTTCTTTGCAGAGTAGGAGACGGGAGATCATCAGTGGGCTGCAAATGTTGCCTGGTATATTTGAAGTTCATACTTTTTTACTATTCCAAGTATTAGAGCTCATTAGTGCACTGAGATGTTCCCTCATTCTGGAATACAATCCTTGAAGTAAAGTGTTGATATTAACTTGATTTCAAATAGTACATCTGTCTCTGTATAATCCTTTCTCCTGCTACCTGTCTTTTTAAATCACAACTTGCAATGTTTTTTTCCTATGGCTTCATGAAAGATATGCATAATAAGAAAAACTGATTGTTGTAAAACTCTGAAAACTGTGAAGCTTACTCGTACTCGGAGCTGTCATATAAATGGACACCAAGTAAATAAATTGGAAAACCGAGAAATGTCTTGCTCTTAATGTAAATTGTAGTGAATAAGTTGGTTTTTTTTTTCCTTTTTTTTAAGGATATAGGTTCCTTTTAAAGTAATTTAGAGTATTTACTATTTTGTTTAAATCATTGCTGAAATAAATCAAGCTTATGCAAAACAGGTTCCAGAGAATTTTGTAAAGTATATTTAAAATACTAAATGGATCATGTGGAAACTAGATCAAATAGGAACTTTTAGAATTCCAGTAGTCTCTCTCCCACCTTCATAACTTTGCAGTTTTGTAAATAAGTTTAAATTCATATAATTGAGTCCACTGTTACTGCTTCATTGAAACAGATTTAAATACTGTCAAGCTAATAAACATGGAATAATGGCATTCATGCTACATTCTTTTTTGTTTTATTACCTGATAGAGATGATTAAGAAGTCTTGTCTTTGGATGAGAAAAATACATGACTTGGCCCTTGAATTGTACAAACAGAGATCGCTCTTGGTTATGGGTCGTGGCTATAACTATGCCACTTGCCTGGAAGGAGCATTGGTGGGTATGCTTTTGAAAACTTAAGGTCCTATATATACAAGTTACTTTGGCTATCAACTTTTTTATTTCTTTCACTCCCCTTCCCATTGCTTTTTTTGCTCCATCTGCAAATGTAACTGTATACTGGCAAACATAATGTATAGTGATTTTAAAAAATTCCAAAAACATGTATGGCTAAGGAAAAAATGGTGTGAACCTTTTATGCTGCACCATCGTTGCAGTAAACCTCTTTCACTAGGACTATCAGATAATACAGTATGTCTGGTCAGAAAATGATCACCATTCTCCAAGACTTGATTGATTCTAAATATAAACCTGAGAACTGTCTGTAACTCTGGCCATTTTTAACACATCTCAATCTGTGTTGCAAATTTCTTTGACTTTACCTAGTCACTCCTACCCCATCTGGATATTTTTTTTTTTTTTTTGCTCCAGTCAAAGACTCCCATTGATTTGTGTCAGACATAACTCATGAAATGACTACACCACTTTTATAGACCTGAAATTAAGATAAATTTGCCAAAAATAAGTTTGGGAGTTTGTCTTAAAATGAAATAAATCCATTTCTGAAAAGAGCACGTTAAAATTAACCCGTTACCTTATTTCCATGTTTAAACAGTTAACATTCACATTTGTATCTGTTTTTGCCCTCTGAGGTTCGTTCTTGTTTTGCCCTTAATGCTCTGACATTTGCTTTCTAGAAAATCAAGGAGATCACGTACATGCACTCCGAAGGTATCCTGGCAGGTGAATTAAAGCATGGACCACTGGCTCTTGTAGATAAACATATGCCTGTTATCATGGTAATTATGAAGGATCCCTGCTTCACCAAGTGCCAGAATGCACTGCAACAGGTCATTGCTCGACAGGTAAGTTTGTCTAGTGAGCACTATCATATGGAGAGATGTTCTGCATGTTGAAATATGATACTACTGATCACACTTCAGAAACAGAATGTGATGGTGGTTTGTCTAATCATCAAATCAGATGCATTTACCATCTGATTATAATATAACATTAAAAGTTGACACCAGTGGTGAAGAGTGACTTGTAAAAATGTAGTTGGAATAATAATAAAGCTATATATGGTGCTAAAGTAAAATCTTATTAAATTAAAAATACCACCATGTAAACAAGCACCTAGTTTCCTATAAAATAAACCTGCACTGACATTTTTCTTTCTATATGTTTGAGTAATGCTTTCAAAATATACTATAGATATTTCAGAAACCAGCAACATACAACAACTTTTTTGGGGGAGTATGTCACCACTCTTCATAATTACATTTTATTTATAGGGTCGCCCAATTATTCTGTCTTCTAGAGAAGACACTGAAAGTTCAAAATTTGCATACAAAACTATAGAGCTCCCACACACAGTTGACTGTCTCCAAGGAGTCTTGAGTGTTATTCCCCTACAGCTTCTTTCATTCCACCTGGCTGTTCTTCGAGGATATGATGTAAGTGCCTTCTATATTTAGGTACTGCAGTTAGAGAAACATGCTTGTGAACTTCCTCCAACCACCCTAAAGAGAGGGGAATACTTAATGTATTTTAACAAGGGAATAACTGTGCTCTAGTTAGTCAAGATAGAATTTCAGTACAAACCCCCTAACTTAAGCTGCTTTTAACTGGAGTATAAAAATTCAATTTTTCTAGAGTGAAATTGAGCAAATGATCTGTCCATTAGACAGAAGTCTGCACTCTATTTTCAGGAAATACTTCCAGGTTAAGTGAAATTTATTCAAGGAGCATGTGTGATACACTTTCATAAAATTTACTAAGAACATGGACCTCGGAATGGTGACCATTCTTGGAGAGTCTGTTCCAATGCCTGTCTTAAATTTTATTATATGACAGGGTGTTTTATCATAGCAGGGGTGGGCAAACTATGGGACAGATCTGGCCCCTCAGGGCTTTGGATCTGGCCCGCAGGACTGCCCCCCGTGGTGCCGCAGGCCCCACGCCGCTCTCAGAAGCGGACGGCACCACATCCCTGTGGTCCCGGGGCAGAGGGCTCAGTGCATTGGCCGTGCCTCCAGGCACTGCCCCCCATAGCTCCCATTGGCCAGGAACAGGGAACCATGGCCAATGGGAGCTTTGGGGAGGTACCTGGAGGCGTAGCAAGGGCAATGCGTGAAGCTCTGTGCGTCCTATCCCAGGGCCGCGCAGGGTTGTGGTACTGGCCGCTTCTCGGAGCAGAGCGGCACAGCATGGGGCCAGCGCAGGCAGGCTGGGAGCCTGCCCTGGCCCCAGTGTACGCCACTACCACCCCAGAGCCACTTTAGGTAAGTGGCGCTGGGTTGGTGCCCAAACCTCTCCTGCCCCCAACCACCTGCCCTGAGCCCCCTGCCTGTACCTTGCACCCCTCCTGCATCCCAACTCCCTGCCCTGAGCTCCCTCCCACAGTCTGCACCCCCACCCTGAGCCCCCCTCATACACCCTGCACCCCTCCTCTGCCCCAATCTCTTGCCCTGAGCCTGTTCCTGCACATTGCACCCCCTCCCACGCCCCACATTCCCTCCTGCACCCCAACCCCCTGCCCTGCATACAGTTTCCCCACCCAGATGTGGCCCTTGGCCCAAAAAGTTTTCCCACCCCTGTATCATAGTAATGCATATATTCAAGGAGGATGGATTATAAGGCAGCTTTTGACCTTTTTAAATCCAAAAAAAAACAACCCCTCAAGACTTTTTGAATTAATATTCTTGTGAATTTATAGGTGTTAGGACAGATGGGCGGCAGAATTCATTGTTGCATGCATGTGTGCACACAAATTGAATTAATTCAACAAATATAGAAGATTGCTTTAAGTACCATATAATGAAAATCTGTTGTTCATTCCAGGTGGACTTTCCAAGAAATCTGGCCAAATCTGTGACTGTGGAATAAACAACCCACAATAGTGTGGTGGGCTTTTTGTTTTTGTTTTTCCCCCACAAAGTTCTAAATTTTACTCCTGTCTTTAATTGATAGTTACATGATAAGTGGAATGATCCCCAAAACTTTCCAGTTAATGGTACCCTTTTTAACTTTTTTTTAATGCTGTTTTAAAAGCTTTTGATGTGCCTTGTACCAAAGTGCTCTTGCTTCTGGCAAATGTTCCTCTAAATCCTAAAAATTGCCGAAGAAGAGAAAAATAATTGTTTACACAGGTATAATGAATGAACTTTTTTACTACTGTGCAATATATATAATATATACAGCTCTGGTCAGAGTAACTGTGAATATTTTTGGCCAACACTACTTAACTAGTTTTAAAGACTAAATATTTATAAGTACAATTGTATAGCTTTTTAAATTATTTTTTTTAGTATGTTGCTTATCTGTAGCATTGGTAATACTCAGAATTTACATTCTGGGCATGTAACAATTAATTTTTTTTGTGTATAGTCACGTTTTAAAATTTTTTTCTTTGAACTGGAAATCTGTGGCCTTTGAGGGTTTCCCTTCCTCACCCTTTTTTTTTTCTCCTAGCTTTTCTGGACACTTTCCATTGCACCTAATATTTCTGTTAATCCTCTTTTTCCTCACCCTCTGCTGTGGCTGAAAATTCCCAAAGAGACTTCTTCAGGCTTCAGATTTATTTAACTAAAAGTTCACCTAAACCAGATCAACAGTTTGATTCATGTGCAGTCCCACCTTCATCTGCATGGAATGTACTGTGCAACAAAATAAGGGAACTGGATATTTTCAAGTGGGTTACAATGCTTCTGTTAAAAGATTGTACAATCAAAGTCCTATGCAATTAAAGAAAATGGAGAATGTAAGCTCTTTGTGTGTGTGTGTGTCGTCTTTTTACCAGATTCCTGCCCATTCCAAACTGGTGACGAAAGAAATGAGTATACAATAACTACTCTTCAGTACAATATCTGCTTTTCCAGCTTTGCAGATACATTTTCTTAATCTTTGTACCATCAGAATATTAAAACAATCACTTATTTTTGCAAGAATGAAAAAATGAGTGAAGTGCTGTCCCAGGCTTCATTTTAGAGAATGATCTTGTACTTAAGACAATGGACAATATTTCAAAATCTGGGTTAAACTATGCTACAGGCTTTCTGTGTGGCATTGGACAAGTCACCTAATCTCTCTCTGCTTCAGTTCCTTGTTTGTAAAATGGCCATAATTTTTCCTTTCTCCCACCTTTGTGTGTCTTGCCTAGTTAGACTGCAGACTCTTACTGCATGTATGTACAATACTAAGCACAATAGAGGCTTCAGTCCCAGTTGACTTATTTCCTTTGAGGTACATACACAGCTAAGGTAAGCTTAATAACTATTTGTAGTAATTAACTTTGTACAAAAATACTGTCCAGCTCAGTAGATACAAGTAGAGTAGGAGTTAGAAAGGTTATATTTACCTCTATATTTGGCACTGATGCGACTGCTGCTGGAACACTATGTTCAATTTGGTGCCCACAATTCAAGAAGGATGTTGATGATAAATTGGAGAGGGTTCAGAGAAGTCATGAGAATGATTAAAGGATTAGAAAACATGTTTTTTATGGTGATAGATTCAAAGAACTTTATCTCCTTATCTTAACAAAGTAGATCTAGAAGTACCTACATGTGGGGGGAAAATATTTAATAATGGGCTCTGCAGTCTAGTAGAGAAAGGTGTACATGATCCAATGACTCAAAGTTGAAGCTAGACAAAGTCAGACTGGAAATAAGGCATACATTTTTGACAGTGAAGGTAACTTTACTAGTGGAAGAATCCACCATGGGTCATGGTGGGTTCTCCATTGCTGACAATGTTAGAAAAACATCAAATCTTGATCTTAAAAAGAGAAGCTCTAGGTATTATTTGAGGGACATTTTATGGCCCAGGTTATACAGGCCGGACTAGATCATCACAATGGTCTCTTCTGGTCTTGGAATCTATGAGCTTTGATAAGCACCTTAGAAATCTTTGGGTGCAGATTTGTTGTAGCCTTCAAAGGAGACAAAATATTGCATTCTCATTTGAACTCCCAGCTCTTTGTATTGTGTCCTCCTTTGATATGGCTGAGTTAGACATTTCCCACAATTTTAAACAGGAAGCCATTTTTACTACTTATAGTCATAACATTTATGCCTTTCATGTGAAGAAAAAAATCTCACTTGCACATGTAGCTTAAAACCTTTCAAAAATTTCCAGCCTCCATTTGACTCATGCCAACAAACATTTATGAACATCATTAAGCTAGGATCAACCAGACCTTGGTGTAAGAGTTGGTTTCCAGCTTTCCCTGTTGGCAAGAATCTTGGAATACTTTTTTCATAGTGAGTAGGCATCACAGATCCTGAAAACTACACAGGGTGCAGTGGAAATCCTTCTTCATGTTTTGGTATCGTATCGCACAGGAACACTGTTCTGTTTTGATACAGAAATTCTCAGTGTCTCCTCAAATGTCCTGTTATCAAATACTCCCCTTCGTCCTGTACAGTTGGATAACTGCAATACCGTATCATGGGAACTCGAGCCCAGCTGCTGATCAGCTTCTACACTGAAGCATGTTAATATCAACGGCAAATCCTAGCCAAAGTAGTCTCACTGATAGAATTCAGAAGTCCAGCTTTGAAGGATGACCTGATCTTCAGATATATTGGCTCTCTTTTAAAATAAGCAATGTACAATAGAATCCATTTATAGTGCACTACATCTGTAGTTAAATTCTTATAGCAAACATGAAAATGAGTGTGTTTTTTCTTTTGGTAATATAGAAAGTTATACCTAATCTTCTAATAATTTCTGATCTTAAACCAGGGTGGATTAAAAATCAATAACTTTAAAAAAAAATAAAATAAAAAAATAGATTTTTTTATTGAAATTGGATTTTTTATAAAGCTTTTTTCCCCTCAAAAACCATTTAAAGATTGATGCATTGTATCTTAAAGATCTCATCATGAAATAGGGATTATAAAGTCTAATTCTATAGTAGGAGACAATATATTCATGTAATGTTTAAGAAAAGTTTTGTAAATGAGTTCCAATAGTTCATGGATTAGGGACCCAATTTTATGGGGTTCCACAGGCTTCTATATAGATTTAGGTTAATCTTTCTATCTACCCAATGGGACTCAGTGCTCAGTCTAGAACAGGGATGGGAAAACTTTTTGGACCGAGGGCCACGCCGGGGTTGCAAAACAGTAGGGAAGGCTGTGCCTCCACAAAGAGCTTGGCCTCTGCCCCCTCCCACTTCCCACCCCCCTGACTTCCCCCCCCCCCTCCAACCCGGGCCAGGAGCTCAGGGACCAGGCAGGACAGTCCTGCAGGCCAGATGTGGCCCGCAGGCCATCCTTTGTCCACCTCTGGTCTAGAAGATACCATTAGAGATGATGCTTAGTTTTGCAGTTCTCAAACTGGATTTGTGTCTCCAGAGGGGTAACATGCTTGTTAACAGCAAAAAAATGTTTTAAAATATATAGAGGTGAGAAATAGCAGACCTCAACTCTATTGTCCCTCTGCAAATTTGTGTACACAGAGTTAACCCCTTACCTCTCTCTAAAAGAGCAAAGTTTCAAGAAGTTCAATGAATAGAAGATTGTTGGGGGCGGAATAGATCTGGATAAGGAGAAGTCTGGAGATAAATGTGAGAAGCGAGGGACATATTCCTGTTTTGTTAAAATATTTGTTTGCTGTTGAAGGAAAAAAAAATCTAGAATACTTAATGTTTTAGTTGAATAAAACAATGTAAATATCTGTCTGGTGGTGTTCTCCTAATACGGCAGAGAAGAAAATCCTCCAAATATTTACGATTAACCTGTTGCATTGGAGATCACCTCCCAATGACTTCATAAATATCTGCTTCAATTACCTTTTGGTAAATGAAATAACCAACCAAACAATCCTTCATTTTCTGATATAGCTGTAAAACTAATTTGAAGTTTTCAAAATAAATCACTGTTTAAAAATGTATAGTGTGTACCTTCTAGAAATGAAACCTACATCTATCTGTTATAAACTTAATACATATTCCTCACAATCAACAAGAATGTATTTTTTTATGTAGAAAACCATGACTAAATCAAGTCTTTCTGATGAGTGATTTAAATCAAATAATCCACCTTGTCTTAAACTATACATACTTGCAAAAATATTGCATTCCCCCTTTAACATTATGTAAACATAGTTTTGGATTAGCACTATTGAGGAACTATTATTAACCTCAAGGGAATGTAGTAACTGTAAGAGTGAAATACTCTAAGGTGTTGTCACATCAGAACATTCAAAAATTACCTTAACTCAAGTTTTTGATTGTGATTTTAATGGCTCATGCATGTTCTTTTAAAAAAAATATTTTTTGTATATACATACGCAATATCTCCCTGCAGGGTTGCTTTTAAAGAGAGATATTTTAAAACGTACACAGTTTAATGGCTTGATAGTGGTACAATAGTTTGAGTAGTTTCTGATAAATAGTTCTTAAGTGGGGTTTGTTTTACTTTTCAAAACCCTTTGACTGTACTTTTTTTTTTTTTTTTAAGGCCTGGATGTCAATGACATCTGTTGAGAACAGTATTTTTTGGCAGGTGGTGGAAAGGGCCTCTTCTGTTTCGTGAGCAACTAGTTTTCTTTGCAAAAAAGTGCAGTATTAAGGCAAGTTGATAATTCATCTGTAAACACACATTAATTCAGGTATTCAAAATGGTTTTTAAAATTACAGTGAGGGGAGACTAGGCAGAGGTCGAAATGATCACTAAGAAGGCACCACCCATTGAGGGTAGATTGTGTCAAGATTCTCCCCCCCCCCCCCCCCGCCCTTGGTCAGTAGTTATAAACAGCAAGCAGTGCTAAGGGTGAGGTGTGGAAGAAGAGCAGGCTTGTAATGTAGATTTTTGTTGGGGGCGGGGAAGAGAGGCCCAAATATTTCCCTCACTTACTTTGCTTTCAATGCTCAAATCATCCCTTACAATAAATACATAAATCATGTGGCATTCTACATGAATGCTGGAAATTACAACAGCTATTCATAGTCTTTTTAATTTGGGGGAGGGGGAGGAGGATGACCTCCTGCCCCTTCTCTGTAGTAACTAAATATGGCTACCATGTGTTACAGAAATAACTGGAAAAAGAAAAGGAGTACTTGTGGCACCTTAGAGACTAACAAATTTATTAGAGCATAAGCTTTCGTGAGCTACAGCTCACTTCATCGGATGCATTGGGTGGAAAAAACAGAGGGGAGATTGATATACACACACAGAGAACATGAAACAATGGGTTTATCATACACACTGTAAGGAGAGTGATCGCTTAAGATAAGCCATCACCAGCAGCAGGGGGGGGAAAGGAGGAAAACCTTTCATGGTGACAAGCAAGGTAGGCTATTTCCAGCAGTTAACAAGAATATCAGAGGAACAGTGTGGGGGGGGGAGAAATAACATGGGGAAATAGTTTTACTTTGTGTAATGACTCATCCATTCCCAGTCTCTATTCAAGCCTAAGTTAATTGTATCCAGTTTGCAAATTAATTCCAATTCAGCAGTCTCTCGTTGGAGTCTGGAGTGGCTCTATAGGGGCAAAGTGGTCATGTCCCACCATCATCTCCTAAAAACATCAATGGAAAGCGACCACAGCATGTTGTGATGCAACGAGCACCCAGTGACATCCTGACAGGAGGGGATGGCATCACCTTGTGGCAATACGAGGGTCCCCCATGACTTCACCTCATGGCAGTTTGGGGTGAAGGGTTGACATCACTGCCCTGACAATGGTGCTTTACCCTGAAGTGAGGGTGCCAAGCATCTCCTAATGGCATTGGGGGGGTGAGGTGATAGCACACTGATTACATCACAATGAGGGGGAGAGCATAACATCGAATGATGCCATCAGCACGAGGCGGCAGCGAGCGTGGCCGGTCCAACCCCATAACCTCCCCACCTCCACTGCAGCAGCCTCTCGCGCCTCCTCTTCCTTATGTAGTGCCTAGCGGGTCCCGCCTCCACAGACTGATTGGCTCCGGCCGGCGGGCGCTGAGCGGTGATTGGCCAGTGTGGCCGCTCGTCAGCGGGTCCGGACCTGGCGCGGCCCCTCAGGGGGCCGCGACGAGAGGCCATTGTGGCTAGGGAGGCCTGGGGAGGCGGAGGAGTGAGGCAGCTACCGCGTCGGGATCCAAGCGCCGAGCCTCAGGAGCAGACGGTGAGGGAGGGAAGGAGGAGGAGACAGCGGCAGGGGGAGACGGGGAAACTGCGGCCCGGCGGTTTCTGTAGCCGGGCGGAAGCGGGGAGGAGGGCGAGTCTCCAGGCCTTGGGGCCAGTTGTCAGGGGACTTGAGCCCGAGCCCGCCACCCCCTGCGGGTCCGGCTCGCCGAGCCCGCTCCCCTTAGCGCGGAGCGGTCACCGGAAACTATCCCTCTTGCCCCTCCTCCGCCGCGTTGCCCGGCGGGCTGCCGCTGGGGCTCGGCCCGAGGCGCTGCCCCTGGAGCTGCCCGGCAGCGGGCCGGGGCTGTGGTTTCGCCACACGGCCGCCTCTCGCGCCGCGTTCTGTCAGAGCCCAGGCCCGCCGGCCCGCGAGCTCCTGCCCTCGGCTCGCACCCTCAGTCCCGCTGCGGGCTGCCGCAGAAACCGTCTCAGGTGAACGCTCGCCCGCCGCGGGGGTGGGGGGTGCGCGTTAGTAGCCGGACTATGGGATGTGGGGAAGGAATCCCCCCCCCCCCCCACGCGTGTAATAAACTCTATGGGAAATGCATTGTTAATAGGCTTCCCCAGAGAGCCCGAGCAGCGTTTATTGCTCAGTGACAGGTCGGGTACTTAAGGACTGTTCCCTGCATTGAGATGTTGGTCTAGTTGTCTTGCTTCTGTGCATGGGCCCCCTGGTTTAAAAGGAGCACGTCTTCTCAGGGCAACTGGTGTATTATTGTCAGGATGCCAGTCTGCGTTTCGGGAACATTAAATCGGTATAAAAGCCCCCGGCATCTTGAGCAGCAAACATTGAGTATGACTCAAAAAGAAAAGGAGGACTTGTGGCACCTTAGAGACTAACATATTTATATGAGCATAAGCTTTCGTGAGCTACAGCTCACTTCATCGGATGCGTATGCTCCAATAAATTCGTTAGTCTCTAAGGTGCCACAAGTCCTCCTTTTCTTTTTGCGAATACAGACTAACACGGCTGCTACTCTGAAACCTGTCATTGAGTATGACTGATCTGGAAAAAGGTGTCATCGCAAATAATCAATTGGCAGTGTTGCTCCAAAGTGTAAAAATGTGATTAAAAATTTACCTATCAACATGACTTAAGCTTTCTCTTTGCTAAACCAGAATAATTTCACAATCAAGATTTTTTTTTTTTTTTAAAGATGCACTCTTTAAATCTGTTAAATCACTTCATGGCAGTGTAATCTGGTATAGAAAATACACATTTGAGAGCCCTCTCAAGTCTTGCCAGCCCTGGGGAGCCGAGGTCCACCCTGGTGTCACTGGCTATACTGCTAAAATGTACGTTAGAGGTAGCTGCTGACGAGCCCTTTGCTTGGAGAATGAGTAAATCACTGCAGCAGTCTAGACGCTTTAGTTGCCAAACGTCTAATCTGAAGATATTTTGAATCTCTAGGAGTGTATACCATTTCATTCTAACAGCTTGACGTTAATTATTGGTTTCTTGTATTGTATGTACGTTACGTCTGTTTTGTTAGTAGCTGTCATAACTACTAGATTTCAGTAGTAGTTCAACTGAATAGATTTCAACACTAGAAGGGACCATTAAAATCACGTAGTCTGGTCTGACCTATTGCTATACAGTATACACCAGCAGTGACAGAACTTAACCTTCAGAACTAAGATGCTGTCTCGACTTACTGCTTTTCAAGAACTAATTCACTATCAAGGTTATTAGGTTAAAAACTGCTTATTCTAAAAAGTCTAACATTCCAGGGTGTTCAGAGTCACGATCGGGGCCAGGAGTGGGTCTGCAGCTGGGGCTGGGAGTGGGCCTGCGGTTGGGGTGCCAGGAGTGGGGCTGGAACTGTGGCCGGGAGCAGGGGGCCACGGGTGGGAGCATGGGGCCACGGGTGGAAGCAGGTCTGCAGGTTGGAGCTGGGGCCACGGGCGAGGAGCGGGGCTGAAGCTGGGGCAGCGGCCGGGAACGGGGCCACGGGCAGGACTGGAACTGGGGGGCTGCGGTTGGGAATGGAGCTGGAGCCATGGCTGGGAGCTAATGGCTGGGCCTGGGCTGTAGTAGGGCTGGGGGCAGAGCAGAATGGGGATCAGTAAAGTTACATGCTAGTGCATTTATGGTACAAAAAATGAGAGTTAAAAACAAAAAAGTGACACTAAGACTTTCCATATCTTGTCTCGGTGACTTCGTCTTTTCATTTATAATCTTACAAATTTTATCCTAACTACCAGTATTGGAATCTCAACCTGAGATTTATAAATCAAGTTATGATCCTTGAGATTCTTTGCCCTTCATTGCCAGCAATAAAGATTCTTTAACAAAAAACATAAACATCAATTTTATAGAAGTGCCTTTCTCTAGACCTGTATTTAGAGTGAAGTACTAACAGTAGTAATTTGGTATGGCTATGAAGTAAGCAGATGTGAATTGAAGATATACAGAAAATGGATCTGTTTAGTAAGAGCATGCCACTTTTGCATAGTCACTCTCCTGACTGTAATTACACTTTTAAATAGTGCATGTAAGCTAAAATGTATTCACAAGTTTACTGCATCTGACATACTATATTAGCCTTGTGGTTCTGGAACTTTACTTGTGGTTGCAACTAGTTGGAAAACAAAATAACTTTTAGATTGGACCACCCGGTCTATGTACGCTGCTTTTTTATGCACCATGTGCATATTTATCACTTTTGTATAATTCTTTTTAATTGGTAGTATATAATAGTGATTCATGAGACGTCAGTTTATGAAGATGTTAGTGAGATTGTCATCACTGTCTACCTTTCATAGTATGAATATCTTAGTTTTCTGTTTCTATATTGATAATTGTTTCACTAAATAAAATGAGGACACCAATAACTGAAAACTTCTGTTTTTTGAAATTGAATGTGATGCTAAATTCCAGTGGAATTTACCTTTATTCCCTTTACTTTTCATATCAGTGTTGGGCCTACTGATACTGGTCTACAGTCAGGATGTACGGAATATGCTTTCCATACCCAGGACATGTATGATAGGTCAAATAAGCTATTGTCAGTTAAGAGCCTGGTACTTGAGAGTCAAGAAATCTAGTTGATTGACCAAGCTGATGGTCTCAAACCCTAATCAAACCAGTTTCCAACAGTCAGGAGTTCAGAGAGCCTTTATCCTGGCTTCTAAATCAGCTTAATTTTAGGATGGTTTTATACAGTCAAATTCTGTCAAAATGCCATTTGAGCTCATAGCTTCCTCCTTCCTTTAATGCTATCAGAAAAAAAGTGTTCTTAACTCAAGTTAGCTAGCTCACAGTAAAATCCTGGTAAAGACAAGGCAGTTTGTATTCTTCACATGAGTTAGCAGGTTGAGTTGAAGCCTGTGGGCGAGCCTCACAGTTAGAAGTCTCTAACTTCATCTACTAATTTGTATGAAAACTAGAAACTGCCTTTTCTCTACTAGAAATTTGCCTCTAGTTATCAATACACCTTTTACTCCTGGGGGAATTCTGTATCACTGCGCAATGCAGAATTTTGCAGAAATTAACATGCGCGCAGAATTTCCTTTCCCCCACAGAAATGGGCTGCAGTGCTGCTAGCTGCCACTAGAGGCCACTGGACCCAACAGAGCTCAGCTGGCACATAGAAGTCACTGCTGGGGGAAGGAAGAGGGAGCTAGAGGGTTCCTGGCAGCTGCAGTTCCCAGCATGCCCTGAGGGAAGGAGAGGGTGGCACATCAGGCTGTTTCTCCCTCTGGATCCCTGGGCTCTAGGAGGAGGGGAAGACAGGTGTCTGGGCTGGGGGAGCCATGGCTGGGTTCTGGGAAGGAGGGATGTGGGTATCTGGGAAAGGGGCAGCCTTCTGGCTGGGCTCTGAGCGGGAGGGGGTGTGGGTATCTGGGCAAGGAGGACCCATAGCTGGGCTCTGGAGGGGATGGAGTGTGGGTATCTGGGCTGGGGGCCCCTGCAGCTAGGCTTTGGGGGGGAGCGGGTTTGGGTGTATTGGCTGGGGTCGCCACGGCTGGGCTCTGAGGGGTAGAGGTTGTGGGTGTCTGGCCCCCCGGCTGAGCTTGTGAGGGGGTGGGGGGAGTGGGGGTGGAGAAACAGGAACTGGGTTGTCATAGGGGTTTCTTTAACTCTCTACTCCTGGGGGAATCTTTGTGTACGTCTGTGTAGTTACTTGTAAAAAAAAGTTTGTATTTTGAAATAAATTTGCAGAACTTTGCAGAATTTTAAAATATTATGTGTAGAATTTTTAACTTTTTGGTGCAGAATGTCCCCAGGAGTAAGGACCTTTTTTTCCTAGTGAAGATAAGGCCTAAGGAGGGTCTGGCTCCTAATAGCAATAAACCCCTTTCCCCCCGTCATAGCCTTCTTGTAGTGTGCTGGGAAATTGTCCCATCCCTGTTACCCAGCCAGTTGCTGTAATTAGGACAAGTAGCTGTGATCTTTTCTTTACTTTGGGGTTTAACTTTGTCCTTGTCCAGTGCTAACTTTGCTCACCTCAATTCTGCTCAGTTGCTGACCACGGTTCTGCCACCCGCTCAAATGCTGAAGATCGGGGATCTTGCCTTTTCTCTGGTCTGCAGGGCTTGTCCATGCAGAGATTTAGTGCATGGCAAAATGGAGTGTAAATCTACAGCATACCTGGTTGCTGCACACTAACTATCCACGTGGCGACCCTTACTCAGAGAGAATAAGAAAGAGAGGGGATTCCTCAAGGCGATGGGGGGCTGAGAACCTAAAATTTGCAGAATTTTTTTTTCTTCTGCTGGTAATAGCTCACCTTAACTGATCACTCTCGTTATAGTGTGTATGGTAACACCCATTGTTTCATGTTCTCTGTGTATATAAAATCGTCCTACTGTATTTTCCATAGCATGCATCCGATGAAGTGGCCTGTAGCCCACGAAAGCTTATGCTCAAATAAATTTGTTAGTCTCTAAGGTGCCACAAGTACTTCTGTTCTTTTTGCAGAATACGGGAGGGAATGATGGAGAGAACAGCAATAAACTGCTTAATTTTAGGGAAGGAATTATGTTATAGGTGCTTGGATACTATGGTGATGATATTTTAAAGCTTTGACTACTAATTTAATGCCCCCCCTTATGTAGTTTAAAAAAATACCCACTTCATAGTTTGTATTCTTTCAGCTATCCCTCCTTAGTTTGAAAGTATGATGAAGATTGTCTTAATCCTCTCCCATAAAACAAAATATAAAACTAATGCTCTGAAAATTAAAATTATAGTAAAAATTGGAACTCTGCTTTACAGAGTTCTCGGAACTCACTGGTGTGACTTGGATGTCTGAAAGAGCTCTGGAAGAGGGAGGATTGTTCAAAAAATTCTGAATTTATCAACAATTCTCTTTATGGCTCATTATGAATCTCTCTTTATAACTTTTTGTAGAGTTAGGCTATTTCTGCTCTTTATTTAAATAAAGTTTAGTATTCTTTCAGTACCTGGATGTAATAAAGTACTCTCTTGAACAGCTTTTTAAATCGTATTAGGCCTGTTCTACAGGGTCACACACTTTGTTGCTTCGGTGGACTGAGCTCACTGACACACCAGGGGTTCTTTGCATCACTCCATTCCCTACACAAACTCCCGGTGTGGACTGTCCTGTCCCCCTATATTTCAGGGACTCCCTGCAACCCTTCTATCCTCTCCCTCATAGCAGGGAGTTCCCCCCCCACTGCTCCCCCCAACACCAGGAGCTATTGTGCTCCATATTCCTCCTACTCCGATACTTCAGTGTGCCTCCGTTCTCCCCAGCCCCACTTCCTTGCCAGGACTCCATATAATCTCTGTGTCTCTACCCATTGTCTCCCATTTCCCTCTCCACCATATGCCAGGGGCTTTGTGTGCCCCCTATTTCCCCCTTCCCCTCTGTTACATTGCACTCCATATGATTTTATGAAAATATGCTAATGAGTATGAATATAATGTAACTGGGGGAGGGATAGCTCAGTGGTTTGAGCTCTGGCCTGCTAAACCCAGGGTTGTGAGTTCAGTCTTTGAGGAGGCCATTTAGGGATCTGGGGCAAAAATTGGGGACTGGTCCTGCTTTGAGCAGGGGGTTAGACTAGATGACCTCCTGAGGTCCCTTCCAACCCTGATATTTTACGATTTTATGGAATATGCTTCATGCAAAAGGTCTCTTGTAAGGTATCGTGACAAATCTTATCTACTGAGTGTGGTCATCCTATTTCTATAAATGTATCATTCTTGTATCTAAAACTAGAAATATGAAATATAACTCTGAGGTCCTATCATAATTATGCAAAGTGTGGGCCATTAATGGTGGTTTGGAATCTTGATGGCTCCCATCAACTAGGACAATTGGTTGTAAATGGCTTGTTTACTTGCAAGCTTTTCTGTGAGTCAGGCCAGGAAGAATGAAGGCTTGGGGTCTCACAGGACATGTGACCATGTCAGCTGGTACTGGAATCCATCGTAAACCTGGGGCTTTTCCATTTAGAAGGAGGGGTGGAGATCTAGAGAGACAAAAGATTCGCACCTTGTGCCAAAGCTATATAAGGGGGTGGAACAGAACAAAGGAGGTTCCAGTCATGACAAATCCCCTAGTTGCCACCTGAGCTGGAACTAACAAGAACTGTACCGGGGAGAGGATTGGACCCAGACTAGGAAGGAATCTAGTCTGTGAAAGAAGCTTATTGGAACATCTCTGACGGTGAGATTTTATCTGTAATCACTTTCTTAACGTATTAGGCTTAGACTTGCATGTTTTGCTTTATTTTACTTAATGACTTTTGTTTATTAATTAACCCAGAGTATGTAATTAATGCCCAGGGGAGCAATCAGCTGGGCATATCTCTCTATCAGTGTTATAGAGGGTGGACAATTTATGAGTTTACCCTGTATGAGCTCTATACAGAGTAAATCAGATTCATTTGGGGTTTAGCTTCCATTGGGAGCTGAGTGTCTGGGTGCTAGAGACAGGAGCACTTCTTAAGCTGTTTTTCAGTTAAGTCTGCAGCTTTGGGGCACATGGTTTAGACCCTGGGTCTGTGTTGGAGCAGACTCGTGTGTCTGGCTCAACAAGGCAAGGTACTGAAGTCCCAAGATGACAGGGAAAACTGGCTCAGAGGTAGTCTCAGCACATCAGGTGGCAGTCCCAAAGCGGTTTCTGTGACCCATCTGTCACACCCTTCATGCCAGGTCCCTCATTCTCCTCTCCCATATAAGGAGCTCCATGTGCTCGCCCTATTTGCACCTTCTCCTTCACCAGTATTGTTTCTTTCTCTCTGGGGGATAAGTCATTCAGGTGGTCAGCATTTTAAAATCTATTGGAACAGAGCTAAAATGAATGATGTTATGCTGGAAGATTTTCATGGCTATCATCAGCTGGGTTCTTTAATCTGTAGACAGAAGCTGAAGCTAATTGGTCCGCTAATCAGATGCTAGGGGGCTCAGTGTATCCTCTAATGGAATTGATCAGATGTTGTATTCAAAAATTATCACATCACAGACAGATGAATGAAAATATCAAAACCAGCAAAAATGATATACTCTGGGTTTCAATATATTTATCACATTTCTGTAGCAATATGGATGGCTCTGAGCTTAACCTTACTTCATGGAGACTGCCATCTTTCATGTGACAGAGAAAAGTTTTCACAATGATTTCAACTGGAAAAGCACTCTACTTCTGCTGGTTTTATATAAATATATCATTTTATATACTTGTTTGTTTATAAAGAAAATATAAACAGTGGATTTAAACAATGGAAACCAAAAATTCCATACATATACAAACATTTAAAATACATGATGAAACATTCCCAAAACAGTGTTTAAAAGTATGCTTTTCTATTAAAACCAAGAGGAAAGCGATTATCTTCATTATCTATTCTGTCCGCCTCAGTGAATTAAGTATTTTAACATTTTTTAAATGTTAAATGGAATGTTAATTTTTTAAAAAGGCCAGTTCCAGTGGTTTTAAATCTTGAAAAGATTGCTGAATTTTTGCTTTAAATGTATTTCTATTTCAGCAAATGAAACTATTTAGGTTGCAGAGTCAAACACTTGAAAGTTAAAAAATGGCCAAATTTATGGTGACTTATGCAACCTTAATTTGACCCGCAGGTGCATGCAGCCTGTTCGCCGAATGGGAGGAAGGTTCTGTGGAAAAAAAATTGTGTGATAATGTAATTAAAGATCATAATGCATATGCACAAGGGAGCTCAATTAAGGTTTTTATGGGCAACTGTTAATGTGGCATTTTTAAACTTTTTCACAGTGCTTGAAACTTTGCAGCCTAACTAACATTCTTTTAACACTTTTTTGTATGTAATTTCCTAGGTGTGCTTTCTTAAAGAGAGACGTAAAACCAATTTTTTAATGGGTTTCATTAGCAGCAGCCGTGTTAGTCTGTATCCGCAAAAAGAACAGGAGTACTTGTGGCACCTTAGAGACTAACAGATTTGTTGGAGCATAAGCTTTCATGGGCTACAGCCCACTTCATCAGATGTATAGAATGGAACATATAGTAAGAAGATGTATATACATACAGAGAACATACAAAGGTGGAAGTTGCCATACCAACTCTAAGAGGCTAATTAATTAAGATGAGCTATTATCAGCAGGAGGAAAAAAAAACTTTTGAAGTGATAATCAAGATGGCCCATTTCAGACAGTTGACAAGAAGGTGTGAGGATACTTAACATGGGAAATAGATTAAATTTGAGTAATGACCCAGCCACTCCCAGTCTCTATTCAAGCCCAAGTTAATGGTATCTAGTTTGCAAATTAATACTAGTTCAGCAGTTTCTCATTGGAGTCTGTTCTTAAAGGTTTTCTGTTGCAAAATTGCCACCTTCAACCTCTCTGGTCACTCAATAACAGACTTAAAAGTGTTCTCCTGGTTTTTGAATGTTATGATTCCTGGTGTCAGATCTGTGTCCATTCACTCCCCTGCTTAGAGACTGTCCGATTTGGCCAATGCACATGTCAGAAGGGCATTGCTGGCACATGATGGCATATATCACGTTGGTAGATGTGCAGGTGAACGAGCCCCGGCTGATGTTGTTAGGTCCTATGATGGTGTCCCTTGAATAGATATGTGGACAGGGCTGGCATTGGGCCCTGTTGCAAGGATAGGTTCCTGGGTTAGTGTTTTTGGTTTGTGGTTGCAGGTGAGTATTTGCTTCAGGTTGGGAAACTGGTCTGTCTCCCAAGATCCGTGAGAGTGAGGGATCATCTTTCAAAAGTGGGATGCTAATAAGCAATGGTCACATAAACACCACCCTATACTGGAAACTTGCTGACTGCTATACTTACCTACATGCCTCCTTGATGATGCGCTGGAGAGATTTTAGTTGGGGGCTGTTGGTGACGGCTAGTGGTGTTCTGTTACTTTCTTTGTTGGTCCTGTCTTGTAGTAGATGACTTCTTGGTACCCTTCTGGCTCTGTCAATCTGTTTCTTCCCTTCATGAGGTGGGTATTGGAGTTTTAAGAAAGCTTGATAGAGATTCTGTCGGTGTTTGCCTCTGTCTGAGGGATCGGAGCAAATGCAGTGGTATCTTAGAGCTTGGATGTAGACAATGGATCGTATGATGTGGTCTGGATGAAAGCTGGAAGCATGTAGGTAAGTATAGCGGTCAGTAGGCTTCCAGTATAGGGTGGTGGTTATGTGACCATTGCTTATTAGCACTGTAGTGTCTAGGAAGTGGATCTCTTCTGTGGACTGGTCCAGGCTGAGGTTGATGGTAGGGTGGAAAACGTTGAAATCTTGGTGGAATTCCTCAAGGGCCTCCTTCCCATGGGTCCAGATGATGAAGATGTCATCAGTGTAGGCAAGTAGAGTAGGGGCATAAGGGGACGAGAGCTGAGGAAGCGTTGTTCTAAGTCAGCCATAAAAATGTTAGCATATTGAGGGGCCAAGGGGGTACCCATAGCAGTGCCACTGACTTGAAGGTATAAATTGTCCCCAAATCTGAAATAGTTGTGGTGGTGTACAAAGTCACAAAGTTCAGCCACCAGGTTTGCCGTGATGGTAACGGGGATGCTATTCCTGACGGCTTATAGTCCATCTTTGTGTGGAATGTGGGTGTAGAGGGCTTCTACATCCATAGTGGCTAGGATGGTGTTTTCTGGAAGATCATCAGAGGATTATGGTTTCCTCAGGAAGTCAGTGGTGTCTCGAAGATAGCTGGCTGGTAGCATAGAGCCTGAGGAGAGTCTACATAGCCAGATAATCCTGCTGTCAGGGTGCCAGTGCCTGAGATGATTGAGCATCCAGGATTCCCAGGCTTATGGATTTTGGGTAGCAGGTAGAATACCCCTGGTTGGGGCTCTAGGGGTGTGTCAGTGTAGATTTGTTCCTGTGCTCTTTTAGGGAGTTTCTTGAGCAGATGGTGTAGTTTCTTTTGGTAATCCTCAGTGGGGTCAGATGGTAATGGCCTGTAGAATGTGGTGTCAGAGAGTTGTCTAACAGACCTCTTGTTCATATTCTGACTTGTTCATGATGACGACAGCACCTCCTTTGTCAGCCTTTTTGAATATGATGTCAGAGTTGTTTCTGAGGCTGTGGATGGCATTGTGTTCTGCACGGCTGAGGTTATGGGGCAAGCGATGCTGCTTTTCCACAATTTCAGCTCATGCATGTCGACTGAAGCACTCTATGTAGAAGTCCAGTCCGTTGTTTCAACCTTCAGGAGGAGTCCACTCAGAATCCTTGTTTTTGTAGTGTTGGTAGGAAGCTTCCTGTGTGTTAGTGTGCTGTTAAGTGGTGTGTTGGAAATATTCCTTGAGTCAGAGATGTCAAAAGTAGGATTCTAGGTCTGCGTAGAACTGTATCATGGTTTGTGGGGGCCGAAGGAGAGACCCCAAGATAAGACAGACTCTTCCGTCGGGCTAAGAGGATAGCTGGATAGATTAACAATATTGTTAGGTGAGTTAAGGGAAGCACTGTTGTGGTCCCTTGTGGCATGTAGGAGTTTAGATAGTTTAATGTCATTTTTCCTCTGTAGAGATGCAAAATGTGTGTTGTAAATGGCTTTTCTAGTTTTTGTAAAGTCCAGCCACAAGAGAGTTTATGTGGAAGGTTGGTTTTTTAAGAGAGTTTCTAGTTTTGAGAGTTCATTCTTAATCTTCTCTTGTTTGATGTGTAGGATGTTGATCAGGTGGTTCTGCAATTTCTTTGAGAGTGTGTGGCATAATCTCTCTCTCTAATCTGTGTGATATGTTGATTGTAATGGATTTTTTACCTTCAGTCGTTTTGGTATTATGTCCATTTGTTTGCATTTGGAAAGGAAGATGATCAAGCGTTCTTAAAACTGCAATACCCACCTGGTGAAGTGAAGAAACAGATTGACAGAGACAGAAGGGTACCGAGAAGTCACCTACTACAAGACCGGCCCAACAAAGAAAGTAACAGAACGCCACTAGCCGTCACCTACAGCCCCCAACTAAAACCTCTCCAGCGCATCATCAAGGATCTACAACAGGGGTGGGCAAACTACGGCCCGCGGGCCAGATATGACCTGCGAGCTGTTTTAAGCTGGCCCGCGAGCCACACCATGTGGCTCGGACCTGCTCCGGCGCTCCAGCTGGGACGCTGGGTCGGGGCCGCACCACCCAGCTTGGCCCCGCTTTGGCACTCTGGCCGAAGTGCTGGGTCGGGGACTGCAAAACGCAGCTCTCGGAAGCCGTGGTGCGGCTCCACTCTGGCTCCTATGTGCTCCAATGGAAGCTGCAGGGGCAGTGTCTGCAGATGGGGCAGCATGCAGAACCACCTGGCCATGTCTCCGTGTAGGAGCCGGAGAAGAGACATGCCACTGCCTCCAGGAGCCACTTGAGGTAAGCACCGCTTGAAGCCTGCATCCCTCAGCCTCTCCCCATGTCCCAGCCCCCTGCCCCAGTCCTGATCCTCCTCCTGCTCTCCACTATCCTCGATCCCAGCCTGCACCCCCTCTTATACCCAAACCCCAATTTTGTGAGTATTCATTGCCCGCTGTACAATTTTTATTGCCTGGTGTGGCCCTCAAGCCAAAAAGTTTGCCCACCCCTGATCTACAACCTATCCTGAAGGATAACCCCTCACTCTCACAGATCTTGGGAGACAGGCCAGTCCTCGCTTACAGACAGCCCCCCAATCTGAAGCAAATACTCACTAGTAACTACACACCACACAACAAAAACACGAACCCAGGGACCAAACCCTGCTACAAACCCCAGTGCCAACTCTGTCCACATATCTATTCAAGGGACACCATCATAGGACCTAACAACATCAGCCACGCCATCTGGGGCTCATTCACCTGCACATCTACCAATGTGATATATGCCATCATGTGCCAACAATGCCCCTCTGCCATATACATTGGCCAAACCGGACAGTCTCTATGGAAAAGAATAAGTGGACACAAATCCGACATCAGGAATCATAACATTCAAAAACCAGTAGGAGAACACTTCAGTCTCTCTGGTCATTCAATAACAGACCTCAAAGTGGCAATTCTTCAACAAAAAGACTTCAAAAACAGACTCCAAGGTGAAGCAGCAGAACTGGAATTAATTTGCAAACTAGATACCATCAGATTAGGCCTGAATAAAGACTGGGGGTATGTGGGTCATTACAAAACATAAACTTAATTTCCCCAGTACTAATTTCCCCATACTGTTACTCGCACCTTCTTGTCAACTATCTGTAATGGGCCACTCTCGTACCACTTCAAAAGTTATTTCTCCTCCCTTGGTATCCTGCTGTTAATTGATTTATCTGGTTAGACTGACCTAACACTTGGTAAAGCAACTCGCATCCTTTCATGTATTTATACCTGCTCCTGTATCTTTTACTTCATACATCTGATGAAGTGGGTTCTAGCCCACGAAAGCTTATGCCTAAGTAAATTTGTTAGTCTCTATGGGGGGGCCACAAGGACTCCTCGTGTTTTTTTTTTTTGTTTTTGTTTTTGTTTTTTGCTGATACGGACTAACCTGGCTATCGCTGAAACCTGGAAACATGTATGATAACTATTACCTGTCTGTTTTTTGCAGGGTACCAGCAAAGAATTATGTGAATCACAGTTAAGGATATGTTGTGTTGATTAGAAATTATATTGCAAATTCTTTGCCTCTCTTCCTTCTTTGTATGAGGCAAAGAGATGACTGTCTGATTTAACTCTTGCAATCCAGTTAAGAATGAACTGTTCATATGGTGGAGAGAAGGGAGACTGGAGTTTTACTGCTTGTACTTGCCCTTAGACAGGTGTCTCCTGGTTATGTTTATATCTGTGATAATAGGCAAATAAATATGTCATCGATAGACTAGTAATTGGTCTTCAAAAACAGAACTGGATGTGATAAAACATGGAGACGTGGCTTTTCAAAAGATTTTTTTGTTGCAGAATTATGTGAAAATTTGTGGTTTTAGAAAAAATAAATGTTCAAACCCAACTGGTAATCCTTTTAGCTATACCCCTGTGCCATTGAACAGAATTTCTTGGAATGTTCAGAAATGTCCAAAAGAAAATAGCCTTCTGAATGTATCACATCAATCTTTATCTCATCAGTTTAGTAAATGAAACAGCTGAGACAATAGGTAACATGCTAGTTTAGAGAACCCTTTTTTTTTTTTTTTTTTTTTTTTTTTTTTTGACAAACTGCAGTTACTTTTAGAGTGTTGTTAGTTAGCAAGCACAGAAAGCAGTCCTTGAGACTGCTACTTGGAAGTAGTGAATATTGCACAGGCCTATCCTATTCTTAAAAGTTGGGTCAACATAACTATGTTGGTCGGGGTGTGTGTTTTCACATGCCTGACTGACACAACCTATGCCGACCCTAACTTCCATGGTAGTTGCAGCTAGGGTTGATGGAAGAATGCTGCTGTCAACGTAGCTACCATTGCTTGGGGAGATGGTGTTCCTACACTGTTGGAAAAACTTCTGTTTGTGTGGGCTGCATCTCCGTACACCATTATGCTGACATTGCTTTGTTAATGTAGCTATGCCAGCATAGTCTACATAGTGTAGAAATAGTCTGTATAGTGCATTTACATCTTATTATAGACTCTCCTGGATGCTGTATGAACCAAATTTGAAAAGGCTGGTGAGGAACTGTCTGGTAAATGTTTTTTTTTTTTTTTTTATTGGTTAGAGATTGTTTTTGTGAAAATCTTCTCTTTATTTTTAAATTGGTATGTTTTGGCTGTCTTCCCTTGTAACATGATTAATTTAGTGTTGGTACTTGAAATTTGTTGTACTTCACATGTAAGACTTCTTTCCATGATTTATATGGTTATAGATTTATTTCTAGTTTAGCTCTTGGAATTTCTCAATATTTTATTCTCAACTGAACATGCATGGAATTTTTCTTTCGTAGAAAGTTGGGTGAAAGGAGTGGAGTAGGAGATCTTAGTCTTTTTTGAAGGAAACTCCAGGATTTGTAGTTCTACATAATGTGACTTTTCAATAGCTCATTGACCACAGTAAAGTTTTTATTAGAACATTAAGTATCTGCAGTCATGAATCTTGCAAAAAGTAGGGCCTTTTGGTATTGATCACAGTCAAAGAACCAAACCTGAAAAGCCAAAAGTTGTTGCTTTTTCTTTTTCCCCCCTTCAAATTTTATGTTAAAGGTAATCTTACCCTCCAAAGCACTTGCAACCCCTCCAAGCTTGGTATTGTCTGCAAACTCTCTATGCCATTATTTAAATCATAAATGACGATATTGAACAGAACCAGACACATTACTGATCCTCACGGGACCCCATTCATTATGCCCTTCTAGCATGACTGTGAACCACAGATAACTACTCTCTGGGAACAGTTTTCCAACCAGTTATGCACCCACCTTATAATAGCTCCATCAAGGTTGTATTTTCCTAGTTTGTTTATGAGAAGGTCATGTGAGACAGTATCAAAAGTCTTACTAAAGTTAAGATATACATCTTCTGTCATTGCTCTGATCATCTCATCCCTTCTCTTGAGTCCCTTTATTGGCTCTGTGCTTCTTTCTGCATAAATTTCAAACTCCTTGAACACACTTTTATGTCTCTTTGCAATTCTGGTTCTTCCTGTTATCATGCCTTTTCCCATTGCTTGCCAGGCCACTACTCACAGTGCTCTACCCTTTTGTGTTACTGACTTCCATACCTGTTATCTGCTCTTGAAATGCACAAACAAATGTTGAATTTTGCCATGAGATTGCAGTCACATACAATAGTAATAGCATAACAACTCCAGGTATAGGTTTTACGTTCTCCCCCTTAAAGATTGCTGGTTAAATTACAGTCCCATGGAATGTTTTAAATTCTGCCGTTTTAATCAGTAAAAGAAAGTTGCTTCTTGGGGTGATGAAGGAAACAGTTGCTATATTTAGCAATGATTTCATCCATAAAGATTTTTCAAAAAGAAAAGGAGTACTTGTGGCACCTTAGAGACTAACAAATTTATTTGAGCATAAGCTTTGGTGAGGTGAGCTGTAGCTCATGAAAGCTTATGCTCAAATAAATTTGTTAGTCTCTAAGGTGCCACAAGTACTCCTTTTCTTTTTGCGAATACAGACTAACACGGCTGCTACACAGAAATCTTTATGACCGGTTTCAGAGTATCTTATTTTACAAGAACTGGTAGCTAGATAAAGAATGCTAAATTTGTTTAAATCTGTGAAGAGTCCATTTATTTTTGCCATCTTGCATATGTATACCTTATCTATTAATAATAAACCAAAGCACTAATAACAATTCCTGATGAAAAAAATCATTTACTAAATAGTATATGTATTGAAAAATTGTTATACAGAAAAGATTTCAATGAATTTTCCTGTTTAGAATAAACAATTGTTCAATATCTCTTTTTGTGTTTAAAGATCTTGAAAACTGTGCCAGGTCCTTGGGGAAAATTACATGACTCTGCAACATGAGTGACAGTAAATGTGATAGTCATTTTTACAGTGTTCAAGTCGCAGATTCCACATTCACTGTACTAAAACGGTATCAACAATTGAAGCCCATAGGATCTGGGGCTCAGGGCATTGTTTGGTGAGTAATACAAACTTTATTTTATACACAAACAATTTTAAATACAAAGCAAAATGTGAACATACTCTTGGTATAATGAAAAGATAAACTATATAGGTGCCAGAATATAAAATACAGGTTGTAATTAATACTTTTATCTCTTGCTACAGGATTATGAACTAAGCAGGTTCTACAATACCTGCTTGCTCTAGTTTCTAGAATTGAATTTTTGTTTTAGGAAACAAAATTTTAAATTTCTAGATATCTGCATAAGTTGTTAAAATGGGTAGCAAATTTCCTTCTCATTAACCATTTTATTTTTATTTCTAGTTCTTACATTCCCCATGTAGTTATGATATTACAGTGTAAGGTATGACAATGAGATGGTGAGAGATTCTGGGTTTTACTCGTTTCTTCATCCTGGCCCCCTTTTTCTCCCCCCTTTTATTCCCAATCACTCCTATCCATTTCTAGGAGCCATCAATGCAGTGCCTTGCCATTAACTGGCAGGATGAGGCAAATCAATGTCATTGTCACTCCATGGATTAACCAGAAAGGGATGCTGTGTGAGGGGTTGGGCTGGCCGTCTCTTCCTTGGTGTGTCACCTCAACTATGTGTCCAGCCTCCACTGCCCCAGGATGTGCGAATCGTTAGTCTGATCCTGAACCTTAGTCTCTTGTATGGCACCACAGCACTGGGCCAGCTTAAAGGTAAAACTTTTCAAATGTTTTCTAGACTGCAGCTATCAGCTCTACCCAGATTACCTGTCAGGCCCATATTTTATTGGGCAAAACTTATTTGGTACTAGCAGGAATGTGTAGGTAACTATAAAAGGATACCAGTGGTCTAGGGGGCAGAAAGGCATAGCAGGAATACCCGGGTATTGAGTTAGAGTAACAGCCCCTGGGGCTGTTAAACTTTAAACGTACAATTTTTTAAAAAAAAAATTTTTTCTACCTTTCATATATGTATGTGAAACAAATTTATTTAATCTCTCCCATTTTCAATGGTTGTGGATGTGTCTGAAATGCCATTGTCATGCTATTAGGCAAGAAGTAAAAAAAAAAAAAAATTAAATGGAAACTTTCATTCTTCTTTGAAATTTTTGTGTTTGAGTGAGGTATATGTAGTCACTACATGTTAGATATTAGTGATTAGGTTTATCTATTTATTTGGTGTATGCAATCCTGTTGAGCCGAGCAAAGCCAAGTTCTTATCAATGATGTTCAAGGCATGAAGACCTCAAGGAAATTGAGTCATTTATCAGTCCTCAAAAATATGTGCCATAGTTTGTGGCTGCCCACATTGACATAATGGACTGTCTCTAAAACAGTGATTAGGTAAACTTCAGTATACCGTTTAAGTTTTTTCAGATTAATGTATTTTTTGTTAACTTTCATTTCTTTATATTAGTATCAGATGGCATGAGGAATTTAAGAAAGAAATGACCACCCTTTCTTTTCTAAGTATGGTGCATTTCTGATCTGTCCCACTTCCCTGCTGCTACAAATCAGATTGCTCCCTCAAGGTGAGGTACCAGTGCTGTGGTCAGGCTGTAGGGTAGGAGGAGGGATGATCTGATTTAATGGTTTGGTCTGAGAATTCTGGATTGAAGAGGCAGGGGAGGAATACAAATCAGAGGTACACCATTTTTCATCTTCTGAAAACTGTCTGCCAATTAAAGAAGCAGCAGCTAAAACTACATCTTGTAAAATATGTATGGAAACTTGCCAAAAATCAGCATTAATAATCCAGTGCTTTCAGTACAAAAGAATGATATGGTTCCCTAACTGTTGTACTTCCAATTTGCTAGCTGGAAAGTTGTAGCTTCCAGGAAGTAGGGTTTTTTGGCTTTTAAAAAAAAATTTTTTTGGTTAATCATAAGGTTAATTTTAAAAAAATGTTTTAGTCTGTCAAAATCCATTTGAGCTCTGAATAATTGGTGGGGGGATTCCCATTACTCAGTTCATCATTTTAATTACAGGAGATTTGGAATTAGTTATTTCCTTAACAACATGAGAATAGGAGCAATGAGAGTTGCCCAGGTTTTACTAAGAACCAGTGTTAATACTGTTCCACTTTTCCTTTTGGTTGATATTTTATGTGCAAAGAAGTAACAAATAGTTCTAGTTGTTGGTGTTGGCTGGTAGAGGGAGTCTTTTTAAACCTCAAATATAAAATAAAGATTTTTGGAAGGAATTCAAAGAACTTGGTTCCTTCAGAGAGTGTTTTAACTCTCCTCCCTACCTGTTTAAGGGGACTAATCACATATTGTTCTTTTATATTGTAGACAAAGTATAAAACTCAGGTTTTCCCACCAAGATTCTGTTTCTTTATTAGTTTGTGACTATTAATGTATTTAAGCTTTTATGGTAAGACTAAATCTACCAACGTTTTACACACACCTTTCAACACGCTTTTTTCCCCCTAATCTTTTCTTTTCCCCCCTTCATATTCTTCCCTTTCCTCTCCAAATGGCTCTTTCCTATCGGGGGGATTTGATTTAAATCAAATTGATTTAAATCATGGTTTAAGTCACTAGTCAGGAAAACTTGATTTAATCATGGATTTCTACAAAAAAGAGCATTCTTGTTGGTTGTTATAACCTTAATACATATTCTTCACAACTCAGAGATGTAGGTTTCATTTTTAGAAGGTACACACTATACATTTTTTAAAGTGATTTATTTTGAAAACTTTTCAGATTAGTTTTACAGCTATATCAGAAAATGAATGATTGTTTGTTTTTTTTTTCATTTACCAAAGGTAATTGAAGCAGATATTTATGAAGTCATTGGGAGGTGAACTATCTCCAATTCAACAGGTTAATCATAAATATTCGGAGGATTTTCTTACCATGCTGTATTAGGAGGAGAACATCACCAGACAGACATTTACATTTTTATTTAACTAAAACAAGAACGTTGTATATTCTGGATTTTTTTCTTCAACAGCAAACATAAAATATTTTAACAAAATAAGCATATGAATTTTTGAATTTAGTTAAACATTCAAGTTTTTTAAAATCAGGATTGTTTTTGTTAACTATTTTAGTTAAAGACAATTTAAAAAAAAAAACAACCCCAAAGTTAAATAGACTATGTCAGCCAGGTCAACATGAGAAACTTAAAATATTGGCTTCTGCAGCTAACTCAGTATTTAGCCTTAGATGGAGTTTACCACCAGCTTTGGGTTGCATTCCCAAGCAACCCGATCCCAAGAAGACCCGGTCTCGGAGTGCTGGGGGCCACTACCAACCTCACACCGTCCACGGGCACACAGACCCCACCCGTTTTACATCTTCATGGTTTCATACCCTAGAGGGTGGGGTCCACACGCCTGTGGATGGTGTGAGGCCGGTAGCGGCCCCCGGCGCGGCGGGACCAGGTTGTCTTGGAGTCGGGTTTCTTGGGAACGCAGCCCAAAGCTGGTGGTAAACTCCATCTAAGGCTAAATACTGGAACAAGACCGATAGTCAACAAGTTCTGTAAGGGAAAGCTGAAAAGAACTTTGCAGCTAAATCAGTCATCTTCAACTTCATTTTCCTGTTTGTTCATAATCTGGAGAAGAAAAACAAGCTTTCCTGCTTTTTCAGTTCCCAAACAATTTCTCAATTTGGAATGAATTAGTCCAAAGGAAGAAAATATTCGTTTTACACCAGTAGAAGAAGCTACTGCTGTTAAAAGTGGGATTATCACTTCAACAGTCTCTGAATCCAAGTGCTTAAGTGACTTCCACCAGTTCACTGGTGTGACTTTCTTAAAACATCATTAGCAAAGATATATTTCTTGAATGGTTCAACCTTAGCTCTGAAGTTTTATTATAGTTGGCATTATGGAGGGATGATTGCTGGATGTCCATGTCCTAGCCAATTCCTCTTCTTCAGCAGTTAAAGTTTGACCCTGGTACCAGGTATTGAGAATATTTGCAAGAAAATCAGCTGGAGATAGTGTTTGTCCCATTCTTTTTTTTTAATGCTTGTAATTTAACTGTCATTGCATATTTCTCTTTTTACGATCTCACTCAGTTCCTTCCAAATTTCAACAGCATCAGCAATAAAACAGCTATGCCCCTGCATTTTGTTCAAGGCTACAGAAATAGGCTTCAGGGTACTCAGCATGTGTTCAACATTTCTGTTAAGCCCAATGTTGAGAACTTTGGCTGTGAAAGTGCCATCTATTTTTTTCACAAACTATCATCAGATTAGGCTAGTTCTTAATATAGTGCTCAAAACAGTCCACTGCTGAGTTCCATTGCATGTCTTGTGGGAGAGTTAGCTTGGTTCCTCCCACTTTTTTCAGAGCAGCTTCTGCAGAGTGGTTGTTACGGAATTATTTTGCAATTTCAACAACATTAGTCTTTACTTCTGGAACACTGAAGTCTTTGGCTAGGAGGTGCATCAAATGAGCACTGCAGCCATATGTTATTAGCTTGGGGCTCTCTCCTAAATTTCTTATCTTGGATACATTGTCTGTGACCAAGCTGCATACTCGACATTTGATTTTTTTTTTTCACAGTTTGTTATAGCTTTTACTGCTACTTCTTGTAGGTATTCTGCTGTTTGCGCATTTCCTGATGTATCAATTGCTTCTGTAAGGAAGACATTCCATTCTTCTGTTGTCACACAAGCACATACATTGTGGGCATTGCTCCACCCATCAAGACTCAGGTTGACAATTTCACCCGCTAGATCTTTTGCACACTGCTCAATTTATCTTTCATATACTTTATCGAGCAATTTGCCTGCGACATCTGCTCTGTTGGGTGGACTGTATCCTGGTCTTAATGACTGAACAATGTTAATGAAGTGTGGGTTCTCAATCATATGGAAAGGAGAGTTTCATAAAGAAACCGGGCAATTTTTTCATCAATTATCTCTTTTTGTAATCTGCTGGTCTTATCACAAACTTATCTATGGTTATTTCTGGATGATGGAGATTTTTTTTTTCTTTTTGCTACAGGTGATATCCTGTGGATATGTGACATACATGATGTGACTGAAACACTATCATTGGCAGATAACTCTGAAACTATAGAAAATTATGGTGATCTTGATGGTGGATAGTCTTCAGAATCCTGTATGTTGAGGATGGATTCTCCTAAACAAAAATAAGTCAATGCAGTTATGTAATTATTATTACCATACTGCTCATTTAGTATACTCACTGCATTCACAAAAAGAAAAGGAGTACTTGTGCCACCTTAGAGACTACAGTTTATTTGAGCGTAAGTTGGCACGGAAATCCAACTTATGCTCAAATAAATTTGTTAGTCTCTAAGGTGCCACAAGTACTCTTTTTTTGTTTTTGCAAATACAGACTAACACGGCTGCTACTCTGAAACCTGTCACTGCATTCACTCAGTACTGCTTTAAAGGTGAAATTGTAAAAGGAAGATCTGCCTATTTATTTATTTTTTTTATCACAACTGCATCTAAAATGATAGTACTATAGAGTAACAACTATATTTTTTGCTCAAACATGAGAATTCAAGAATAGTCCAGAAGGAGGACAGGCAGTCCTTAAGAAAGAAGTATGGAATAAAAAAGTTTACCAACCTGAAGATCCTGCATGTTCAGACATGTTCCTTTCATCTTCTTCATCACAGCTTCCTCCTGAGAAGGAACACTTCTCATGATGTTGTTTCATTCGGGTAACCAGACCTTGCATTTATTTGTTACACTGTTTGCATTTTGCATGCATGCCCCTCTTACCCCCAGGTAGAGGAACTTCATTAAAATATTCCCAAACTGGGTCTCTTTTGTGGCCTGCTGCCATTATAGGTTTTTCCTTCTAGTGAGAGAATGGTATGGTAGATCTCAAATCAATTAAGGCTATACTCAGAAAGACCTCCAAGACTTCTGGAATATGCTGCTCCAACAGTTTCACTTTTGTTTCTGCTGTGTGTCTCTCCCTTCTCATATTTCTCTCCAGACTATTTCTCCTTGTCCAGATCTATTCCGCCCCCAACTATCTTCTATTCATTGAACTTTTTGAAACTTTGCACTTTTAGAGAGAGGTAAGGGATTGACTCTGTGTACACAAATTTGCAGAGGGACAGTGGGGTTGAGGTCTGTTATTTCTCACCTCTATATATTATTTATTTATTTTAAAACATGTTTGCTGTGAACAAGCATGTTATCTCTGGAGACACAAATTCTCAGTCTGAGAACTGCAAAACTAAGCATCTCTGATGGTATCTTCTATACTGAGCACTGAGTCCCATTGGGTAGATAGAAAGATTAACCTAAATAATCCATACAGAAACCCCTGGAGCCCTATAAGATTGGGTCCCTAATCCATGAACTATTGAAACTCATTTACAAAACTTTTTTTAAACATTTGCATAAATATATTGTCTCATACTATAGAATTAGAATGTATAATCCCTATTCCATGATGAGATATCTTTGAGCTATAATGTATTTTAATTAAAACTATCTTTAGGTCGGATTTTTTTGTTAAATGCTTTTTCAGGAAAAAAAACCTATTTAAATACAAAATCCCAATTTTTCTTTTCATTCATTCATTCATTCATTCATTCAAAATTGATTTTTATCCACCCTTTTTCCTATAGACTTTGATTTCCTGGGTCTCTTTTCTCTTCAAGTTCCCACCTCCCCCATGGACTCCCTAATTTTCCCTGCTTAGCTTCTTCCCTATTCCAAAAATATTCCTATATTAGGCCCCTTCAGGCAACCAAGCCATCATCTTGAGGATCCTGCTTTTTTCATTTCTGAGATGTTGGCTGTACCAATGTCTGTACTAGAGGAAACATTTCAAAATGACATATTGCATGGTTTTTAAACAGTATTACAAAAAGAGATGGCATAGATATCTTAAGACTTAAACGTATAGGTTCCTAAGATTAAACTGACTATGGGAGCCAAGTAATTTATTCTTGAAGAGTTGCTTTACTGAGAGTGATCACAAGGCATGTAATGCAATAACTTACTGTATATAGGTTTCAGAGTAGCAGCCGTGTTAGTCTGTATTCGCAAAAAAAAAAAGGAGTACTTGTGGCACCTTAGAGACTAACAAATTTATTAGAGCATAAGCTGTTACTGTATATAGTTTCTTTCATTCCAGTACCCTTCACAGACTAGTTGAGAGCAAAGGCACAGTGCCTGATTAATGGTGAAGATAAAAAGCCTTTATTTGTAAAGGACAGATAGTTGACAAGAACCATTCTTGCCCAATAATAATCAGATAAACACAATAGCAAATAGTACCTGACCTAAGGGTTTGTGTTGCGGCTTGTAAACTTTTTTGGAAAGGAGAGGGAACAGTCAAAGTGGTGAAATTGGCAGTCTACAAATTAATTCTAGCCTACTGTAGTTCAAATAGATATTTCTTTTTTAGTAGACAGAGTATTACTTGATTACCACAGCAATGAGCATTGTATAAATGCCTAGACAGAGAGATAGGTAAGAGTAGGGGCAGGGAGGATGTTAAATCCTTGGATCTTCCGGATGTGTATGTACTTCATATAAGGGCAGAAACTGGTATTTTGAATTTCTTTGTTAGTCTCTAAGGTGCCACTAGTACTCCTTTTCTTTTTGTGAATTTCTTGTGTACAGGGATGTAAATTAATAAGTCATGGTACATTTTTGCTCAATCTGACAAATGTCACTTCTTAAAATTGTTGTATTTCCTGATGCAGCTCTGATCATAAAATGATTAGTGATGTATTATCTTTCACATGGGACTGTAAGTGCATTCTTAGTCTGCATTATGGTTTGCTGTTCAAACAGAATGCTACAAAAAACCACTATTGCCAGTGGTGAATGCCCTAAACAGTCTTTCATCTGAATTAGAATTGTGAAGAATTCACACAGGTGGATGTTTTTTATCTCAAACATCTGTAAGAGAATCACTGTGTGATATGGGATGTTGGAAGAGTATCTCGTTCATGTGGAAGAAAACTTATTTAATAGACTTCCCATTATTAGCCCAGGTGATAAGGAAAATTAAGCAGATTTTGGTAAAATCAGACTTTCATAAAATTTTGTACCAATAGCAGTTTTCATCTAGTTGTCTGTCTTTTCCTTACAGTGAATCCTTCTAAAACTAGGTGTTTGAATTTAGAATGATAGGGAAGAAAAAATACTACTTGCTCAGTGGTCTGAAAAGTTATGATGTTTCTAACTGTAAACAAATAGTGAATTATAGAGCATTTGAAAATGAGTACTTGATTATGGTATAGGCCTTTTGGCTTTTTTTTAAGTGTCAGTTTGTAATACTACTAAGTATTGGAGTCCGTTGTTTTCCTTAATATATTGCAGTTTCAAACCTGCTTTCATACTGGTTAAACAATCATAAAACCTTTAACTCATTTCTTTCTGTTTGTAGCAGCTGACCGTGTTTCTTTCCTTAGGCTGTATGTACAGCATACACAATTTTAATTTGAAATATGTTGTCAAGGCGCCTCCTGTAGATCAGCAAACATGGAATGGATGAAAGGTGTGGCTACTGGCTTGCTTGTATCGCTACCGAGAGAGTTTGTCAGATTTGTGACCTGATCTCTGACTTCTGGAATAAAATGAGGGACTTTATTCCCCTTAAAATCATTCATGAATGCATTGCTGTTGGGGTAGTATATCTACTTGTGACTGAACTTGATGCTTCTGGGGGGATTCTGTGCCAAAAAATTAAAAATCTGTAAAATTATGTATATTTTGTCAAAATAACACTGTATAATCATGCCAGTTTCAATTACTTTGGTAGTTTATTTATTTAAATATACCTGTCAGCAGCTATATCTGTAACAATTCAGACAACAAAAATTTCTCCCCTGAGTAGAGAGTTAAAGAAACCCCTACGATAACCCAGTTCCTGTTTGTCTGCCCCACCCATACTGCTTGTCCCCCGGAGCCCAGCTGTGGGCGGCCCCGAGACCAGCATCCCCTCCCCCTCAGAGCCCAAGGATCCAGAGGGAGAAACAGTCTGTGTTTGGGTCCTGGGCTTGTATGGAGTTTCCTGCACACCGCCTCCTTTCTTCAGGGTATGCCTGGAACCACAGCTGTCTGGAACCCTCCAGTTCCCCCTCCCCCCTTGGCAGTTTCTTCTATTTGCAAGCTGGGCTCTGCTAGGTCCAGTGGCCCCTAGGAGTGGCCAGCAGCTCTGCAATGCCAATTCTGCAGGGAAAAAGGAAATTCTGTGCAGATCATTAATTGTGCACTGCACAGTGGTGCAGAATTCCCCCCAAGAGTAACCTGAGAATCATCAACCATTGTTTCATCCAAGTACACTTGTTTACTAAGCATCAGAGGGGTAGCCGTGTTAGTCTGTATCCACAGAAAGAACGAGGAGTCTGGTGGCACCTTAAAGACTAACAGATTTATTTGGGCATAAGCTTTTGTGAGTAAAAACCCCACTTCTTCAGATGCATGGAGTGAAAATTACAGATACAGACATAAATATACTAGCACATGAAGAGAAGGGAGTTACCTTATAAGTGGAGAACCAGTGTTGGCAAGGCCAATTCAGTCAGGGTGGATGTGGTCCACTCCCACTAACCCAAAATATACTGACCACTATACTTAGCTGCATGCCTCCAGCTTCCATCCAGGACACATCACACGATCCACTGTCTACAGCCAAGCCCTAAGATACAAATGCATTTTCTCCAATTCCTCGGACAGAGACAAACACCTACAAGATCTTTATCAAGCATTCCTAAAACTACAATACCCACCTGGGGAAGTGAGGAAACAGATTTGCAGAGCGAGACAGGCACCCAGAAGTCACCTACTACAGGACTGTCCTAATAAGGAAAATAACATAACACATCCGGCCATCATGTACATCCCCCACCTAAAACCTCTCCAGCACATCAACGATCTACAACTTATCCTGGAAAATGATCCTTCACTCTCACAGACCTTGGGAAGCAGGCCGGTCCTAGCTTACGGACAGCCCCCCTACCTGAAGCAAATACACACCACACCACAGAAAAACTAACCTAGGAACCAATCCCTATAACAAATCCCGCTATCTACTCTGTCCCCATATCTACTCTAGTGACACCATCATAGGACCCAACCACATCAGCCCCACCATCAGGGGTTCATTCACCTGCACGTCTACTAATGTGATATATGGCATCATATGCCAGCAATGCCCCTCTGCCATGTACATTGGCCAAACTGGACAGTCTCTACGTAAAAGAATAAATGGACACACATCAGACATCAGGCATGGTAACATACAAAAGCCAGTAGGAGAACACTTCAGTCTCCCTGGACATTCAATTTTAAAGTAGCCATCCTTCAACAAACAAATTTCAAAAACAGAATTCAAAGAGAAATTGCAGAGCTACAATTCATTTTCAAACTTAGCACCATTAATTTGGGCTTGAATAGGGACTGGGAGTGGCTGGCTCACTACAAAAGTAATTTTCCCTCTCTTGGTATTGACGCCTCCTCATCAATTACTGGGAGTGGACGACATCCACCTTGACTGAATTGGCCTTGTCAACACTGGTTTTCCACTTATAAGGTAACTCCCTTCTCTTCATGTGCCGGTATATTTGTCTGTATCTGTAATTTTCACTCCATGCATCTGAAGAAGTGGATTTTTTTTACCCATGGAAGCTTATGCCCAAATAAATCTGTTTAGCCTTTAAGGTGTCACTGGACTACTACTTGTTTACTAAGATAAGTTGATATTTTGTACTGATTCACAGAGTTAATATGTATAGCACTTTCTGTTTCCTAATACAGTGTTCTCTTGATTGGGTAAATATTGAAAAATGTCCACTTATTCATGCTGGCTGGGCAAAAAATACTATTTTAAAAACGTTTGCTCAGTTGTCTTCCTCCCCTTATGTATTCTATTTTACATATTCAAGCTTTGGCTCTGTGAACTATTGAAAATTACTTGATAATTGTGACTTCTTTCAACAAAGCAGTTACATAAAATAGGTAACTGCTAATAGACTCTAATTTTAGGTTAGAAATGTGTGTTAATTAGAATCTGGCACATAATCATGTCCACTCTACTCTTGAACAGTACTGCTTTCCCTGTAGGAGAAGCAATGATTTAATGTTGACAAAGTAGGTGCTATTTTATTTCAGTGTTGACGCTACCAAAGGGAAGACTATTGTGCAGGAGTACAGTGATATTATGGTGTTCTTCAGTCTCCTGCTATGTGTGCCCTAAAGAGGAAGAAGTAAAGAGAAGCTACTCACAAATAGCTTTAAAAATATTTGAAAAATATGTGGCAGAGCAGAACATCCATTGGCACTAACTGAGCAGCCAAAATAGAGAGTGGATCATATATGCTCAGAATTAGTTACTTGTGGCTATTGAGAACAAATTTGAAACTCCCCTGCAAAACTTGCTCATGTAAATGGAGGCAGAAGATCACTAAGAAAAAGTAAAGCTTTGAGATAAGAGCTAATCTAGTTGCCTATCTTTTAACTGGAAACCTTTCTTCCTAAAATCTGTGAATCCTATTATTTAGTCTGTGAGTTGGAGTGCCTTTCTCCCAACGAATCATAAAGCTAGAGAATACTGAAGGACGCAATTAGTAACATTAATTTAACTTGTCATATTTTGCAAGCTTCAAAAATGCCTTAAACTGCATACCTATAAGGGTCTCAGTGTCCAGAGCCCTGTGTGTTAGACGGGGAAGTGATGCACTGGGGCGTTTGGATTTAAAGTGAAGACTTTAGTAGTGCATAGTTAATATTTGCAACAGAAGTGCATCTACCCTAAAAGTAGTGCCAGCAGCACTGTGTGGAAAAACTCATGTAACCCAAATTAAGCATCAGAGAAACTTTATATTTCAAGTAAGGTTAATACAACTTACAGTTGGATTTTGACCAAAATGCTGGAATTTCTGCCCCCTATCTTGGAGAAGGTACTTTTGAAATTGTCAATAAAAATGCAGAGGGCTTCTGTTTTATACTTCAGTCATCACTGGTAAGGGATATGCAGGTTCCACTTTGTGTGTGAACAGAGACGAGAAGACATGAATATGACCAGGTTTGTGGATATGCATGGTTTCAAGCCTTGATTTCTTCTTGTTCCCCCAAAATATTTGCACTTACGATGTTTCTTTCAAAACTTTCAGTGCTGCATTTGATACAGTCCTTGGGATAAATGTTGCAGTAAAGAAGCTGAGTCGTCCTTTTCAGAACCAAACTCATGCAAAAAGAGCTTACAGAGAGCTAGTTCTTTTAAAATGTGTCAATCACAAAAACGTAAGTTTATTTTTCTCAAGAATTTGTTTTCAAATAATACTCTTACTAATAGTGAACAAGAGAGAATTAAAGTAAGCCTAAATTATGGAAAGGTCAAAACTGGTTAAATGTGGGTCAGAATTGGTAAATTATTGTAGATCGCAAAGACTATTCTGAAAGTTTTGACTTTTCTCAAGTACTCAAAATGTAAAGCAATGAAAGAGTGCTGGAACTTTGGTAACATATATTAATGTGTCTAATATTAAGCAAGAAATTTTTTTTAGTTAGACCCAATGTATATTTGGGTTTATGGGTGGGAGTGGGTACTTAGTTTCCTTTGAGTTTGGGAGGGGAATGAGGTTTTTGAATCAATGCAGCTGCATTAGTAGAACCTCCCCCCCACAGTCTAGGTCCTGCACCAGTGTAAAACTGGGTTGCTGCAATGCAGTTTACCCCAGTAAGTCATACTAGCACCAAGGCTCTCTTACCATGTTTCAGTGTGGATTTGCACATCCAGTGTGGTACACAATTGTAAGTTTCCCTGGTCTAAGCAACAAGGCTTTTACTGGCCTCCATCTTTCAATCTGTTTTTAAAAAAAAAACAAAAAATAGAAAAACAAACCTAAACAAAAAACAACCTGTGCTCAAGGGTAAACTTTGAGACAGACTCACAGTTTGACAGTACTTGCCTGTTAGCAACAGTGAGATGGTACTATGCTGCTGCTGCTAGCTTATCTGAAGAATATGGAAGATATGTTATGTTTTATTTGTGTAAATCTTGATTGAACTGGACTGCATAGACTTTCGGTCCTTCATCGGTTGAGACTGAGCCGATCATATGCCTTGCAATCTTCTCTTGTTCTGACCATCTTTCACCATGCTTGTCCATATCTCCTTGTTAGGAAATCATCCCACCTCTTTGGAGGCTGACCGCGTGGCCATTTCTGTTCTCGCGGATACCACTCGGATATACCTGCGGTCCATCTGTTGTTGCTGAGTCGGGCCACAAGTCCCGTCCACTGCATTTTGCTGAGCCTGTTTTCAACAACAACGTCTCCCACTCCAGACTGCTGCCCAAAAATGTTCGTTTCATCGCCCTCTGTGTGACATACAGTTGATGTTCTTCAATCTTTGTCAGCGACCATGTTTCTCTGCCATATAACATCGCTGGAGGCACGGTCGAGTTAAAAAGATTTGCTCGAGTTGTTTTGCTGATCTTTCCTTGGAGGATGTCCTTGATGTCATTGAATGCGCACCATCCAGCTTTTTTTCTGCGCGACAGTTCGCCTTTCTGATCCTGGCACATGTTGACTTCCTGACCAAAATAAGCGTATTTATCAACCTCTTGGATCTGCTCTTCTCCAAGAGTTATTTGGGTTCTTGGCAGAACATCTGATCTCATGTATTTTGTTTTCTACCAGTACATTTTTAATCCAACTTGACTACTTTTCGCGTTCAGTTCTTTAATCATTCTCTCAAGCTGGGCTGTATTTTCTGCTATCAGCACTATATCATCTGTGTACCCGAGATGGTTTAGCTGCTTGCCATTCATATTAATCCCACCTTTCAAGTTTGCTCGTCGAAAAACCGATTCAAGACAGGCTGTGAATAATTTTGGTGAAACTATCTCCTTGTTTCACACCTTTCTCGATGGGGATTCGAAGGGGAGTATCAAACAGCGATATGTCCATGCTGTAGCCAGAGTTCACTTCTTTTAGTAATGTGATATATTTTGCGCTGATGCCCTGTTCTGAAAGAGCTTCAAGAACGGCTTTAGTCTCTACACTGTTGAACGCTTTCTCGTAGTCCACGAAGGCAATGCACAAAGGGAACTTGTATTCCCTTGAACGCTCTAGGAGTTGATTTAGAGTGAAGATGTGGTCTATTGTGCTGAAATTCATTCGAAAGCCGGCCTGCTCTCTAGGTTGCTATTCATCCAGTTTTCGTGACAGTCGATTTGTTATTATTTTAGTGAACAGCTTATAGGTATGTGAAAGCCGAAAGATCAGGCGACAGTTCTTTAGATTTTCTTGATAGCCTTTTCTTATGCAGCAAGATGGTATTGGACTCTTTTTCCAACTGGATGGTATCTTCTGGATTTCCAGGTAGCGGCTGAACCTTTGGGCAAGAGCTTTCCAAAGTTGCTGACCTCCTGCCTTAAGCACTTCTGTTGTCAGACTGTCCTTGCCTGGAGCCTTCCCCTCTTTCATTTGATGGACCGTGTGACAGGCTTTGCTGATGAGAACTGGGAGTATATGTTCATCAGTTTGTTAAAGAGATGGCATTGGGATGTCTATACAGGATGCAAACAGCTGGATATATAAATCCCTGCAGATTGCCTCCTTCTCTGTTCGATCGATTACTGATTCTCTATCCCTGTTCTTCAAAGCCAGTAATGATGACCTGTACAACACCAGTTCCCATTTGCATTTTTTGAGACTTTTACGATCTTCAGCAGCCTTTAGGAGCTCTTCGGTTCGAAATTTCTCTAAATCTTCCTTCAACTTCATTCGTATGAGCCTGCAGAGAAGGGAGTACTCAAGCCTGTCGCTCCCATTTCTTTTCATTTTCCTCCTCTTCTCCAATAAAGTCTTTGTATTCTCCAAGATTCTTCCGCTAGCTCTTCTTGGTCTCTTACGCTCAGCTGATTTGACACACATTTTCAGTCTCTTACTGAAGTTCTCGTCGTCGTCGTAGTCATTCAGGAGACTCCAATCTTCCATAGAAATGTTTTCCTTCAGGATTGCCTCGTTGAAAGCTACCAGTTGGTGCCTTCTGTTTGCCGTACACAGCGCCTTTTTCTCCACCTTCACAGTGAATGTGAGTCTGACTCTCAGTAGGTGATGATCGCTACTGATATTGAATGATGGCACTACTGAAATATCCTGCACAATGCATCGTCTATCGATCAGAAAGTAATCTATTTCATTTTTTGTCTTCGCGTTTTGGTGCGATCCAGGTCCATCTTCTGTTGGCTTTCTTTTGGAACCAGGTGTTACCAATGAACATTCTCCTCGTCTCTGCCAATATAGCTAGTCATTCTGCTCGCATGTTTCGTTCTCCGATACTGTACCTTCCTATGAACTTTTCGCCCTCTCTCCCTCTTCCAACCTTGGCATTAAAATCTCCCATCATAATCGTATATGTGGAACTCTGAGCGAGGGTTTCCTCCAGTTCCTGATAGAATCCTTCCACATCATCTTCACATGCACTTCTGGGAGCATAGATCTGGATGATTTTGAGGGTACTATTTCAGTTCAGTCGGAGGTAAAGCACCCCAATATGCGATGACTTCAAATGGCATGAGACAATTTCGAAGACCATTCCTTGTTTATGATGAATCCGACTCCTCCAACTGTCCTCGTGCCTTCTCCTTTTCCTAGAATGACCGTGCTTCCATCCCTCCAGCTGACCTCCATCTCCTTCTTTCGTCGTATTTTGCAAACACCCAGCACATCGCAGGCTGTTTTTGCCTTTTCCTCCATGAGGTGGATTATCGATTCCTCCCTTGTCAGTGTTCTGCAGTTATAAGTGTGCACACAGAGAGTTGTCCGGATTCCTTTTGGCGACCTGGCACCTGAGAGTCTTTGCAGCCTCTCGTCATTTGAATGCCTCACTGCCTCCGGAATGGGGATCAAGGATCGTGCAGAGAACTGAGACTTGGCTTTCCATGTTGTTTTAGCCATTGTTTTCAGCCACCTGCAGGCTGGGCTGTCACTTGCGCGTTTACCTCCTCAACTAAGCTAGTTTACAGCCTCAGAAAGAGAGATTATACGCTCCTCCACAGAGAAAGCAACCTCCTTGCTGGGCTGACAGTCCGACCCCTTGATAGCATGGTTAGACCTGCTGGAGAATGCACTCTGCTACCATCACTGTCGAACAGCCAGGGTCACTGGTGCACCGCGTTGAGGTAGGATTTGCAGCAGATTGAACTTGACAGTGCTTTGAAAACCTAAAGCATCTTACTGGTGCAAGTACTAAGTATCCTAACTACAAGAATACAGGATATGAATTCCAGGACCATATCGTTATGAAACTTTTAAAGGATTTTGAGAACTATTTCCAGAAACATAAGGCATGTCTACACAGCAACTAGACACATGCGGCTGGTCCATGCCAGCTGACTTAGGCTCATGGAGCTCCTGCTGCAGGGCTGTTTAATTGCTGTGTAGACTTCCGAGTTCGGACTGCAGCCCAAGCTCTGGGATCCTTGTAGGGACTACACAGCAATGAAACAGCTCTGCACCGCAAGCCCGCAAGTCCAAGTCAACTGGCATGGGCCAGCTGTGGGTTTTTCTTTGCTGTGTAGATATAGCCATAGAGCAAATGAGTTGATGGAGCATCTCTGTCTATGTACTATTTGGAAGCCATTTTTCTAAGGATAGAAAATACTTGCACAACACTTTTTCTCTCAAATATCAGAATTTTTGAGTGATAAAATACATGACCAAGCTGTTATTCTAGGCACAAAATTTTAGGTTTTATTTGATGTGTGGGTGGGAGGAGGAGTAGTTTCATGTAACTTAAATGTGACCTTTTAAAAAATGTACAGGATCTCTTGTGATACTTCAACGTAGATGCTGCAGTATTGTACTTGTATGTGTGAAATGAGACCAGTGAAATACGTTCGTAACAAAGCAGTCTAGTTTCACTGTCGAAGTTGAGTGGCAAAGTAAATCAGCAATGTAAAGTGAGAAAAACTGCGTTTTTGAAATTGTTTTAATAACCACATTGTCTTGCTCTACATTTAGTGTGTAAAAATTCATATATTTAAGGTTTCTTCATGTTCTATTTTTCTTTATAGATAATTAGTTTGTTAAATGTATTCACACCACAGAAGTCACTGGAAGAATTTCAAGATGTGTAAGTACTGTAGTTCTTAAATTTTTCTTGATAAACATTGTCCTGAATTTAGAGGCATAGTCTATGCTTTTATTACAACTTTTCTGGCCGTGAAAAAATATGGTACTGAGGATAGAATCTCTAGCCTGTAATTAATCTTTAAATGTTACAATGAGCTCCTTGAGAAAATCTATAACTAAAGTTGTTGTGATATGTGTGTAGTAATAGAAAATAATGGGAAAAGTAAAAAGAATGCTTACCTTTTCATCAGCCGTCTGCCACCTCTACTGACAACACATGGATCTGTAATTATCACAGCTGTTTTCCTTTACAAAGAAGGACTGTCAAATAAGTCACTTCAAGCCAATAACTCAATGTGGATAACCTGACATCCTTTTCTGAGATCAAGCCCATCAGACTCCTAGTACCTCCAGCCTGAATTACAAGCTGAATATATTTCTTAACCTAGAGCTTGCATATGGTGGTAAAAGATCTATCAAAGTATTCATGAGGCTCCAATCACTGTGATATCTAGGTGCTAATGTGGGTGGTGTTGCAGCTTTGGAATGGATTTATATGATGAATGGCATAAAGAAGGATCGCACATTAACTTGGAAATTAATCATTGTTCTTTATTTCACAAAATGCTTTCCCTAATTTTGTTGATGTTAAGTCAGTACACGGTGAAAGGAAATCTCAATGTGACCTGGTTATTTCTTTATCCTACCTGTAACGTCTGTTTAAATTTCATCTGTACTTAAGTTACATTGACAGAGATGGAGTACTTGTGGCATCTTAGAGACTAACAAATTTATTTGAGCTTAAGCTTTCGTGAGCTACAGTTACAGCATCCGATGAAGTGAGCTGTAGCTCACGAAAGCTTATGCTCAAATAAATTTGTTATTCACTAAGGTGCCAAAAGTACTCTTTTTCTTTTTGCGAATACAGACTAACACAGCTGCTACTCTGAAACCTGTCATTAAGAGAGACAACATCAACTACCAGTACTGCTCTTAAATTTTGTTTGGTAGAATTGATGGTTTTAATGGATTTCCACTCTCTTGTGAGAGTATATGTTCATTTTTATTCAAACTTTTACTGTTTTTAGATCATTGTTATAAACAACTTAAATTATGACATTCAGTATTTTTGCTAACATTCCAACACATTTTTCAGTGACTTGCATGGGGTCCTATTTTAAAAATATATTCTGATGTTAGTTATAAAATACCTGAGATGAAGAAGAAGAAAATTTTTTTTTTTTATTCTTTATACTGTAGGTATTTGGTTATGGAACTGATGGATGCTAACTTGTGCCAGGTTATTCATATGGAGTTGGATCATGAAAGAATGTCCTATCTTCTCTACCAGATGTTGTGTGGTATCAAACATCTCCATTCAGCTGGTATCATCCACAGAGTAGGTAGTGTTTTGATAGTGACATTGACAACGTGCGTCTTTAAAGGTGGCATTTATATCTTCTTTTGGTTATCTTGTAAATCAGTATTCCGTTTCTTATTCATATTATTAATAGTAATGTGAAAACCATATCTGGTTCAAGGACAGACAGACAGACAGACAGATGTATGTGATAAATGAAACTCCAAAAACCAAACCAGTTCTGCAGAGGATAAAAGGGCATTTTCTGAGATTTTTTTTTTGTTTAATGAGACTAAATATAAATACAAATTTAGGGAAAAATATAAAGTACAAGATATTAATATTGATAGGTGACAGAACATGAGTAAGGATGCTCCAAGAACCTTATGGCTAAAACAAGAGAATAATTTGTATTAAAATGATGCCTTTTAAAAAATTATGTGCGACAATAATATTAATAAGGTAAAATCGGTAAATGGTTGCTCCAAATTTCAAAGCCCTGCACAGCCGATGTCCTGTCTTTCTGCAGCTCCGTTGGGCCTATTTGCTGTCTCAATCTGCACAACTAATCCTGCTTCTTTGTGGGTTCCAGTTCCAGTTCCTTCCATTCCTGCCTTTTAATTTCTTCTATGCAACCATGTGCCTGGAACTTCTTGCCTTCACCCTCTCCTCCTTCAAGTTTATTGTTAAAACACATTAAAGAAAGTTTATAAACTCTAGAATGGAATGCAAGATTCCCTAATCTCACTGTTCCTCTGCTGTCAACAAATATCTGTGAAACCCACTAGCAAAGTGTTCCATCCCTCTCTCGTGCTGGTCCACATAGAGAATGACAACTTACTGGTGGTATTGGTTACTCCGTTACCCGTAGAGGTCTCAGCCGTAGAGATCTAAAGACTCCAACCCTGGCGATGGCCCATGTGGGTGACAATATGATGTCACATGCTGGAATTTTTGTCTTTTCAGTTTGATTTCAAAACCTAAGAAATTATACACATACTATAATGTTTTTTAGCATAGTTTAAATTTGCAAAGTCAAACGCTCAAATGTTAGGAAATGGTTGAACTAAGATTGCCCGTGCAACCTTAATTTGGTTACACAACCCTGATTCATCCTCAGAGCAGGACCATTCTTTGCACTGAATGAGGCAGGTCCTGTGGAAAACGTAGTATGTGATCATGTAATTAAAGAGTGATTCATAGCGCATATGCACAAGAGGTCTGAATTAAGGTTGTGTGGGCAATCTGAATTATGTCATTTCCTGACTTTTAAGTGGTTGACTTTACAATCTTAATAATGCTCTTTCAAAGTATTTTTCTGTGCCTATAATTTGTATATAAATTAACTAAAAGAATGCACACAAGAAATGTATATTAAGACGTTAATGTTCAGTACAGTGTGGTGGCTTGATTTTATGGAAGGTTGTATGGTATCTTTCAGAATGTTGAGCCTTTCTGTTAACTGAAATAATTTTTCTTTAGGATTTGAAACCCAGCAATATAGTAGTAAAATCAGATTGTACACTCAAAATCCTTGATTTTGGACTGGCAAGAACAGCATGTACTAATTTTATGATGACACCGTACGTAGTAACACGGTATTACAGAGCACCGGAGGTTATCCTAGGCATGGGATACAAAGAGAATGGTAAGTTGCAGCAATGAAGTATTAAACCTTTTCTCTAAAGTGCAGCTCTCTTGGATGAATCTCTCTGGCAGTACACTTAAGTCTTCTATCTCTAATGCTAACGTAATGTATAACATGGTGTTGGGAATACTGAGATTTACAGAGTTAAACATTTGAGGAATAGCTTTTGTCCTGTTCCTGGTGCCTTTCTCTCTCTTACTTCTCTCTCTATCCCCATCCCCTTCCATTCTCACTTGCTTCACTCCACATAGTTCTTTAGTCCTTTATGGTTGTTCCATCCTCAAAAAAGAATACATTGTTTATAAGATAATTATAGATTTTAAAAATCTAGGAGAACTACTATAGGAACTAATTAACTTGCTCTAATTCTTCTCTTTCCCCCTGTTTACCACCCACACATTTGTTGCTTCATTTTCATCATGTCTGTTTAAGCTCTCTGGGCCAGGGAGCGTCTTTATACAGTCCTAGGTCTATGTAGCACCTAAGACGCTTTGGACACTGTATTATTAATAATACATCTTAATAGGTTTCAGAGTGGTATTTTAAACAAAGCTTTGAGCAAGCACAATGTCCTTGAATTTCATTCCCTCATTTAAAAAAAAAAAAAAAAAAGTTTTCAGATGATTGCTTGTGAGGCAGGTGATACCCTGCATTCTACTCTAGACCTTCAGCCCAGTGCATCCCTTCTCTTCATATTCCTTAGCCTGGATTAGCATTATGGCCTGGGAGCATACCTTTTTTGAGGTGTAAAGCTTCATTGTGGCTTTCTAAACTGAGAGGTCCACAAAATTTTCCCGAGTCAGCTGTTACGATGGGTTCTGTCTGATACACAGGGCCCTTGACAGTACAGTAATTGGTGTGGGTCAAAAATGTTTAGTATGCGTGTAGTAGAATGTGTCCTGAATTGGACAAAAACATTCTAAATAACCTTAAGAATAATAAACCAATCTGTAAAACTGTAAATATGCAGTTTAAATTTTACAAATTAAAAAACTGTTTGTCGTAATTTAAAAAAATTCTTTAATCTTTTGTCCTTGTTGCACCTAACATATGATAGTGGATATCTGGTCTGTTGGGTGCATAATGGCAGAAATGGTCCTCCATAAGGTCCTGTTCCCAGGAAGAGATTGTATCCTTCTTCACAGTGGTTTCAGGGATTGTAAAGTATGATAAATATTTAAAAGTAATTGAAGGATTTAAGAACTGATCAGAAAAGCATTTTATAGAGTTTAAAAACAAACAAAACGCAAGGCCTACATCACAAAAACTGAATTATTGTCTAATTGCAAAACTTAGGAAAAAAGCGAAGTCAGTGTTCTGTACTGTTGAGAAACTCATCTGTTAGCAGTTTGGTTTTCTGCATTCTTGAGGTTTTTATTGTAGATAGTAGGTTTATTTGTTTAGGTTTTTTTTTAAGTTTTCCACTTTTGTTCATGACACTTCATAATTTGATCATTTCATTTTTACTTTCAGTTGATATCTGGTCAGTTGGGTGCATCATGGGAGAATTGGTGAAAGGTTGTGTGATATTCCAAGGCACTGATCGTATCCTTCCCTAGTCATCCTTGAATCCTTTTTCACATCCACCAAAGATGCACAATTATTTTTATCTATTTATGTATATAAAAGCATAAAAAAGAAAACAAAATATTTCACTATTATATTTTAATGGATCTATTGTAATGTTAGAAATTAGTGTCATTAACCACATAGCTGAACTTTTTTTCTTCTACTTACTTGACAACATTTAACGTAGTTCTTACCGCTTGAACGCTTACTATTCATATTAACAACTTCACATTTTGCAGCTTTAAAAGAATATTGCTAGGTTAAAAAGCAAATTTCCTTGCTAGTGTTTCTAATAGTTAAATCATTAAAAAGGAAATCTTGAAAAATTTACTTTTCACAATTTATGCTGTTTGCTTCTAGCATTTCTGTGTTTGTACAATGAAAATAATTCTACTCTCAATAGTTTTTTAGTTTTTAGGGTTTTTTAGTTTTTTTTGTTCTTGTTTTTGTTTTTTGGTACTTGTATAATAGCACACAGCAGTGCTGCAGTGTCTCAGTTGCAAATGTTGCAGAAGGGGAATGTACGTTTAAAAGTAAAGACCTTTTTTCTTTTGAAATTTTTTTTTAATTTTATGGAAACATTTCTGTTCTTGGATTTTTCTAAAACTTTGTTCTTACAAACTTGATATCTTGGTCTCTTAACTCATTAAATACATCTGGTTAAGATGACTTAAATGATCTTTGCCAATAGCTATATTGTACAAAAAATTAATAATTTAGTATATTTCAAAGCCTTTTCCTACAAGCAAGTATAAAACATAGCTTATTTACTTGTTTCCAGTTTATAATATAAAAATTGGAAAGGAGACTACATTTCTCTCTATTTTAATTATTCTGAAAATGAAACGCTGAAAAGTGAAACATCTAGTTCTGCATCAATAAATACAATTTTATTTTCCCAGTTTTTTAATCTATATAAAGTAGATTCTGTGAAAATATAACCTCTATAAAAAAAATAAATATGTAACAATACAGGAATTTAAATCTGAATGCTAAATTCATGACACTAATCTTCAGCAGCTGTTTAACATGCATTAATTTAACAGCATTAAATAATTAATATACAATTTTTTTCACCTCTTCTTCCCTTGTATATTTGCTTTATCCTTCAAAGCCTTCAGACCAACCTAACACAATTCTTCATGTATGTTGTATATCTTCTCACTTGCATGTTAACGTTGGGTATCCTGATTGCTGTCTTGATTTATTCATAAATTTATTCATAAATAAATCAAAGGAATTTTTTTCATACTTGTCAAATATGTATATAATGAATCAGTTTTCCTTCTGGAAGGGTAAATAAAGCTCCACCAATCTAGATTTAATGTAGCATGTACTATCTATATTGTAGGTGTTGCTGGTAGCTATGCTGATAGTTAATGTTGCCTCACATTTTCCATTCTAAGACTCTGTTTCTAGTTGCTTATAACTTTGTCAAACTTTAACCATTTGGGCTGAAATTTTCTATTTCAGGTGTCTGCCTCAGGTGTATTTTTAAGTTCCAGCTAAAATGATTCAGCAGTTTCATAGAATGAGGTTGGAGAAAAATACATTGTTTTTGCTCATGTTAGATTCTTACAGCTGTTTCATTGAGAGTCCCTAGCACTTCCATCCTTTGGCACAGGCACTTGAACTCTGGCAGAGGGTTACTCTAATGCCAGGGATATGCCTTTGATTGTCTGCGTAAAAATTGCCCACGTTTGGCCTCAGAAAATCATGGTTAACATATGCACAGTAGACGTTTGTTAGAGGCTGGTGGCATTATTCGTCAAAGATTCTGCCTGTGTTGAGCATGTGCTATTCCTACACAGTTAGGTGCTGGCCAGAGTGCATTCTGTATTCTAGCATTGCAGGGGTTGAGCAGGACTTTCCTTGCAGTTGCTCTTCCTAGTTGTTATGATGCCAGGTACCAGAAAGGAGAGTCTCTCTCTCTCTCTCTCTCTCTCTCTCCTGTGCTGTCAATGCTCCCACTTCCCAGGTAGAGAGGGGGAGGAGGAAGCAGCTTAATTCAAACGCAGAATGGGGAGGAGCAGAGGAGGAAAACAGGTACCAGAGTCCACCCAGTGTCTTCCTGGAAGTAATTATGTCTTTGGAGGACTGGAATATTTCTCTAGATGTTAGGATTTAGGAAAACTCAATTTTCTGTTTATCTTCCTCCAGAGCTTCAAAAAGAGTCAGAGAGCTTATAGATCCACTATAGCTAGGTAAACTATGTAAACTAGGTTAACACCATGTGTTAAAATCTTCTCAGGGACTTCTAGGAGTGAAGTCTCATATCAGTAAGATAAGGACAGCCTCTGCCCCAGATGCTGCCATCTGCTTCTGCGGATGAAATCTGCCAGGCTGTTACATACCATCCTGTGCACATCTTGCATTACATATCAAGTTTCTGCCTAGTCTGGGTTTCAAATGCAACGAGGCATAGCTTATTAAACCCAGGTTTGTAGTGGTCCCAGTCCTAGAGCATAGCAAATGTTTGTTTCTACTTTCACATTGCTGTGGTCCTTTGGAGAAATCCAGTTAAACACTCTTTGGTCCGGTTCAGTTCTTTGGTAGGTTACTGTTGGTTATTAAATTTTCCTAAGACTGTTACTGATTAAGGAAAGAGAAGTAGGGATTATGAAAGATGGGGCTGGGTGTGAAGTTTTATTCAGTTAACTGATTAATCCTAAGGGTATGTCTTCACTAGCAACGTTAAAGGGTTGCCATGACAGCGCTTTAACGTGGCTGTGTAGTCATGGCACCAGCGCTGGGAAAGAGCTCTCCCAGCTCTATTTAAAAAAAACAAAACAAACCGTCTCCACAAGGGGAATAGCTACCAGCGCTGGGAGCTGGGAAACTGTCTACAGCGCTGAAATTTGCGAGAAAGTTGCAGCACTGTAAAGTGCCAGCGTAGACAAGCCCTAACTGGTGATACTTTTGAGGAGAAACAACCCTTTGAATGTAGTTTGGTGGAGCCCCTACCAGAAATCAGTTTTCCAGGTGGGAACAATATTTTTTGTATGTTCAATAACTTTTTTGTGTGCACATTGTTTTAGCATGAGAGTTAACTTTTGTAATTTTTTTATTTACCATACTTTTGATGTCAGTTTTCCATTTGAATGCATGGAACAAATACATTATATTAGAATAATCTTTGCATTAGATGTCTATATTTTTAATATGTATCAGTGCATATCATAGGTATGAAGAGTTCTCAGTAGTGGCTGTATTTTTGGCAGACTAACTGAAATTTGAGCACTTCCAACAAAAATTTCTAAATAGAATTTTTTTTATGCAAAGGCATGCCATTTTGTTATACTCTCCAGCTACATAAATAGTATTCTAGAAAACTTTAGATGTGACATAACTAAAAGTCTAACTTGTGACTGACAGAATTGGTATTCAGCAATATGTAATCCTGCATTAGAATCCCAAATTCCTCTGATTCAGAAAATGATTAGGGATTCTGTCACTAAGAAGGTCTCCTCCAATGTCAGATCTTTGAGATAAACTACCTTGCGTAAATTAATTTACTTGCTGTCCAAGCATCTTCAGGCATATGTACCTTTTTCATATGATGGACTGAATTCTCAAGAACTGCTTCACAGTCAGTGATGATAGAAATAATACAAGAATAACTTATCTGTACAGTCCTCTTCAGACATTGTTATGCTTTCTATTTCATAGCATGTAATAAAACACTTAATAGAGCCACATTGCCAAATATTATCTGAACCCCAGACTGTACAGAGAAGACTAGATGCTTCAGTTCTTCCCCTCCTCTACTTTTTTTCAATGTAAATAAGTAGAAAAATCATGGAATTTCTAGTGTAATCCCAATAAAACATAGTAATTGTGTGTTGTTTTCCTAACAGTTCCTTAAGCATCCTCTTTATATGGCAACTAATTGAGATTCACATTCTTAATCAAAATTCTGTTTTAAAGGTCAGATAAATGAGACTGCTTGGCAGATGAGGTGCACAGTTGTCATTTAAATAGTAAGGAGGGCAGGGGGAGAGTTGGGAAGATGCATCTTAAAAGTGTGTTACTTCCTGTGAAGTTACATTTGAACTCTTAATAAGCTATGGTTATACTATAGCTTAAGTCGACACAAGTTATGTCAGCCAGAGGTGTAATTCAGTCACCCCCTGAGTGACATAACTTATGCTGACTTAAGCACTGGTGTGAACAGCACTGTGTCTGCGGGAGAGCTTCTCCTGCCGACATAGCTGCCGCCACTTGTTGGAGGTGGATTAATTAAATTGACGGGAGAGCTTGCTCCTATTGGCTTAGAGTGGCTACAAGCTGCGCCGCTGTAAGCTGTCTGGTGTAGCCATAGCCTATGATTGAAGAACAGTCACTGTTCTTGTTAGGTACTACCATAGTTGATAGTTAAAAACAAAATACTTATACAGAAAATTCAGATTTGACATTTTAGAAGCCATCATGATTCATTAGAGTTGGATTTTCATTCCATCGTCTCAGGAAACAGTTTTCTGATGAAAAATCACTGTGATGCAGACTTTCTTAAGTAGAAGAAAAGTTGTACAGAATTCTTCTCTGAATGTGATGCAGTTATTATTTGGTCAGGGTTTGTCCAGATGTTTTCCTGCCCTTTATGAACTTTCTTTGTGAGGTATCTTGTACCTCTTAGGTCCAGAAGATTAGGCACCAGGTCTTTCCTTTCTCTCATCCCTCTCTCCATGAACAAAGTGCTTCATTATGGACACCAATCTCAATCCTTTTGGATCCTGTAAGTGCCACTTTTAAAAATGGCCAGTAGATTCTATTCAACAGAGATTTACAATTTATGCAGTACTTTTAGTCCTTCCTACTACTGGGTTTGGAAGTCTGATTTTTTGGAAATCAAATTTGTTCTTTGCATGACTGCTCAGAATGCTGTTGCTGGTAGAACAATGTTGCAATCCAGATTTGGCTCTTACAGTCCAGGTTTTCATTACTTTCAATGTGCACAAATGCTTTGTGGCACATTTCTATAAGCAATATCTTACACAATGCAGATTTGAAATTTTCCAGCTACTTTTCCTAAAGATAGCATCCAGATATTGATCAATGGAATAAAGTTATTGAACAATTAGGAACACCATCAGCAGATTTTATGAAGAAACTACAGCCTACTGTGAGGAATTATGTAGAAAATAGACCGAAATATCCGGGTATCAAATTTGAAGAGCTCTTCCCAGATTGGATATTTCCATCGGAATCTGATCGTGACAAATTAAAAAGTAAGATATTTGGAGAGGAGGGGGGTCTTTCTAAATTGGTTCACTTGACGTATATACAGTAAGGGCAGACAATGCAAACATGACACTATGCTGGTGTGATACAGTTTGATATCATCACACTACATTGCATTAGGAGGCAGGAGATTGAAAGCAGTAGCCTTGCTTTCTCCTGCATTGGTAGCACACAATGAAATGTCTTATTGCTGCCATTAAAATAGTTTGATTAAATATATACATTCTATTTTCAAAATTTCAGTCTATTAAGATACAGTAGATGGCTTGAATGTTTACTAAAAAAACCCAATTTTCTGAAAGCCATTTTATAATGAAAATGGATCTCTTTCTCTCTCTAGTTGATATTGATATGCATGTGTAGTTGTCATGCTCATTTTAACTACATATTGATTAAATAGATTATTTGTTCTTAATTACTCCATATTAGACATGCCTGTTGAATTTACCTTTTGGCCTGTGCAACTGTAATTATATTTAAAAAGTCTCAGCGGCAGGCAGCTTAAATTTATTATAACAATGTGATTTGATATTGATATGGGGCTCAATCCCGCAAATACCTATTATTAACGTCACTTGTGTGAGTAGTCTCGCTAAATCACCATAAGGATATAGGTATCTAATGCACCATAAGCTCTGTCAAAAGGAATTAGTGACTTCATAAGTTATAAGACCTAAAGCTTTCTTTTAACTTTATTAACACCTATTTTTAAAATTCAGGTTACGCTGTTATACTTGAAATATTATTTTAGTGCCATACAAACCAGGGCCTAGTACCACAATGAGACTGGGCGCACAATTAAAGTTACTTGGGTGTATTTGCAAGAGTGGGACCATGACTTGGATGGTATTAAATAATGTTTAATTTCAAACATTGTAACCTTAATTTTAAATATATGTAACAATATAATAAGAAACTTTTTCATTTGGCTTTTGAAGATGCTAGTTTCTCTCAGTAGAGTTAATACTTTCATACGTACAGCCAGATGTGTAGTTGTACTGGACACCTATTTCATTTTGGTGCATAATGTTCAATGAAACTCTCACATAAGTTTTACAAGAGATCTGTTTAATCTTGGTTCATTGTGAGACAAGGTTGAAGGCCAAGAATTCTACAGGTAACTAATAGAACTACTTGAGTTATTAACTTTCTTAGGAATTTTTGTTTGTGTATGGATATATTCTACCATATATTTTTTGTTACACTTCAGAATTTTAGCTTCTGAAACTCTGTTTTTGTGTCTTCCCCCCCACTCCCCCCCAGCAAGTCAAGCTAGAGATTTATTATCAAAAATGCTGGTGGTAGACCCAGACAAACGAATTTCTGTAGATGAAGCCTTACGTCATCCATATATCACGGTCTGGTATGATCCAGCTGAAGCAGAAGCAGTAAGTGTACATTAAAAATTCTACTCAAAGTATCACTTTAATCTTCATATTTGAGTCGATAGTTTATATCTTGTGTCAGGTCAAGAGTAGCAAAGATTTCATGTGTAATCTTGAGAGGATAACAGCTTGAAGTAATTGAAGTACCACCTCCAAAACAGCCCAAGAAGGGGTATTACTGTTGGTTTGAAAACAGCCCCTATAGCTGATTTCCTCTCCATAGATATATAGTTGCCGGTGCAACAATAATTTAGGCAGGTTTTTAATCCTATCTGCTTTAGGGTAAAACCATTTAATTTTGTTGAGACTCCTTCAGGCCTCATGATTTCTTTAAACCTAATATCCAGTTTTCAGCTGACAAATCTAATTTTGGTACATCATTCCAGTAGCTTGCTTAGTTTTGAAACTGAGAGCATATAATTCTGTGGCACCTCTGCAAAACAGATAGGATGGAGATATTGGCAAGGCACCCAGCCAGAGATTAGAAACTAAAAATAACATTTCACCTACCTGCTTCTTTTTTTTTTTTTTTTTTTTTTTTTTTTTTTTTTTTTTTTTTTGGACACCATGGTTAATTATACTAATGAAATGTTGCAGTTATATTTCCGATTTTATTTTCTTTGTAGCCTCCTCCTAAAATCTATGATGCACAACTGGAAGAAAGAGAACATGCCATTGAAGAATGGAAAGGTAACAGCCAAAAATGACTGATTCCAGTGATGGTGGTAATTTATCAACCATCATTACTCAAGTAGTCAGAGTAGCAGCTGTGTTAGTCTGTATTCGCAAAAAGAAAAGGAGTACTTGTGGCACCTTAGAGACTAACAAATTTATTAGAGCATAAGCTTTCGTGAAGTGAACTGTAGCTCACGAAAGCTTATGCTCTAATAAATTTGTTAGTCTCTAAAGTGCCACAAGTACTCCTTTTCTTTTTACTCAAGTAGTGTAATTGCTACATTGCATGGCTGATCAGAACCCACCAGATTAATTATACAATACTGCATGCAACAATGTGACGATTAAAGACCCAACAAATCATAAATGTCATATTATGAAGTTAATTATAGCTTGGTATACAATACATTTGGAAAGGGAAGAAAGTAGTATTTTGCTAAATGAAAGTTTTATTTGTATTTTGTTAGATCTCTTTGTGGGTGGGTGGTGTGGTTTTTTTTTTTTTTTTTTTGTTTTATGAAACCAACCTTCTAAAGTAAGTGGTTGTTTGTTTATAATGGATCTCTACTATATTTTTCTTAATCATGAGTTCTTCAAAACAGATACACCATCCGTCCTCCAAACCGCAATACCTAGTCTCAAATCTGTTCTAGTACAGGAGTCCTGCCTAGCAGAGTTGTGCATTTATAGTAAGCCACCCGTTTTCTTTGTTGAGTAGCTTCTATGTTGGTAATTTCCACAAAAAGATGAAAGGCATTGTGTGTTCTGGTAACAATTTTATGTCTGATTTATTGCATTGTGTACTTCACCTTGTGGTGAAACCAAGAAGAGAGGTAGTCCTTACTCATCAAGTAGTCTCAATCACATTAGCAGAATTAGTTTTACGAGTTAGGGCTACAGGATCAGGCCCATAATATTACCTTTAGAGAGAAGAACTTATAGATGAGTAATTTCCATCATAGTTATGAATGAAAATATTTCTATTGGTATGAAAAAAGTGCAAAAGTTTTTCCAGTACAGGTTGTCTGACTACTTTATTATGTTTTTTTAGCTGACATACTTTTTTTGATCTTTGTAAAAGTTTAATTTAAATGTAGTTCAGCCATACAGTAAGTTATTACAATGGGTTAATTATTATATTTTCTTTAATGTGTTTAGAGTATGTCTGTTAACTTTTTAGTGAATATTGAAACTGTTTTTAATTCTTAAAGAAAATTTGCAAAGTCCATTAATCATAACAGTTGTTTGTTCCATGGGAAAGTGTGCCTCTAAACAACCTACAAATACACCTTTAAAAGAGTAAAAGGAAATGGCTGAAAGTAGTTTTTTGTAATATTATCTTTCCCTACCAACCCTTTTTCTTTTACTTAAGAATTAATATACAAAGAAGTAATGGATTGGGAAGAAAGAAGCAAGAACGGTGTGGTAAAAGATCAGCCCTCAGGTTAGTCATTGGTTTTAATAGTTTAATTTTTTCTGCAACTCTGATACATGTTTGGTGACATGCTCATATTACATGAATCAGAATCAACAATCCAGTTATGCCAGAAAGTTTTGGTGTCTAATGCTCTTGATCCTGATCAGTCTCCCAGATTCATAGTCAGTTTGCCTTGCTGTGAAGTGAGCTGCGGAAGCATGTGCTGCTCTTCTTCCTCCCTGACTGGAAGAGGTAAAAAGAATTGTTTTGGGTTTAATTGTTTATAAACCACTGCTTTCTAAGACATTCTCCTGACCTGTAGGTATAACCTTTGTCCTTGGTTATACATCTGGGCATTACCTTATATTACCTTGCATTGGCAGTATTAAAAAAATTTAAAAGTGAAAATGCAGTGTGCTCGTGGCCTCTCCTAAACTGATAGCAGTATGATAGAACACAGTTTAACGGATCTGTACTTCTCAAAGGTTTTAGTACAGTGGCTAGTATCTGCAATGGTTTTGTAATGGAAAAATGTCTAATGCACTGAAGAAACTTGCAGCAGTGTTTCAATCCCTCTATTCAGATGTTGTGGGGGGTTCTTGTCTTGGCCTTCTAAATTACGTGAGTAGTGGTGATTTTGTTAGCAGAGTATAAAAATTGCAGAACAGCCTTTGCTCTGTTTCCTTTCTGTATCTGTTGTACTCACTGTTGTTCTTTTATTGGTCTGAGGAACTAATTTGTTTAATTAGGGTAGTGATTCGGCAGATCCTAAATCCCAAGCCAAAGAAAGTGCAGGTAAATCCTTTTTACTTAAGTTTCCTATGTTTATAAATAATAAAATAGTAATTTATTGTTCTTACCCTTTGCCTTAATAAATGATACTAGAAACAGCATATGTGAAAAGCAGGTAGACTTCAAATTTGGCTGTATTCTTCATAAACCCATTGTGTCGTCTCTGTTTTTGCTGGGAAACAACTTAATTTGCTCTTCCATTCTGGTTTAGAAAGAGTTTGCTTTATCTTACTCCTGTTTCTCAGCTGGATACATTATTTTGATTTAAATTTACATGTAAATTCAGAAGCTAGTATTATGGTCTGTTCAAAAGGCTAAAATGGTCATATTCTGCACAGGGAACTCCAGTGAGGGACCTTACATTTTACAGTAAATATGTTCAGGGAAATTCCCCATGTTATCTTTGTGTAAAGACCCACATTATTGGAGGTTTTATATTTAAGGAGTTCCAAAGGTACTAGTTTTTATCTCATTCTAGTAGCTGAAAAAAACTGCCAGACCAAGTGAAAAATGTGCTGTGAGCTGAAAAGTGAAATAAAGTATGTTGTGGAAAAAAACTCTGCAGGCTCTACAAAATGTTGTTCTTTAGAAACTTGCAAACTGTTCTGCAGGGATCAAGTACACTTCAGCTGACGGCCTTGTAACTCAAGATGTCCTGCTGCAATGTTTAGATTTAATTTTGTCTTTAGTTTTATAGTTTGTCACAACTTCTTTATGTGTAGTACTAGTTGTCTTGTAATTCAGTGACATTGGAATTATTCCTCCTTGTGTGTAACATTTTAATAACTGTATAATACAAGTACAGCAATTATGTAATTGTGTATAGAACTCTGATAGAATGAACATTGGGGAAAGGAATATTGTAGGTTCAAAATACTGACAAAATTACAGAAACTGTTACCTCAGAGTATAAAGGTTTCATTCAGTATAAATAAGAATACAGGTATTTATCAATCTTGTCTTCAGGTATTTACTCATACTATTTTCTGGGGGATGCCAACACACGAGAAACTTCTCCACATCTACGTATCTTTTACCATACAATGTAAATACAGTGATTATTTTTAGAATTTCCATGGTCAGACAGAGTATGTTAAGAAAAACTTGAAGCTAAAATCTCAGGTAATTTAACAATAATCTTCTGTCAAGAAGAAAGTTTGATTACCCTTTAATGTTAATTCTAACACATTCAGGAAACGGAAGAGGCTGTCCAACTATTTCTCCTGGAGAGTTAGTGCCAGTATCCCCTACCAAGTCCCTAAACCTTACTCTAGGTTGCATATTGGATACTGAATACCTTGAAATTTAAAAAAGAAAAAGAAAAAACAGAGTCACTTTTGAGGCAAAATTCTAGTAACACTTTATCTACGTATTTCTCTACTATGAGTTGTTTTTTCATCCAACAAAAAATTTAGTTCACACAGATTTTAAGTTCACATGCTTGTGCACTTGCTTACCTTGAATAGTACTTTACTCCACATATAAGCCCATGGAAATCAGTATATCTTCTGAAGCTTCTATTTTGGCTGAAATAAAACTTTAACTTCTTCCTGTGTCTCAAAAATTATCATAATCAGTATAATCCTAGCAAGTTCAATATTTACTGTTTCCCAATACCGAGTCTTACATTAGAATTAGTGTAATCTGGAAAGAGTTGAGTCTGTTAAATTCAAGCTTGTATCTGATGTGCTGCCCCTAAAATTAAATTCCTCATAGCTGTTGTCGTACTTTGTCAACAGTACTGTTTTAGAATTTGAGGACGACGCACCTTTCTTTGTGGGTTTTTGGTTAGCAGTTGATATGCCTTTATGAAGTACCATGCTCTGAGAATGTGTCAACCATATTGAAAGTAACCTCCTCCCCTCCCAACTTTTAGTGTTCGCTGGTATTCCGGTGATTCTTACTTTTCTTTTTTCCAGCCCAATTTTTAGATGAGTCCAACCTGATTCAGTATAACATTTCTTTACTGTAAAACTCTGACATAGTCATGAGGTGCTGTGTAAGTTACAAGCCCTGAAATAGACTTTAACGTCTTGACTATTTTTGTCTAGTTTCTTATCATAAGTTTGAGTGTATTATATTTTACATTTTTACTCCAGTTTAGAAATCTGAGAGAGTGGCTTCTAATGTAGTCCCTTCCAACAAGAGATATCAGCTTTTCGTCCTCTGGGGTGTGGGTAGTGTGAAGAGGATCCCATTTGCTTTCTCTGTGGACCTCACAGTCCTAAGTCTGGCTCTATTGCTGGAGCCTCCCAGTGCCTCCTGCTCCCTACAGGTTACTGTTGGCCATTTCCTTCGATGCTTCCTAACTAGCTCTGGAGTCTCCCCGATACTTTCTCCACACAAGGCTCTCTACTCTGAGCTCATGCTGCTTCTTATATAGTCCTGGCATAGCCACTTGACCCCCGCACACTTTCTGGTCACATGACTCATCTGTCTGTCTTGAGTACTAAATATCGCAGAATGCATTCTCTTTAAAGTACCAAACCTTAGTAACCAACGTAGCAGCACTTCCCCTTAAAGGGGTTTCCATGTTTTCTGTTATGTGGCTGTAAAAAATTAGTAATCCAATCTATTCTGGGAGGTGTCGATTACCTTTTGTATGCTTTGACTGTTCTGATGAGTATTAAAATTTTTTAATATGAATAGGTAATGCAAAAAGCATTACTGTTAAGAGTGAAATGGAGATCTTCCCATCTTCTCAAGGAATAAACTTACAAATTATTCAAATACAAAAATGACAAAATGAGGTGTCAGAAAGGCATGGAATAATGTTTCCTACTATTTATAACACTACTTTGGAAATGTAAAACTGAAATCTGCTTCTCAGACTTGTTTGCTCTTCTAATTTTGTTCAGAAGTGATGAGCTGCTGGTATTTTTTTTTTTTTTTAAAGGTACAGTATTTTTTTTTGGAGGAAAAAGGCACACAGTGGTACATGTATTTTGCACAGATATGTAAGCTCAAATTTTAAGTTAACTTTGATAGTCCCTAAATAAACACAATAGTAATGCATTGTGTACTCTGGAAAAGGAGATATTAAGAATCCTAAAGCATTATTATCTATATTTGCAATAATGTCTTGCCTCAGATTTTATTATGCTTGGTTTACTTAGCACAGATGCAGCAGTGAATAGCAGCACCAGTCCTTCCCAGTCATCATCTATCAATGACATTTCATCCATGTCAACTGAGCAAACATTGGCTTCAGATACAGACAGCAGCCTTGATGCCTTGACAGGACCCCTTGAAGGATGCCGATGATCAACCAGGATTGCAGACTTAACACTGGGAAAAAAACGCGTTTCCATTGGCCTGAATTGCTTGTAAGTTAATGGAACCAAGTAGAGAAACTCCATGTTCTGCATGTTCTACTAAAGTAATGCCTGTGTTTTTACTCAGTTGTAATAAGACTCCCTGCTTAATGTTGTAGAATGAAAGCAAATCAATGTCTAAAGAAGAAAAAATTACAGTTTAGACACTACCATAGGCTTTTTTGTTTCAGCCTATTTCAGGTGAGCAGTTACAGTAGATGTGTACCAGATAACTCCTCCTGAGTGAGTTCATGTACCTTCTGTCTCATTCAGTAGACTTCTGTAACGCACACATGGTCATTACATTTTTGCATAGAATTACCCTGTAGTGGGTTTTTTGAATGTATAGCGTCTGTATAATTTGCTTAAATATGACTACAGAAGTTTGCGCTATTTAACTCCAATATGTTGTATGTGAGTGTTACCTTACATATTGGAAATTATCAGTACTGTATTCAAGGGGCAATTGTTCTTCCACATAGCACTTTTTTTTTCTCTATTGAGACCTCTCTCTGCTCACCTCCCAATAATTTTGTATATCTTCTTGTAGAAGAAACAAACTTGTGAACTTCATATAGCATAGCCATCATTTCATATTTTACCCATGAATGCGACTATGCTTCTCTGAATATCTTCTTTCAGTTGTTTTAGTGGGAGATAGAATGGATTAGCTTGATGAAGCAACATGTTTCTTTAAATGAGGTGAAGTGCTAAATTATTTCCTTATTTTCTGGCTAATACATTGTTTTGGTCCTTTTTTATCAATAAAAACTTTTAGAAACTACCCTTTCCCTCCTTTTTCTTTCAAGAACAAAAAATAGTCCTGTGGAGCTTCTCCCTTAGTCGCTTCTTGTGTCTAAATGCAAAATCTGATAAAGTGCAGAGACAATGAGGAGACTTGAAACCTAAGTGACCCCTGGAATAGTTGCAGAATTTTTTTTTCTAGTTTTGTTTATGGAACCATTCTACAATGTGAACACTTCTAAATTTTGATAGGCCTTTTGACTGATTTGACAAATGATTTTCTTAAGTATTCCTTATATCCATGGAGCTCAGCTCTACTTCCAAATTAGACAAAATTCTTTCTTTATTAAAAAAAGAAATCTGTCTACATTTTTTTAACAAGGTACCACAGGAGAGGGAGGCTGTTTACAGTGAGGCTCTTCTTCAGTTTTAATAGAAGTTTATCAATGCAGTTTTCAGATTTAAATAATACAGACATTGCCTCTTCCATTGCACAATATTTTGAATTATTAGAAAATGTGTGTACAGTAGAATAGTGCTTAAGTTATCAAATATTATACAGTTGTGCATTTGCAAACAGAAAAGCATGTTTGCTTTGGAACGCACAAGTTTAAGAAATGCTTTTGCTAAAAGATCTTAATGTGTGCACGTGTGTATGGTTAAACTATAACTAAAACAGTAATGAAAAAATGTCAAAGATGAGGCAAAACATTTTGCTTTCAGACTGGCACTATATTTAGCTGTTGATTTAGATACTGAAGTCTTGAACATTTAAAGAGAACTTGTACAACTTTCTCGCTGAACCAGCAATTATATTACTGACTTGAATTGTTCAGTATGCTGTTTGGAAAAGGAAAAAGAATTGCCCATGATTTTGCACGCTCTTGGTTATGATCTGAAAGGTAGAAGTTTTTCTATTAATGCAGTGTGTACCCATAAATGTTTTAAAATAAATTCAAAGCTACAGCAAATTAAACGATCAGAACAGAAAAATTTGACAAGAAAATTGGACAGAAGTATCTCAGTGGTATAAGCTGTAGATAAAGAAAAGGAGTACTTGTGGCACCGTAGAGACTAACAGATTTAGTAGAGCATAAGCTTTCGTGAACAACTCACTTCATCAGATGCATCCGATGAAGTGAGCTGTAGCTCACAAAAGTTTATGCTCAAATAAATGCATCTGATGAAGTGAGCGGTAGCTCACGGAAAGCTTATTCTCAAATAAATTTGTTAGTCTCTAAGGTGCCACAAGTACTCCTTTTCTTTTTGCAGATACAGATTAACACGGCTGCTACTCTGAAAGCTGTAGGAAGTAAGTCTTTAGAGTTCACATCTAGCATTTTCATTTTGATATTTTTTTAACAAGTACTGTTTTTTAATTTTGTGTTTTTTTGTTTGTTTTTTTTTAATTCAAAAACTACAGATATATTATTTATCATGTGTTTCTGGTGATATGTGCAAAATTTGCCTGGCTTATTTTGTTATTAGAGCAAACCTTTGATCAAAATGCTTATTGTGTTCTTACACAATAGAATTGCGCATACTCTTTATCTCTGGGTGTTTTGAGCTGTTAATGTTCAAAGACACCTAGCATATAGAGTAAGGTCTGGTGATCTTAAACTATCTTGTGCTTAGTTTCCACCCTATTCAATTCAGGGGGGGAAAAAATTGAAATCTCTCTTTTCTGGTGTGTTGATCCAAAAATTGCTGTTTTGTTCTAGAGATAGCTTAGCTTCACTTCACTGATTGCATGCAAGACTTTCAAAAGTGACTAGTGATTTTTGGGTGCCTAATATGAGGTACCTTTTAAGGAGCCTTATTTTCAAAGGATGGGGGCTCAGGACTTTGAGAATCAGACCGCTTTAAGGTATCTCAAGTTAAATACCCAGAATCACTAGTTATTTTTGAAAATTTTGGCTTTAATGTTTTCAAAGAACTTTGAAATAATAGGATGAAATGTGCAAAATGATGCAACCTATCATTAAGGTTCCCTAACAGTTTCCCACTGTACCTGAGGCATTAAGGGCTGAAATCTCTAAAGGAATTTATTGCATGTCACAGTACTGCTGCAGAGCAAATACAGTTAAGCTACCTTAGTAATAAAATAAATGATTTATTAATAAGTTTTTGTCTGCCAGTCTTTGGTCTGATCTTGTTTTGTAAAAGTTCTTCTTGGATATTTTGAGATCCATGATTAACTTCTGGGAACGACCTGCTGGACTTGTCATTTTTCAAGATTATACAATATCTTTGTTTAGCTTTCCATCCTCTTTAAGTAAAACATACTAAGCTAAAGTCTTCTTTGTTGCAAATGTCATCATTCAGGAGCAACTTACCCCACTAGATTTAGTCTGTTTGGCATGCCTCAACTGCATGTGTACAGTGTTCATCCTGGATTCCACTCAGCCCCCATTGGCCTGGAACGGCGAACCACGGCCAGTGGGAGCTGCAGTCGGCCAAAACGGCAGGCCCTGCAGGTAAACAAACAGTCCCAGCCTGCCAGCGGATTTCCCTGACGGGCCGCGTGGCAAAGGTTGCCAATCCCTGATATATATGAAGTGATACAGTTGACCAGTTTTCTGCACTTCGTGTTTAGCATTTTTAAATATTTGGTTTTTAAAGTGTGTGTTTGTGTAAGTAAAAACAACCCAATTGATTCTATAAATATTAATTTTGACTTTCTGTATGACAAACTCTACATAAGTTAACACTGCTTCACACACACAGACTTATGAAATATTTAAAAATAAGTGATTAAATTTAGTTACAGTTCTTATACTTAACTGCTCACTTGAAAGGAGAAGTGGATAATGGTTAATATTCAGATTATTATATTTAAACATCACTTTAATTATGTAAACACTGAGTAACTGAATGGCATTGCAGAAATGGAGTGTGTTTTAAAAAGTTGATTTCATTTCATTTGTGCTCAATCACTTTTCCTCAAAAACATGACTAAACTAAGAAATCAACCATTTTGAAAGCTGAGTGAGCAGTCTATACAATGTGCTTTGAGGAAATACTTTAATATGAAAGATTTTCATTTTGTTAGACTTAAAAAAACCCACTATGTCAAAATAAGGTTTGTCTGCACAGATCACATAAAATATACCAGTCTAACCACTGGAAATGCAAGCCTTTGAAGTTTGTTGTATCTTATTTCTGGTAAGGATTTAAACTTCTTTATCAAAGAATACAAGCTAGATAAACTCAGAATCAACTAGAAATTGTTGACTAGTTGGTTGTGAAGATACAAAAACCTGCTAGGGACCAGATTGTTTTTGGGGTGGTGGTGTTTTAAATCCTAAGAACATGTGGGTATTTATTCAAAATTATGTAAAAAATATGATTCCTCCTTCAATTGATTAATATTTTCTGAGGGAAAGCTTTTAGATGGACCTCTGCCTAATACTAAATCAGTTTCCTTTTTGGATCTGGTTTTACTTGACTCTTGTCATAAACTTACGATTTTAGAAATAGGATGGGGTTTAGAACTTCAAAATACAACTTATATGTCCATTGTCCAAAAGTGGAGTGAGTGACCCATTGCAATATGGCAGAAGTGCACTGTACTGATTTGGCATGCATTGTAAATTCCTAGAAAATTCCTCTGGTGCTCAAGTGCAGACAAATCTTTACTGAGCTTAATACCAAGTTGGCAGATAGGTTCAGTTTTGCAGCAATATAGTTTGTATGGGGTGTTTCATTTGAATTGTGAAACTTAGAGTGGAAGTACTTTTAAGTGAAGAAACACTGAGCAGCCTTTGTCTGTAAATGCTACTTTATATATAAAATTGATTCTATCAGGGCTTGATGCTAAACTTAGTGATACTGTGTACTTGGATCCAGATTCTTTCCTGGGATGTGTATTGTGTGGCTCCCATTTTAAGTTAATGTGTTGTGTGCACTTGCATCCAAATGCAGAATTTGGACTTAAATTATGTTCCGATGGCTGATTCCCTGATCCGATGAAGTGAGCTGTAGCTCACGAAAGCTTATGCTCAAATAAATTTGTTAGTCTCTAAGGTGCCACAAGTACTCCTTTTCTTTTTCCCTGATCTTGGTAGTTTCATTACTTCTCCATGAATGTCCTTGAGTTCATTTGTTGTTGGGGGTATGGCAGAAGTAAATTTATTCTGGTTCATTATCTTATATATATTATTTTAGATTGTCCATCACATATGTAATAGTGATGTTCTAAATACGCATTATTACACAAATCTATCAAATCAAACTTATTCGTATGCCCACTTATGTATGCTGAAAATCTCTTGAGCTACATGATGTTAATATGATTTAAGTAAGCAATCTTTTCTCTTAATATTTGTATTAGAGGTAAGTGGAGAGGCAACCAACCTTTGTATTTGTGTTTTCTAAAATGACAATGTTTATTTTTGTAATTATAATTCTGCTTGTGGATTTCAATCCCACAAACTTGCTCTCTTGATGTGTAATCAGAACATATATATTTTAAAAAGTACAAAATCAAAACAGAAGATTCTTTTTTGGGCTCTGTTACTGAATATATGATAAATTAGTTTGGTCCCAAAATTAAAAAGCAGAATATTGAAGATGTATTTAATATTTAAGATTTTACTCTGTCGTGCTGCTGCTTAATTTTTGAAAAGGTGCTTGCAGTTTTGCACAACAAAAAAAGTTTTAATTGCAGTGTGAAGCACTTTAGGATTCTTCTAAACACCATCTTCACCTTTTGTTTTTATATTGTTTTGCATGTTAAAACTGTTTGTTGTAAATCTTGATGTTCCTCTTTGTGATCCTGTAATTAAGGTTGAATCAGCATTGTACTTTAAACATAAACCTATTTTCAGAGATTTAAAAATTTGGGTTTACTTTTTTTTAATAGGCTAAAACTTAATGCACTGTAAAATGTCAGTTAGGAAGCATCATTTTCCCAATTCTAAAATGGTTTGATTAGCATCATGGTTGCCTGGCCATTGTTTATATAGATATTATAGTTTCTTGATTCTAATAGCAGGATAAGCTAAGAACATTAGGTCCTTTATTGAAACCAGAGTCTATTAATGCATGCTATGCTTCAGAGGAGGGTTGTTGTTTTATGGTAATGTCCATACACTCTAATCAGGATCAAGGCTTTATTGTGCTAGATGCTGCACAAACACACATGCACGCATAGTCGCTGCTCCTAAGAAATTGTTCTGTGGTACTGATCCTTCCAGTGGGGAACGGGGCTTAGAGTATCATCAGCCAGGAACAGTAATCAGCTAGTACCTCTATTTTTTGTTCTCGCATGCCCTGCTAAAGACGTAATAGCTGAAACATTGATGGTAATATTTGTTGCTCTCCATATTTATGAAAATGAAGCTAAAATTATAGTGCTTTATAATAGCACACTGCATGTGCTCACGGCTGTCTTCGAAGGAAAAAATTGGTAACTTCAAGGTCGTGTGTGCAATATTTTTGTGAATTTCAGATGCTTGATTGGTGCTAATTTTTTAAATGAAATTGGCAGATTAGCAATGTGGTTGTCACTTTTGATTATATATATATATATTTTCAAATGGCTGGCAGCTTAAACTATAAGCTGGCTAATGTGCATTTTCAACTTTTTCAAATAAAGTTCAGAAAAATTCTTACAGTAGTTTACATTTCTATGATAGGTTAATGCATTTTTGGAGCCATTAGTTTATTGGATGAATAAAAAACTTAAAAACAAAACTCTATCGATACATAACTCTTTTTCAAAAGGCCAAAATTATATTAAGTACTGATAGATCCAGAAGTGCTGTTCTAGTCTTTCATGTAAGAGATGTGCTTAAATAGAGACAAATAAACACAAGGTTACTATAATATGTCCAGTACAATGATGCCTTTCCGGTCTATAGATTAAATTACAAGGATTTTACTAGTTTCCATCTGAGTTTTTGAGCAAAAAAGAAATGGATATCAAATGCAAGTACATTACAATGATTTAACAGCTTTTAATACAAACTGTCAAGTCCAGGAAATTCAGTCTACAGTGTGACTGAATAAATTGTAGGTGAAATATCAGCCTTAACAGAATTTCCTGGATTTTTCTGATTTCAGTCACAAGCATAATGTGTTTATATTTATGAAATGGTTTGTGTTTGCTTAGTTTTAGCAGGTGTAATTTTTATGAGAATGTTCTGTATAAGGTATTTATGATGTGGATGTTTAACATTTGCCTAATCACATTTTGAAACTTCTGTTCTCTAAGAATTTTTTCAAAAGTCTTCATTTATGTTCACTCCCACCAAAATGTGTATGTTATAAGTCCTTCCGATGGGTCTACCAATTATCACGAAAAATAGCATCAAGCCCTAACACACATCTTGTTCAGAGTTTATGGCCTTTATTTTAGTTACAGTATGGTATGTGATTTCAGAAGAGATGTGCTTTCAAGTCTAACTGTATAGATACATAAAGTGGCCTATTCTGCCTAATAAACCTGGCTTTGATTGCCATATCTCATTCTTGATGCTTGTGCAATAGGGAAATGTTCTGTGTAATGGCAGTGGCTATTTTGTCTCATGCTGGATTTTGATTTCAAGAAGTTTAAAAGGTATTTTTTATGGACATCAGTCATTCCTTGTTTTCAGACTGATTTCAAGGAAGCTAGAATTTTCATAAGAAATGTTGTCAATAGCTAACATGCTAGCTATAGCCTCATCTAAAATTTAGTTTCCTAAGTTTTTTTCCAAAAGTCTTATTTTAGAACATCAATACTAAAACCACTGTAAAATTTCAAATAAATATGTGAACTTAAAGTATGTGAGAAGCCTGTTTCATTTACTACAACAGTGTTACCTTTTTGTCTTCAGTTTTCTTGCTTTGAAGTTGCACATTTACTCTAGGCTGTTGCACTAGAAAAATATACACTTCCAGTCATTTTGTAAGATAAAAATTCAGTTGTTGTAAATTTCAGTTAACTAGTGGTTCTTAAAATGCTAAAATTAATAGTGTTAACTCCCAGTGAATGAGATTTTTTTTTTTTTTTTTTTAAAGAAACTGCTTGTAACTGTTTTCTCATGATTAGCTGGAACAGCCTGACATAGTAAGAGCAATTGGATATTATTACCAGATGGAAAATATACAGTGAGGGACAGATTGTGGTTACTCCTGGGGGAATTCTGCGCCCCCAAAAATGCAAAATTCTGCATATTTTGTTTGTCAAAATAATTCAATATAACCAGTCTCGCTTATTTTGGTAATTTATTTAATCTACCATACATGGGGGGAAAAATCACAAGAACTGTTCAGCATTTCTTTAACACATGAAAGTTAAGTTACATATACTTGGTAACCAATACCCTGCATTCCAGTTATAATCCTGGATTTTCATTTAAATTACATTACGTTTATTTTGGAGTTTGGTGTTCTGTAAAGTAGAATGTCACTTTAAATTGCTTGACTCTCACACATGAAAGTCATACCGTTTTGCTAATCATTGTCCTGCCTTTTTTTTTTTTTTTAAATGGATAAGTAAAATAGACCCTGAGCTGTAATCTAACCCTATTGTGCCTCTCTGGCATAGGGAAAAAAAGAGAGAAAGCGCATATAGACCTTACTAGCTGAGGATTCTGTTTATAGTCATTTACAATAAGGCTCCTTTGCACCACCACTATGGCAAGGTAAAGGAGCGTTAATTGACTAAAAATGGGAACAATTAACTAGCAATGGGAACATCATCAGCCTGCCAGCTTAGTTGTTACACTTTTGCTCTGCCTCAGGGACAGAGCCTGTTTTACACAGCCCTACGCCTCCAAGCCTAGGATGCAGCAACAGGGAGTGAGAGGGACAGAGTGACTCGTATCTCTCATTTTTCGCACGTAGGCATGCGCCCAGCCCCACCCCCTTAATATCTCTCCACGGACGCACATACGTGCACCCAGTTTCCACCCCTGCCGAGGTGATCTGCTGCAGGCTGCTCCCAGCAGACGTGTCTGGGCTGCCGGGGAAGGGGTGTGTTTCCCAGGGATTTCTTTGCTTCCCCATTTTTTTTTTTTTTTGTGGGGGAGTCAGGAAATCTGCAGAAGGTATGGATTCTGTGCCCTCTGCAGAATTCCCCCAGGAGTATTGTTGTGCTGAGTAATTAGATACTACTGAGCACTGTCTGCACAGTCCTGTACTTAGAAAAATCCAAACCTTGGTATTATTCTGTTTAACTCCCCTCACAATTTATAGATTTAGAAAATTGTTGCTTACATACAAAAAATATCAGATGATTCTCTTTTGACCATCTGATTAAAAAGTGAACTGCTGTTTTGTTCTGTTTAATTGGATGAGAGAGCCATACAGCTGCTTTCAAAAACTTTACTCAACCACAGTTATCTGGGCATGTAATTGTTCATTTTTCATTGTCAACCTTGTAAAAGGTAGGGGAAAAGATTTTGTGGTTGACCTGGTAAGTTTTTGTGATCATTTTGCAAAGCTGTTATACACTGCAATATAAAAAAGGAAGGTTAAAATCCAGAATTGCTACTACTTTCATGTTACTGAAGGTCGTCTACTTTTTCTTGAGTTCCCTGATATTAAATGAAGGATTAACGTAGCAACTTCTCTGGATGGATGGTTGTAGTTGGTTATCATATCCAAACTTGTGTTCTAGAGTTTGAGTTTATATAAAGAACTGGAATGCCTTACCAGATTATAAAAAGAAAAGGAGTACTTGTGGCACCTTAGAGACTAACAAATTTAGTAGAGCCATAAGCTTTCGTGAGCTACAGCTCACTTCATCGGATGCATACAGTGGAAAATATAGTGGGGAGATTTTATATACGCAGAGAACATGAAACAATGGGTGTTACCATACAGACTGTAACCAGAGTGATCAGGAAAGGTGAGCTATTACCCGGGCGGGGGAGGAGGAGGCGGCAAACCTTTTCTAGTGATAATCAAGGTGGGCCATTTCCATATTTCTTGTCAACTGCTGGAAATGGCCCACCTTGATTATCACTACAAAAGGTTTTCACACACACACACACACACACACACACACACACACACACACACACGCCAGTCTGCCCGCCGCTCTCCTGCTGGTAATAGCTCACCTTTCCTGATCACTCTTGTTACAATCTGTATGGTAACACCCGTTGTTTCATGTTCTCTGTGTATATAAAATTTCCCCACTATATTTTCCACTGTATGCATCTGATGAAGTGAGCTGTAGCTCACGAAAGCTTATGCTCAAATAAATTTGTGTGTCTCTAAGGTGCCACAAGTACTCCTTTTTCTTTTTGCAGATACAGACTAACACGGCTGCTACTCTGAAATTTAGCAGATTGTGTGTCAATCTCTCTTGATTGGGGGGAGAAAAAGTTTTTTCTCCCTCTACAAGATACTGCTTTCGACTATCTAGCTGAAGAGTTGGGAGAGCCAGTTCCTTAGACTATCTGATATTTGATGGCAGGATATTTTTCAGGTTGCTGGTTCAGCTGCAGAAAGACATCTTGTTTCATGAACCAGAACAGAATAGAAGAAGATAGAGCAGCCGGGCTGTGTTTGCATGGGGACATTTTACAAAGTATACTGAAATATGTTCCTTGTCTTACCTCTTGCCTTGTCTGTTCCTCTCAAGTTCTTTGGAGACAGCAGTTCAGGTATAGAAGAGTGTGGAGAGAGGTGAAAACAAGATAGGAAAGATTCTTGAGGAAAGTGGGACTTCAGGAGGTAAAGAGGCATTTGTTACACAAATGATCCGCCCAAAGGAGCTGCATGTTAAAAGGTGCAAAACTGAGAGTGGGAGGAGAGGAAGAGTGAACTGGTTGGAGTAGAAAGAGTGAAGAGCCCAGTTCAAATATTCAGCTAGGTGTGGTACTATGTAAAGCCTTGAAATGAGTGTGAAATTATTGAATTTGTGATGGTAAAAGACTAGAAACCATGGATAGTATTTAAGAAGGATATTGGGTGATGTGGTCAGAGAGACTAGAGAGTGTGTGGAATGGACTGGATAGCATATGCCTTACTCACAAATAAGGGTCTGTAAAGCCTTACTTCTGTGATTTTTACAGTTTGAACACTGAGTTCAAACGCCTGCTTCACTTGGAATACATATCAATGGATCATATAGAATGAGGAAGTGTTACAATCAGATGTTCTGCATTGGCACCTCATTCCTGATCTCAAACTTGTTCTTTCCTTTTCACAGAACTAAGGTTTATTTACAGGACTGAGGCTTCATGAACTGGCCCAGGTTCAAAGACTACCCAGATGATAGCTCATGCTCTGTCTCCAGTGAAAAATGTTCCACAATCTTTCTTTTATTAAGAATATTTTTACTGGCACAGTCTCTCCCTTATGCGTTATGAAGCGTGATGACAACACAGACTTCCTTATTCAGTGCACATATCAAGTCATATAACATGAGGCAGTACTTCTATGGAGTGCTGACTCATTCCATCAGCACCTTCACAAATCATCCTGCATGTGCACCTATACATTAAAATAAAAAGTGATCCAATGTACACGTACACAGAGTAAGGCTCCGGGATTTGTTTTTCATCCTTATGACATGGTCAAGTCAAACCTGATTTTTTTTCCACTGTACCACCAAATATACACACATGGGGCTAATGTCCCTGTCAAATCTCAAGCTTCTGCCTCCAGCTGAAGTGCAAGAGAAGCTTTTAACTAAGGCCTGGTCTACACTACGGGCCTAAGTCGACTTAAGTTAAGCAACTCCAGCTACATGACTAGTTTAGATAGACTTACTTTGATGTTTACACCGCACTGGGTCAAGAGGAGAAACTCTCCCATTGACATACCTTGCGCTTCTCATTCTGGTGGAATACTGGAGTTGATGGGAGAGTGATCTGTGGTCGATTTAGCAGATCTTCACTAAGCCTGCTAAATCAACCCTGGTGGATCGATCGCTGCAGCGTTGATCCCCAGTAAGTGTAGCATTACCCCTAAGTCACACTTCTGTTTTTCTTCCTCTTCACATGGGAGAAGTGTACCTTCTCCAAAACTGATGCACTGTGTATGCTCAAGCTTTCAGAAATATGTGCCCTTGGACTGAACGCACAGAAAATTTCAGCTTGAGAAGTAAGTTTTTGAGAAAGTTAGAAACGAAGACACTGTATAATGGAAATTCTTGTGGCCCTTAACTACAGACATCACCATACAGTAGGCATGTAACTGGGAATGTAGGTCCCAATTCAGCAAAGCAGTTAAGCACATGCTGTAAATTAAACATCATGAATAATCCCACTTCTATTCAGCAAAACACTGAAGTGTGATTAAAATTAAGTGCTTTGTTGAATACAGACCATAATGAGCAACTGGGGATTTGGTAGTCTTAAAATATTTACTTGTCCATCAAAAAATCTCTTTCCCATTGATTTGATCTCAACATGGCATATATCACTTGAGAGCTCATTATCTGAAAAATATCAAAGTAGCCTTAGTTTTTTTCCGAATAGGCTAACTAGGGACCAAAAAGGTTGTGTGTTTTTTTTTGTTTTTGTTTTTTTTAAATCAGGGAGGTTTATTACATAGTTCATATCGGTAAGTTTCCTTTAAAAATATTGTCAATGGTAAGTGATGTTCAAAAAGGGGAATTTTCTTTCTGTATACTTCATTATCTTTTTGGCAGAAACCAGCTGGAATTTTACTTTCTTTCATTCTGAACAGAGAAAACAATTGTCATACTGGTACTGAGGAGGAGGGGGAAAAATGCAACTAGCTGTAGGCACTGAAATGTGACTTAGAAATACGTCCCCCAGTTTTTATAAAAAAAATATCACTCAACTTTGTATTCTTCTTGCCTTTTAGTATGAACTGGCAAACAGTGACCATAATTACATAATTTATTGATTGTATCCAATCATAACACAGTCCATCAGTTATCCCAGTGTTCAGGATACAAAATATGTTTATTGTTCTGGTTTTGCTTCAGGAAAATACAAATTTTTAAACTCTCCTGTGACATGCATTTGAATTGACCTTGGTTGCGCATTAATTGGTGTTGATTCTAGTGATTGGAGAATCTACATTGGTAATTTAGAAGTACAACTGTAATATTTGGTTAGTTACTTTGTGGATGGGGAAATGGACAGACTGAAATATAGTCATTTCTGCTTTGCACAGGTTCAAATAAAGATTTTGTTTTTTTTCCCCTTCCACTGAGTGCTGAGGTGACTTTTATTAGTGTGCTGTACTCATTGCAGTTTTTGGATTGTCTTGAACAAATACAAGATTTTTATGTGAGCAGGCAAAAAAAATTGTATTGTTTAACACACAACTTTCAAAATGTGATTTACATTGTTGAAAATGAATAGTAGGCATTGCTGACTTGGTTTATTAAATACTGCAATTTTATTCCCTATTTGTATTAAAAGTTTAACGAAGTTTAGTTTGTAGTACTAAGCTTATTTTGTGGTTAGGAATCTAATTTTTGCATTGAAATGACAGTAACTATTTAATCAAATATCAACTATTTTGCAAACTTATCTAGTTAATCGATTTAAAAACTTTGAACAATTTTCGCTCTGTCTTCTTCACATCATTTGTTAATTCCCCAAAAGTATCAAAAAATTCTTCCATTTCCTTCTGGAGCATTTCATTTCTTCTTTCTGCATCTTCCCGTGCCCTCTCTGCATTTCGCATTTTAATCTCCACCAGACTGTACCACTTTCGTTGCTGACCCAGTTTTGAATGCATATCCTTAATCTCCAGTTGCAGCTCTTTGTTCCGCTGCTCCAGGCTGTTTGAAAGATAGACATTACAATTTATAGGGCTCTTTTTCCTGTCTCTGTTTCATGAGAAACCTAATTTTTTTTAAAACCTTTTGGTTTTAAGCATGTGATACTATAAATAGAAGTGTGTGGAGAGGCACTCGGTATCCCCATCGCAAACTATGTTGGGTCCCCCTTCAATATGTTGCTGATGCATTTCTCTCCCATCATCTGCATGATTTGTTCAAAAAAGAAAAGGAGTATTTGTGGCACCTTAGAGACTAACACATTTATTTGAGCATAAGCTTTTGTGAGCTACAGTATTTTCCACCGAATGCATCCGATGAAGTGAGCTGTAGCTCACGAAAGCTTATGCTCAAATACGTTTGTTAGTCTCTAAGGTGCCACAAGTACTCCTTTTCTTTTTGCGAATACAGACTAACACGGCTGCTACTCTGAAACATGATTTGTTCAGTTTCTGCTGCTCAGTAAGTTAATGTACCAAACCTGCTCACAAAGTTGTCCTTTCTTTTCAAAGGTAAATACAATTCTCCATTTTATACTCATGCTAGTATACCTTGTATTGTAGTGTAAAAAGCAGTTGTGTGCATTTCTGCACAAGCACCCAGATGCTTTGACTTGGGTTGTGTGCATTTCCTCTAATATTAAGAGTTATGGAAGGGAGGACTATAAGTCAGCGTATAGTCTTCACTTAGAACCTATATGCTGACCCACTCCCACAAACAAGCAGTTGGATTTTACATCAGATTTCAGTGGAATCTCACAAGTGTTCAGGATCCATGCACACACACTCTATCTAATGCTAAAAAAATTAACTATCAAAATGTGCTTTTCCATACTCTTGATTATTTAACTGTATTATTGTTGCTTTAACTTGCATGGAATATAGATAGAATCATAGAAGATTAGGGTTGGAAAAGACCTCAGGAGATCATCTAGTCTAACCCCCTGCTCAAAGCAGGACCAACCCCAACTAAATCATCCCAGCCAGGACTTTGTCAAGCCAGGCCTTAAAAATCTCTAAGGATGGAGATTCCACCACCTCCCTAGGTAACCCATTCCAGTGCTTCACCACCCTCCTAGTGAAATAGTGTTTCCTAATATCCAACCTAGACCTCCCCCACTGCAACTTGAGACCATTGCTCCCTGTTCTGTCATCTGCCACCACTAAGAACAGCCAAGCTCCATCCTCTTTGGAACCCCCCTTCAGGTAGCTGAAGGCTGCTATCAAATCCCCCCTCAGTCTTCTCTTCTGCAGACTAAAGAAGCCCAGTTCCGTCAGCCTCTCCTTGTAAGATTGATGGGAATCATCTCACACACGCAATAGGCCTCTGCAGTGGAACACTACACCTGTTCAACAGCAAACAGCCAGACAACTATTTTTAGGAAAGAAACTGAATGAGAATATCAAATTGAAACTGCAAGGGAGAACTTAGGCAGAATGTAGTAAGGATGGAACTAAAAAAGGAACATCTCCTTTATTTTCCCACCAATCCCTTATTTAATCTTTACGTTACTCAACAGAAAGGTTGATGTATCCAAGACCTGTGACATTTTTGTCTCGCATCATTTACTTTCCTTTTTATTGTAAGGCTAGAGCTGCATAATGTATGGCAAAGCAGTTTTTTGTTGTTAATTGCTTTTAGTTACATTCATCTGAAATGCTGAGGCTGCGGTGCTGGGCAAAAAATATTTTGTATTAGCTTACTCCCAGGGGAGGCTTAATCTTCTAGTGTTTGCAGGCAATACATTTATTAAGCAGGAATCATTAATCCCTTTGAAAGTGGGACTATCCTATGAAACTCAGAAACTTCCAACAAATCTTCAATATTGGGCAGATTGCACTTCCTCTCGTTTATTTTGAGGGCAAATTAAATATCCCCATTTGAAAGTCACTAAAATAATTATTTCAATGATTATATCACACTTTAAATATTCTATTTGGATAATTTATCTGAAATTTTATAGCTAACTAATTAGTGATTGCATCTGTTTAGAAGATATGGGCATTTTTTGAATAATAAACAGGTGGCATTGTTCAGCTGACTGAGCACAGACTTAGGAGCTGCTGCATTCTTGTTCTAGGTCTACCTTTGGCTCACTAAGCAGCCTAAGGTAGGTTACTTTTCCTATTCAATTTCCTGATACGAAAAATGAGGATAGTACTTGCCAACCTCCCCACTGAGCTGTTGCAAAGAATTTTCCTTTAAAGTTTGTAAAGCGCTGTGTAAGTGCTTAGTATTAGTATTGTTTATATCCTGGCTTATTTCCCCCCAACCCCAAACTGACCGCCCAAAGTACTGCTCTTCATGCTGACTGAAAGGGGTGAGAGGTATTCCACAGTTGACTACAGATTTTTTTTAATTTTTTTTTTTAAATCTTCCAGTTCTCCAAGAAATTTTAAATGCTTTGACATTTTCCAACCAACTCAAATGATACTAGCTTCTGTTAATTTTAAATAAATGATATTAGCCTAAACCCTGTAACATGAGTCAAAACTGGTCTCTTGTAAATACTGGACTGTGAGAAGCATTCACTTTGAAATGTGAAAAAACATTATTTCTATTGCAATAGTGTCCAAGGACCCCAGTTGGGGATCTCTGCATCTCGGCAGTAAAAATAGTACACACAAACAACACAAAATCCCTGCCCCAGAAAGCTAATAGTCTAAGATTCCTTACCTTGTAATTTTAGCTTCATACTCTGCCTTCTGCCTGGACATCTGCTTCTTTAGGCTGACAAGGTGGTGCTGCACTGAAGTTGAATTTGCTGAGAAGTCATTGGCAGTAGGAGATCCTTCACTGCTCTTGTCTCCTGGGCCATGTCCCAAGTTTTCCTGTAGCCACAAAACATTGGAAGTGGCTATGTTAGTTTCTTGGGACTCTTCTGGACAGGTAGACCTGGTTAAATATCTTGAAGTCGGGTTTTCTTCAAACATAATTTCACAGAGGGAACTAGTCCTGGATCCCTGACCAGTATTGCTCCTACTGGCTTTGCAAAAGAATCCGTTCCGTTTTGTTATAGAAGAAGTTGTTTTCATGCATTTGCCTCACCCTGGACTGTGAAACTTTTCTTCCTTACCACAGCTGTTTGAAGCTTTTCAAATACTTGGAAATTGTCCATTCTGTTGGAGCCTGGATCTTATTTCAGTCTCTGATTTTGTTTTTGATATGGAATGGGTGACGCCTCAAGTTGGTGTGCCAGTTCACTGTGCGCATGGTCTCATTGTGCTGGCTTGTTCTTATCCCCAGGAGACACCACCTCTTTTGTGTACCCTTCATCTTTTCTGTGCAGTTTGAATGACATCTGTGGGTGGCACATTTCATAGCCGTCTGAATTACTAGTTGCATTCTTCTCTGATAAATTTTCTGCCGGGGTAATCTTGGCTGTCAGTAACCTGGGGCAGAAGGGGATAGCTGGTCTGTATTCTACAAATACAAGGCTCCCTATGTTCCATATTGCACAGATTATGGAAGAGGCATGTTAAATCTGTTTTGGGTGCACTGTGTCTAGCCAGCCTGGCGTGAGAAAAATTGTATGAATGGAAAACAGCTTGCTGAGCTTTTTTATCACTGACATCAACCGTTGCACATTTTAAAGGAAGCAGAGAGTAATGGTTAAAGTAGAGCTATTCAGTCTCTCTCCAGCGCTGTTGTATCAAGGACAAGAACTCTGAGGTCAAGGAAGCTTAGGGCTCTTTTTATCTACTTACTAAAATTAACTAACGAATACATTTTAAATAGACATTGATTTTTTTAATTGTCTCTTTTCAGAGGATACTCAAGTAAGTAAAGTACAGTTTCGCTCTCCAGATGACTAGAAATCACTCAAGTACAGCAAACTAAATGGGGGGGAGGAGTTTGTAATTACAGTTAAAATTCATTTAACTTTAAAACTAAAGCAATTTAATAATAATTTGGAGATCCTTTTCCCTCAGTCATTTGGTACAAGGAACAAGGTGAGGTTTGAATAGTGAGCAAGATTATCAATACAAATAAACTATAGGAAATTGGCAGAAAACTTAGCTGGCCCAGCTACCACATTAATTATTTTTTGTATATTTTCTTCCAGGGTTTTCACATATCCATGCGGAGTCCCTCTTTCTGATGTTCTTTTCTGTTCACCTGACTCAGAGTTTGTATTTAAAAAAACAAAAAACCCTCTGAAACGGATGCACACAAAATTAAGACTAGGTTTCAGAGTAGCAGCCGTGTTAGTCTGTATTCGCAAAAAGAAAAGGAGTGCTTGTGGTACTGTAGAGTCTCTAAGGTGCTACAAGTACTCCCTTTTTTTTCTTTTTTCTTTTTTCTTTTTTTTTTTTTTTAAATTAAGGCTACTCCACATATGCTTTAAAAGTATCTCTTGAGCCTGGTGCTTTCATGAGCCATTTTCTAAGAGTGGTAGGCTGCTATATTATCCGTTTATTTTAAAACGCTGCATTATGAATTTGCTATATCCTAGATTTGCATGTGTTAGATTAAAAATAGTGGATTGGTCCCACAGGAAGATACAAAATTGAAAGTTGGTCCCTTTGCTATACAAAAACTGGTCATCACCTTTCCATTAGACTCCCTAGTCTACTGGGAAACTTTGATAGCTTGAGTGAAACTGCCAAATGTTTATAACCCTTTGTAGAGGGAGCTCAGCATCCTTTGTGGAATTTTTCTTTCCTCAGACCTGCAAAGCCCGCTGGACAAGTCTCATACAGCGTTTAGTCAGATGGAAATACTGTTTTGATTGATTTGGGCTGGCTTAGTGGCCACCACCAAGGCAGACTTCAGCATCTACTAGCTGTTCTTTTACATGAGTTTTAAGGTATCTCCCTCCTCTCAAATGAATAACACACTGTTATTCATCCCACTGTGCCCAGAGCTCTGCTAGGTGCTTGCAGACCATAGAAAGTAAATGGTACTTGTGAAATTTTTACTCCAAGCCTCTTCAGTAGAAAACAGTCCTTAAACTTGAACAAGCAGATGGAATATTCACAGGTTTCAGAGTAGCAGCCGTGTTAGTCTGTATTCGCAAAAAGAAAAGGAGTACCGGTGGCACCTTAGAGACTAACAAATTTATTAGAGCATAAGCTTTCGTGAGCTACAGCTCACTTCCGATGCATCCGATGAAGTGAGCTGTAGCTCACGAAAGCTTATGCTCTAATAAATTTGTTAGTCTCTAAGGTGCCACCGGTACTCCTTTTCTTTATGGAATATTCAGTAAATCTGAAGAAGACTTGAGATTATTATCGAAAGAAGAATCAAGAGAGATAAGAACTACACACATACTAAGGGCAAGAAAACTGCTGATTGAAGGAGTGTGATCCACAGATTCTGTTTTGCAGAAAGTACTGGGTAGATAAAATCAAGAACAGCAGTTGCTATCAAGCAAAAGCCCTTAATACTCCAGAGATGATTTTTTTCTTGGAATAATGTCATTGCTTTACACCAATTTTATGTTTCATAAATAACAGATGGCTGAAGTCTCTGAAGAATTAGATTCTCTATCTTTTACAATAAATTACTTTGACAAAAAAAGCGGGGGTGGGGGGGGGTGGGAGAGAGAGGCAGACAACTGTGAAGAGCACCAGCTGCTACTTACACAAATGTGAAAGACTTTCTTCCTCTTTTCATTCAAATGTAGAATTTCTTGTCAGACATTCTTTTAACAAAAAGAAAAGGAGTACTTGTGGCACCTTAGAGACTAACAAATTTATTAGAGCATAAGCTTTCGTGAGCTACAGCTCACTTCATCGGATGCATTCTTTTAACAGGAGCCTTGGCAAAACTGAAACATTCTCCGTATCTGTGAGGAAATGGTTCCAGAATGGGCTGTCAATTGAGACTGAAGTGTGAGTGCCTCCTCAGATCTCTTGTGTCTTGCGTAAATTGTGACTGGAAGAGTTGCAGAGGTGATGCTTCAATGCTGAAGTGTGGGTGGATGTAATGGGAAGTGAACAACATAAGCTTCTTGGAAATTGAGCTCTGGATAGCATTATAGTGAAGTTGTTACTAATCTAATAAGGGGGTTGATGGCATGGAAACTAGAAGGCTATTTTACTAGTGCCACCTGCTTTGTCAAATACGGTTCAAGTAGAGTGGTTCTCAAACTGTGGGTTGGGACCCCAAAGTGGGTCACGAGCAACCCGTTTTAATGGGGTCGCCAGGGCTGGCATTACATTTGCTGGGGCCCAGGCTGAAGCCAATGCCTAAGCCCCAGTGCCCAGGGCCAAAGCCCGTGGCCCACTGCCAAGGACCAAAACTGAATCCTGAGCCCCACCACCCAGGGTTGAAGCTAAAGGCCAAGGGCTTCAGCCCTGGGTGTCAGGGTGCAGGTCACAGGCCCCCCTGCCTGGGGCTGAAGCCCTTGGGCTTCGGCTTTGTCTCTTCCCCCCTGCCCTCCGCCTGGGGCAACTGGACTCAGGCGGGCTCAGGCTTCGGTTCCCCCTTCTGGGGTCGTGTAGTAAGTTTTGTTGTCAGAAGGAGGTCATGGAGCAATTAAATTTGAGAACCCCTGAAGTAGGGCAAACTATATGTTCAAACTGGTCCTGACAGAGTTATATAGAGGACACTTTTTTTTTTCTGCCTTTAGAAGTGACTTCCTATCACATCCTTTGACTGTCTTATGCTTCTATCACCAATTTTATTTTCTGCGAATGACATCATCTGTGCTGGTAGATGGAAAATAAATAAAAATATATAGTTCCTAAACATTTTATAAAGCTAAAGCTTTCTGAAAGCGTTTACTGTCTTGAGGACTTTTTCAATGGCAATTTCAGACTCAGCAGGTTTCAATCTATGTGCAAAGATAATCTGCAAAGACTTCAGAGAGTGGCTTCTTGATGATTGCATTGGAGAATATGGATATTGGATGGATTTGGTCTTTCTGGATGGGTCTCTTATTGGTTTCACAAAGTTATGTTCCTGTGTTTTATGTAGCATTTTAGCACTATCTGAACTGTTGTTTGTTTGTATTGTGATAGCACCTAGAGGCTGCAGCCCCGGTGTGCTAGGCACTGTACATACATAAAACAGAAATGGTCTGTGCCCTGAAGAGTTTGCACGTTAGATGCACATTTTGCCTGACAATGTACTTACTCAACCAAAGAAGTACAAGTGACTTAAACATTATTTCAACATTTCATTAATTTTTTTAAATTTTGTGTATGCTCAGTATCTCAGTGAAATCTCTCCCTAGCTGTCTGCTACCAACAGCTAACCCATTAAAAAGCTAATTCTCACAAATGCCTAATATAATGATAAAGGATAAATGGGAAAAGAAAAATGTTGGCCAGTTCCTCCTCCTTTCCCTTTTCAAAAGTCACTGAGTGAGTGTACTCTGTACTGAGTATACAAGTTAGAATGGTTTTGCAATTGCTCTGTCAAATGCCTCTGGTGGGCAGTCCACAAGAACATCTCTGTAGTAAGGGGTGGTGGTGACAGCAAATCTGAGAACAGTGCACCTTAGTACAGGAACTGCATTAGCCCAATGGCAAAAATGGCTGATCTAATCCGGTATCTTATCTCCAGCAGTTGCTCATTTTGGATGCTTCAGAGAAAGGTGTAAAACAGCCATAGTTGTCACTTCCATGATAATCATATTATCACATAATTATCTTCCTAACCTCAAGCATTTAGTGATCCGTCTGCTTGCCTAGAAGCATCCACTTATACCTGTAAGTATAAGTGGACATCCATATATACACGTCAGCCAGTGTCATTGTTGAGGATATTCTTATTTATCACATAGATGTTCAATCCTTCTGTTGAATCCTGCTAAATTGTTTGCCTCTGTCTTGGGGCAGTGAGTTCCATAGGCTAACTGTCTTGTGAAAAAAGGATTTATACAAATGAGCCCCCTTTCTCCTCTCTCACATGTGTACACACTCACTCCTAATCCCAATGCTTTAAAAACAGTAATATCAAGAACTTCAAATTCTCAGAGTTAGAATACAGATGTACACACATTTATCTATGCCTCTATACTTTTGCAGAAAGATAGAACTAAAAGCCACTAAAAATCAGTTTGATAGGGCCACTTATGTAACCTATTTAGTGATTCTGAATATTATTTAAGTGCTAACGCTATGTTCAATGTGCTAGAAAACAGGAGCAGGATGCAGTCTTTGCCCCAGTAAACTTACCCATCTAAATTAGATAGAGATTCCTTGAGCATTCTTGTACGTACATTGCATACATATGTATATTAGGCAAATGGATGGGTTTCATGTGGTCAGTGAACTTTTTTTATTTAATGTAAGATTGTAATTTCTAGCTGATGGAGTTTTCGTAGCGAGTATACAATGACTGCCTATTTGAGTTCCTCAGACCCAATGTCACCATCATAAGAATCACCACCATGAGTGGCCCTAATTGGTGCCTTTGGCACTCTGCAAAGCAGTCAAGGATTGAATGGGCATTGAGAGTTAATTACCCCTTTTTCACCTTGAGTGAGATAGCCCATCTGGATCAGGGTTGGTGGGGAAGTTTGTTGTGCTGGACCTACGCTGTGGATGAAAAGAGGGTGTCAGATGTCTCCTTGTGTCAGTGTTAAATTCATCCCTAATATTAACAACTTTTTGAAAGAATTAAACATATGACAGAGTCTGGGAAATCTCTGACAGCTTATCTGAATGGGAAAGTTGAATAGATGGTAGGTACCTTACGCAGAGATTTGTATTCAGGGTTCTGGAAATGGTCTCAAACTGAGGTCAGCAGCAGGCCATAAAAACTGAGGGTGGAAAGGCACAGTTTGATGTATTCAACACAACCAGAGGCAGCTTCATGGGTGTTCCAATACAGTGCCCCTAAATCCTATTAGAGCACCTACTGCCCTGAGTCTGGCTGGTGAAAAGGAAAGGACAATCTGGTTCAACCAGCTATTTAGAGAGATGTATACAAGCATTCCTGGGGCATGACAGATCTGACAATCTAACTCTGGTTGATGGAAATTAGTCATCATAAGGGTCTCAATATTGCCAGGTCCATGGGGTTAAAAATTGTCAGAACCCAAAAGATCATGAGATTGGACTAAAAATCATAAGTATTTTTAAGCAAAGAAAATATCACATTTTTTGGTCAATCTTCTGGTGTTTGAACCCCCTTGGCCAACCCCTAGTGGGTGTGTGACAACCACAGGATTAAAATTCAACCTGAAAAGCATATGCAAAAATGCAGGCCTTGGCTCCCTGGTTCCCCACATTCCTTCCCACTGCCAGATTCCCACAGTCCCCCAGCCCCTGCCCCCATCTTCAACCTTCAGAGGAGGGAGCATTCCCTCAGGGTACCTACCTCCGTTAACTCCCCCATCCTGCAGTGTGTTGGGGGAATGATGTTGCTGCTGCTGTTGAGCTTGGAAGGGATGGGGAGCAGCTGTGCTGTGCTGCTCCATCTCTGGAGCTGTGACCCATTCAGGGCACATAGCTGTAGCCAATGCCTGCAGTACAGGGCACCCTATGTGCTGCCTTGGGGAGGAGGTTGGTAGCAAAAAGGAGCAGGGAGGGGTAAGAGAGGAGAACGTATGTGCTCCCTTCCTTCCTTCACTGCTGCTGGGCTCCTCATAATGGGCAAAGGAGAGTGGGCCAGGCAGTGTCCCAAGAGAAGAAGAAGGGAACTGGGCAGGGGTCAGTGCCTGATTGGGAGGGAGCTGGTACAAGGCATCATTTGGAGGGCAAGAGAGCAGGGCAGGAGCCTTGCCTGGAGGAAAAAGCTGCAGTAAGTCCCCATGGTAGGAGTAGGGGACCACGTCCCGAGTAGGGGAAAGAGTCCTTCCCATTAGTCAGTAGAAAAAGTGAAATGTTCTCTTCTCCCTCTCTCACCAGTGTGTGTAGACTTTGTCTATTTCAGATTAAGTGCCCTGAAATGTATGTGTGTAGGTGCATGGATACACACACACACAAACAATTCTCCTTGAGAACTTGGAAATCAGACCCCGAGATAGGATTTACTACAGAGATCTTGGGATTTCTGAGCCAATTTCATGATGTTTCAGGGCTTGTCTCAAGATTTTTGAACGTGGAGGTTTGGCGGCACTGCTATCGTGATAACATTGCAAATGTTGACAATACTGAGGCCTTGAGGGATGCGATAGGAGCTGGAAGAGTACATCTAGGAGACGGAGCACAAACTCTCCATACTGCCTAGTGAAAGAGATGGATCATTTACAGCAGTACCAAGCATTGCTGTTGTCCCCTATCCTCAACTTTAAACACCCAATCTAGACGAACGCTGCAATACAAATCCCAAAAATGGTCTTCCTGAGAGCATAAATGGAATAGATTGTTTACACTATGTCCTTACAAATTAAAGGTCAATGGCAGAAAAACGAGTTGTATTTTTGGTTGGTTGGTTTGTTTTGTTTTTACCCTGAGGCAGAGGAAGAACTTGGATCCAAACCTTCAGCCTGCACAGGCCTGGGATGTGTTTCGAAAAATTGTTTTTCTTTTGGGCTAATTTCACATTCATTGGATGGAATGCAGGGTTCCTTGTCCAGAATTACCTCTTCCTGGAATTTTAGAGATGCTGCCATGTGTGGTTAAAATGAAACATGCTTGAAATAGTTTTTGTAGGAAAGTTATGGGGTTTTCTCCTGATTCTGGTCTGATGCCAGTTTCTTGCTCTTGTGTATCTCTTCTAATCTCTAAAAAAGAAGAAAGAAAACAATACAGTCCATTCACATTTTATCAGACATGAATTATACTGTGGGCTGACTGAAGTATGAACTTTCCTGCAAGGGCATCAACAGGCTTACTGTGGCTTTCCAGGGTGGAAGTCAGGTGGACAATAATTTTCACAAGGGGGCCACTCCATGAATTTTGGTAAGTTGTCACGGCCCACACATTTCTACTTTATTAATGGAGGGGGTGTGGGGTCTGGGAGGGAATTTGAATGCAGGAGGGAGCTGGGGTGCAAGAGGGGGTGCGAGGTGCAGGCTCTGGCTGGGAGATGCTTACCACAGGTGTCTCCCGGCCAGCAGCGCAGCAGGGCTCAGGCAGGCTGCTTGTCTGCTGTGGCCCCACGTTGCTCCTGGAAGTGGCTGTGGCCAGCTACTACTGGCATGTCTCTGCGCACCCCTTGGAGCGGAGGGGGGCAGCAGGTCTCTATGCGCTGCCCCCGCCTGCAAGCACTGCCCTGCAGCTCCCATTGGCTGCTTTGCGGCCAATGGGAGCTGTGAGGACAGTTCTGGGGGTGGGGGCAGCGCACAGAGCCGCCTTTTCTCCCACCAGGGGTGTGTGGAGACATGTCTGCAGCAGCCAGCCGCTTCCGGGAGTGGCGTGGAGCCACGGCAGATAGGCAGCCTGCCTGAGCACCCCTCTGCACTGCAGGGCTTTTAGCAGCCCGGAGATCGCGAGGTGGCAGCCAAAGAGCCTGGCGAGCCGGATCCAGCCTGTGGGCTGTATTTTGCCCGTCCCTGATGTAAGTGAAGACTTAAATCTGTGGGTATGTGTGTACACGTACCTGACACTTCTGCTCTGATTGAAGGATGTGGAGGGAGCAGGGCGATGTGTGTGTGTGTGTGTGTGTGTGTATGTATATATATATAATCTTAAAATCTAATGACAATTTGGTTCTATCTACAAGGAAAATTAACATGTTGTTGACCATGATTGTCAAAAATGGGTTCTTCCTCACCTGCTGTTGAAAACAGTTCAACTGATAATGAAGATGAGACCACAACCGTTTTCAATGCAGTTTACAGAAAGGGTGATAGACGTCACTTCCCACCAGGGTCAATCTTTTTCTGTAACAGTGTTGAAAATGGGTTTTGTCTGGCCTACATCAGCAGCCAAATCACTTTCAACCTCTGTTATGGGCAAGAGTATACAAAGGGATGGGGCGGCGGAAGTAATACCGAACATCCATTGTCACCTACTGCTAACTTGCCTAGTGTTGACAGACCCTCAGAGGGCCACATTCTGCCCTTGTGTGGAAGCATGGTGTTACTGAGAGCAGAAATTATTGCAGTATGTCCCCTTGCAGTGTTCCTCTAACCTTGCAGTGTTCCTCTACCCCAATACAAGCAAGTGTTTTTTTTCCAGAACTGTGCACATAATACAATAGGGGGAAATGTGATCTGGGGGTGCAGGCAGACTTTGGTTGTGGTGTGTTGTATGTGTTGCTTGGTGCTTGTTTTAATGGTGAGACGTGTCTCTGGGTGGAGGGGTAGAGGTACGTGCTGTTACATGCATTAATTTTTCATTTTCCTGCTTTTGGGTTAGATATGTTTATGTTCAGTCCAACCTTGACTGACACAACGTAGTGTTTTTGCATATTGATATGGAGTTTTCCAACTGAATGGCGTTACCAAGAGTCCAAGACTACTGTCATTCAACTGCACAGGAGAGAGTCAAAAACGAGGGCAGGGTGCTTATAAGAGAGGCAGTGTGGTCTAGGATGTGTGAGTAAGGTAACGGACTGGGACTCGAGACCTGGGTTCAATTCCTGGCTCTGCCCCTGGCCTGCTGGGGGACCCTTTGGCAAGTCATTTTTCCTCCCTGTGCTTCCATTTCCCTATCTGTAGATGGGGATAGTGATACTGACCTCTTCTGTAATGCACTTTGAGAGCTTCTGAGGACAAGCACTCTCGAAGAGTTTGGCATTTTTATTATTAATTATTGTAACCACACATTCAGCCCTACTTGAGAGCCCAGAACCTCCTGAATATCCTCTTTTAATTCTCACTCCTTCTGGAGTTCCAACTGAATAAAATATTCCTCAGCTCTTCTCCTAAGCACCCCTGAACTATCACTGCTCCTCATAAACCGCTATAGCTGCATTTCGCTGGTGGGTGAAGTCAGTCCTCTTTTTGTTAAAATTAGTTAAGCACTTCAGAATCCTTCCAGATGAAAAGCATCACCAAATGTACAGAATTATTTCCCAGATCCTCAAAGGTATTTAGGTAGCTGTCTGACATTAATTTCAATGGGAGTTAGGTGCTAAAGTATCTTTGGGGATCTGGGCTATTGTGTGTGAAAGAAACATGTTGTTTGCACTGATGTTGTAGATGCATTGGCCCCAGGATATTAGAGAGACAAGGTGAGTGAGGTAATATCTTTTATTGGACCAACTTCTGTTGGTGAAAGAGACAAGCTTTCAAGCTACACAGAGCTCCTCTTCATGACTGGAAAGAAACCTGACTTTTTTTTTTTTTCCTGACTAGCAGAGCACAGGTGTATTTAACCTAATGACCACTAGATGTCACAGTTGCTTTTTTAATTTTTAAGTTGCTAGAGATGAAAATGCACAGAGTGGAAATTTTCCGTGAGAAAAAATTGGGGTATTTCTCCAAGTTCAGTAGTCATTTTTGACCAGCCTTTTGTAAAACAAAGTTAGGGGATATATTGCCACTCAATTTGTGCAGACACTGAAGGTGGACGTGGTGTATGTGTGTGGGAGGGGGGAATCTTTATTAAAAAGACTTACAGACTCCTTGCAACAGAGGGTGTTGTGTACTTCACTCAACAGAAAAGATGGACTTGGATGTGAGACTATTTCAAACAGGTGGCTTTACAGAGCTATGAAAGGGACACTTGTGTACAAGTGCCATACTAAATAAAACTAGCTAGGAGTAAGGGCTTGAGTGTAGATATTAAAAGGAGTCTCCAGGAAGTGCTGTTACCCAGTCAGTCTCCCCTCTCTCTCTCTGTGTGTGTTATTTCATCCAGCCTAACAATGCATGCCACACAATTAAAGAAGGTTCATAATATAGAGATTCTGATGAGTAAGGAGCCCAAACAAACGGGTTTGTTGCTCAGTAGTTGCCCATTTACCTGCTGCCCTTCCAGGACTCCTAATTAATTCTAAAACATTTTTAAAAAAATTTAAGGGGCAGAGTGGTAGTTGTCCAGATCACCTCCATCAGATGTAGAAGAAAGTGAAGCAAATATTTGCATCATTTGCAAATTTACTCAGGCAAATAATTGGAAGAGCGTTTCTTTACAATGTAGCTGGATAATGTCCAGAATTTCTGCAGGCATCTACTTCTCTGTGTAGCCCACCAAATAATTAAACAGGAGTCCCAGGAGATGTAAATCTGACTCTTTCTACCTTTATTTTGCTTCCAGATTGTCATCTTTATTTGCTCCTTAGCTCACTTTCCTCATTTGCTGCAATATGTCTATACCAAACAGGTGTATCATCTATCAATAGCTCTGCACCTTAGGGCATTGCTGAGATGGGACTATACCTACCCTTTTCCAATCCACAGGAACCCTGTCTCTAGAATATCTTTTCCATGATGAGACATAGTGTTTCTTCTGGACAGGTTGGGGGTGAGGCTATTAAGTAAGTTCACTATATTAGTGTTCCAAAATCTGGTTTTAAGATGGAAAAAGAGATATGAAGGTATAATGAGCTTATATGCAGTATTTATTTATAGCAGGCGTCCAGTATTCTCGGGCAGTGATTTGCAACCAGGATTATGTATACTTTTGGGGATATGCAGAGGTCTTTCAGGGGGTATATCAACTCATCTAGGTATTTGCCTAGTTTTACAACAGGCTACATAAAAAGCACTAGTGAAGTCAGTACAAATTTAAAATTTAATACAAGCAATGACTTGTTTATACTCTTCTGCATACTTTATGCACTGAATATAAGTACAATATTTATATTCCAATTGATTTTATAATTATATGGTAAAAATGAAAAAGTAAGCAACTTTTCAGTAATAGTGTGCTGTGACGCTTTTGTATATTTCTGCTTTTGTAAGCAGATAGTTTAAAAGTGAGGTGAAACTTGGAGTACACAAGACACATCAAACTTCTGAAAGGGGTACACTAGTCTGGAAAGGTTGAGAGCTACTGGTCTATCGTCCTTTGCCATAAATATGCAGCCACTAATTCACAACCAAAAGTAAACCCAAATTGCAGCAGGTAATAAAAATCAGTCCAAGACCATGTCTCCTTTCCCATCACAGCCAAGGGTGCTGAACAGTTTTTATAGTGGGGGCGCTGAGAGCCATTGAACCAAACTTTAAACTGTGTATAATGGGAACCACTTCAAGCTAGGGAGTGTGGCAGCACCCCACCCTGCACCCCTAGTTCTAGCATCTATGATCACAGACCACCCACCAGATCAAGAGTGCAGCATTCCCTACATCTAGTTCCTGCCGTGGCTTCTGCTTTTATTGTTAAATGTGCAGTTTCCCCAAATTTATTTACTCTCCTACACATAGGCTCCTGCAATTACTAGTTTATTGCTCTCTTAGTGCCTAAGCACCTTCTTCAAAGCATCACATAGGCCTGCTCCTGCCCCCGCTGAATCCTTGTCATTGGATGCAAGAGGAGGAGGATTTGGGTTTTAAACCTCTGACACCTACCATTAAAACAATAGAAAACCCTTTTTTCTCTCTCCTGATATTACGGACATGAAAATGGCAGAACTCTCTTTTTGTTCAGGATGCCTTTTTTTGGGAAGGGGGTTATTTTCCAGTGGGTTCTGCATGGTAGCCACTTCATTTCTGTACCTAGCCAGTCATGATTACTGCAGCTAACTACAGCGAAATGGGTACCCAGACACTCATCCTTGTTGTGCAGAGCTATTGGCATTTGCTGCAGTTCCAGGCTATTGGCAGCTGTTGTATAAGAGAGTGACTATATCTGCAAGACCATAAATGTCTCAGTGTAATTTTCCAGCTTCAATTTTGCATGAGAAGGCGAGGAGGATGTCAGTTTCACTGTCTGAGCTGTCAATGGATGATTCATAAATTAGATGCATTCTATAAAATGCAACGTCTGGTGCTTGCGTGTGTTGGCAAACGGAAAGCCATCTTGGTCCCATCCATGTAACAGGTGAGAATGACAGAGTGGCAACACATGCAGCTTGCACATTTTTACGTTTTAACAAAATAATCCTTACAAAATTTATAGAAATATGGTTTGGTGTTTGCCTCCTTTCTTCCCTTCACTGCTTTTGACTTAAACAGTGGTTACTTAATTGCTTTAAAGGAGGTTTAAGTTCTGGGTTTGCAACTTTTGGGGACCCACCGTCTTTTTAATGTGTAACTGGCATAAAATTGTGTCATATTTTTAGTTTTGTCATTTATAAAATAACTCCTACTGCATTAGAACTGGGGAGCACAACCCAGAAATGCAAAACTGTCAAACTGCCTCTCCCATGTTTATTTTATTGGAAACAGTGTTACTATCACTGCCATTTAATTTTTGTATTAATTATGCAAACATTGAAGGTGAGAAGTCAAAGTCAATGTTGAGAGTTAAGCCAATGGTAAGCATTTCTGAAAATCCCACCCTATCTGCTTCAAAAGGCCAGTCTCTTTAACTCAGGCTTGGAGCTCCTGTTGATGGGAGCTACTGAATGAAAAGAAAAGATGAAAAGAATCTTAGTGCCAGTTTAAAAAAAAAACAGATTCCTGTCATTTGAGTGATGATGCCAATTTGAAATACAGTCTAGACATCTGAAGTAGTCATCAGGATGATGTGACATTAGTTCTGCATTTCCAGCTAGCAGTTTCTTGAGTCTTTAGATCTCACTTTTCTCAGTATATATAACATTGAAGTGTTCTGTTTTTCAGCGGGGATATATATATTTTTGCTTCCTGCATCTGATTTCTGCAAAACTGTAATCTAGAGAAAGGAGAAGCCTTTTCTCTTGTCTCTTTTTTGCTGATTTCAGTTATTTCCTTTCTGACAATTTCTCACTTTTCTGTGCTGTGGGTGACCTCTTGTGTGAAGAACAATGGAAAGCACGTTAAAAAAGATCCTGTGTTAATGCCATTAATCTTATTACTGTTTTCTAAAAACTGCCATCAGGTGTTTGCTGGTGCAGAGGATAGTGGCTAATGTGCTGCCTGACAGATAGTATTTTGCCTCCAAAGTGCTCTATAGCACCTCTATAGCTGCTGTGGGGGGGAAAGGGTGATTTTTTTGCAAACAAAGTATCATGTTAATGATGAAAAATCACAATTTGGAATATTTCAATCAACTCTGGTCAGTCAAGAACAAAGAATTTTGTTACATGAGGTTAGGCCGATCTAGTCCAGTATCCTGTTTCTGATAGAGGTCAGCACCAGATGCTTCAGAGGAAGGTGCAGGAATCCCTGGAATAGAATAATTTGCCCATAGAGGAATTGTCTTCCCAATCTCTGTCAGCTGGTGGTCACCCATGCCCTACTGCATGAAGGTTAATAACCCACCTCTTTTCCATCCTAATGTGTTTATGGAGATTCTCTTTATCCAAATAAACACCTGATTCTCATAAAAATCTTACTAAGCTCCTGGCCTCAAAATGGGTTCCACAGCCAATTGCTTATGCATTGTGTAAAAATGACAGACAGAGCTTGGATGGGCACTGTGAGGCTCTTGTTACTTGTTAGGCACAGCTGGTCGGAATCAGACACTGAATAAAGTAGAACTCCTGCAAGCACCTTACACAATGTGTGATCGCTGAACACCACAAGAGATCTGTAAGTCAGACACGTACAGATGCTAACTGACACTGTGTGAGTGGTGGAAGTTGCCCACAGCCATGGTGTAAAGTGATGAATAAAGAGCCAAAGACAGAGCCCTGCGGTACCCTCATATGCAACAGGAAGGAGAGAAAAATCCACACAAAGAGTTGCTTAAGGAACAGCTGGAGGGAGAGGAAGAAAACCAGGAGAGGGCTGTTTTGAAAGCCTAGTGGGCCTGTAATTAACATAAATTGTTAAAAATGGATGACTGGTGTGGCAGAACTATGGTCGCTCTGTTCAGCCTAAGAGCACAGATTAATTTGAGGACAGCATAATAAATGACACGAAGGAATGTTCTGGGGGCCATTAGAGCCAGGCCAGATTCATTTAGCAGATTGGCTAACTTTATGGTGCCCCCTGGGATGTAGACCATTAGGCACTGAGTGCTGTATTTCTCTGTAGTGCTTAGTGTAGAGGGGAGTGTGTTTTATATCTGTCCAGGGCAGAGGTAGGGGAGAGGCTCTTCTCTAGTTTGTTGTTCATGAAAATAGTCTAGCTAGTTTTGTTAGTTTTTGTATTACTTGTAGCAGCTACAGACTCCTACCACAATCAGGACCTCATTGTGCTAGGTGCTGCACAAACACATAGTGAGAGACTGTCCCTCCCCCCAAGAACTTGCAATCGAAATAGGCAACACAGACAAATGGGATGGGAGAGGAAACAGGCAAGGAGATACAATGATTGGCCTAAGGTCACAGGCCAATGGGAGAGCAAGGAACAGAACTCAGGTTTCCCAAGTCCCAGTTCTGTATCCTGTCCACTGGACCCTGCTGTCAAGTTTGGAGTTGAAGACTACTAAGGGAATGTAGCTGTGTTTTTCACTTGTATTCCTGTAGAAGAAAAGTGTGGAAACAAAGGAGGAGATTTTTTCTGAGAGGTCCTGTGCAAAGATTTTCCTGAGTCTTCTAAGTCATGACATAATGCTCACTTTTAATTTTAATGAAGTACTGGTGCAGCTCAAACTTATTGTTCTGCAAGCAGCTCAGAAATATGAGAATTTTTCCGACCAGCTCAGCTAAATCTGATTTAAACATTTTTCTGTTTGGATTTGGCTGATTTGCTGAAGTCGAAACATTTTGTGGAATTCAAAGAACTCCCAGAGGAGCTCTGTTATGTTTCCAGGCAACTCGTTCATCTGGTTCCTCCAAAATGAAATACTGCAGGAATTGAGTTCCAGAAAAATATTTGAATTTTTAGCTTTTTGCCCTGATTTTTTTCTGCAAAAAAACATGTATTCGTGGAACTGAAATGCAGTTTTCCAGCCAGCTCTCAGATTGAGGCTACTACTAGTGTGAGACAGGTGTGCATCTCCTTGATATTGTCCAGAGACAAATGGCATGTTTGCACTGCAATAAAAGACCCACGTCATGGTTGTGGCTGGCTTGGGTCAGCTGGCTCCGGCTGCGGGGCTATAAAATTGAAACATAGACTTTGGGATTGGGCTGGAGCCTGGGCTGTGAGACTGCATGAGGGGGGTGGATCTGAGAGCCCGAGCCCGAACTCCTACACTGTTGTTCTTATCTCCACAGCCTGACCCCCAAGTCAGCTAACCTGGGCTCTGAGACTTGGTTCTGCAGGTGTTTTTATTGCGCTGTAGACATACCCAAAAGGTCTAATCCAGCTCCTGCCATTGAAGTCAATGGAAACAGCTTGGCAAGCAGAAGGAAGCCGTCAATTATTCTGACATGCAGTGGGGAACTTGAAAATTGGTAAATAGCCACTAACTTAATAAAAGACAGGTAAAATCCTGTTCAGTGGTAAAATCATACTATGGCACTGTGCATGGTTCCACATAATGAACTTGTTCATGATCCAGCAATGAGATCTATTCCAAAGTTCCTTTCCTCTACCCAAAGCTAAACGACTCTGAATTATAGACTGTAATTGCTACTCAGTGTGTAACTCGTCGATGTAGTTTAGTAATGCACTCTAGAAATATAAACAGTACTCGCTGTTCTGTATGTTCAGCTAGTGCGTAACTTGATAGTCAATACAGGAAAAAATATCACTGGATGTAAGGATTTATTTTAAAGAGAAGGTTTTTCTTTAAGACAAATGTAAATAAAACGTTCCCTCAAGCTGACCTGATAGTTTGAGCAATTCTTCAAGGAAAATCAAACAACGCTCCAAACTTCCGTAATAAAATGCCAAGACATTACAAAAACTGGCAAAAGAAAAAAATAATCCCTGGCATCCAGTAAATTATTTTGCTTGCTATGATTTGCAAGACTGGGGATCAAAGAGGCTACATCTACAACTGTACCTCATAAATAAAATAGATCTTTTTAAGATGGTAAACTATCCATGAGACCTGCTGAGTTGGGCTGGGTCTGCTGTCCCTGGAAGACAGACTGCATCTGAAACAAAGATTTTTTTTTTTTTTTTTTTGGAAGAGCACAAGGGAAAATCTACCTAGGGGTAGGCTGGGTTGTGGTGGTTCAAGGAAATGAACCCCCAAAATGCCATGGGAAAGCTGTTCTCATAGAATCTGATTGTCCAACCAGAAGCAGAAAATACCAGGAATCTCTGGAGAGACCCTGTACTTTCATTTTCAAATCCAATTGTGCAGACCCAAGAAGTGTGGATAGTTGTGATAAACTTTGGGTAAGTATCTAGACTTGTGGGTGCTTCTCCCAGACAAGGTCCAATGCTGAACGTTTTGAATAGGGCCGTGCAAAATTTTTGCACCATGACCAGGCAAAATTTATTTGGTTCTTTGGTTTTGGCCCTGCTAGCAAAACCATAATGGAGGCTTACGTTAATCTGTCATTCAGTCTTTTTTTTTTTTCCTGCCCCTACAATCCTTAAACAGCAATCAGAAGGGATACATTGAAAGGCTTGACTAAAGCTAGTGTTTCACTGCTGGTTGGTGGGTTTTTTTTAAATCAGTCAGATCCACCAGTCCCATAGTGAAAATGTTGAATTAGTGATTTATAGTTTATTTATCAACTCCTGATTGACTTTGTCTGAATGCTGCATTAAATTGCTGTTTGTGTCCACTTCCAACCGTGCCCCCTTTTGTTTTGAGTTTCAGGATGATACACATGCACCAAACTTCCTAGAAAAGTCCCTGAGACTCCGTGTGAACTGAAACTGATGGGCTTCACACAGCTCTGCTTTTGAATGTCACTCCTAATTAATTTTGATCACACTGTGTAAATATGTCCTCCATGCATGGTCACCTGTTAACTGATTTCTTAAACCAAATGTTCCATATGCGTATCTCCTTCCCATCTATTAATATATTTTCTATGCTAATAGCAGATTGCACTCGATCACTGGTGCTGTGTAATTTAGTTATTTCCTCTGTCTAAAATCAGATTCATATTGGTATAATTAGTGGAAGTCATAAACACCTGTTCTTTCAAGCTGGTTGGGAAACTCTGCACGTTTTTGAAAATGTAGAGGGGGAAAAATTACACTTTGCAAATTTTTTGACCAGCTCTGTTTTTATCCACGATCACAATTGCACAAACAGAAATCTAGCTTTACTGATTCAAATCCTGATGAAGGTGGTAATAACTGAAAGTTCTTACCACCTGATGTCTGTCTGGTGGAAATGATTTTGGTTTCAGTCCTGAGAACCTAGTGAATGTATGTCCACAGTCAGCCCTGTTTGGCACAGAGAGGCCAAAGATTAAATAAGCATAGAGTTTAAATTGCTCTCTTGACCAAGAGAGAATGTCTGTGGGGGTTAGGGTGCTGCATATTGTCTGGACAGTATGGAGAAGTTTACACTGCTGCTGCTTGCTCTGCTGACAGAGGACTTCAGGTGGCAGGAATGTCGATCTGTCAGAATGTAATCAGAGCAGAGACCTGCTTCAATAAATCCATTTGTTACTTATAGGCCCAGATGCAGTATTTCATCCCTGTTCAGCACACAGTGGAGGCAAGTGCTCTTTTCAACAAAGCACTTAAGTACAGTTAAGCACCTGCATAAGTGCTTTAGTGAATAGGGATGGGTTTAAGCACTTACTTTAGTGCTGACTCGAGCCATAGTCCCTATTTTGTTAGGCCCTGATTCAGCATAGGATTTAGGGTGTGGACCCAGATTCCCAAAGGGATTTAGGCTCCTAATTACCATTGGTTGCAGTGGAAGTTAGGAACCTAAACCCCTTTGAGTATCTGGGCCTAGATCCTGCAAGGTCCCTAGAACTCTGGTCCCATACCAACAAAGCACTAAAGCATCTGCTTAACTTCCCACATGCATAGACTCACTAACTTCAGTGGGAATATTCATATACTTAAAGTTAAGCATGTGATTAACTGGTTTTGCTGAACTGGTGCTAAAGTGCTCAATCCTTGAAGGATTGATTCCTACAGCATGTGAATCACTTTAAGGATGTGATTTCAATGGGACAGTTTGCATGCTTAAAGCTAGATCTGTACTTTGGTAGAGTGGGACCTTAACTAGCAAGAAAGTGTCACCTCTGAGAAACTCACTTTTACATTCACTGTAATGCTGTGACTACTCCAGAACTGGTTGCACGCAGAAAAGGATCTGGTGCCATGTAGTGATTGTTTGAAATGATCAGTATGTAATTCTGCCGATGTCAGTCATTTTAACAAAGTTACCTCTGAGCCGACTGTGAAATTGCGTGATCTTGCTAGCATTCTGAATGTGATAAAACTGCAGTTCTAAAGAAAAGTCTTTTTTCCCCCCCTCTGCTGCTTAAAAATAAATAAGAGATACTGATAAGTCCCAATCACTTGATTAAATTGCCTTTTGCTAAAAGTCACTTGAACGGAGCAGTCATAATACTGACTCATTACCATCCATTTGCATATACAATAGTGGCAGTGAAAAAGAGAAAAATCAGTAGCGAAATCAGTAGTGTTCATAGCTTCAGGTCTTCTGCTCAGTTCGAGTAGCAGGCAGCTGAAGGAGTAGAGCACAATTAATTAGAGGACACATCTGCTTTTCAGGGGGAAATGATTGGCAGTTGGAGAGAGCCCCAGACTTTCTTGTTATCTGAGTAAGTTGACAGAGGCAAAGCATCTTTCATACCACATTTATTTTATTTTTGTTCCCTGGACTCATGCAGTGTCTTCAGTGAAACAGCCTGAAATTTGTGCTTTGAAGGAAGAGAGAGGTTGGTTCTCTTCTAATCTGAAATTCTTCAGAACTAATTTGCCAAATGCTGGGACTAGTAATAAAACAGGATCTAGAAGAGGAATTAAAAGGTGGGGGCAAGGACACAGGAATTGCCAGATCACGGGTCCATCTACGGTGGTATCCTGCCTCCAGTAATACCCATAGCCGGCTCATCAAAATGGAGTATAATAGGCATAAACATTCTGAACAAGATATAGCAGATGTCCAGAATGCTCCTGACTTTTATCCACTAGGGATAAGAAAAGGAAAACAAATGGCCATCGCTGTCTCAAATGTAACAGAATCTGGCTTTGACAAACATGAAATAGCTTCCCAGGGTCCTCCAAAAGGTAGGACTCAGTCTACACCTTTAAGACTTACTGGTACCACTTCCTTTTGGCTGGAGTCTGACTCAGATGAGGTGATTGCATAGGAAGAGACTATGGCACATGAGAGTCAATAGAGCTGCAATTTGGCTCCAACCACTCATCCCTTCAGCTGCTGACCAGAATAGCTGATCCAGTTGGGGGTTAGCAATTTGCTGCTAATGTAAGCCAGGAATAAGTCACCAACCCACAAGGAGGAACAGAATAATGTATGAGAGTCACAGTTCCTCCCCACTGCTTGCTTAGTTTTGTGCTAACATCCCAATCCAGCTTTCTGTGCTGGTTTAGTCATCAGTGAATTCTCCGAGGGAGTCACCCTCTCACAGGAATCTTTCCCAGCTTGTTTTCCTTGTAGCTGGCCTCTTCAATTTGGGAGGGACAAGTAGCTGCTGCTGCCCTCATGTGGTCCTTTTATCAGCAGATAAAGCAATACCTGCAGTCTGCATTGTTTCCCTTTTTTTCTCTCCTTCCCTAAGAGATGGTACATCCTTGCACCCCCTGCTCCATGCAGATGCACCGTGCTGCAATGGAATTGCACAAAGAGGAGAAATTCCCTTCCTGCCCATCTCAAACAATTGGCTGAGGGCCTGAACGCATGATTGGATTCCCATTGCCTGCCTGCGCATTGCTTGCAGGCTTACTAATTGGTGGAAAAACTATCCAACACTCTTAAAACTCAGCCATGACATACGTCCCCATGAACTTCCATGCCGGGGAGAGCCATATGTGGATTACGTGCTTTGTAAAGAGCTTTTCTTTTGTTATTATTGTTTCTTTATTTGTCTATCAGCGTCAAGAGGCCCTAAGTGAGACGAGGGCCCCGTGATGCTAAGCAAAGTAAACACATCCAGTAAATGCCGTGTAAATGGAGAAGACAGACAAAGGGTGGGAGAGAGGAAGGCTTCTTATCATCATTTTACACATCGTCTATGCTCCTAAATCACATCGGCACTTTTGAAAATGTAACCCCGGATCACCAGCCAGAGGTGGCAGCAGGAATCTGGGGCAGAGCTGGGAACCGAATGCAGTTCTGCTGGATCCCAGAGCCTGAATCGCAAGAGACTATCCTTCTGCATGGTAAATGTGTCTGTAATTTAATGCTTTGAAGTGCTCCTTTGTCCTCACATTAGGTAACGGTAAAAAGGGCACCCGATCATTTGCCATTGCCCTTCGATACTTTGTTTCTCATTAAACCTCACCATACTTTTCTGCCCAGGTTATTCCACATTTATGGAGCTGCTAAAAATAAGTGATGCCCTCCTGCACCTTTCGTCTGGTTGGTTTCCCTTCTCTGGTCTCATGCCTGTGCTTGTCACTAAGGCAGGTGGCTGGGGCCATATCTGTAGATGGAAATTTTGTGGATAGGTTAGTGCTTTTTAAAGCCCTGACTTTTATCTCAGCACAAAGGCTCTCCCAGGCCTTCTCAGGTCATGCAACAAGAGAGGGAGGGGGAACAGTTAACTCAAGTCCATGCGGCCTGTTGTGTTAGCAAATCCTTCTCCTCCTTGGTAGGGCTGGGTTAAGCATATCTAGAGCCACCTGCAGCCCTATATATAGATGGGCCCCAATAGGGATCATTAATTCACACCCCACTCCCAGGGTTATGATTAACACTGCAGGAGTGGGTGGGGGAGGGGAGCAGACGAAGCTCCTTGCCAGGGGTGGGAGGAACCATCTGCTGAGACGGTTCAGATGAAGCCCCAGCCCCCTAGAAACAGGCAACGGGAGCAATTGAGGAGGCAGGCTGTGGACAAACCTCCCAGCAACAGCAAGGAGGTAAAAACAACAGGGAGTGGGGGAGAACAGGATACTAAACCTCCCCATCACATACACTCCTGCACCCCAAGGCCAGCTCTCTTTCCCCTCACTACTTCCGCCGACAACATCCCCCCCCCCGGGGCCATTCTCAGGTCAGGCAATTCCAACAGCTTGGCCTTTGACTCCTCTGGCATGAGGCTTATCAGGGTGTTTGCAGGAGCAGTGAGCATGAGGCACTGAGCTCTCTGCATCCTGGTGGGGACCCGCTGCAGCCCATCATACCTGTGGGGAGGGTTGGAGTGGCCTGTTGCTGAAAAAGGCTCTCTGCTAAAGGGGTAACGGATGGAAAAACTTTCAGCATTACCGTTAATAGGCACTTGGCTCTCTTGTTTCCAATTTAAAACGTGAGTTGCCCTTTGCAATTCTCTGCTCTTAGCAGATTGTGCACCTTTTTGGAAGACCCGGGGCCTGATCCAAAGCCCAGTGATGTCAAGGGACAGACTCCCACCGATTTGAATGGACTTTTAATCTGGGTCCGTGAGTGGAGTATTGATATACATGTCATTGAACCTGGGTCTGTCCCTCAACATGTCCAGGCTCTTGGCCTATAAACTGCAGGGACAGCATGTATCACTCCTCTCAATCTTGTTCCAGTCATCGCTTTGCTTGTGTTTGTGGTTGCTTCTGTGAACATTCTAGTTAATGGGCTCCATTAGCACAACTTCGAGAAAATGAATATTTCCTGAAAGCCAACTTCTAACCTCACAACTAGCCAACAGCCCAGACTGCAAATCTGACACTTAGCTAGGTTCTCCCAAATTCATGATGCTGTTCAATAATCTGCACAAATTCACCAGTCAGAAGCTAGGCCAAGCAACTTGCACTGGCTAGTTACACAGCCCCAAGTGCAAATTTGGAGTAGCTGCAACAATCTACAAGTGGATGTTTTTCTGATCAGGAATTGCACAACTAATTTCAAATAATGAATCCATTTCCAACTGGTGTGAACAAAAAGGGAGGCAAAATTCATTGACTACCTTATTAATTATAAATTATTTGCCCAACTCTGCTCGCAATCTAGTGAAGGACATGCAGTTAGGAGAATAGCTCTGGTTGCCTAATGTTTGTCCCACAGTGCACTAATCAGGCACTAAGCTCCCAAATTGCATTCAGTAGTATGTGGATTGCAAGCTCTTTGGGGCAGGAACTCTCTCTCTGTTCTGTTTGTAGCACAATAGGGTCCTGGTCTATGACAGGCTGCTTCTGCAGTACACATTCATGGATGGACTACTGCACTTATGCACTGTCAATTGCAGGATCAGGGCCTTAAAGGTTTTTTTTTTTTTTTTAAAGCATCTTTTTTAGTTGCAATCTCTTAAAAAATCTAACATATACTATATATTGCTGCCTCTGCTGGCTAGGCTATCAAGCTGATTTCCTGACAGTATGTTTGTTATCTTCAGCTAATGCATGTTTATTTTAATTAATAAACATGAATTGAAATAACATTCAAGTTATGCAGTTTTCCCTGTGAATCATGATATAGTTGATAACAGGCAGTGTTTTGTTACTACAAAGGTTGGGATGTTTTTACTCTCTCAGCAGTCAAAACCTAAAATAGTTCACAGACCCAAAGGAGAGTAAAAAAACCATCTCTTTAAAAAAAATGCAATTATTCTTTGTAATATATTCTAAATAATGCAGCACTTAATTGGCTACTGCATGCTGTTAAATGCCTTTTAGCAGTTTGCTTTGTAAATTCTTCTGAGAGCATCTGGTTCCAAGCCAAGTTTAGTTTAATGATACTGGATATGCTACACAGACTCAAAAATTGCCAAGAAAGTTGCTACTGAAAATGACTTTAAGGCATCAGGAAGTGTGTGTGTGTGTGTAAGATATTTAGGCAGATCCTTTGAGGATCTGGACCAAAGTCCTTACACTAGGGAAGGGTGATTAGTGCTTAAGACACCCTGTACCCCATGTTCACCACTTTTATATGGTTCTGATATATTTTGTACAAAGTATGCCTTGCGAGGTATCATTTGAAAACACATAATCTGCTGAATATTATTATCCTATTGAAATGTGTGTAACGTCATGTAAAATTATTAGATTTTGCTATGTGATTGTTACAGAAATATGTTGTAGTTCTGGGTAAAACCCACAAACAAGTTTTCAGAGACAAAGACACACAAACAATCCCAGACAGGGATCAACAAGTCAAGAGGGCTATCACTTACTTAAGCAACCATTCTTCAGCAACAGGGAAGTGTAAACAAGAAATTTACATTTCATCCCAGCTACAGGTTCAAATCTCACATACATGGGACTGTTTGTCTCCATCCCTGTGGGGGTTTAACTTCAAAGAGAGGAGGAAGATATAAAAATAAGATAAAGTGACCTTCACAGGACCCCTCTCTTCTCTTCCCATCTCTCTGCTCATGACACTAACAACTAACTGAAGAACATTGAATCCAGCCTGTGAATTGTTACAGCTTATGGTGAGAGAGACATTTTGTTTTTTAATTCATCTGGGTATTACCTTGTGGTTTTATCTTTTTATTTCTTTTGTAACCAATTCTGACTTGTATGCCTTATTACAGTTAATAAACTTGTTTTATTGTTTTATCTAAACCAGTGGTTCTGAACCTTTCCAGACTACCATACCCCTTTCAGGAGTCTGATTTTTTGTGCATACCCCCAAGTTACACCTCACTTAAAAACTACTTGCTTACAAAATCAGACTTAAAAAAATGCCACAGCACACTATAACTGAAAAATTGCTTACTTTCTCATTTTTACCATATAGTTATAAAAAAAAACCCAATTGCAATATAAATATTGTACTAATATGTCAGAGTATAGTATATAGAGCAGCATAAACAAGTCATTGTCTGTATGAAATTTTAGTTTGTACTGACTTTGCTAGTGCTTTTTATGTAGCCTGTTTTAAAACTAGGCAAATATCCACCGCCCCAGAAGACTTCTGCATAACCCTGGTTGAGAACCATTGATCTAAACCATTGTGTTTTGATTGAAGTGTTTGAGAACCTCTATTTGATAAACAAGGCTGGTGCGTAATCATTACCCAGTGTTGGAATGATGGACTTACTATGAGCATACACTATCCAGGAGAATACAGAGCAGTATAAGATGCACATTTCTGGGGAGCAAGGCTGAACTGGGGATATGTGGGTGTTGCCCTGTATGTAATTCATGGATGGCTAGGCATAGCATTCACGTACTCAGCTGGGAGTGATTTTACATGCTAGTGTCTGTGTGTGTGTGCAGAGCCCGGAGGGGTGGCTGTTCACCAGCAAAGCAGTGTAAAAGGCATCACAGGCTGGAGAGCTAAGGGGACACTGCAGTCCAGCAGTTCAGATTGCACCCTTGGGAATGTCACAGTTCTTTACTGTAAGTTCCATAATGACTTATGGCACATATCTCATATTTAACATATCATATACCATGTTTACACATTTCCAGAATTAAGGAACCCAATCCCACAAACGTTTGAGTATCTGAGTGACTTAACTCTTGGGAGTAGTTGCACTGACTCCGTGCATGTCTGCAGGTTTGTGTCTTAAGAACTCAGAGTTCGGTTTGGTTTTATGTTTGCATTTTTGCTTCCATCAGCAATGACTCTTCATAGAGCGGGTGTATGATATTGTGTTGCTTCACTATGGCTGTATTTTATTTTAAACCTTCTAATTAGCTGTCAGATTAATGACAGTGGAGTGCTTTCCCATTCCTGTAAATGTTCTGCAGAAGGTAGGTGGGAAAATATCACAGTTTATATTTGCAATAGTGAAATGCCACATCATTGTAATATTCACGGGACAGTAGCCACCAAAACTTAAGAGCATGGTGTAAGTTACCTTTGACTATCCAGTAAACAGAGCAATCAATCAAAATTTAGCAGTGTCTCCATTAAACTTGCTTCTCCATCAGCCTATTTTTACGTCTGCAGGCTGAAATAAATCATGGCAATCAGCGTGCTGCACTAAATGGTCTGTGACATTCTCCACCTTTGCTGCGTGAAGTTGTTTAATCGTTCCCCAGCTCACCTCAGTTGTCTGTTTATTTCTACTTGGTTTGTTCTTGACAGCTGCCTTTGCCAGATGTGGTTAAACCCTGGAGTCCTTTAGATCTTTGATTTCTTTATAACAGGTCACTGGGCTGGATTCTGGGCTTCACTCCTCAGGAGCAGTGCAGAAGGGGCAAGAACAGTTGGTTTTGGAGCTAGTGCAGCCTCCAGCATATGTTAGAGCAGCCCATACAGCTGCTTTATGCTCCCACCAGTGGGACCATGCCTCCTCCTGCCTTCAGCCATTTCCCTGGCATGTTCCTATGCTGGGCCTGTGCAAGGAGGGTAGGGGAGGTAGTGCAGAGCTACCTAAATCAGCTATCTGCTATTCTCCGGGGGCTGCATAAGTTGGCTTCATGGTCCCTTTGTCCCTCTGGCTGCAGGAGAGCTCAGAACCAAGTCAAATGTGGGGAATGTAGTAGATCTTGCTAAGCAAAAAGTGAAACTGGGCTCACTTTATTGTGATAAATGGCCAGACAGTTTTGTCTTGTTAAGAACTGTTTCAGAGCATGGAAGTTGCCATACCATTAGGAGGACTCTGCCTAGCTGAAGGTAAACTCCTCTGTAATCAGCATTAATCAAGTGCTGCTCCTCAACAAAGCTAAGGGAAGCTGCTAGATTTTGTTGTGCAATGAAACCATTTTGTTAAACTATTTTTACCCCATAGTGTGTGAATTTTGCAAATGGGGAACACAGAGGTGTAATTTCTCTTGCTCTCACACATTTCCCATTGTGTTTGGAGTGGAGCTGCAACTCAGCAGGGTTTTACAATTCCAGCTCTGTAGAAAAGAACCTTCTGTTCTGTGGACTGTAAGTAGTAAGTTTGCAGTGGTCATGAGGGTGGCATAGAGAAGTGTAGAGGTGAGGTCATGACCACTGTTCCCTCTAAGCTGTGCGTGTGCACACAGATCCTAAACCCCGCACACACAGCGAAACACTGGGTGCACAAACATTTGCACAGAAGCACAACAATTTGCACAGAAGAAATTTTTGGCGCACAAGGCCTGTCAAAAATTAGAGGGAACATGGGTCATGACTCCAGTCCGATGCACCACTGTATGTGATCCATTCCAGTACTTGAGCAGCACCAGCAACTCTGAGACAGCCGGAGTTTGCAGAACCTAGTGTGGTTGGAAACAGTTGTCTCTGTGGGTTCTTCTTGACACAAGTAAATGCTGAAACATTAAACACTTTCACTGCTGTCATATTTTCATCACACCCAAAATCCCCATTTTCCCTTCTCTTCATTAATATGGCTCAGTTCTCATCACTGCTCTCTTCCTCATTCTCTTACTTATGCCTTTGCAAATTCCCCCTCCTGCTGACTCCTTCCATGTGCATAGATCTGTCTTGCACACTCTCCCTGGATCCTGGTACCAACTCAACTGCCCCCTTCTCTCCCAACCATCTCCCCTTCCTTGGATGAGCTTCTTTCAGGGTTCAGTTTTCTCTGAGCTGGGTTAAGTGAACCTTGAATCTCACATGCCTGACACACAATGCAGTGTGGATCACATATGACCTGAGAAACCCTAGAATGCTCCACCACTGGCAAGATTTAACAACAGCCACGCCTGGGGCCCAGCACAGGGGCAGCTGGACCTCACAACTAGTCTTCTAAGAAGGTAGTGAATGCAAGTGGCTGGCCCCTCTGTGAATTAATTTACTGAGGCTCAGAGTTAAAGTAACTAACTATTCAAGTGTGAGGATAGCGCTAAAGACCAACTCCCAAAAGCTGCAGAGGACTCGCAACTCATTTCATGTCAACAAAGGTTTCATGTTTCCATTAGCTCTTTGGATTTGCCAGTGTAAAACCTGCAATGGATTCCTTGGGGTAGTCTTTTTTTTAAGCTTTTCTGTAATCTTGTGTAGGGATCTGGAGGGATCTTCTCAGCTTAGATGTGGGGAGAACTATTTCCTGCCCACCTCCAGACATTTCTTTAACATTGAGACACTAGGGGACAATCCCAAGCTCTCTCTTGCCAGTGGGTTTTTTTTTCTTTGCTGTTATTGTTTTCTTAAGTCTTGTGGGACCCATCACATTTTTGAGCATCAACTGCTGCTAAAACAATATAATTAAAATGCTGGAAAACTCTTAAGCTTAATGTAAATCTATTGTGCTGAATTGTTAGCCTGTGGAAGGTGCATGATTTTTCAAAATTAAAACATTCCATTTTAAAGTCCTTTCTTAGTGGCTCCAGCTTATTAGCATATATTAGCATCTTTTTGCATAGCAGATACAAGAAATCTGGATAAAGTAGTAATAGAGCAAGGTTCATATTTAAAGGGAACTTTGTACATCAAATATCAAGGCTGTTTCAATTAACAATTAAGAGCTTGATTAGTTTTACAGTTTTGAGGAGCACATATGTTTCAAAGGAAACGGGCACAATCAGTTAATGGCTTGTGAGGATCTTTCCCTATTAAAATATTAACCTTTGGAGGGCTTTGACAGTCTGTATACTGTTCATTTCATTATTTTACATCTATAATACCATACAGCAGAGTATCAGCAATGGGTATCCCAATTACAAAATGCCTTGCATTATGCACGTCAATATATTTGTAATGTATTATGTACACCATTGTACGTACTAATTAATCCTATGAAGACTTGTCACCGTATGTATTCATTTAGCTAGCATATAAACACATCAAAGCCACAAAGGTGAGTGGGATACCCAATTCCTATTCAAGCTGTTATTATATAACAACATTCTTAAATCTCCTTCTAAATGAATGGGACATGGGCATCCACAGCTCTTAGACAGCTTTGAACATTTCAGTCCAGAGTTTTAAGGGAGAGCATGCTATTGTGTGCTTTGGGAGGGCACTAGTTTCTTGTAAGTGAGCTTCACAAAACACTAATCATTGAAATGGTTACAAGAATCGCTTCCTGTTCTCTGTAAGCCAGATACTCAGCTGGTGGGAATCAATGGTGCTGCACTGAAGTCAGCAGAGCTATGCCAGTATACACGAGTTGTGGATCTGGCCCTATGTTCTTATACTGGAAAAAAAATCCTCTTGCTTCTACTTGCCTCCCCCCACTACTGCCTTAATCTAGACCTCCTTTCCCTCCAAGACCTCTGGACAGAGAGACACGGACAAGCCTTCCTGGATCTAATTCACGGTTGTGATCCTTTGGAGCGGACGCCAGTGGCACCACAGAGCAGCCATCAATATTTTCTTTATTTTTTAAAAATTAAAAATACTTTTTTTAAAAAAAAGGCTCCGAATCAAGATGAAATGTTTTGCTTTGGGCCAAACTGAAATGGTTTTTTAAAAATGTTTTCAAAAATTTCAGTTTTAGTTCAACCCATAATGAATTAAAAAAAACTGGAAGAGCCAGGAAAGCAATAAATGCATTATTCTCCTAGTGCTGCCTCTTTTCTGAGGGACTCCAAGTGTTTCATAAACAGCAACCCTCATTATATCCCTTTGAGGTAGGTAAATGTGATTATAGTCATTTTACAGATGGCTAAATGGCAGAGAGTGGGTAAATGACTTACCCCATGACTGAGTCAGTGACAGAGTTGGGAATAGAACTTAAGAATCGCATCTCTTAGCAACCTCTCCTAATGGCTAGCCCACATGCCTGGGAGCAGAATTTGATGGCCTGGCATGGAATTTAAATGCTCCTCAATTTTATATAAGCTTTCGTGAGTCACGAAAGCTTATGCTCTAATAAATTTGTTAGTCTCTAAGGTGCCACAAGTGCTCCTTTTCTTTTTGCGAATACAGACTAACACAGCTGCTACTCTGAAACCTGTCAATTTTATATGCGGTTAGTGCCTTCATGGAACCTGCTTTGGGAGCAAATCCTTCCTATCATCATCTAGAAGGACATTTTCATTTAAAATTTTACTCTGCAAAAACGGGGCTCTTGGAAATGGGGAGCTAAGCTACTCTTGAATGACAGCTGGGCAGGTAATGGTAAGGCTGTAAGATTAATTTAATTTATTAAATCTTTGAAGAGTGTACACTGAAGACTGTAAAGAGGCTTTTGAGGTTGGTGCCGCATGCAATGATGAGTAACAGAATGATTTATTTGCCAATGATCCATTTTACATGCCCCCCCTTGAATTAATAACTTTAAAAAACCCACAAGTACAGCTGTAGAGTTAATTATTTTACTTTTTTCTCTATTAAAATATAAAATTGATGCCTCAGCCTCTAAAATGCTTCATTTAGCCACTTCCACCCTGACAGGAGAGCTGCTTTGAAAGTCTTGGCAATCATTGCCTCCATGTAAATCACCTCATTGTGATCAGGATTTTTCTTTTAGAAGGATCCAGGCTTTATCTGGAAGGAGCTTCAATGCTTGGGTGACATAAATTGTGCCTGAATCACACTCTAATCAGGCTATTTATAGATTCATAGATACTAAGGTCAGAAGGGACCATTCTGATCATCTAGTCCGACCTCCTGCACAGCGCAGGCCACAGAATCTCACCCACCCACTCCTATGAAAAACCTCACCCATGTCTGAGCTATTGAAGTCCTTAAATCATGGTTCAAAGACTTCAAGGAGCAGAGAAGCCTCCCTCAAGTCAACCATGCCCCATGCTACAGAGGAAGGCGAAAAACCTCCAGGGCCTCTCCAATCTGCCCTGGAGGAAAATTCCTTCCCGACCCCAAATATGGCGATCAGCTAAACCCTGAGCATATGGGCAAGATTCACCAGCGAGATACCCAGGAAAGAATTTTCTATAGTAACTCAGATCCCATCCATCTAATATCCCATCTCAGGGGATTTGGCCTATTTACCCTGAATATTTAAAGATCAATTACTTACCAAAATCCCATTATCCCATCATACCATCTCCTCCATAAACTTATCGAGTAGAATCTTAAAGCCAGATAGATCTTTTGCCCCCACTGCTTCTCTTGGAAGGCTATTCCAAAACTTCACTCCTCTGATGGTTAAAAACCTTCGTCTGATTTAAAAATGTGTGGCTCATATCTTAGCAACACAATAGAAATAAGTATCCAGGGCAGCTACGTAAATCAAGTGTGTGGACCAGAAATGTTGAAGCCTGACCTTATCTTTTAAAATATGGGTGCTTACCATGGCCATGGTATTTAGAGGGCCTTTTAACATGGCTACAGTTATGAATATTTCAGGATTTCTATTCTAATAATCTATTTGCGAGTGGAGGAGGGGATTAATTTAGCAGCTATAAAAATTCACTCCAGGCTGAAATCTAGTTATGAGGTCCCAGTTTACGATCAAACTAGTTTGTAAATAGTGTATACACACACTTTTTTTTTTTTTTGAATTTACAAAACTAAAAGTGAGGGATTTGAAGATATTTTTCATATTTCTGTAACATGCTTTTAAATTTTTAAAAGAGAAATTCAGCAGCCCATATGATTACTTCTCAGTGTTGACTAGTGAACAAGTTACCCTACAAACAAAGGTTACAGAATAGCAGCCATGTTAGTCTGTATCTGTAAAAAGAAAAGGACTACATGTGGCACCTTAGAGACTAACAAATTTATTAGAGCATAAGGTTTCATGAGCTACAGCTCACTACATCGGATGCATACAGACTAGACGAGACGTGATAAATCGATCCCTGATAGATCGATCACTACCCAGTGACTGCTCCTTTACGCATTCACATAGAAGGAAAGGGATCTCTGAGAACACTACCTTGTGCAGGGAGCCTTCTCCCCAGCTGGATTATTTCTGATATAAGGGCTCTATCGTACCCTGTCCCCAGACCCTATGGGGCCCATGAGAAATAGAGCAAAGGTTATAGAGCAGCCTTGAGCCTGAGGCTGCTCTAACTTGCGCTGAATGCTGGACAGACAAGATAGGTTTGCAAAGCCCAAAGGACTGTGGTAGGATTTATATAGCATGTGCGTAGCTGAGAACAGAACTTGATCTGAGTAAAAAACAAGGGGAGATAGTGCTGAAGAATTTATTTAATCAGGTTAAACAAGCAAAGAAAGAACAAATCAGACATACCCTGAGAGAGAGTGCACACAGTGTGCTACTCTCTTTATAATAGCATTTTGCACAGACTCCCAGTACTGCTGTCCACCCCCTAGCAGAAAGACAGGGAGTCTCCTTTTCATTTTACTGTAAATATCTATTCACTGCACCATAGGTCTGCACGTGCAAAAGTGAAGAAAACTGCACATTAAACAGCAACAGGCTAGAAAATCTCTGGCAACAGCAGTGGCAGGATATATAGTGCTATGCATCTTCCTTGTGTTATTTACTATACTGTGATTTGTCCTAGTGTGGACACAGTTAGACTGGTATAACAATGTAGAAAAATTAGTTGTATTCCAGTATAAGAGTGCTTATATCAATATAAGTACAGGTATACCAGTATAACTGCCTACACTAGAGAGGTTGTACCACTGCAACTGTTGTTGTTATTTACTTATTATTTGTATTGTTGTAACCCTAATCGTGAACCAGAACCCTATTGTACTAGGTGCTGTACAAACATTGAACAAAAATATAGACCCTGCCCCAAGGAGCTTACAATCTAAGTAAAGCTGAAGTGGTACAACTTTTGTATGTAGACAAGGTCTTAAAGTAGTCCCCAGTAATTGCTCCTTGAGGAAATGAATTGCAAATACAGGGCTCAATTCAGAAAAAAGTATATGCCGATGAATGGTACCGGATGCTGCCTAGAGGAAATCAGCCAAAATATGGTAGCTGCTGGATGATGAAATGATTTATGTGGTTTACATACCAAACAAAGTGAGAGGGGAAAAAACCCAGCTCATAAAAAACCCATTTCCAAAGTGTTACAAGCTTTGCATTTTCAGGTGAGCCATTTCATTAATTATTTAGAACCAGCTATGCCAATGTTGTCAACGCGCTGATTCACCCTGTTCCATGTGAAACGCAACATTCTCTGCCAAAAGCACTGCATAAAATATCCCTGAACATGCCTTTTTTTTAGCTGGGAAAGCCAATATTAACTTTTTTTAAAACGCTTCCTTGGCAGATGGCCGTGCCCGCTTGGGTGCCCAGCATGGTCGTTGACAACTTGCTTCCTCTCTTTGACAGATTTGAACACAAGAATGACTAACACAGCCGTTCTGGTAGCTCTCAATTTATAGAAGTGAAGGTGGTTGGGGAAATAATTATCTTCAAATAATATTTTTACTGCAGTGCCCCACTTTAGACCAATATTCACACCAGGACTGACCTCCAACTCCTGATCCCACAGTTTCACCCACAATTAAGTTTTGGAGAGCTTCTTTCCTCCAATAACATTGTTTCTTCTACCCCTAGTAATGTATGTCCTTCCTGACCCCGCACCTGCTGTGGTGCTCCACAGGGTCCAGAGTGAGTTGATACCATAGATCCAGGTGACTTCTGCCCAATTCCGGCCACATGGGGGATCTTCTCTGCACATGGACTTGGGGAAAACAATCTGTCCCTTTCATTCTTAAATATCTGGTAGCCACTGAAAACACACGCTCAAGATAGACATTAGCCAGAAAGAGTCAATTCTTGATCATGTTGACGAGCCACATTTTTATTATGACTACAAGAGTGAAAAGTTCCCATGTATCAGCATTTCTACTAAACCTCGAGTTAAGCCTTCTGACCTGTAGGCAGCCATTTACTCAATGTGAGGACAGCGGTGTCTGTGTAGGGAGCCCTTTATAACTGCCATCTGATAAAGTAAGCACATTTGTTTAAATCAATAGTTATTAATGTTCTTCTCTTCTTCCTTTTGTCTATTAGATACAACTCAGCTGGAGTACAGCAAGAAAATGGATAAGGATTTTATTTTATTGAATGACTCTGAACGCAACAGTTATTTGTACTACACTAACTGTCACAAAAAGGAGAGCTGAATGACCTGTGTACACTAGGATTACCAGGCAAATGAGGTTAGCTCTTTAGAGAGAGAGCGCATGCTTGAGCAAAATTAATGATAGGGGAGAGTTGGCTCTATTCAGGGATAAGTGTCAAGTTTGTGTCCTTTCCTATGGCATCTTGCATTAGAGTCTGCGGGAGACTAGAGAGCACAATGGGCAGGAAGGAAAAAAGTGGCACCGTGCTTTGCGTGGTGTTTGCAATTATTTTATGAAGAGTGGAACACACTGAGCAGGTTTTGGATTAAAAGCACACAACCACATCCATGGAAAGGGCATGCTTGGGTGCACCTGCACGCAAACTGAATTCTCTTTCCAAAGAAACTTAATATTAACTCTTCACGAAATATAAGGGTCTGTCTTCACTGCAGAGTAACCCAGGCTCTTACATGGATATTGCTCCTCACCTGGCTATTGCCCAAACACTCAAGTCTCTCAAGAGTTTAGTGGTACTTTCATGTCAGGCTAGCTGGCCCAGCTACTGGTATAGGCTAGAGTTCAGATGCCACTTTCACTCGGGAGAGTAACTCACTCACTTTTCAATAAGGATGCTGGCTAACTGAGTGCTGATAGCTCTCCAGTGCCTTCCTACAGTTCCCGTCATGTGTCCAGAAGGGCGGACATGTTCTGAGAAAGAATCACAGAGCAGCTCAGCTTACTGTAGCCCAAATTACCATGGGATGTGCCCCCAGTAGTCCTAGCATCACAGGTGAGTGTCACATCAGTCACGACACAGTAACTCAGGTAGGACTTGGCCAGCCTGAGTGCTGATTGCCTGAGTTAGCTCTGTAGTGAAGACACAATGGGTTTGACTCTATGCTCAGTTACACTGGTGTAAATCAGGAATAACTCCCCATTGAAGTCAACTGCGTGAAGCCAGAGTGAGAGCACATTCACATGAACTAATTATACTGAATCTTTCAATTTCTTTTTGTATTGTGGCAAAGTACCTTGTTCTCCTCATCAGACTCAGTCCTTTTTAGCCTTGGACACACCGGCTTGGGCAAGGCAAATCCTTACAGGTAGCACAGGGTCTGGTTATTCCTTTCCCTGATCAGTCCCCTGTACTTGCTTTCCTTCCCTTCTGGGGAGGGAGTGCAGCCTTCCTTCTGGAAGGGGTCTGTGTCTTGCTGCCCTTAACCTACTGGTAGCTTCTCTCATCCTCTCCCCTTCCCTGCACCCAAAGGGTTTAAAAAGGTCTCCAGCAGTTGGAGTCAGCTGAACCTAATTAGCTCCCTAGCAACCCCTTTTTCAGCTGAACTTTATTTCCCCCAGTGCTCCTCTGAGAACAGGGAGAGGCCTTTTAATCCCCTGGGACTAATTACTATGCCTTCCTTTTTTGTAGCTGTTTGTCCTGGGTTTACCACAGTATGAAGAAAAGGCAAGAACTAATGACAATGTTGTTTTGGAGCCAGATTTTCAAAAGAGCCCGCTCCATTGGCTGCTGCACTCTTCTGAAATGCTGGCCAGAGGGGTTGGGATGGGAGTGACTATGGGCCAAGCACTCCTTGACAATCTGGCCCTTTTATTTAAGTGGCTATATGGGCATCGTGGTCTTTTGAAAATCTAGTTCCAGCTCTGGTGCTCAGCACTTGGCAGTCTGGCCCCCAAGGTAGAACCATACTGCCCTCTGTGATCACTGGGTCTCCGCTTAGATTAGTCAAGTGAGCATTTTCTTGGGATTGGAGCATGGAACCCAGCATCAGAGTTCCTGATTCTGTACCCAGTTCTGTCCCTTATTTGCTGTGTGACCTTGGGGCAGATCACTCAGGGCTAAATTATGGCAGGTGCCCTAGAGCAAAGAGAGTGTCAGAAGGTTCTTTCTCTCCAGTGCCTCCCAAGTGCCTCATAATTTGGATTTCTAAGGCTGAAGAGCGCCACGGAGGAGCTTGACTGTAAGTGGGTAGTACAGTGACTGGGTAATGACCCTAACTCAGTATGCAGCATCAAGGACTAACTTGGAAGGGCATAGTGGGGAGCAGATGACCTTTGACTGCTGCTCTGTGTGCTCTCCAGGTACCTCTGGGAGCACAAATTCCTCCACAGTCATGATGCTGCCCTCTGTTACCACTAGGGCACAGGAAGTCCTCCTCCAAACATGGCATTCACAGCCCCAGTGTAGCCCTTCACCCCTCGGCCTCACTGGAACATTAGTGCAATACCTACATCACAGGGAGCGTTGTGAGGTTTATTAATCTGTCTAAATTCCCTTTCGCTATCCACCAGGTGCCTATTAAATTAAGTCACTAACATATCAATATTGCCAGCCATGAGTTTTGTTTCTTTGCACAATTCTAATAAGCAGGTGTAGGTATCTGCTTCTCCTGTGGCTGGATCCAGCGAGCATGGGAGCTGCCTGTTGCTCTGAAATACTAGAGCCCAGCCTCTGAAGTGGTAACATAATCCCACCATTCCAACGAAGGCGGAGTCTTTAAAAAAGGTTAATCCACAACAGATGGTGTGAAGCAACACAAAGCGCTGCTAATGACTATTGTGATGGGACTGAAGCTGTGAAGGTGGATGGTGCCAAGAATCAGCCAGCTGCGTGTGGCCAATGCCCTGGGACCGTGCCAAGAGGGATGTGTCAGGGATTTGAGTCACAAATGCAGGGTTCCCAGGGCACCCAGTGGTGCTCACCAAAAACAATTCTCTTTAAAGCTACATTTTGGTTTTTGTAGTGATTTGACACACCAACTGGTGGAAGCAGACAAATGAGCAGCTGTTTTCAATGGGCAAGCCCATGAAAGGAGAACGTTTCCAAAAATATTAAAAGAAAACTGCTACAGGTGGTGGCACAAAAACCATCCCAACCTTGCCCTAGCTTTGGCTTCCCTGCTCAATAGCCAGGGGAAAGTTGGGTGAGGACCAGACATGGACTCACATAAGGGATCTTTAGTGATTGGCTTGGCCTTACCTAGATTAAATGAATGAAGAGAATTCTGTTTAGAAATGGGGACTGAACCAGAACCTTGGATCTGAACAGCATCAAGTGTCCAAAGGGGCAGAACTGTGGATCACAACTTGGGCCCAGCTCTAATTAAAATTCATTCTTCACTCTCCTGCTACTGCATTTGGAAGATGGCTTTTTATGAAGGTCTCCTCCCCACATGTGCAAACGACTGGAGACTTGGAAGGAGATTTCAGATATCCTAGGTTGAGAAGAGGGTAAAACCTCAGCACAGTGTGCAGTCAGACATATAAATATATAGAGGCCACCTCTGAGCTTGTAACCCTTGAGATACCACCCATGTACTCTCTATCCTATTGTTGATGGTAATGATTTATATAGACCAGCATTTCCTATTTCACATTGATTTGGAGTCCCCTTTAACTCCTTGTTTGTTTGTTGGTTTGTTTGTTTGTTTGCGGGGTTTTTTTTTTTTTTTTTTTTTTACAAACTCTTCTCTTCCATCCCTCACAGTCTTGCTAGGCATTTATTGACCCACATGACTTTCTAGTTCTTCTAAATTTAGGCCATGTGTATGCTGGGGAATTTGCCTCAATTTATGACCCTGGTGGCCATAGTCACAGCTGCATTGGTATAACCTCCAGTCCAGACAGGGCAAAAGCACCATAAGCCATGATTTGCACCAGTGCAGCTTGTTTCCACCAATGCAAATAGTATAGATGAGCAAAGCTGCTATCTGCTTGCGCTGGTGTAGCTGGCTGTAATCAGGGTAAATCCTCAGTGTGAAGAAAGCCTAAGCTTGGTGCTGTTGTATAAGATTTGTTAGAGGAAGGCTGCTGTAGTGAACTCTGTGTTTTGCTCTAGGAATCCTTATGATGCACGTGCTTTTATCATTCCACTGGCATTCTGGGGTTAATTAATTTGGTTAGAGCCCATTGATCTCCTGATGATGTTGTTAGTGTCCTTCAGTGACAATGAAATGCAAGTTGATCCTCCTTGCATGAGCAAGTGTCTAGGAGTGAGGTTAATGAGTTAATTACTTTTATAGACTTACCATGGAAACAATTTTCATGTTATCTGTAATTAGTGCTGTTCTTGCTCCTTGGGCTGGTTGTTCCTTCATGCACACAGATGCATTTTGAATAATTAACTAATCAGCCCAAGAATAGTGGCCTTTGCTTTGTGGTCTCTGAAACCGTACAAGTCCCTAACAGGAAGGTGCATGTGAGAAAAGCATGGATTGATTTGTGAGATGCCTGAGACTGCTTTGAAAATTGAGAGCAGGAGTATTTTTGAATGCTTTTATTCATAGATATTAAGGTCAGAAGGGACCATTATGATCATCTAGTCTGACCTCCTGCACAATGCAGGCCACGGACCCTCACCCCAGAGCTTATCTTATCTCAGTTACCAACGCAAATGCAAAGCAACTCTGCTGAAGTCAGTGGAAATATTCTGAATTTATACTGGCACAGATGAGATCAGAATCTTTCCCAATGTGCTTTTGTTGGTATGTCTTTGATGGGTGGACAGCTGCCTGTAAGGTGCAATATAGTTCTCTATAGGTGAATCACTCTTCAATTATTATTACTTATTGCAGAAACATGATGGGGCTTAATCCAAGATGAGATACCCCTTGTGCTTGGGACTGAACAAATGCATAATAAAGAAAACAGTCCTTGCCCCAGAGAGTACCTGTTCACTAATCTATCGATGACCTGTAACACGGACTACCAGAGCCATTGGAACACAAGGTCTAATGACAGAGTAATTGCTAGTCCGATTAAATATGCATTAGATATTTCATTTCGCATTTACTTGATCTTAAAATAGCTTTCTGGTTATTGATCACTAGTTAATTACAGCAGCAGATGCACCACAGTTAATTAAAGCATGGCAAATCTATAGTATGAAATCAGGTGTTCTCCTTTGTTAAGTAAGGTGCAGGGGGTTTCTAGCATTCAACTGAAAGGAACCAGGGCAAAAGTTTGAGAACCTGCATGGAGTTAAGTTTGATGTGCGGCTGTCTTGGAATTCTTGCACCCATTTGGTTGCCATTTCCATTAAGTGAGGAAATTGTTTGGATTGCCAGGGCTGTCTTGATGCAATAAAGAAATTGGGGGAAAAATATTCAGCACGGTGGCCCTAAACTGTTCGTGATCCCTTTGATATAGTTCAGGGAGGCTCCTGTGTCATTTGTCCCAATATCTTAAGGCGAAAGTCTGACTGTGTTAAGAGTGCATCCTTCTGGTAGTGGTGAAGAGTTTGTATCTTGCCATTTCATGTAACCCAAAGTCTTACATGGGAGCAATCGCACTGATAATGAATATAAACTGTTAGACCACTTCCTGGGCTTTGCTAAGGCTGCTCTGGGCCGCTCCACCAAAGCAAAGCAGTCTTAACCCTGGCGTGAGAATTCCCTTAGCAATGTAGTGGCTCCTACACCCCATCCCAGCTCCTTGTGTAGGGAGCAAGGCTGGAGGAAAGCAGACATGGTTGGGGCTTGTCATAAATATAAAGGGAAGAGTAAACACCTTTAAAATCCCTCCTGGCCAGAGGAAAAACCCTTTCACCTGTAAAGGGTTAAGAAGCTAGGATAACCTCACTGGCACCTGACCAAAATGACCAATGAGGAGACAAGATACTTTCAAAAGCTGGGGGGAAGGAGAAACAAAGCCTCTCTCTCTGTCTGTGTGATGCTTTTGGTGGGGACAGAACAGGAATGGAGTCTTAGAACTTAGTAAGTAATCTAGCTAGATATGCCTTAGATTCTGATTTCTTTAAATGGCTGAGAAAATAAGCTGTGCTGAATGGAATGGATATTCCTGTTTTTGTGTCTTTTTGTAACTTAAGGTTTTGCCTAGAGGGATTTTCTATGTTTTGAATCTAATTATCCTGTAAGGTATTTACTATCCTGATTTTACAGAGGTGATTCTTTTACTTTTTTTTCTTCAGTTAAAATTCTTCTTTTAAGAACCTGATTGCTTTTTCATTGTTCTTAAGATCCAAGGGTTTGAGTTTGTGTTCACCTATGCAAATTGGTGAGGATTTTTTATCAAACCTTCCCCAGGAAAGGGGGGGTAACGTTTGGGAGGATTTTGGGGGGAAAGACTTTTCAAACGGACTCTTTCCTAATAATATAATGCCAGTTAGACGTTTGGTGGTGGCAGCGAAAGTCCAAGGGCAAAAGGTAAAATAGTTTGTACCTTGGGGAAGTTTTAACTTAAGCTGGTAAAAGTAAACTTAGGAGGTTTTCATGCAGGTCCCCACATCTGTACCCTAGAGTTCAGAGTGGGGAAGGAACCTTGACATGGTGGCAGAGTGGTGGGATTAACTTGAAATCATTTTGAGATCAATTTGAGATTTTTTTGAACCAGAAGCACAGATTTGAAAAGGAAATAGGTTTTTTTCCTTTGGGCTGCTGGAAAGCAGGTTTTAAATTGAAAGCAATTAGAGGGTTTTTTTTCCTCTGCTTGGGGGCCAGAGCAGAGACAAAAGGGAATTGTCTTTTGTGAGTTGGAGTTTTCTCTACCTAAAGGCAGGGTAGTTAACCTCCTGCAGGGAAATTCACAAGTCTTCACAGACCTGAAGTTGTTTTTTACCTAAGAGCAACTAGAGGGGTTTTCTGCCTATTAGCCTGGAGACAAAGGTGTTGGGTTTTTTTTGTTTTTTTTTTGGTTTTGTTTTGGGTTTTTTTAAGGATTTTTCTATAGGCTGACTATCACTATCAGAGAATATAGCTATCCTATTACAGCACAGCAAAATTTTACAAGCCAAGTTTTTTTTTTTTTGTTTGTTTTTAACTCGTGGGTGTAAAGTTAGTTAAAAACAGAGAGGCAAAGATGACAGAAACCAAGACACAACACAAATTGGAGTTAGCCAGACTGGAGGCAGCGAAAGAGGCAGAAAAAGCCCTAGAAGCTACCCACAGGAGAGAAATGGAGGCACCAAAAGAGGCAGCAAAAAACCAAGAGGCTGCCCACAGGAGAGCTATGGAGGTAGAAAAGAACCAAGAGGCTGCCCACAGGAGAGCTATAGAGGCAAGGGCCAAAGAACTGGAGGTGAAGGAAAAGGAGAGGAAGCATGTGGAGGAGGAGAAGGCAAAAGAGAGGAAGCATGCACTGGAGATAGAGAAGGCAAAGGCTCAGCAGAATATACCAACAAACCCTAGCAATCCTTCTCCAGGTACCACTTCCCATCCCAGAAAGTTCCCCACCTACAAGGCAGGCGATGATACCAAGGCCTTCTTAGAAAATTTCGAAAGGGCCTGCCTTGGGTACAGCATCTCTACAGACCAATACATGGTAGAGCTGAGGCCACAGCTCAGTGGACCCTTAGCTGAGGTGGCAGCTGAAATGCCTAAGGAACAAATGAACCAGTATGAACTGTTTAAAACCAAGGCGAGAGTCAGAATGGGGCTAACACCCAAGCATTCTCGTAGACGGTTCAGAGCCCTAAGGTGGAAACCAGATGTGTCATTTACCCGACATGCCTACCACATTGCGAAACATTGGGATGCCTGGATATCAGGAGCAAGTGTTAAATCTCCAGAAGATTTGCCCTTCCTAATGCAAATGGAGCAGTTCTTGGAGGGTATTCCTGAGGAAATAGAAAGATATGTCCTAGATGGGAAGCCCAAAACTGTAATCGAGGCGGGGGAGATTGGAGCCAAAAGGGTGGATGTGGCAGAAAAGAAAAAAACCTGGTCGCAGTTGGAGCGGATACCAGAAGGGACAACCTCAGACCACCCCCTACAACCAGGGGCAGCCCAAGGCCCCAACTACCCCCCAAAGAACCCTCCAGACACCTTATCATCCCACCACACCGTTCTCCAGCAACCCACCTCGCCCCAGTGACCCGTCAGCTGGAAGATGTTTTAAATGTAACGAGCCAGGGCATGTAAAGGCCAACTGCCCCAAGAACCCCAACAGATTACAGTTCATTGCACCAGCATCACACCAGAGGTCCTCAGCCACAGATACCTCCCAGATACCCTTGAAGCGGAGGGAAACTGTGAGTGTGGGCGGGAAGAAGGTCACCGTGTGGAGGGACACCGGAGCACAAGTGTCGGTTATCCATGCTTCCTTAGTGGACCCCAATTTAATCGACCCAGAGATCCCAGTGATGATTCAACCCTTCAAGTCCAACTCTTTTAATTTGCCTACAGCCAAATTGCCTGTCCAGTACAAGGGCTGGTCAGGAATGTGGACTTTTGCAGTCTATGATGATTATCCCATCCCCAGGCTGTTGGGGGAAGACTTGGCCAATCGTGTGAAGTCAGCCAAGAGGGTGGGAATGGTCACCCGCAGCCAGGCTATACCAGTCATCATGCCTAGCTCCATTGTGGAAACTGCTACCAGGACCCGGTCAGAGGTGATGGACCCGGACCCCAGGCAAACGTCTGCAACAGCAGTAGTGGATCCAGTCCCAGAGACCCAGACAGAGCCAGTCCCAGAACCGGAACCAGCGGAACAACTAGCACCAGACCCATTGCCAGCACTGAACCCAGTACTTGCAACCCCAACACCAGAGTGCCCCACCAAACCTGAACTGGCAGCAGCTGATAACCCTACACGAGAGGCTCGGCTGGAGCCTGAACCCCAACATAGTGCACCAGCAGAGAGCGGTTCACAGTCAACGGAAACAAATCCATCCCCTACATCGCTTCCAGAGGGACCAAGTATAGGCTCACAATCCAATGAGGAACTGATGTCTCCAGCATCGGGGGAACAGTTCCAGACCAAACAGGAAGCAGATGAAAACCTCCAAAAAGCTTGGACGGCAGCACGGAGCAACCCATTGCCTCTCAGCTCTTCTAATCGATCCAGGTTTGTTGTAGAAAGAGGACTTTTATACAAGAAAACTCTTTCTGGTGGACACCAGGAAGACTGGCATCCTCAGAGACAGTTGGTAGTTCCAACTAAGTACCGGGCCAAGCTCTTGAGCTTTGCCCATGATCATCCTAGTGGTCATGCTCGGGTGAACAGGACCAAAGACTTTTTGGGGAGGTCATTCCACTGGGAGGTAATGGGCAAGGATGTTTCTACCTGTGTCCGGTCTTGTGAGATACGCCAAAGAGTGGGAAAACCCCAAGACCAGGTCAAAGCCCCTTTCCAGCCACTCCCCATCATTGAGGTTCCATTTTAGTGAGTAGCTGTGGATATTCTGGGTCCTTTTCCAAAAAAGACACCCAGAGGAAAGCAGTACATACTGACTTTCATGGATTTTGCCACCCGATGGCTGGAAGCAGTAGCTCTAAGCAACACCAGGGCTAAAAGTGTGTGCCAGGCACTAGCAGACATTTTTGCCAGGGTAGGTTGGCCCTCTGACATCCTCACAGATGCAGGAACTAATTTCCTGGCAAGAACTATGGAAAGCCTTTGGGAAGCTCATGGGGTAAATCACTTGGTTGCCACTCCTTACCACCATCAAACAAATGGCATGGTGGAGAAGTTTAATGGAACTTTGGGGCCATGATGCATAAATTCGTAAATGAGCACTTTAATGATTGGGACCTAGTGTTGCAGCAATTGTTCTTTGCCTACAGAGCTGTACCACATCCCAGTTTAGGGTTTTCACCATTTGAACTTGTATATGGCTGCAAGGTTAAGAGGCCGATACAGTTGGTGAAGCAGCAATAGGAGGGATTTCCACCTTCTCCAGGAACTAACATTCTGGACTGTGTAACCAACCTACAAAACACCCTCCGAACCTCTCTAGCCCTTGCTAAAGAAAACCTACAGGATGCTCAAAAAGAGCAAAAAGCCTGGTATGATAAACATGCCAGAGAGTGTTCCTTCAAAGCAGGAGACCAGGTCATGGTCTTAAAGGTGCTCCAGGCCCATAAAATGGAAGCGTAGTGGGAAGGGCCATTCACAGTCCAGGAGCGCCTGGGAGCTGTTAATTATCTCATAGCATTCCCCACCTCCAACTGAAAGCCTAAGGTATACTATATTAATTCTCTAAAGCCGTTTTATTCCAGAGAATTAAAGGTTTGTCAGTTTACAGCCCAGGGAGGAGATGACGCTGAGTGGCCTGAAGGTGTCTACTACGAAGGGAAAAGTGCTGGTGGCATGGACGAGGTGAACCTCTCCATGACCCTTGGGCATATGCAGCGACGGCAGATCCAGGAGCTGTGCACTACCTATGTGCCGACATTCTCAGCCACCTCAGGACTGACTGAACGGGCATACCACTCCATTGACACAGGTAATGCTCACCTAATTAAAGTCCAACCTTACTGGGTGTCTCCTCAAGCTAAAACTGCTATAGAAGGGAGATCCTGGATATGTTACAGATGGGTGTAATCCACCCCTCTGGCAGTGCATGGGCATCTCCAGTGGTTCTAGTTCCCAAACCAGATGGGGAGATACGTTTTTGCGTGGACTACCGTAAGCTAAATTCTGTAACTCGCCCCGACAATTATCCAATGCCATGCACAGATGAACTATTAGAGAATCTGGGACAGGCCCAGTTCATCTCTACCGTGGACTTAACCAAGGGGTACTGGCGGGTACCGCTAGATGAATCCACCAAGGAAAGGTCAGCCTTCGCTACCCATGTTGGGCTGTATGAATTTAATGTTCTCCCTTTCGGGCTGCGGAATGCACCCACCACCTTCCAAAGACTTGTAGATTGTCTCCTAGCGGGATTAGGAGAATATGCAGTCGCCTACCTTGACAATGTGGCCATATTTTCGAATTCCTGGACAGAACACCTGGAACATCTACAAAAAGTCTTTGAGCGCATAAGAGAGGCAGGACTAACTGTTAAGGCTAAGAAGTGTCAAATAGGCCTAAACAGAGTGACTTACCTTGGACACCAGGTGGGTCAAGGAACTATCAACCCCCTATAGGCCAAAGTGGATGCTATCCAAAAATGGCCTGTCCCAAAGTCAAAGAAACACATTCAATCCTTCTGAGGCTTGGACGGATATTACAGGTGATTTGTACTGCAATACAGCCAAGTCGCCGCCTCACTGACAGACCTAACCAAAAAGAAACAGCTAAATGCCGTTCAGAGGACCGAAGTGTGTCAGAAGGCCTTTAACCAGCTTAAAGCGACACTCATGTCTGACCCTGTACTAAGGGCCGCAGACTTTGTTCCCAAACCAGATGGGGAGATACGTTTTTGCGTGGACTACCGTAAGCTAAATTCTGTAACTCGCCCCGACAATTATCCAATGCCATGCACAGATGAACTATTAGAGAATCTGGGACAGGCCCAGTTCATCTCTACCGTGGACTTAACCAAGGGGTACTGGCGGGTACCGCTAGATGAATCCACCAAGGAAAGGTCAGCCTTCGCTACCCATGTTGGGCTGTATGAATTTAATGTTCTCCCTTTCGGGCTGCGGAATGCACCCACCACCTTCCAAAGACTTGTAGATTGTCTCCTAGCGGGATTAGGAGAATATGCAGTCGCCTACCTTGACAATGTGGCCATATTTTCGAATTCCTGGACAGAACACCTGGAACATCTACAAAAAGTCTTTGAGCGCATAAGAGAGGCAGGACTAACTGTTAAGGCTAAGAAGTGTCAAATAGGCCTAAACAGAGTGACTTACCTTGGACACCAGGTGGGTCAAGGAACTATCAACCCCCTATAGGCCAAAGTGGATGCTATCCAAAAATGGCCTGTCCCAAAGTCAAAGAAACACATTCAATCCTTCTGAGGCTTGGACGGATATTACAGGTGATTTGTACTGCAATACAGCCAAGTCGCCGCCTCACTGACAGACCTAACCAAAAAGAAACAGCTAAATGCCGTTCAGAGGACCGAAGTGTGTCAGAAGGCCTTTAACCAGCTTAAAGCGACACTCATGTCTGACCCTGTACTAAGGGCCGCAGACTTTGACAAACTGTTCCTAGTAACCATCGATGGGTCCGAGTGTGGTGTGGGAGCAGTTTTAATGCAGGAAGGACCGGATCAAGAATTCCACCCTGTAGTGTTTCTCAGCAAGAAGCTGTCTGAGAGGAAAAGCAACTGGTCAGTCAGTGAAAAAGAATGTTACACCATTGTCTACGCTCTGGAAAAGCTATGCCCATATGTTTGCGGACGGCGTTTCCACCTGCAAACTGACCATGCTGCGCTACAGTGGCTTCATACCGCCGCAGGGAATAACCAAAAACTTATTTGGTGGAGTTTAGCTCTCCAAGATTTTGATTTCAACATCCAACACATCTCAGGAGCTTCTAACAAAGCGGCTGATACACTCTCTCGTGAGAGTTTCCCAGAATCAACTGGTTAAAATCATCCTTGAGATGTGGAAAATATTGTAGTCTTTATATACTTAGTATATTTAGAGGTACATGTGTCTTATTAACTCTGTTTTTTTCCTAGAGCTCCAGAAGAAATCCCAGCCAGCGTTTCACCCTATCTGTGATTTGTGGGGGGGCGTGTCATAAATATAAAGGGAAGAGTAAACACCTTTAAAATCCCTCCTGGCCAGAGGAAAAACCCTTTCACCTGTAAAGGGTTAAGAAGCTAGGATAACCTCACTGGCACCTGACCAAAATGACCAATGAGGAGACAAGATACTTTCAAAAGCTGGGGGGAAGGAGAAACAAAGCCTCTCTCTCTGTCTGTGTGATGCTTTTGCCGGAGACAGAACAGGAATGGGGTTTTAGAACTTAGTAAGTAATCTAGCTAGATATGCCTTAGATTCTGATTTCTTTAAATGGCTGAGAAAATAAGCTGTGCTAAATGGAATGGATATTCCTATTTTTGTGTCTTTTTGTAATTTAAGGTTTTGCCTCGAGGAATTCTGTGTTTTGAATCTAATTACCCTGTAAGTATTTACCATCCTGATTTTACAGAGGTGATTCTTATTACTTTTTCTTCTATTAAAATTCTTCTTTTAAGAAACTGAATGCTTTTTCATTGTTCTTAAGATCCAAGGGTTTGGGTCTGTGGTGACCTATGCAAATTGGTGAGGTTTTATCAAAAAAAAGGTTTTATCAAACCTTCCCCAGGAAAGGGGGGGTAACATTTGGGAGGATTTTGAGGGGAAAGACGTTTTTCAAACGGACCCTTTCCTAATAATATAATACTGGTTAGACGTTTGGTGGTGGCAGTGGAAGTCCAAGGGCAAAAAGTAAAATAGTTTGTACCTTGGAGAAGTTTTAACCTAAGCTGGTAAAAATAAGCTTAGGAGGTTTTCATGCAGGTCCCCACATCTGTACCGTAGAGTTCAGAGTGGGGAAGGAACCTTGACAGGGCTTCTCTAAGCTCGCTCCCCAGCTGACAAAATGGCACTTTGGGGGCCAGGCAGCCAGTGTAATCTAATAACTTCAATAAAACTATGCTGATTAACACTAGCTGAGGGTCAGGGACCAATGAATTTGAAGTGGCTATTGGAGAATATTTTCTGAAAGCAAAGTTTAAACTCATAGACCACAAATCATAGAAATTATTTAGTGAATCATTATGAATAATGAATACTTTTGAGGAAATCATAAGCTTTTAGGATCAGAAACAGAAAGAGGCAATGGTTTTCAAACTATTTGCTAGGAATTTTTCACCCAGCATTGCTTTAATTGCACTGATTCAAGTTAAAGTGGTGCTGATTTAATATTTACTATGATATTAACACTCAGGAAGTTGCTCATGCCCAAAGGAATCTTGCTACTATATTAAGTTGGCTGGGAAAGATGAAACATGATCGTGCCTTGATTAGAACAGCAGTTTGCAGCACACTTTTAAAAATGTGCTGATCAATAGATCAAAATGCCTCAGTCTAAGGGTATGTCTACACTACGAAATTAGGTTGAATTTATAGAGGTCGGTTTTGTAGAAAGCGTTTTTATACGGTCGAGTGTGTGTGTCCCCACACAAATGCTCTAAGTGCATGTAGTCGGCGGACTGTGTCCACAGTACCGAGGCAAGAGTTGACTTCCAGAGCTTTGCACTGTGGCTAGCTATCCCACAGTTCCTGCAGTCTCCACCGCCCATTTGAATTCTGGGTAGAAATCCCAGTGCCTGATGGGGCTAAAACATTGTCGCAGGTGGTTCTGGGTACATATCGTCAGGCCCCCATTCCCTGCCTCCCTCCGTAAAAGCAAGGGCAGACAATCGTTTTGCACCTTTTTTCTTGAGTTACCTGTGCAGACGCCATACCACGACAAGCATGGAGCCCGCTCAGCTAACAGTCACCGTATGTCTCCTGGGTGCTGGCGGATATGGTACTGCATTGCTACACAGCAGCAGTTTATTGCCTTTTGACAGCAGACAGTGCAGTATGACTGGTAGCCGTCGTCGACGTAGTCCTGAGTGCTCTTTTAACCGGGCACCTGGGCAAACATGGGAGTGACTCAGCCAGGTCATTTCTCTTGTTTCGTCTCATGGCAATTGAGTCCTACCGGCAGTGCACTGTCTTTTAATTTGCAGCCAGCAGAAGACAATGGCCAGTAGTCATACTGCGCCGTCTTCTGCCGAGCACCCAGGAGGTGACGATGGCTAGCGGTCATACTGCACAGTCTGCTGCCAGCATGATGTATAAAGATAGATGAAGTGGCTCAAAATAAGAAATAGATCAGATTTGTTTTGTATTCATTTTCTCCTCCCTCCCCCTGTGAAATCAATGGCCTGCTAAACCCAGTTTTGAGTTCTACCCTTGAGGTTTTGAGTTCTCTCCTTGAGGCGGCCATTCAGTTTCTCGCAAAGCCATCCCCTTTGTTGATTTTAATTCCCTATAAGGCAACCCTGTAAGCCATGTCGTCAGTCGCCCCTCCCTCCATCAGGGCAACAGCAGACAATCGTTCTGCGCCTTTTTTCTGTGCAGACGCCATACCATGGCAAGCATGGAGCCCGCTCAGATCCCTTTGGCAATTAGGAGCACATTAAACACCACATGCATTATCCAGCAGTATATGCAGCACCAGAATCTGGCAAAGTGAAACCGGGCGAGTAGGTGACATCAGCGCAGTGACGAGAGCGATGAGTACATGGACACAGACTTCTCTCAAAGCACGTGCCCTGGCAATGTGGGCATCATGGTGCTAATGGGGCAGGTTCATGCGGTGGATTCTGGGCTCGGGAAACAAGCACAGACTGGTGGGACCGCATAGTGTTGCAGGTCTGGGACGATTCCCAGTGGCTGCAAAACTTTCGCATGCGTAAGGGCACTTTCATGGAACTTTGTGACTTGCTTTCCCCTACCCTGAGGCGCAAGAATACCAAGATGAGAGCATCCCTCACAGTTGAGAAGCGAGTGGCAATAGCCCTCTGGAAGCTTGCAACACCAGACAGCTACCGGTCAGTTGGGAATCAATTTGGAGTGGGCGAATCTACTGTGGGGGCTGCTGTGATGCAACTAGCCAACGCAATCAAAGATCTGCTGATATCAAGGGTAGTGACCCTGGGAAATGTGCAGGTCATAGTAGATGGCTTTGCTGCAATGGGATTCCCTAACTGTGGTGGGGCCATAGACGGAATCCATATCCCTATCTTGGCACTGGAGCACCAAGCCAACAAGTACGTAAACCGCAAGGGGTACTTTTCAATAGTGCTGCAAGCACTGGTGGATCACAAGGGACGTTTCACCAACATCAACGTGGGATGGCCGGGAAAGGTACATGACGCTCGCATCTTCAGGAACTCTGGTCTGTTTCAAAAGCTGCAGGAAGGGACTTGATTGGAATAACAGAGACTTGGTGGGATAACTCACATGACTGGAGTACAGTCATGGATGGTTATAAACTGTTCAGGAAGGACAGGCAGGGCAGAAAAGGTGGGGGAATAGCACTGTATGTAAGGGAGCAGTATGACTGCTCAGAGCTCCGGTACGAAACTGTGGAAAAACCTGAGTGTCTCTGGATTAAGTTTAGAAGTGTGTGCAACAAGAGTGATGTCATGGTGGGAGTCTGCTATAGACCACCGGACCAGGGGGATGAGGTGGATGAGGCTTTCTTCCGGCAACTCACGGAAGCTACTAGATCGCATGCCCTGATTCTCATGGGTGACTTTAATTTTCCTGATATCTGCTGGGAGAGCAATACAGCGGTGCATAGACAATCCAGGAAGTTTTTGGAAAGCGTAGGGGACAATTTCCTGGTGCAAGTGCTAGGGGAGCCAACTAGGGGGAGCGCTTTTCTTGACCTGCTGCTCACAAACCGGGTAGAATTAGTGGGGGAAGCAAAAGTGGATGGGAATCTGGGAGGCAGTGACCATGAGTTGGTTGAGTTCAGGATCCTGACGCAGGGAAGAAAGGTAAGCAGCAGGATACGGACCCTGGACTTCAGGAAAGCAGACTTTGACTCCCTCAGGGAACAGATGGCCAGGATCCCCTGGGGGACTAACATGAAAGGGAAGGGAGTCCAGGAGAGCTGGCTGTATTTCAAGGAATCCCTGTTGAGGTTACAGGGACAAACCATCCCGATGAGTCGAAAGAATAGTAAATATGGCAGGCGACCAGCTTGGCTTAATGGTGAAATCCTAGCGGATCTCAAACATAAAAAAGAAGCTTACAAGAAGTGGAAGGTTGGAGACATGACCAGGGAAGAGTAAAAAATATTGCTCGGGCATGTAGGAAAGATATCAGGAGGGCCAAATCGCACCTGGAGCTGCAGCTAGCAAGAGATGTCAAGAGTAACAAGAAGGGTTTCTTCAGGTATGTTGGCAACAAGAAGAAAGCCAAGGAAAGTGTGGGCCCCTTACTGAATGAGGGAGGCAAGCTAGTGACAGAGGATGTGGAAAAAGCTAATGTACTCAATGCTTTTTTTGCCTCTGTTTTCACTAACAAGGTCAGCTCCCAGACTGCTGTGCTGGGCATCACAAAATGGGGAAGTGATGGCCAGCCCTCTGTAGAGATAGAGGTGGTTAGGGACTATTTAGAAAAGCTGGACGTGCACAAGTCCATGGGGCCGGACGAATTGCATCCGAGAGTGCTGAGGGAATTGGCGGCTGTGATTGCAGAGCCCTTGGCCGTTATCTTTGAAAACTCGTGGCGAACGGGGGAAGTCCCGGATGACTGGAAAAAGGCTAATGTAGTGCCCATCTTTAAAAAAGGGAAGAAGGAGGATCCTGGGAACTACAGGCCGGTCAGCCTCACCTCAGTCCCTGGAAAAATCATGGAGCAGGTCCTCAAAGAATCAATCCTGAAGCACTTAGAGGAGAGGAAAGTGATCAGGAACAGTCAGCATGGATTCACCAAGGGAAGGTCATGCCTGACTAATCTAATCGCCTTTTATGATGAGATTACTGGTTCTGTGGATGAAGGGAAAGCAGTGGATGTATTGTTTCTTGACTTTAGCAAAGCTTTTGACACGGTCTCCCACAGCATTCTTGTCAGCAAGTTAAGGAAGTATGGGCTGGATGAATGCACTATAAGGTGGGTAGAAAGCTGGCTAGATTGTCGGGCTCAACGGGTAGTGATCAATGGCTCCATGTCTAGTTGGCAGCCGGTGTCAAGTGGAGTGCCCCAGGGGTCGGTCCTGGGGCCCGTTTTGTTCAATATCTTCATAAATGATCTGGAGGATGGTGTGGATTGCACTCTCAGCAAATTTGCGGATGATACTAAACTGGGAGGAGTGGTAGATACGCTGGAGGGGAGGGATAGGATACAGAAGGACCTAGACAAATTGGAAGATTGGGCCAAAAGAAATCTAATGAGGTTCAATAAGGATAAGTGCAGGGTCCTGCACTTAGGATGGAAGAATCCAATGCACCGCTACAGACTAGGGACCGAATGGCTCGGCAGCAGTTCTGCGGAAAAGGACCTAGGGGTGACAGTGGACGAGAAGCTGGATATGAGTCAGCAGTGTGCCCTTGTTGCCAAGAAGGCCAATGGCATTTTGGGATGTATAAGTAGAGGCATAGCGAGCAGATCGAGGGACGTGATCGTTCCCCTCTATTCGACACTGGTGAGGCCTCATCTGGAGTACTGTGTCCAGTTTTGGGCCCCACACTACAAGAAGGATGTGGATAAATTGGAAAGAGTACAGCGAAGGGCAACAAAAATGATTAGGGGTCTAGAGCACATGACTTATGAGGAGAGGCTGAGGGAGCTGGGATTGTTTAGTCTGCAGAAGAGAAGAATGAGGGGGGATTTGATAGCTGCTTTCAACTACCTGAAAGGGGGTTTCAAAGAGGATGGCTCTAGACTGTTCTCAATGGTAGAAGATGACAGAACGAGGAGTAATGGTCTCAAGTTGCAATGGGGGAGGTTTAGATTGGATATTAGGAAAAACTTTTTCACTAAGAGGGTGGTGAAACACTGGAATGCGTTACCTAGGGAGGTGGTAGAATCTCCTTCCTTAGAGGTTTTTAAGGTCAGGCTTGACAAAGCCCTGGCTAGGATGATTTAACTGGGACTTGGTCCTGCTTTGAGCAGGGGGTTGGACTAGATGACCTTCTGGGGTCCCTTCCAACCCTGATATTCTATGATTCTATGATTCTATGACTTTCTTCCCAGTCCAGAAAATAACTGTTGGGGATGTTGAAATGCCTATAGCTATCCTTGGGGATCCAGCCTACCCCTTAATGGCATGGCTCATGAAGCCATACATAGGCAGCCTGGAGAGTAGTCAGGAGCTGTTCAACTACAGGCTGAGCAAGTGCATAATGGTGGTAGAATGGGCATTTGGACATTTAAAAGTGCGCTGGCGCAGTTTAGTGACTCGGTTAGACCTCAGCGAAACCAATATTCCCACTGTTATTACTGCTTGCTATGCGCTCCACAATATCTATGAGAGTAAGGGGGAAACGTTTATGGCGGGGTGGGAGGTTGAGGCAAATTGCCTGGCTGCTGGTAACGCACAGCCAGACACCAGGGCGGTTAGAAGAGCACAGGAGGGTGCGGTGTGCATCAGGGAAGCTTTGAAAACCAGTTTCATGACTGGCCAGGCTAGGGTGTGAAAGTTCTGTTTGTTTCTCCTTGATGAAATCCCCCGCCCCTTGGTTCACTCTACTTCCCTGTAAGCTAATCACCCTCCCCACCTTCCTTCGATCACCGCTTGCAGAGGCAATAAAGTCATTGTTGCTTCACATTCATGCATTCTTTATTAATTTATCCCACAAATAGGGGGATAATTACCAAGGTAGCCCAGGAGGGGTGGTGGAGGAGGGAAGGACAAGGCCACACAGCACTTTAAAGCTTATTGAATGCCAGTCTTCTGTTACTTGGGCAATCCTCTGGGGTGGAGTGGCTGGGTGGCCGGAGGCCCCCCACCGCGTTCTTGGGCGTCTGGATGAGGAGGCTATGGAACTTGGGGAGGAGGGCGGTTGGTTACACAGGGGCTGTAGTGGCGGTCTGTGCTCCTGCTGCCTTTCCTGCAGCTCAACCATATGCTGGAGCACATTAGTTTGATCCTCCAGCAGCTTCAGCATTGAATCCTGCCTCCTCTCATCACGCTGCCGCCACCTTTCAGCTTCAGCCCTCTCTTCAGCCCGCCATCTCTCCTCCCGGTCATTTTATGCTATCCTGCACTCTGACATTGTCTGCCTCCATGCATTCGTCTTTGCTCTGTCAGTGTGGGAGGACAGCATGAGCTCAGAGAACATTTCATTGAGAGTGCATTTTTTTCACCTTCTAATCTTCGCTAGCCTCTGGGAAGGAGAAGATCCTGTGATCCTTGGAACACATGCAGCTGGTGGAGGAAAAAAAAAAGGGACAGTGGTATTTGAAAAGACACATTTTATAGAACAATGAGTACGCTCTTTCACGGTAAACCTTGCTGTTAACATTACATACATAGCACATGTGCTTTCGTTACAAGGTCACATTTTGCCTCCCTCCCCCCCCCCGCATGGTGAAAAGCGGGGAACATTTCTATTCAGCCATAGGCAAACAGCCCAGGAGGGATGGGCACCTCTGAATGTCCCCTTAAGAAAAGAACCCTATTTCAACCAGGTGACCATGAATGATATCACTCTCCTGAGGATAACACAGAGAGAGAAAGAACGGATGTTGTTTGAACACCAGCAAACATACACTGCAATTCTTTGTTCTACAATGATTCCCGAGTATGTGCTACTGGCCTGGAGTGGTAAAGTGTCCTACCATGGTGGATGGAATAAGGCTGCCCTCCCCAGAAACCTTTTGCAAAGGCTTTGGGAGTATATCCAGGAGAGCCACGAATGCCAGGCCAAATTAATCATTAAACATGCTGGCTTTTAAACCTTTTATAGTATTTTAAAAGGTACACTCACCAGAGGTCCTTTCTCCACCTGCTGGGTCCGGGAGGCAGCCTTGGGTGGGTTCAGGGGGTACTGGCTCCAGGTCCAGGGTGAGAAACAGTTCCTGGCTGTCGGGAAAACCGGTTTCTCTGCTTGTTTGCTGTGAGCTATCTACAGCCTCCTCCTCATCGTCTTCCTCATCCCCAAAACCTGCTTCCATGTTGCCTCCATCTCCATTGAAGGAGTCAAACAACACGGCTGGGGTAGTGGTGGCTGAACCCCCCTAAAATGGCATGCAGCTCATCATAGAAGCGGCATGTTTGGGGCTCTGAACCGGAGCGGCCATTCGCCTCTCTGGTTTTCTGGTAGGCTTGCCTCAGCTCCTTAAGTTTCACGCGGCGCTGCTTCGGGTCTCTGTTATGGCCTCTGTCCTTCATGCCCTGGGAGATTTTCACAAATGTTTTGGCATTTCGAAAACTGGAACGTAGTTCTGATAGCACAGATTCCTCTCCCCATACAGCGATCAGATCCCGTACCTCCCGTTCGGTCCATGCTGGAGCTCTTTTGTGATTCTGGGACTCCATCATGGTCATCTCTGCTGATGAGCTCTGCATGGTCACGTGCAGCTTGCCACACTGGCCAAACAGGAAATTGAAATTCAAAAGTTTGCGGGCCTTTTCCTGTCTACCTGGTCAGTGCATCTGAGTTGAGAGTGCTGTCCAGAGCGGTCACAATGGAGCACTCTGCGATAGCTCCCGGAGGCCAATACCATCTAATTGCGTCCACAGTACCCCAAATTCGACCCAGCAAAACCGATTTCAGCACTAATCCCCTTGTTGGGGGTGGAGTAAGGAAATCGATTTTAAGAGCCCTTTAAGTCGAAAAAAAGGGCTTCGTTATGTGGACGGGTGCAGAGTTAAATCGATTTAACGCTGCTAAATTCGACCTCAACGCCTAGTGTAGACCAGGGCTATATATACTAATCAATTCTGAAAAGCAAGATTAATCCTCTGATTCATATGTAATCATTTGAAATAATCCCCTTAGTTCACATAACCATAGTTATTCTGTATTGTGGCCTGGGAGGTACATTAGTGTATTAGAAAAGGGGAGACTAATTTTCTTGTTTTCCTTTGTATGCTTAGAACTAGCTAATTTAAAGAAATTTTAAACAGAGTGGAGGGACCACATTGTGTTTTTTAAATCATTGTTTGTTCAAAGCAATAATTGATTTTAAACTTACTGTATGTATGAAAACAGCTTTTCTATTATTGTAGGATATCCTCTGTTATAAACCACTTTGTGCTTTACTTATAATGGAACTCATGTTGTTGTCCTGAGACAAGTTACATCAAAATATGATTCTTGGATGGTTTGAAAGTTTATGCTACAGTGTCAAGGAAACATATTGGCACTAGAGAATGTTAATCTGACTAGCTCTGGAGTAAGCAAGAAACACTCCATGCCTTTCCAGCAGTACACTTGCAAAAGGATGTCTATCTGGTTTCTCCACCCAGAGAGCCTATTCAGCAGCCAGCTGGACCAGGCTGTGCAATCTTCCTCATTTAGGCCCAGATTTAGCAAAGCAGTTGGGTACATGCTTAACTCTTAAGCTTAAAGGTAAGCACATGCTTACGTGCCTTACTGAACTGGGGGCTTTGCTTTGTAAGTGTCTTCTTTAGAGAACACCATTGGGATAGAGGCCCAATTCAACAGAGCACTTAAGTACGTGCCTATGTCATATGTCCGTCAATGGAGCTGGAGCACATGCTTCAGTGCTTTGCTGAATCAGGGCCAGAGAGAGCTGCAGGGAAGCTTAAAAGAGGGCCATCTCCTTCAGCTTCAGGAATCAATGGGTGAAATTCTATGGCCTGTATCAGAGTAGCAGCCGTGTTAGTCTGTATTCGCAAAAAGAAAAGGAGTACTTGTGGCACCTTAGAGACTAACAAATTTATTAGAGCATAAGCTTTCGTGAGCTACAGCCACTCCTTTTCTTATGGCCTGTATGTAGAAGGTCAGGCTAGATTATCATAATGGAGCCTTCTGGCCTTGAGATCTATGAACTTCAAAAGGTTCAGAAATACAGTCTAGTAAACTACAAAAATAAAAATAAAAAAAGAAAGAGAAATCTGCTGCTTATTTGAAACTCACCCAAACTATCTGACTCTTCTGGGGCTGCACAATTGGGCTCTGCAGTTTTTTTGAGAACTCAATGGGTCAAATTTTTATTTATGCTGGGGTGAATACAGAGGCGCTCCAGTAAAGTCAGTAGAGTTATTTTGGACTTACTCTGTTATGAATGAAAGCAGAATTCATTGCAGTATTTTCCAGTACTTGCACTTTCTGTTCCAATCAAAATCTGAAAGCTCTAATTAAAATATTGCCATTAAAAAATTAAGCAACCTTATTTCAACTCCTGGCTATAGTGTTGAATCTGTTTTCATTGTATCCAAACTGGGATTTACCCAACTCCAGCATATTTATCTCATAGGATGCACATTTGGTTCATTTACACCAAAAGTTATTTGCAAAAAGAAAAGGAGTACCGGTGGCACCTTAGAGACTAACAAATTTATTAGAGCATAAGCTTTCGTGAGCTACAGCTCACTTCATCGGATGCATTTGGTGGAAAAAACAGAGGAGAGATATAACAAAAGTTATTTGCCACTTTTAAGACACCCCTCCCCCTTCCCCCCAACCCCCAAAAACAAACTTATTTTATGAAGACAGATCAGTTGAAGAATAACAATACAAGAATGGACAAAATGCACTCATGGTATTTTGTTCTTTGCAATAGTGGGAGTATACAAAGCCCTGTTTTTGTCACTATTTTAGCATAGTAAAGGATTTATTTATTTATTTATTTAGTAAAGCATTAATCTTTGTTGTTGGTAATAACATGCAAATTAGACACCTGCTCTAGGAATCTGTAGAGCTTTGTTCAGGTAGGTGGTATTGACATGTCAAATATTTGGACTTTAATTCAGAAAAATGGTGCCATTTTCATTTATCTCATCTAATGAAGAATGAAGGCGTGAGCTGATACAGAGCTGTCTAAAGCAGTGCAAATAAAAGTGAAAAACAATACACAGTCTAGCCACTAAATTACATGTGACATCTCATTTAAAAATAAACAGCCTGCAGGCATATGTCCAAGTGGTATTCATGGTATCTTTAAATCTTCTTTTGAATTCTAATTTAACTAGCAATTTGGCATCTTGGATGCTGGCTGTGAGACTGAAACGGTTATGTCTACAGATGTAACCCCAGCAAACGTCAAGTGGAAGAAAGTGAGAACTAAGGGGAGCTGCATGGAAACATTGGCCCATGTGCTCCCCTCAGCTCTGGTTCCATGCCATACAGTTCCCTGATCCCTTGCAAGTCCAGCTGCCTTCACTCTCTGGCATCAGTCCTTTGAGGATCTATGGGAGTAGCAGAGGGTGGAGCCAAAAGAATTGGTGCCTTTCCCCACATTAAATTTCCCACTAGAATTTCCTTTACAGGAGATGGTATCCATGTTTGGACACCAAAGACACTTTTATAGAGTACCTATCTAAGCTGCCCTGTCAACATTAACTGCTGGAAGTTCCCTCTCCATGCTATGTATCCCCACTCCTGAGGGGAGATTTCAGAGCGGCTGCTGGCAAGAGGGCCAGGGTGCTGAGGGAGCGGTCTTGCAATCCTCTGGGGGAAAGCAGCTGCAAAGCACTGGGGCACAAGATGTCTGCCCTGCCCAGCTAGTTTCCATGCGACTGGCCCAGTCTCTGCTGCTGTCCTAATTCCACTGTGGATATTGGGACATTCTCATGTTAGCTGACTCTCTCCCTCTGCATGCTCTATGATGATGCAAGCCATGCACCTCATTGCACAATCTCTAGGAGGCTACTGAGTTTCAGCTAGACCCTGTGTGAGAATTTCACTTACGTGGAGAAATTTGGGCCCTTGAGACTCATTCCTAGTATGTCCGCATATTTAGGATCAGATTGCGATACTGTTACTTACCTTGGGTAGCACCGTGTCTATAAGCAGCCCCATGGTGGGGAAGTAGTACACAATGTGAGAAAAGATATTGCAGGCTGGCCTGTATTTTACTCTGAAAACGGATATCTCTGCCTTATGGGAAGGATGCTCCAGTATTTAGGATACTAGCCTAGCAACGGAGAAACTCATGTTTAATTCCTTGCTCTGCCCTAAACTTCTGGTATGACCTTGGTAAGTCCCTTAGTCTCTCTGTGCCTCAATTCCTCCTCTGTGCAATGGGGACAATAGCACTGCCCTACCTATGAGTGGTATTGCGGAAGGAAGTACATTAAAGATTGGGAGATACTAAGGTGCTGGGGCGCCATAGAAGTACCACTGATCGATTGTACTGGTTGCTTTATGCTGGCTTCGCTGAGCTACAATTTTTCCTTTGCAATTCTGATGCCTCAGCTGACTGAGTTATGCCCCTTTTGTAATGCGTAAACAGTTGTGCACAGAAACAGAGGCTTATAAATCAGCTCCAGAGATGAATTATGCAAATGCAATTATTTAATATATTCCTCGTGAAATGCTGGTGGCAGCTTGACAATTATCTTTTTCCTCTCCCTTACAAACAGGATCTTGTATTTTCCTTTAAAACTAAGGCAGGAAGGGTGTGTTTTTTGGTTTTTGAACCATTTCATGTCAGAGAGCTCAAATGAATACTCAGATGCATGGCAAATTAATCAAACATTGTCATTTTCCCAGTGCTTCATGGTAATTAACTCTGGGCAGCTTCCTTTTCACTAGCAACAGGTGAAACAGACCCTGCCAACAGCCAGATTTCATCAATCTCAGAGGGTAGCCATATTTGCCATCCTTCCCTAGCCTGCTTTAAAGGCGCAGGGCAGGGACCTGAGACAAAGCCCACTTAAAGTTAGTGGAAAACTCCCATTGGCTGAGGCCTCAAAACCTTTTGTCCCATGGGAAAACCTGTGGGAGGGGTTAGAAAACTCTGCGAGGGTCCCATTGTGGAGTTCCTAACAATTCATTCCCATAGGGGAGGGGAGACATGGTTTACCCTTTTGAGGGCGAGCTGTGTATTTGGCCAGGAGGCCTTGTGCCTTCATTCCAGCTGTGGGTTCCTGTGGTCCTTCCTCCATTCCAATGCCCTGCCCTAGCAGCAGCAGCCTCTGGAAGTCCACTCTCCCCAGAAGGGGCTCTAAGGGAAAGTAACAGCACAGGGTGGAATTACCTTGGCGCCCTGATCTTCAGGGCGCTAGTGCTTTCTTCCCCCAGCCTGCCTACTCCACAGTCCTCCCTGCATGGCCATCCCCAGGCCCATGGAGTGCCCACCACAGGATCTGAGGGAAGGACAGAATACTGCAGCAAAGCTGGCTGCTCATCCACCCCCACCACTTTCCATGCAGATGGAGGGGGTACAGTCTGACTGCCCAGATTCCGCTCCTAGTTTCAAGGAGGAAATCCCCGCGCCAGTCCTTTTGGCCCATTATTTTAGCCATTACAGCACAACAGTCAAATAAATGTCAGGTCTCCTGCCTTTGCGCCAATGAAATTCTTGCCAGATTGAGGACTGCGAGACTTAGCCCAGACAGAGTTCCTCATTGACCATTCACAGCACACACAGCTGACTGCTCTTGCCTGCCTAAATCCCCTAGGCTCATTTGAAATCTCAGTCTATAATGGTCAGCAGTGTGGAAAGACTCTGTATAGAAAGAAAAGGAGGACTTGTGGCACCTTAGAGACTAACAAATTTATTTGAGCATGAGCTTTCATGAACTACAGCTCACTTCATCAGATGTCTGAATGCATTGTTAGTCTCTAAGGTGCCACAAATACTCCTTTTCTTTTTGTGAATACAGACTAACACGGGTGCTACTCTGAAATCGGTATAGAAAGTGAACTCCAGGCATAATTGGAATATTCTGCCCACCAAACGACCTTGATTAGGGGCATTTAATAGAATTCTTTCATGAACTGTAAAGCTGCATAGCTCTATTGGCTTGTTACATTTGGCCAAGCTTCTTCCCTACCACTTATTACTAACGTTGGTCCAGTCCCCTAATGTGTTAATCAAATATTTCTTTCCTTCTGCTTGATAGATGTCAGCACAATTGCCAGTAGAGCAGCGTTGTTCTCAGAATTTCCTGCCTTGGGGTCACTTGGAATTGAGCACTTGAGTGATCACATACTTCTTCAGCTTGTTCAGTCTTGTTTTGGAGTGAGAGAATAGTTGATGCCATTTCAACATTCCAGTGGTTCCCGCTCCCTTCCTAAAACATAAATAGGATGTGAAGCAATCGGACACAGCAGGCTGTGGTGGTGTTGTCACTAGCTATTTGCGCATCTTGTGAAGTGACAATATCCAGAATGAACACAGGCTGGCACTTCTTCTGGAGAATATAAAGTAATCTTTTGATGAAATATCTTCCTATTCTTACCATTAACTGTGTTTATATTACACGGTCCTTATATTGAAAATAATAAGAAGCAATTGATATAAAATACTAAACAGCATTTTGAGATTTTTACTTCTTTTTTTGTAAAATAATACTTTGGCTGGAAGGAGCTGCAGGAGGGCAAAGATCTCTGAGCACTTTACAAATGTTGTCTCCTAAAGGTTGGGGAGTAGCATGGCTTCATAACATGCCTCTTTAAATTAATTTATAGCCTAGGGGAAGTGTGGAATTGTAAGCCCCACTGCCCCATGTTTTCTGGCCCTAGCAGGCACAAGCATCCCCACACTGCCAGCCTGCAGGGAGGGCAGAAGTGTTTTCATGCCCGTGACATCCTTGGACTCTCTCAGCTGGGCATTTTGTGTAGACTGTAGATCATTGCAAAATGCTGTGGATTTTCTTTTTCTGTGTAGACGTATACTCAGGTGTTTCTATGACCTCCCCCCACACACACATTACCGTAGTATCTGAGTGTCGCACAGGTTTCCCTGCATTTATCCTCACAACATCCCTAGAAAGCAGGGACATACTAGGTTCCCTATTTTACAGATGGGGAACTGAGGCCGAGAGGCCCAGATCCAGAAAGGTATCAATGGAAGTTAGAAGCCTAAATATCTTTCTGGATCTGGAACAGAGAGACTAAGGCCTGGATCCACAAAGGGACTGGACTCAGAACCTCCCACTTCCCAGGGGGGTGTCCTAACCACTGGATTACAGAGTTGTTCTCTCTCTCTTGCCCAATGACTGTCAGTATTTATCCACAGTGGTACAGTTATGCCAGGAAGTGGGAGACCCAGGGCCCAGTCACGCTGGTCCAATCACTCTCTCATTATTTATCCACAGTAGAACAGCTTCAACAGGGAAGACTGAGGATGCATCACATCAGAATATCCCATAGCCCAGTGATTAGAGCATTCTCCTGAGAGGTGGGAGACCCCTCCTCTTCTGGAGAAAGATTTGAATAGGGAAGTGAACCTAGCACTCCCACATCCAGTGGTGCTGGAAGCAGGGGTTGAAATACTAATAACAAACATCAAATACCTGGTTTCCATGGCTTTCATAATCCATGGTTTTCATATAGCCATCCCCACTATAAAAATTGTTCTAGCACCCCTGTCCAAATCCCAGCTGAGCACTCTAACCTCTGGGCTGAAAGTTATAAACTAGATGGTATCACCACCAGCCAACTTTTGCATGGGACCCAATCTGGTAGGCAGCTTGTGAACATGCCTACCAGGTAGACATTTGTCCATTTATCTTTCCCCAGTTCATGGCTTGCTTGGGGCTTAGGCAGAAGATAGGCCTCCGGACCCCCAGAGCAGAGCAGCAGTGTACGTGTGCAGAAGCAGAAACTTAGGCACCATGAGAAATTTTACCCTGGAAACTTAGGTGCCAACCAGATTCAGCAGGAGTTTTGTGAACTGCAGTGGAGCATAAACCTGAGACTTAAGCACCAAACCCCCAGGCTTAGATGCCTTAGTACTTTTGTGGATTGGGGCTTAAGTGACTTGCCCAAAGCCACACAGAGAGTCTGGGGGAGATCAGGGAACTGAACCTCAGTTCTCCTGAGTCCTAGCTGAACATTCTAACCATTAGAATCTAACCCCTCCTCTGGTTACAGACACCATTTCTCATTATCAATCCTCTGGGTGGATAAACAATGCAAGAGTGATTGGAGCAGGGGGACTGGGTCTGTGTTCCCAGGTGGGTGCTTTCCCATCCAGTCTCCACTCCTGCAACTAACTCACTGAATGACATGAAAAACATCCGGTTGTTTTGAGCAGTGGATTTATCAATACGGTTAGTAATGAGTTTTGGCTTGTTTCAAAAATGTAACAAGCTTGCCAGAGTGGCAGGAAGTCACCAGTAACTAGTGGGGCTGCCTGGCATTTGATCCATCTCAACTGGCATGCTCCCTGCTGGAGAAGATGACACTATAGAAATGGGGTTATGGGATTGGAATGTTCTAGTGAGGACTGTTTCTGGTGGCTACTCTATGGTAGTACAGAGCAATCTGGTTGGAGGCATTTGGCAGCTATAAAAATACAAGCAGAGCAACTCATACATTTAGGACATACCCGTGGTAATGCACGCTGAGCCCCTGCTAAGCCCGGGTGTCAGGAACCGAAGGTGAGTCTTCGTATGGCCTCATGCTCACCACTGGCTCTGCTTGGAAACTCTTGGGTCTCGGTATAAGGGACATAGCAGTCACCTTTGCAGATACACAAATTAGGGCACTGGTCCTGCAAAGACACTGGTTTCCACCTTGCACTTGGCTGGTTATTCGAATGATCGGAAATTGTTGTATTTTAATCGAGTCTTAAACAATGGCACCTTCTAGGAAAAGAGAATTTTAAAAAATCTTATGAACTAAGGCAAGGCACCATATACCACTGTTTAGCCAGGGATGATGGGATACGTGAGGCATTCTATTACAGCAGAATGTGAGAGAAAATGGCAGCAGGGAATAGTCTCTCTCCTCAGGCCTTACGCTACCAGCACTCTCAGCTATCTTCGAGACACCACAGGCTTCCTGAGGAAACTACAATCCATCGGTGATCTTCCTGAAAACACCATCCTGGCCGCTATGGATGTAGAAGCCCTCTACACCAACATTCCACACAAAGATGGACTACAAGCCATCAGGAACAGTATCCCCGATAATGTCATGGCAAACCTGGTGGCTGAACTTTGTGACTTTGTCCTCACCCATAACTATTTCACATTTGGGGACAATGTATACCTTCAAATCAGCAGCACTGCTATGGGTACCTGATGGCCCCACAGTATGCCAACATTTTTATGGCTGACTTAAAACAACGCTTCCTCAGCTCTCATCCCCTAATACCCCTACTCTACTTGCGCTACATTGATGACATCATCATCTGGACCCATGGAAAAGAAGCCCTTGAGGAATTCCACCATGATTTCAACAATTTCCATCCCACCATCAACCTCAGCCTGGACCAGTCCACACAAGAGATCCACTTCCTGGACACTACGGTGCTAATACGCGATGGTCACATAAACACTACCCTATACTGGAAACCTACTGACTGCTATTCCTACCTACATGCCTCCAGCTTTCATCCAGACCACACCACACGATCCATTGTCTACAGCCAAGCTTTACGATACAACCGCATTTGCTTCAACCCCTCAGACAGAGATAAACACCTACAAGATCTCTATCAAGCATTCTTACAACTACAATACCCACCTGCTGAAGTGAAGAAACAGATTGACAGAGCCAGAAGAGTACCCAGAAGTCACCTACTACAGGACAGGCCCAAGAAAGAAAATAACAGAACGCCACTAGCCATCACTTTCAGCCCCCAACTAAAACCTCTCCAATGCATCATCAAGGATCTACAATCTATACTGAAGGACGACCCATCACTCTCACAGATCTTGGGAGACACGTCAGTCCTTGCTTACAGAAAGCCCACCAACCTGAAGCAAATACTCACCAGCAACCACACACCACACAACAGAACCACTAACCCAGGAACCTATCCTTGCAACAAAGCCCATTGCCAACTGTGTCCACATATCTATTCAGGGGACACCATCATAGGGCCTAATCACATCAGCCACACTATCAGAAGCTTGTTCACCTGCACATCTACCAATGTGATGTATGCCATCATGTGCCAGAAATGCCCCTCTGCCATGTACATTGGTCAAACTGGACAGTGTCTACGTAAAAGAATAAATGGACACAAATCAGACGTCAAGAATTATAACATTCAAAAACCAGTTGGAGAACACTTCAATCTCTTTGGTCACTCGATTACAGAGCTCAAAGTGGCAATACTTCAACAAAAAAACTTCAAAAACAGACTCCAACAAGAGACTGCTGAATTGGAATTAATTTGCAAACTGGATACAATTAACTTGGGCTTGAATAGAGACTGGGAGTGGATGGGTCACTACACATAGTAAAACTATTTCCCCATGCTTATTCCACCCCCCCAACCCCCCACTGTTCCTCAGACATTCTTGTCAACTGCTGGAAATGGCCCACCTTGATTATCACTACAAAAGGGTCCCCCGCCACCCACCGGTTCTCCTGATGGTAATAGCTCACCTTAAGTGATCACACTGTAACCAGAGTGATGGTAACACCCATTGTTTCATGTTCTCTATGTATATAAATCTCCCCACTGTATTTTCCGCTGAATGCATCTGATGAAGTGAGCTGTAGCTCACGAAAGCTTATGCTCAAATAAATTTGTGTGTCTCTAAGGTGCCACAAGTCCTCCTTTTGCTTTTTGCGAATACAGACTAACACGGCTGCTACTCTGAAACCAGTTTAAATAATGAGTTCCCCATGCTGCACAACAGATGGTCTTTGTCTCAGAGATGTGAAATCTCTTTGGAGGGGTCAGAGAGCTTGTATTTTCATGGAATAATGAGGGAGAGGCGCTGGTCCAAACACATGCCGTGTTTTTCACATTTTTCCAGTGGTATTCCCAGCTGTCTCTTCTCTACCCTTGAGCAGATCTGATCCCTTCCAGATCTCTCATGAGTTTGGCTTCACTCTACGAAAGGAAAAATCAAACGCTAATGGGAGCGTGACTAATATTCAAAGAGTCATTATAAAGCCCTTTCAGCGCCTTTATTTGTTTGAAAGATGCTCAAATCCAATGCCAGAAAACATCTTAGGCTGAATGTGCCTTTACATGTGTAGAGTTGGCTGCAGTCCAGCTTCCAGTTATCTCTGCTCCAGGGCCGTCTGCAGGACTCAACGTTTAGGAAGGCAGATGGGATGGCAAAGAATTTATTAATGTGGTATGGCAACTTCCTAGGCACTTCCCTACTCACTGCATCCATTTTTATTTAATTTTAAGCACTCAAGATTATGCAATTGAGTGGTGCTCTGTTGTACCCCCTTAATTATTCTGTCAATACTGGTGGTAAATGAACACATTTCCAGCATGTGCAGTGGGTTCTCTTCCTGCTGTCAGCTGAAGACCTCTTGGATGTTTCATGCTATCTTAGTTGGGCGGGGGGGAGGACTCTTCTTCGGAGTGGCAGCTGCCCTCCAGCCCACGTGTCTGTGCTACCTTGCCCTGCTGCTTGTGGCTATCATTGCTATAATCATAAAGGAAGGTAAAATGAATATGGTCTTGTCCCATGCCAAGAAACAAGATGGAACAGTTTAGGTGCTTATGGTGCCCACCACCATAGTGTCTGAGGAGCATGCTGTTTCTTGCTACATAGCTGCAAGGTATGTAATTACTGTCCGATCAATCATCTGCTAAAATTGGGAGTATCTTGATGCTAGTGTGCCAGACAAACTCTTAGCATAGAGCAGGCCATATTTACCTAAGACCTTCTTTATATGCATATGGGCCAGATCATCCATTGCTCTGCATCTTGTATAACTACATTTGAATGTAGTGCAAGGTAGGTGTTGACCCTTCCACTCTGGTAGCACATTGCACTGGTATAATGATGACACACAGTGCAGCACAATGGAAAATCAGGCCTACAGATATCAAACTCAACCATTTGTGGAGTCCCCTCTCTGTAATCTGATCCAGCTTCCATGGAGCAGGATGCGGGTAGGTTTCTGTGATGGATTTTCAAAACTGTAAACCTAGAAATGCATGGAACAGCTGAGCAGTTTGAAGCCTAAGAAAGGTGGCTTCCTTCTCTCTTTATGGTTTGGTAGCTGAGCCATGCTTCCCACCAATTCAGCACATTCTTATAAATCATTGCAGCGTGCTTTTTAATCTCTGGGTAGCAACATGTTGGAAGGAAGCCCAATCAGTCAACACCCGCCTTTCATGATGGCTCAACGATGGGTGTCAGATTCCCATCTGCTTCTGATGCCAGGAAAAGAGATGCGTTGCCACTTAAAATGAGAGCGAGCCTATCAGGCTGCAAATCCTCCATTCCCTGCGCTGTCACCCTGACTGATCTCTTCCCTGACAAGTTTGGAAGATTAAAAATAAAGCAGTCTGGTGGTGACACTTTTTTTCATGTAGTTAATTGCTTGTTATTTGCTAGATTGCCTGCTGTTTTTGTAATCACCCTGCTCTGACTGGCATGGTGGCTGAGCGACCAACAGATGTGGGTGATTCCACACCCTTGGCAGCCCTCTAGCCTGGCCTACCCCAGGGGATTTGGGCATTGAAATGTCCACACACGCTACAAAGTGATTTGTGGGGGCACCTTCCTTGCTGATATTTGCTTCCTCGCCCTGTCGCTTACCTGGTGGTAGAGACCCCTTCCACAGTCTCTGGGGAGGGAAGACTCACCCAGCCATCCTGCAGCACTGCTGCTGATAACCCACGCAGCTTTTTCAACCACCATCACTTTAATCAGCAAGTGCCATGGCCCCTGCACCTGCAGCTCTAGTCAGCGAGTAGGGGCTTCCTTCCCTTTGGGCTCTGGCACTATAATAAAACACCCATGGCTGGCCCGTGCCAGCTGACCCAGGCTCATGGTGCTCGGGCCACAGGGTTATAAAAATTGCAGTGTAGATATCCGGACTTTGGCTGGAGCCCAGGGTCTGGAAACTGGCTCTATTCTGCAATTGTATAACCCCATACCCTGAGCCCTGCAAGCCTGAGGCAGCTGACATGGGCCAGCCATGGTTGCTTTATTGCAGTGTAGATGTACCCACAGGGGCTCAGGCTGCGCCCTGGGCCTGCCCCCCCAGCCCAGAACTGATTCTCGGTCTAGCATGTCATGGCAGCCTCTGTGACACCAGCACATGCCCTCTGGCTACTCCTACAGCCTCTTCTCCAATGGCAATTTTATACTCCAACTGGAGGAGAGCTGGCAGCAGGGTCAGCTCTCAAGCCAACCAGGGGGAAGAAGCCAGTTCCTTCTCTCTGCCCTTCTCCAGTCTATCAGGACTCCAGGGGTCAGGTCAGCACTACAGTGAGGCCTCCGCAGCCAGCAAGGATGGACGCAGGTGGTTTGGTTTGTTCCACTTCGGCCAGACGCTTAGGGCATGTCTACATGCACAGTTGCACTGGTGTAACTTCAGATGTGATTTTAAACCACTTTCGTTAAACCTGTGCCCACAGCTGTGTGGATGCCCTTATTTCACAGTATTGCCAGCCCTAAACAACTGGCCTAAAAATTGTGAGATTTTTTTTTAAACACCAGTAGTACATTTGGGGTTCTTTTCCCTTGCCATTTGATTTCTAAGCCTTTTGGATGCACTCATATCATATGTTCAAGCTTTTCCTGGCAGCCAGGAGGGCTAGAAACTTTTAGAATGAAAGCTGAGATTCTCACAGAATCACTTCTCTCCAGGAGTTTGGTGTTTTCCTACAAGCCCCATCTTGCAATAGAATTGGGAGAGTGGGAAAATTCCATCCAAACCATAATAAGCCCAGTTTACTTTAAATCTATTAAGAATGGGATTAGGCTAAACCAAAATAAGCTGCCCCGAAACTGAAATAAGAATGTCCACATATGGATTCACCGGTTTAACTAAATCGGTTTAACTAAACCAACTGAAATTTGAATGTAGACAAAGCCTCTGTTTCCTTCTAACCCCATGCAATAAAGGCATGACAGGCCAGGCTGCTGCTAAAAGCAGGATCTGAGATTGTCAAAACCACTGGGGGATGCAGATACCCAATTCCCATTAATTACAAGGGATTTGGATAACTGATTCCTGCTAGGTGGCTCTGAAAATCTTTATTTTCTGGCTCCATGACATGGGTCAGAGTCATATGACACAAGGCAGTATCCATGGATTCTATTCTGCCTTCACAAGCACAGGTGAACATGTATCCATCAAGAGACATCAGTACTGCCGATGGTTTGTTTTAGGACACCAGGGAGGATGCTAGAGAAAAGGCGGGAGGATTCGACATATCCCAATCTCTTGAATTAAAATAAGTATTGTGGCTCTGTCTTTTTTGCATTTTTTCTCCCTAGAAGATCCACCCCTTGTTCTGCTTTCCTGCTTTCACGATTCCTAGCAGGAGACCTAGCAGCTAGAGTGTTAACATTTTGAGCAACTTGAGTCATGTTGGGATAGATTTTTCACAGTCCTGAGCACCCACAGCTCCCGTTGACTCCTGCTAGATCTGCAGGTGCCAAGCGCTTCTGAAGATGAGGCCCCAGATCCTCCCCCCCAGATTAGTGCACACTTTAAAAACAAAATGTTGGCTTAGGTGCGTGCTTGGACCCCTTCCGGCGTTCTGCTGCACTTGCCCTTCTCTGACCTGCAGAGGCTGTCACTCTTCATAAAAATCCTGCCTTTTATGTACTGACTTTTAGCAGGGTTAGCTGCTGCAAACCAGAGAGATGTTCTGCAGAGACATCCATCTGGAAGTGAGAGTCAGGGCATTAGAGGAGGGGCTCTGTTAGGGTGACCAGATGTCCCGATTTTATAGGGACAGTCCCGATTTTTGGGTATTTTTCTTATTTAGGCTCCTACCCCCGTCCCGGTTTTTCACACTTGCTGTCTGGTCACTCTAGGCTCTGTGCAGCAGAGCAGCTGGCTGTCTGTAGCGTTGACAGGGAGAGAAACCTGCAGGGGAAAAAAATGGTTTCTTTTTAAAGGTGAACTTTCTAAATTTAGCTCCAAAGTGGCTAAAGAAGATTGGTGACTTTTTTAGTAGGTCAACTGATAGGCTGTGTATCCTCAAAGTCACCGGGGATGTGTGGGGAGCAAAGCAATGCATAAAAACTTCATACTATACAACCCTCGACAGTCCCAATGTGTGAGCCCTACTGAGGCAGACTGCCCCTTCGTATATATTTGTACAGCACCTCACAAAATGGGAGCCAACCTGGTTGTGACTTTTAGGTGCTACAATGTAAATGTTAAATAACGACGGCCCGGGATACTCGCAGTGAGCTGGCAAAGCTCCCACATGCCGCAAAGGATGCATAATATCTCCTTACTTATAATCATCATTACACCTCTGTTATAGATGAAACCTAGATTTGTCTGGGTCCAAAGACCCAAAGCCTAGAAAACTGAGTATTAAGGAAAGTTCCTACTAAAAGAACTGATGTGGAGGATAAAGGGTATCTGGAGTAGAGTCCTAGCAGGGAGAATTGAGACATGCATTCATGTCTCTTCAGCTCTGTAGCCTCCAGTTTATACATTTAATGGTATGATGATAATGCACTGGGGCAGTCAGAGCACAAGTTGATGTTTTGTCTCCCAATCTTTTCTTTTTTTGGTTGCACTAAAAATCTGCCCTGCAGCTCTCACATTAATTAAATGCTGACAGTCAGCGAAAGCAGGAGAGGATAATATCTTTCCTGCCCTTTATATATGTTAGACAGCTTCAAATACATAATGCCCCTAGGAAATAAACATGTTCCATTCGGCAAAATCAATAAGGCAGAAATCTCCATGGAACTCTATCATATTGTAAATAGACTAAAAACACTGTACCTGGTGTGAATGAGTGTTTCACTGTCCATATGGCAGTTTGCATTTGTTTTGTAATTCAGTGTCTTTATCTTTACCAGCTGATATAGTTGCTAATTTTCATTCCTTTGTCTGTAATAATGAATCCTCATTTTTTTCACACATACCTGTTCTATTTGTTTAAGTACCTAAGAAGTCAGCTACTTTCTGCAATGTTTAGAATAGCACAAATAAACTACAACTCAATTGTAGCCCAATACCAAATAATTTTCTTGTTCTGATTTAAGTACAGCCTCTAACCCCCAAAAGCATACCTTTGGGTTTTTCATTTTCTGCCTCGGATAGCATGTGTTCTGTCTCTCATATGAAAAGTTTCCCCCTTGATCCAGTTTTGCAGCTGTTTGCATCCAATAAGTGTTCTCCTAGAAGTTCGTTCCCTGAAGAGCTGGCAGGGGGGATACAGCTGCAGACTCAGGGCAGCTAGAAAGAGTTACATCAATAATCTGATGCTAACCAAAACTAAAGCCAGTACTGTTCATGTGGCTAATCTAAATCAATAGAAGATAAATTAATCCTTTGGCATTTTCTCTCTAAAAGGGGCCAGTCACCCTGGGACTCATTGAAGCCTGACCGTGTGTTTGGCCCTTGTTCATCCGATTTCCTAAACCATGGTACAGGAACTTCTGTTTTTCCTGTTCTCATCTATGCAGTTTGTTCTGATGCACCAGAAAAGTTGGATGACAACTCCTCAGCAAATGAATATTCATGACTTTGGGACACCTTCTACTGCCCTTGCTCATGTCATGTTGTACTCACTACATGTAGCCCTAATGAAACCAATGGAACTACTTCTGCAGTAATGTACTCTCCCATGGGGAAGGGTTTGGAATCTGTCCCCATCATAGCTAAAGGCCTTCATGGAAAATTTGGGATTTGGAGCTATCGAAATGACAAATCTCTTTTATGAATAATATGTTTCCATAGGGAACACGTAGCAATGCCTTGACAAATCATGTCAACATAAGACCAGCAGAAATGAAGCCATGAAGACAGGAAATATGTATGGAGCACATGTCAGACTGAAAGACTAAGAGGACGGGCATTGGGCTAATGCGTGAATGGATGAAGGAGTCCCTCTCTTCCCTCATGGGCAGAGAATTAGCTCTGTGAAGAGCTAGTGGCACACTTGGGGGCCCTAGCAGCAGAAAAGCCTAACCTCCTGCAAGTGAGGGCTCAAGGGAACCTGCCCAGCCTGGAAAGTGGGCAGCGCTGGCAAAGGAGGGAGTGTGGCCAGGATGCTGAGTCTGTACCCGGCACCAGCAGGGCTTCTGCGAAAGTCTCGTTGCCCTTGAGTGGCAGAACCCCCTCAGGAGGCAGGTGGTGGAAATGCCGCTGTCCTCTCTGGGGGTAGGGATGCTTCTCCATGGCATACAGGCCCGTTTTGGAACAGATGTGCAATTTTCACCCTTCTGCACTGGGGCTGTAAACCCAACTCCTTTCATTGGTTTATCCTGAAACTATTCGCAGCCTCCAGCTCAGTGGAACCTGGTAACCAAGATACCGCCCTGGGGGAAGCTGATCTCTTGCTATCCCACAAGCACAGGATGAAGGAGAGCCTTGATAGCAAAATAGAATATTCACTTGTATTTTATATAGACAAAAGGGCAGATCCTCCACTCGTGTAAATCAGTGTAGCTCCATTGAAGTCAATTGGCCTCTGCTGACTTACATCTGCTGACAATCTGCATCATAAAGCCAAATATTTTGTGCTGCTCCAAGCTCCCTGCAGCTCTATGGCCTGCAGTAGGGTCTTAGAGTGGTGAAGTAGGTACAAAATTGTGCCTGTTACTCTTTTCCCTTTAGTTACTGTCTCTAGCTGATCTGTGATGCTGATGATTTGTAAAGCACCAGACAGCAGAAAGGTTTGTTTCCTTGGGAAGTACAGCAAGGCAAAATTTTGCTGGAAAGTCATCGTGCTTATTAGTGTCATTGTCACACGTGACTGGAGACCTGCAGCTTTTCTATTACACAGAAAACCCAAGCTCTCAAACACTTACTCTTATATTTAAACACATGAACGGTCCTGTTGATTTCACTGGAACTAGTCCTGTGTGTAAAGTTTTTCACTAGTTTATGCCTTTGCAGAGCTAGGGTCCAATTTACAAATCCAAACGAAGTGATGTTCAGGGAATGCATTTTGTTATAAGGGGTCAGAGGTTAACGCCCCTTTCCAAAATCCATAGCAACCTGACTCAGAATCTGTGCTTGGGAAATCTTTTCATCTTGCCTTGAATGCTTTTTGAATGTTTTTCAGGAATGTTCTGCTCTCGTTCCCACTCCAGGATTGCTAAATATATTCCAGGTTTGGACTATAGACCTCAGTTTATTTTTAATGTTGTTTTCAGTATCAGTGACTTTTTCTTCCCAGGACACGACATGATTTGTACTCCTTAATAGCTGCCTTTCCTCCTCTTGGAGCAGTGTCAGGATCCTTTGCAGAGGCATCTGTCTGCTGCACAACCTCTAAGGGTATATCTGCACTGCAGTTCAACACCTGCAGCTGACCCGTGTCATCTGACTCAGGCTCGTGGGGCTGTAAAATTGTGGTGTAGACATTTGGGCTCGGGCTGGAGCCCAGGCTCTGGGAGCCTCCCCCATCATAGGGTGCCTGAGCTCAGGCTCCAACCTGAGCCTGAATGTCTTCACAGCAATTTTTAACCCTGCGGGCCCAAGTCAGCTGATTCCTGCCAGCTGCAGGTGTTGAATTGCTGTGTAGACATACCGAGGCAGTGAGAGTGCTCTGTGCTAGCCTGGGGCTAACAGCCCACAGTGAGTTAAAATTGCCAGGAGAGCAAAACTTATGAGGGGAAAACAGGCCATTAGTCCTTTTATAAATGATCAATAAAGTATCTCCCCTCTGGCTCTACACTGTTGGGTTTTTTTAATGACTAATTAAAACCAATATCTGTTAGCTTAGGGAGGGGAAGCCGTGTCTGAATTAGAGCAGGCAGCAGGGAATCAGCACTCCTGAGTTCTATTCTTGGGTCTGCCATTGGCATGCTGTGAGAACTTTCTCAATTTGCTAATCCCTCTCTGCCTCAGTTTGCCTGCTTGTGGGACTAATAATACTTATAAGAGTATGAAATAATGTTTACAAAAGGACTTCTAGCTCCTTAGCTATTAAAAAGGGTACACAATACTTTCATATACCAAGGTAGGAGGTTATGGAATCTTAGTTTTCCTCTGCTTGTGTGCCAGTGTTTAGCAGATCTCCATTTGTTGTTCCCTGCATCTAATCCAAACAGGTAAAACATGTGTTGATTGTTTAGATTCCTATAATGAAAATGTAAAGTATTATTATTTAATTACTAATTATTTGTTAGTTATTGTTACACAGTCAGTGGCAGGGTGCATCCCATATATCCTTAAACAGTGGCAAGTGTGTCCTTTTGCTATATTGTAGTGATCAGTTTGTTGGCTGTATTCAGGTATGGGCTGTTAGGTGGAGGAATGTTGGCTAGGACAGGGAACCACACAAGTTTTGCTGGCTTCAGTATGCCTGTGATAATTCTTATGGTATGATTAAGCACTGTGACCGCGTGTCTAGTGTTGGCAGAGTTTTTAACCAAACTGGGACATAATTTTGGCCAACTGAGTAGCAGAGAGAGAGCCCTGAACTATGCAGTGTTTGTTCACTGGTTCCCTAAAGGGACCCTACCAGTTTGTTCAGTAAACAGATCTTTTGAGCTACTTTAGTGAGATGACAGGTTTCAGAGTAGCAGCCGTGTTAGTCTGTATTCGCAAAAAGAAAAGGAGTACCTGTGGCACCTTAGAGACTAACAAATTTATTAGAGCATTAGCTTTCGTGAAGTGAGCTGTAGCTCACGAAAGCTTATGCTCTAATAAATTTGTTAGTCTCTAAGGTGCCACAAGTACTCCTTTTCTTTTAGTGAGATGGTATTTGTAGGCGATCCCTAGATACTCTGGCACTGGATCATATGCCAACTGCTGACCATTCCAAAAAATGTTAAGCTCAAATTGGCTCTGAGCATGGCATAAGTGGAAGCATGTTGACAGGGTCACTGACGTACTTAGTTTCAGTCTCCATTTCTTACAATGTGTCTATGGCAACCATATCGTTATTCAGATTTTCTTCCATCTTTTGGGAGTCACGGTCCCTTGAGACCAAGCTAATATTGTCAGCAGCCATCCAGCATGTGTGCAGCCATCCAGCATGTGTGCAGCCATTACATGAACCACCTGGAAATGGGGTACAGTAGGTCGTTGGTGAATACATTAAATAAAATTGATGCCAGCACTGAGCCTTCCAGAAGTCAGTTCTTCTGGATTCTCCAAGTGATGGTTTTGTGGCTGAGATCCACCTGAAAGCGTCTTTCTCAGGACATCAGCTCAGTCACCATGACATCCCATCTAGGTTGAGCTCTTGATGTCTTGCACAGCAGACTAGTGTGCCAGATGGTTCATAGGCTGCTGTAGGGTCAAAAAAGAGAGCTCCAATTTTCTTCTTGTCTTGAAATCCATTCTCAAAATAAGTAGGGAGTACTTGGCACTGGTGCTTCGATTTGGTCGAAAACCTGCTTTGCCATTGTTCAAAAGTTGTTCTTTCATGGGTATAATTCTCCATAAGATCATCCACTGCAGGAGTTGGTAGCTACAACTCAGAAGTGATACTGGGTGACAACTGGCTGCAGGAAAATGTATATGGCCAGCGCTGTACACTCTCCATCCAGTGATAACACCTTCAGTTGACTGTAGCGGTCAAAACTGGAGAGAACCTCTGACACTACCAAGAACTCTCATCTCATTACCAGGCTCGATGAACAGCTCCCTGGCGTTGGGCTCCCATGTTGCCTCTGGAGCTGTCTTAACAGGTTCAAGGGCTGTAGGCTTTGCTATGCCAAGACCTACCATGCTTGGGGCACTGGGGAGGATGCTGCACACATGCTGGATGGCTGCTCATTTCTTGATGAGCAACCTGTAGGTCTTCCAAGTTGAACACTGCTCAGTGGCCATTGACTGGCTCAAGACCATTTAGTAGTTCTGTTTTGTTCTTTTCTAAACCTTACCTTACTTGTCTTGCCTACATGCAATCTCTCTCTATATATAATATTTATTAATAATTATTATTTATATTAAATTGTTTCCTGAATTACTGAAAGTAATACATACATTGATCGTTATTCTGCAGATATTGTCTGTGGATGGTCTTTTTCTAAGTCAGAGCTAGGACCACCAAAAATGTGGAATAGAGCGTATATTCTCCAGTGTGTATTTGTGAAGGATAATGGGTTAAGATGGACTGACTGAAGTGCAGACTTCTGTTTCATTTGTGAGCAGCGAGTTAACTAAGTTTACATTTCTCTACTTGACCTTGATATGGAAATTCACTCTTTATTTAATGTTTGTAGATCTCCAGGGTCAAATTGAGGCTTTTGTGATGCAAAACATTGCTAACATGACGACTGTGTCATGACTTGACAACATCCTCTTCCCAGCAGCACCATGATCAAAGCAAAGAAAATATTTTTTAATACTACATTACTCAGTAACTATCCATAGCCTTCTTGGAATGGTGGACTTTGCCTCAGGAATGACTGCGCCTCAAACAAATGTCAGCTGGCCACAGGGCAAAGCTCTTCTCCCACAGGGATGACATTTGCCTATTTGACATTCTTGCAACACTTGCTGCTGATTAGCTCACAGCTATAGCCCTAGGGCTAGCTCTACTTCACACCCCCCCACATCCCCGCTGTGGATCATGTACCTTGATAGTGACCAAGATAAACCAGACTCAATGAACAGTGTTAGCGCTTTGGAAATGGTGGAGTTAGAGATCCAAGTGCAGATTCTCAGGTTTCAGAGTAGCAGCCGTGTTAGTCTGTATTCGCAAAAAGAAAAGGAGTACTTGTGGCACCTTAGAGACTAACAAATTTATTTGAGCATAAGCTTTCGTATGCTCAAATAAATTTGTTAGTCTCTAATGTGCCACAAGTACTCCTTTTCTAAGTGCAGATTCTGTTAGTATAGGGACAAAACCTTTAACATGGTAGCTCTGCATTTGATACAGAGCTGATGTATGATGAATTTTGTCAGGATAAAGGCAGGTAGAAGGGTTAAAGATGAGACCAATTCTTATTCCTTTGTGGCTTTATCTCTATGATTGCTTTTCATATCTTGTTTACTGTGGTTAGCAGAGCAGCTATAGGTGCAATAAATCTTGTCATTGTGCACAGCATGCTTTTCATCAGAGCTCAAGGAAATGCAAGGTAAGCATTTTGAAGGAAATCTCTATATAATCATATATAATGCCAAATAGCCAGTCGATTTTAACGGAAATTATAATATAGTGAAGATTACATTGTATTGTAACTTATTATGTCCTGGGTATATTAATAGGGCCCTACCACAGCCAAGAAATTACAACCATGAAAAACATGTCACAGACCGTGAAATCTGGTCTTGTGTGCTTTTACCATATACTACACAGATTTCACGGGGGAGACCAGCGTTTCTCAGATTGGGGCTCCTGACCCAAAAGGGAGTTGCAGGGGGGGTCACAAAGTTATTCTAGGCCATGGTATTGCCACCCTTACTTCTGTGCTGCCTTCAGAGCTGGGCGGCTGGAGAGCGGTGGCTGCTGACTGAGGGTCCAGCTCTGCAGGCAGCAGTGCAGAAGTAAGGGTGGCAATACCATAGTGTGCCATCCTTTCTTCTGTGCTGCTGCTGGTTCCCAGTCAGCAGCCGCCACTTTCCAGCTGCCCAGCCCTGAAGGCAGTGCTGCCACAGGCAGCAGTGCAGAAATAAGGATAGCAATACCGCAACCCCCCCTACAATAACCTTGCAACCTCCCACTACTCCTTTTTGGGATGGGACCCCTACAATTACAACACCATGAAATTTCCATTTTAAATAGCTGAAATTATGAAATTTATTATTTAAAATCCTATGGCCGTGAAATTGACCAAAATGGATGGTGAATTTGGTAGGACTCTAACTTCTTTTAGTTCTAATAAAGCCACCAACTATGGGTCTTCCCTTACAGAATTTCTCTGTTGATTAAAATGCTGCCCACTTAGCCGAAAGTGATCATCAATTTAAAGAAATTTCCCCCCTTCTACTTGAGATCTACATTTCAACTTTTGGCAGATGAGATCTCTGATGAGATTTCTGTAATCCAATAAATCCCACCATATTGAGGAAATTGTCTCTGTATTTACTTAAAAGCCAAGATTTATTTTATTTTATTTTGCCTTGCAACAGAGGCCTGTGACTCCAAAGGAAAATGCCACACATCAAAAATGCAGATTCAAATTGCACTAATATCCTTTGCATTTGCTTTTCAGCTAAATTTACTTTCCATTTTGAGAAGTGTGGTTTGTACATCCAAATGTCACAGGATAGAGATTGGGGTTTTCTTTTTTGTTTGATTTACAAGCTTTAATGAAAAATGGTATTCATCGTTGTTGGGTTTTTAGGTCAGACCTGCTTGTAAAAATTCCAAAGTTGATGAATGATGATCAATTCTAGTGGCTGTAATTATTTAAAATTGATACTTTTTCAGACAGTTGTACTATAAGTGGTAACCAAATGTCAGGTTTTAGGATTCTGTGTGCACGAAAAGTATAACTGGATTAAAAAAAGAATTAGATAAGTTCATGGAGGTCCATCAGTGGCTATTAGCCAAGATGATCAGAGACATAATCCCATGATCTGGGTATCCCTACACCTGCAACTGCCAGAAGCTGGGACTGGACAACTGGGCACAGGCGCCGACTCCATAGATGCTTCACTGGCAGCCCTGCTACCAGCGCCTTCTCCTCCCCCCAGTGCCTCTCTCCCACTGCCGATCAGTGCCTCCCATTCTCCCCCCCCCACATCCTACCTACCAGGATCAGCTGTTCCGTGGTGTGCAGGAGGCACTGGGAGGGAAGGGGCGGAGCGGGGATGCGGTGCACTCGGGGCAGGGGGCGGAACAGGGTGGGAAGAGGCAGGACAGGGGCAGGGAGGGGATAGGGCTTTGGGGGAGGGGTGGAGTAGGGGCAGGGCCTGGAGCAGAGCCAGGGGGAAGCACTTCCCCTTCCCCCTGGCACACTAGAAACTCTGCGCATATGCAACGGGATTGGTCACTCAAAATTGTCCTGTTCTATTCATTCCCCCATTGGCCACTGTCAGAAGACAGGATACTGTGCTAGATGGACCATTGGTCTGATCCAGTATGGCTGTTCTTATGTTCTTAGGTATAGCACTATCCTGCTAACTTACCTGGCATCCAGAGCAGCTGGGTAGCATTAGTTCCAACTCTGGAGTATAAAAGACTTTCACAAAAAGAAAAGGAGTCCCCGTGGCACCTTAGAGACTAACAAAAGGCTTTCAGTATCTCTGAGGCAAAAGGGAGAGGGAAGGAGGAAAAGGAAATTCTGCAGGAAGATCTCCAAGGTACTGTCAACTCAGGAGGGAACTCGGGATAAGGTTTTTGCTTCTTCAGGGCTTTGTGCCAGAAGAAAGGTAAGAGCCAGGAAGGGGAATGAATCTGAGCCTGTGGCTATGTGTCCTCTGCTTAGAGTGGGGAGGCTTTCAGCTGTTTATGGCAGCACAATGTCTGTACCATTTCTCTGTGGAGATGGCCAGTCAGGAAGGGATTGATAGAGCTCTTCAGCACTTTCACATTTGTAACTAATTGGAACGGCCTTTATTTGTTAAAATTCAACCCCCAGGACATTTACACCACTTCTGGGGGAATCCGAGAATTGTCAGAGATGCAGATGTCAACCTATGAACCTTTTGGAGCCTGCACTTCATGTTGTGTCCTCCACCTGTGCCAGGAGACTTTGGAGGTCGCTCTGCTAGTGTTGTGCCAGGCATTCATGGGTCAACAAATTATGTGCTCTGCAGCTCTGCTCTCCAAGAGGGAGAGAAATAGAAGAGAGTGCTTGTAGAAATGGAGGTCAATTTCCCTGTGTTTGTGAACGTGTCAGCTGAAGTGACCGATGCTAGGGCAACCAGAGAGCCAATTGCTAAAAATCCCAACTTCCAATGCAAGGATGCTTTGGAACCTATTGTAATGTTGTCATCCATTTGGAGAACCTGTTTTGGTTTCCGGAGCCCATCTGCATTGTTGGAAGCTTGTTGTTTCAAGTGTAGTGTAACATTTAAGAATAATCTGAAGAATGCATCCGATGAAGTGAGCTGTAGCTCACGAAAGCTTATGCTCTAATAAATTTGTTAGTCTCTAAGGTGCCACAAGTACTCCTTTTCTATTTAAGAATAAGCGTCAAATTATTTCCCAGGAATGCAAGTGATTTATTCTACTGAGCCAACTTCTACACCAATTTATGTTTTATAACATCGCCCAGTATGTATTTAAGGACAAATGCTACTCACAAAAACTATATCCTCTACATAAGACTATCTAATTGTCACAGCTAGAAAGAGGCGGAATAAAGATTGCATGCTAAGCATGTCTAATCCTAAGCCTGGAGCCTGGCCAGTGATTTTTGGCACCTGCTTCTCATGAGATGCTGACTCATTTGCATTGTAGTTAGTAACTTTGATTCATGACTCTCCCTTCAAGAGGCCTGGACCCTCTCAAGCCTCCTCTTTTTCCACACTGCCTTCTATGCTGTCCCTTGCGCTCTGTAGTTACTGCTCCTTGAAGTAGGAGACATGTCTTCCATTATCTTTGTACGTAGCTGAGCTCCACTGCTCCACAAGAAACAATGAAGCGGGAGAAGTAATATAGACTAGTGGTTCCAGCAGGCAGCTGACAGATGGGACAGTGCAGTTCATAGATTCCAAGGCCAGAAGGGACCATTGTGATCATTTTTTTTGACCTCTGGTAGAACACAGGCCGAAGAACTTCCACAAAGTAATTCCTCGATTTAAAAATTCTCAGTGATGGAAAATCCACCACAACTCTTGTAAATTGTTCCAATGGTCAATAAACGGTTCTATTGCCACCTCTCACACTGGCTCCCTGTATGACCATGAGCCATTACCTGAATCGTTCCATGCCGCAGTTTCCCCATCAGTAAAATGGGGACAACAATACAGAAGTGTTGAGACTTAGCTCAGGTAAATGAAGGCATGTTCAAATCCTTGGGTGAAAGACACTATATATCTGCAAATCACAGTGGTTAAGTAGCAGGGAAAAAGGAAGTTGTTACAACTGTGATATTAGTTTGGCAAATGCTAAACTACACCAAGGTGTATTTTTCTTTTCCATTGAAAGGAGATTTCTTGGCTTGATCCCTTCTGTCTATTGTGCCTGAGATGTATCGTACATGTGAAATAGGAGCACAACAAACTGGAGGAATTTAGGTAGGAAAACTAGGTACCTGCCCCACCTTACCAGCAAGCTCCACCAAATTCATTTCACCCAGGCACCCCAAAGCCACAGGGAAAGCTGATGTGCGTCTCCTCCACAGTCTGTTCTGGGAGCAATGAAGGAGCCCTGGAACTGCGAGGGTCCAGTTGCAGACCAGAAGGAAGGGGCATCAGACTTAGATAACCTGTTCTCCTGCAGACCTCCAGGACCTGTGCAGACTTCAGGGATCCACAATTTGGGGAATGGAACTCCCACTTCTTCCATGGAAGGGACAATACCTCTCTTTAAAATGGAGAATTCCAAGGGATCTCTACAAGTTTTAATTCAGTATTTGCACAGCCCTACATGGCTATTCCTGTGTAGGGAGAAATGGGGCCCATAACCAAGTGGTAGAATTCATACCAGCTGTTTATCTATGAATAGACTGGAAAGCACCTTGAAATGCAAGGAGCTAAATAACAGCAGATTGTCCTTCTGTGTCTTGTTATTATTTACTTGTTCATTATTTTTTCTTCTTGGTGCTGTACAGGATCAAAATAAAGATAAGTCTCTGCCCTAAGGAGCAGAATGAAAACTGAATGTGACAGTGGCACTGGACAAAATTCAGAGCTAATGTAAGTGGGTGAATCATTGAAGTCAATGAGATAATACCCTTTTTCACCAGCTCTCTGCTTCTAGACACCAGCTTACATAAATTTTGGTTAGAAATTGCAAGAGTTTTCCAGAGAAGGTCCAATAAATGTAACAGAAACATGCTGAAACTAACCTAGTTAAGTGATGTCAAATCGTACCAAGAGTTCTAACAAAGCAGGTGATGTGCATCATATTGAACTCCGCAAGCTTTCAAAATGTCATTAAAAATCCAGCTTAATTCTGACAGAGAATTCAAGAAGAAACTACCTTTTTTTTTTTTTTTTTGCAACTAACATAGCCATTAAAATGATTTTCTTCAATATGTGACAGTCTGAGTACGTCTGCACTTATAAAAGGAAAAAAAACCCTGTGTAAAATTCCTTAACTGGAATTAATCAAAGCAATAGCTTGAATGCAGTTCAGTCCTGTTTATGGTATTTCTGTCAGTTAGGGTTGAAATAGACCATGTTATCTGAACCCTCCTCAATATCTAGTAAGTTGGGGAAAGCTGAAACTGAACCATCAGAACCAAAACCCAACCTTGGTTGGCCCATTTCTGGTTTTAATGGGGTTATGACTAAGGGGGTATATTTTCAGAGGTACACATGGTTGAGAAGCATCAAAATCTCTTTGACTTACCTGCCCTTTGTGCCTTTGGCTAGTGTCTCCCATAATTCTTAGCCCACATTTAGACAGCCAGAAAAATGTTCTACCAAAGTGACACATTAATTCTAGATATTCTAGAAATCCCAGAAATCAGGGTGACATGTAGGCACAATGCAACATATAGATTTGAAGGCATCTGCCTTGACTCTGTTCACTAGTGGGACATTTTTTGTGAATAGTTGGATGATGTAAGTTTATGTGCATACATTTATTTTGGAGTTAATGCTGGGCTAGAATATATTACCATCTTAGAGAACACATCCAATTCAGCGATATAAGTAAACAGGAGTCTGTCCTACAACACCACAGCAATTCAAGGAGCACATAAGGGGACTAGAAGCCTTAGGAAACTGATAACGGGATCTGGATTCTTTTATTTCCTGTTCACTGGTTCAAATCCTAGCCAGTTCCATAATGACCATCTCAAACTGTCTTTTGGGTTTATGAGGCTAGTTCAAGTTCATAGCCCTACTCCCGTGATTTAAGCAGGGAAATGGAGTATTTGGGGGTAGGGGTCGAAGAATGATCCCTTTAAAACTTTTTCTGGCTAAACCTGTGCTATGTATAAAGGAGCAGAGCAACCTCCTACACCCCCCTCCCCAAAGCTAGAAGGCCATAATTGTCCTATATACAGCACATGCTGTGTTCCCAGTTTACATTTTCTCTTGAATGTTTTTCTCATCTCCTCTCTGCTCCTTTGTTCATCTCTTCCAAAGCAGGATGCAAACCCAACAACAATTAGATGTGAGGAGAACTGTCAAGCCCATGGTGTCTGAGTGGGCATGAAAGCAGATTCTCCTGTCCCTAGCCATGGTGGCAGTTTGGCATTGGTGAACCAAGTTAGGGGACCTCTATATTGCAGTCGATCCGAGGGACTGTAGCTTGAACTGGCATACCTGAGCTAGCTGGGTCCAGAACAGTGAAACAGCAGCAGCAGCAGGCCAGCTGCCCAGTCAGTACTGGCTAGGTTTGTACAGCCCGTGCTGAAGCTCGGTAGCGGTGCTCCAGGACCCAGCTAGCTAGAGTAAAGCTAGCTTGAGTATGTCAGCTGGAGGTGCAATCACACCCCGTTATTGCAGTACAGACATACCCACTATCTCTATCCAGGGCCTATGGGACAGCAACCTGCACCCCATAAACTTCCACCACAACTGAGGATTTCTTCTTTTTTGTCAAGGCAGACAAAGTAAGACCTGATTTGACTCTACTTTTATTCCCCTGGATGTCACTAACATAAGGACAGAGGTTAGGAAGGACAGTCTCATGGACAGTGCACTTAACTGGAATTCAGGAGATTTCCTGGCTCAACTACAGACTCCCGGTGTGACTCTGGGCAAATTATTTAAATCTGTCCTGTGCCTCAGATACCCATCTGTAAAATGGGGTTGGCCCAGCAATATTATGAGGCTAACAATAATTAATAATTTTGAGGTGCTCAGATACTAAGTGATAAGGGCAATATAAATACTCAGATCAACAGATAGAAAAACTAAAGTTCATTTTCATTCCATTGAATTGGCAGAAATCACTTACAATAGCTAAGACATAGCTTCAGATAATTGATTTGAGATAAGGACGTATTTTAAAATCACAATGACTGCTAACCATCTAGAACAAAGTAAAGTACATGTATTTAACAAAAATAAACAAACAAACGTCATTCACCATTCACAAGCATCTGAAGCCAAGAAGTTTCATAACTCCTGAGGGCCTCCTGCTTCACTAGCTATAGGGTTTACGCTTGTTATTGAATAAAAAGAGCAAAAGATTAGATCTCTCCCAGCTAAGGTGCTGAACAGTGCAAATAGAAGAAGAGAAACCTGATAGTCGAACCAGTGACTAAATTTTGAGTAATTACTACAATTTATACATGCCAATAAATAGAAATCCTTCTCTCAGCACAAGTCATGTAATATGACAGAGTGCAGTACATTATCCAAACTCTAAGCAACAATGCACTTATCCGCAGAAAGGGCACTGTTAATTTGTAGGGACACATCATGAAAGGAATCTGAGCTGTTTAGGTGTCCACTTAACTATGTTTTGTTTTTTTAAATTCACTGATGCTTTCACCCATTCAGAGATTTGACTACGAACATGATTGCAGAAATGAATTAAAATATCGATGTAGGAGGGAGACTAATGTAAAGATAAAGGGTGAAAGCCTGATCCTGCTGACATTGACTGAAAAGCTTTGTGTGGGAAGTAACAGCTCTTTGAAGAGAAGGAGGCAAGCAGGTGAAAAATGTGCTTGAAAACTTAATCTAAAGGCTTGTCTACACTTAAAACACTACAGCGGCCCCCTCCCTGTGCCACTGCAGCTGTGCCACTGTAGTGCATCAGCGTAGACACTACCTATACCAATGGGAGGTAACTAGGTCAATGGAAGAATTCTTCCATTGACTTTGTGCTGTCTACAGGGGGATTTAGGTCAGCTTAACTACGTGGCTCAGAGGTGTGGCTTTTTCACACCCTGACTGACATAGTTAAACCAACCACTAATTTTCCAGTGTGGAGGATGCCTAAGGCTGAAATGTTCCAAAGAGAGAAGCAGGAAGCAGCATCTTCTGGGAGGGAAAGATGTCTGTTACCAGGGAGCAAATCAGGGCACTTGTTTTATCTTGGGAGGGGCTGAGCACTCTCATCTCCCATTTTATTCCTTTTTTATTGACTTCTAAGGGAGTTGAGAGTCCTGGCACCTTCCTGGCCCCGGCCCTGGCCCCCAGAGAACAGATGTGGTGCTGCACTCCATGCTGGGTATGCAGTTCAGTACAGTATAGTGTCCTCTCTTTAGTAATTATTTGATCAGTCTGGGTGACAAATTGGAACAATCACTGGCTGTATCCAAACTATACCATGCACAGCCGGTTCGTAAACTGAACACTTTGCTTATGTGAAAGGAAAGGGATAGAGATTAATGGCTCTTTAAAGGCTTGTCACATCTCAATTTCTGTTTAAAAAGTAATAACCTGATGTAGAATAGCAGGAGAATGGAAGAGTGGTTGTGGATGGACCAGTGATTATATAAGAGTCTTCAGATGTGTCGGGGGGCTAGGATGAATTCCCCTTGCACTGGGGGTTGGAGTGAGAGAATCTCTTTTCTTTTCTTATTGACACTGGGGTTGATAGACATTCAAATGTGGGCTAAGGTTCTGGGACTCAATGGAGAACCTTTGACCTGTGCTCCCTCCTGTCAACCCCCATTATGACCGTTTGAGGCCAATCCTGCAAAAAAAGAACATTTATTAGTGAATGTAGTGGTTACTATGGTGACTAGTCCCAACGACCCCTCCATGAGCAGTGGGCACTCTAACACCAAGCCTTTCACTTCCATGGCGCACTCGGTTCCTCACGTGCGTAAAGGTCTTAGTTGGATCCAGTAACAGGGTGTCCTGTGTGGAAGTTCCAGGCTCTACCCCTATTACCTGAGGCCGACTTGTTTCCTCAGTAGTCCTTTGTACAATATTTCCTTATAGAAGTATGTGGAGGGCCCCATTGTGTTAGGTGCTGTGCTGACACATACAGGGACATAGTTCCTGCCTCAGAGAGCTCACTGAATTATCCAACTGAAATATTAGCAAGTAATTTATAGCTGAAGTTAACGATAAGGAGATAGTCTTGTTTTAGAAGCCAGAGGGTTGTGGTGGCTAGCTTGCATTGCTGCTTATAAGGTTGTGCAGTGTTCTTTTGCCCTTTACAGATAATGCAGGACTCCCACATGTGTAATATTGCTGCTTCTAGATTGCAGATGCACAACAACCTTTACAGAGGATGAAGTCCAGCTAAGAATAGAGCACAGTGGAATTGCTTTTGCTGTCAATTTATAGAAAGCTTTGACCTTAATGAAAGGACTATTACGGCTTCGCTCTCTCTGCACTTTGTATTGCTCAGTGATGTTTCTAGCTCTCAACCATACTGTTCCATTTATGTATGCACTTCCAGCAATCGCGCATGTCTCTCTCCTTCAAACTCATTTACGTTTTCTCTCTCCTCCAGACCTATATATTCCTTGCAGTAGCAACAGGACAATCTCTCTAAGAGCCAAGAAATATTAATTGTAATGTCTCTCTGACTATCTTTATCCTTCGGAAAGATGAGATTTTTCCTGGAGAAATAGTTTGTTGCTCCACTATAGGTAGCATTTACCATTCACTATCTAGGAATGCAGAGACGTCTCATTGAAAGTGATAGTGGTAAAAGCATTCTGTAAATTGCTTGAAAACTTAACAGCAAATATTCATTGTAACAGACTACTTTTTACCTTTCTCCTCCCCTCTCACTACCCAGATGTAAATAAGAATTAGGCCTGACAGATGATGCTGATAATCTAGATCACCTGGGGGATAAAATTCCAAGCACTGACAGAACCCATTAACCCGAGAGCTGAGTGAAATTTTTTGGTAGAAAAATTTTTCAGTAAAATATGCAGGTTTGGTGACCCTAAAACATTGCCCAGATTCATGGCACCAAATTGTTTTGTTAAAAAAGTATTCAAAACCTTTTATTTTTGACATTTTATAAATGAAACATTTCAATTTTTTTTGGTTTGAAACAACTTTCTGTTTCAAAATTCCCTTTTAATTTTAGTAATTAGAAATTTAAAAAAATCCAAAATCCTCCTTGGAGGAGGTCTAAATATCCTCAACTGAAAGCCACTTTACCTCTGAAGATAGCATCCACACAAAGGTTTAATGCACTTTGCATTCACATCTGTAGTTAATTTGTCTTAACGCTCCTGATTTTCCCCATATAGATAAACCCTCTGATTTTCCTCTCAGCTGACTTCTTCAAACCTTCTATCTAGGTTTTTTTCTGCCACTTGGAAGGAAAAAAAACAGGCAAAGCTAATTTTTTTTCATCAGGAAAATAACATCGTAGCCCCTTCCTTCACCATGTCTGAATAGAGTGGGGCTCTAGAAGTCCTAATATTCTTTTCTGCAGCTTATCTTCACAGAAGCCAATGCTCTGTTCCTCCATTATTCCTGTTGTTCACTTGGGTATGGGCACCTGCCCACTGAGAACTTGTCCTAAGGCCTCCTGCAGATATGAGGTTCTGAGGATTCTCAGACAGGGTTTCTATCAAAGAAGGAGGCAGAGAGAGAACAACTTCATTAAAGCCTAATGAGACAATGAAGCAAACAGCATGCAGAAAAAATGTTTGAGTAATAACCTTGAGAGGTTTGTGTTCTTACCCTCAGCTAGTGCATGGGACAAAGTCATGAAAATCAGGCACTGGTTTTTAAAACATCTAAATAGTTTGAGGCTAGCGCCAACCCAATTAAAATGTGATCTGAGATAAATCAAACATGCTTTCACAGTATTTAGGTGCTTTCCTTCTAAGCCCACGGTGTTGTTGTTGGGATGGCTAAAGAAATAGCTCAGATTAAAGAGATAAGGCCAGATCTTAGGTGCACCTAAGGAGAAGTTTTCTGCCACATCTCTGCCCTGACAATGCTGGAGGCAGTCAGGAAAACTTCAGCTCCCAGCACAAGTTAGAGTTGTGGCCCCCTGGACTGTTGGGCTGAAGCACATGCTAGCCACACCCCTTGCCACTCACAGCCCTTCCTATCTCAATGTTTCCCACTCCTGGAGTTGGTGACTTAGAACCATGCTGATGACCTCCTGAGGATTTCGCTAGGCTTGAGAAATACCGAGCTCACTGGATGGAATAAAGGCCAGGATCTGGCCCATAATATGCATTATAGGATGCTTCCCCTGTATTTTTTTTAATGAATGGCAAAATTACAAATGGTTTTCATTTGTCAGTAGCCTTCTTTATGTAAGGGGACTGTTGCCCCCTTACTAACATTCAGTGGGGGTGTTTTGGTTGGCTAGCTCCCAGTACTAAAAGGGGAAGGGGAAACCAGGACCCTGAGACTGATAGTCCCCAGGAACAATGGGGAGAGGCCAATGCTCTAGGTCAGCCTGAATGACAGGGCGGGCAGGCTAATCAGGGAGACTGGAGGCCAGGGAGGTCCCGTCCTCGTCCTCCGTGTGAGCTGGATTTACCTGGGTCAGACAGAGTGGGGCTGAGCTAAGGAGAAAGCAGGGGCCCAGGCTAAGCTGGGGAACAGAGCTGGGCCAGATCCAGAGGGACCAGAAAAGCAGCCCAGAAAGAGCAGACCCTGTCCTGGGAGCAGAGCTGCAGCCCCAAAGCCAGAGGCACAGCCCAGAGAGAGCAGACTTGCCCTGGGAGCAGAGCTGCAGCAACCAGAGCCAGAGGGGCCAGAAAAGCAGCCCAGGAAGCAGGTCAGTGCTGGGAGCAGAGTCACAGAAGCATCCTGCAGAGCAGACCTGTCCTGGGAGCAGAGCTGCAGCAGCCAGAGCCAAAGAAGCAGCCCAGGGAGCTGGAAGCAGAGCAGCAGCAGCAGTGCAGAGACAGAGCGGTGGAGCTGGGGCTGGAGCAGTCCGGAGCGGGGTGTGGTGAGCAGCTGGGGAGAGCGAGGGGGATCCTGGGCAGCAGGCCCAGCACAGGGAGACGCCTCAGCCAAGGGGCTCTGCGGGCCAGGCTTGGATCGTAATCCCGACAGGGCGGGGGTGACACTGGGAAGAAGGGTCCTACCACTTAGAGCCTGAGAGCGAGTGTCCAACCCACAGCATCCCTCCAGCACGGCCAGGGCCTGAGAAGAAGGTCTGGGACTTACAAGGAACAGACTGTGAACTGCCCTGACATTCCAGAAACGCTGTTTGTGATGTTCCCTGCCACAGAGCGGGTTGATGTGTTTCCTTTAATCTTTCCCATTTTTCCTTATTCTTTTTAAAATTAATTGTTGATTAAATCACTTGCATTTGCTTTAACTTGTATGTAATGGTCAGTGGGTCAGAGAAGTGCCCAGTACAGAGAGAGTACCCCGGAGTGGGGACACCCTAGCCCCTGTCCTAGGTGACCACATCAGGGTTGGGGGTCGAGCCCCCCAGGAATCCTGGGCCCAGCCTTGTTGGGGTTACGAGGACTCTGCCAGACAGGAGAGTGGAAGGGAGTCCTCAAGGGCAGGAAGGCCACGGGTAAAGGAAGTGGGAGCGAGGACTCAGATCCTTTCGCTAGCCCACTTCACCGGGGTAGTGCAGAAGCCAGGGAAGTTCCCCACAAGAGCAGGATTATTCCCCTGCTTACATTTATAAAACAAACACTCATCAAATTGTGCTCCCTATAAACAAGTGCTCACTGCTGCTAGCCTAATGTTGCTAGCATTGGAACACAAACATACCAATGAAAGGAATTTGGTAAGAGACTCGGTCCAAAGGCTGACTATATTTTACTTGTACATCTGAATTTGGTGCTGCCAAAGAGTTCCAGACAAAAAGCTCTGGACAATGAAGTTCTTTGTCCATCCTCAGCACAGTTATAACACAGGCACAAGCAGTACAAGTTTCGACATACAGTCCCTACCCATGTGCCTCATCATTGTTCTTCACAGTTCACTCAGTCTCCATGGCTTGTTCAGTGCTTATCCCCTCTGTCGAGACTGAGAGCCAGGCTGGTATCTAGTGCTAATTGTGATGGTGCTTTGGATAATGAAGTCTCATGTCCATGAGGAACTGTTGTGAAGGCCTCATCCTTTTTCACAACCACCAAAGAGGTAATGACACTTGGTCATTTTTGACCTGCACTGCATCAGATGTGGGACAAGGCTCTGATTCTCCAGAGTCTGAAAATGCAAGGAAGATTTTGCAGGTTATCAAACTGATTTTTACCTTTGGCATGATATGATGGTTTAATGTATTTAAATGAATTATATCACATATATCCCACACACTGAAAGTTGTCCTATCCTTTCACTGGTTGTATACAAATTATGAACAACATTTAGTGTCAACAATACATTCAGAAATTATGGCATTAATTTCAAATAGTCCCAAAGGACATGTATAGCTTTACAGTATCAGACCTTTATATCTCAGAGCTTGGACTGTATTTTCATCCCATGATTGTTTGTTTATTTGTTTGGAAGGATTTTTTAAGTTTGCTCAGTGCTAGAGGTGAGCAAAATTTGGAATTTCTGTCCTGTGGGAATTTCCAAGATTTCAACATTTTTTTTGTCCCAAATTGGGATGAAAAGTTGAAATTTTTAAATATTTCACAGAATGGAAGTTCCAAAAAATTTCAATTCAGAAATGTCAAAATGTTTAGTTTTGACACTTTTTCAGTCAAAATTAAATATTTTGATAGTCCCATAATTAAATGTTTCACTTTGGCTTATTGAACTGATCCAAACAACTTTTGTCTTGAGTCTTTTCAATATTAAACTGCTACCATACCATTTTCCCTTATGGGCTAGGCTTCCTCGACAGTCTACATTTCCCATAATGCACCATGCAGCTTGGTCGGAGATAAATTGGCATATTGCCTTTTGGGAGATGTGGTCCTCCAGGGAGCCTGGGTAATAGGCATGGTAGTTAGTCCCTATTCTCTCCTATCAGTCAATGCGCTGATAGGGAAAAGCAGTTTAATGTTTTGTTGAACTAATTCAAAATTAAATGTTTTGGCTCAGTTCAAAAAGGGAATAGTCTTATTTGGTCAGTCTGAACTCAGAATGGAATATTTAATTTTACTTTTCCCAATGGAAAATTTCAGTTTTTTTAGCAAAATCAAAATTTTTCTATAGAAAATTTAAGTTTTGCCAAAACTGCATTTTCCATTGGAATCGTTTTCTAAAGGAAAATGGAAAATGCCTGAGACGTTCTCTTCAATGCAGCACGATCCTTTTTAATGCTTCGTACTTTTATTGCTAAATTTGTTTCCTAAATTTGACTGGAACTCCGCAAACGCCAGTCAGCGGTCTTCTGAAAAGAAAGAATCCATCTGCAGAGCACCTTTTAAGAGGTTCAGCAGGCAACACAAGTTTAGTTTACTAGGAGGGTGGTGAAACACTGGAATGCGTTACCTAGGGAGGTGGTGGAATCTCCTTCCTTAGAAGTTTTTAAGGTCAGACTTGACAAAGCCCTGGGTGGGATGATTTAGTTGGGGATTGGTCCTGCTTTGAGCAGGGGGTTGGACTAGATGACCTCCTGAGGTCCCTTCCAACCCTGATATTATATGATTCTATGATTTACAGCACTGAAAGAGGAAGTTGATTGCAGAAGAACATGAGGCAGAAAGAGAAGATCCTGGATGGATGACGTGGTATCCCGGGTGATGCAAATGGACTGTTCATCCAGAGAGATTAGCAGAAGATCATACAGAATAGGCTACATTGGCTGCAACCTCCAGTTGTGAAGGTGCCACATAAAAAGAAGTTTGATGCCATCACCGCCTTGCTCAAATCAGGCAGGGCAGCAGTAGTTCATCCAGAGTCTCTCTCTAATGTTCAGTGCAGATTGAAAGCCAAGAAATTTAGTATTTTGCAACATAGCTTCTCCATCATAACCCACCAGATTGGGTGCTTAATGAGGAACCTGAGCAAATTTCTTCATTTAAGCACCAAATTTTATGTACCTCCTTAATTAGTTAGTGAGGCATGTTTAACCAATGTCCATTGTCAAGTGCCTTGTGTTTCTTGGCTGGAAAGTGCCATAGAGGTGTAAAGTATATTATTATTATTTTATTAGAGAGACAACATGGTCCAGTAAGTGGCGCACTGGATTGGGAGTCAGGAGGCCTGAGGTCTAGTCTGGGCTCTGCCACTGACCCACTGTGGCCTTGGGTAACTCACCTCACCTCTTCCTCTATTGCCAGCTTGTGAACTCTTTGGAATAAGGACAGTTTCTTACCGCATGTTTGTGCAACACTGGGCATAATGAGGCCCCAATCTTGGTTGAGCCTCTAGACATCACTGTCATATAAATAATAATAATCTACAAGATCAAGATGTTGTATTGTACAGGAGATGTTCTTAAAATTCCAATTCTTCCGGAGCTAGTGCATGCACTTGGCTCATCTGCATGTTTTCCAAATACAGTTGTTAATATCAACCATAGCTTTTGATACTCCACGTATTATGTTCCCTTCCCTCACCACTCCTCCACATTGGCTTTCATTGAGGGAGGAAAGGATTCCGACACTATATGATAGCCAGAGAGACTGAGTTTTCCTTGCTGGCAACAGTCTGTACAAATGTTTGGGAATCGCAGTAACAGCTGTTCAGTTTAACCAGCAGATGTGCAAGCTAAAAATACCATGATGAGTGAGAAACGTTGGCTCTTCTGGCCCTTTGTATTTCCCTAGCCTCTTCCCCCTGTCAACAGCTCCACGATTTCCTTTTACAGCCCTCTGATGTTGAAGGGAACCATCTTGATTGTTTTTAAAATACTAGTCAACCCTATTTAGAAGCTGGGAGATGGGGCTTCTGGGCTCTGTTCTCGGTCATTGGCTGTGTGATCTTGGGACAAAACTCTCACTTGCTGAATTCCCACAATTTGCCTATCTGTAAAATGGTTATCATAATACTGCCTCACAGGGATACTGTGAGTCTTAGTCAGTGTTGGTAAAGCACATGGAGATCTTTGGATGACAGACACTAAGTGCAAAGTATTATTATTTTCTTACAATGGGTATTGTATTTCTGCTACAACACAATTGAGAGAACATCACTTTTTGCAAATGGTAAAAAAATAATTCCCTGAATATCTGGGAACAAAACCTGCTTCAACAAAATAAATGGCTTTATTTAACTGATTTACAGACTATGGGTTAAATTTTCACCACCACCTAAGTGATCTGGTTCCTAAATCCTATTTTCCAAAGTGATTTAGGCATTTAGGAGCCAAAATCCAAGTGACTTTCTATAAAACTCAGGGTTTGTCTATACTTGAAATGTTACAACGACACAACTGAACCTCACTGTAGAAACTACCTCTGTAGGTTCTCCTGTCAGCATAGGTAATCCCCCTCACTCGGAGGTGGTAGCTAGGTTGATGGAAGAATTCTTCTATTGACCTAGAGCTGCCTAGGTAGGGATTTAGGTCGGCTTAACTATGCCATTCAGGCGCATGGATTTTTCACACCCATGACCGACATAGATAAACCAAGGTGATTTTCTAGTGTAGACCAGGCCATATGTTTCTAAGTGTCCAGGTCATTTTGGATAATGGGCCTTAAGTTCCTAAGTCCCTTAGGCACTGTTGAAAATTTTTACCCCAAATCTCATTTCCTGTATCTGTTCTATCTGTAGCACCTGCTCTAAAGAATAATTTGTTTAATGTGTCTGTTTTGAAGCCTTCTAAGAGATCACACTACTTCTCCCTTGTTTAAACTGTCTGCCTACCTCTGGTGTCCAGCGCATTTATAGACTGTTGTCGTATCGAATCCGGAGATGATCCCCTCTGCTATCTTATGTTTGCTGCTCATGATATAGCAGCAATGACTCATTGCAGTGCTCATATTACCTCCCTATACAATAGGTTACCTACAGGACTTTAACACTCGCATTATAGTTTTCTACAAGATGGGCCAGATCCTCAGGTGGTGTAAATTGGTGTTAACCTCAATAGAGTATGACAGTTTACACCAGCGGAGGGTCTACTCATATAGCTTTTTAACTTACTCTACAAGATGGTTAGAAAGTGAACTCACATCCAATTTCAGGGAGGGACAGAATGTGGCACTTACAGGGTGGAATTATTTTTCCTCAAGGCAATGGGCCAGATCCTGAGCTATAACCATTTTACACTCGACACAGCTGAAGAGAGCAAAGGCAAGGTTTGGGGGCCAAAACAACAGCTGGCATAAAGGCTGCACTAAGTTCCACCTGCAGCAGTGGAGAGCTGTGCTAAGCAAAGTGAGATGAAGCACTGGGCAGGGCTGGCTAGTGTTACATTTGTGATCTTTACACACATGAATATGTGTAAAGAATATGAGGAAACCACCAAATAATCATGGCTACTAACTTTATCCAAAGCATCATTACCTAACACACGGCAGCTCTCTTAGGTTCTGCTGGCTTCTGCACTAGAAGACAGGGGGACCACTCGAGGGCTCACAAACTATTTAAAGGGATACTACCTGATTCTTATACACTGCACCTATCCTCCCCCACCCAGCCCTGCTACCTGGTGGGAAGTGAAGCAGGTTTCCCTTTCTCAGGGTGAACACTTGGCTATCTCGTACAGCAGTTTTCCTGCTGCTGCTGTGTGCTGCTAAGGCAACGCAAAGCAACTGCCAAGGAGGATCTGGCCCAATGCTTCAGAAAATCCTTTTTAAAAACGTGCTTGAGTGATTCCTCCTCAGCCTTAAAGAAGGTATAAAAATGTAAGGCATGTGCGTGTCGTCCTCTCAGTTGAGATGCACGGCAGCATGCTTTAAAGCAGGGTCACTCTTCATATCCTCAGACAAGGTTCATCTTCTGTTCACACGCTTGAAACTTCAAAGGACCGAAATGAGAGATTTTCCCAGAGCCGGGGCTTTGTTGTTCATCTTAGCTGATGCTCATAAATTATCAATAAAGAGTCTATCTAGTTGGTGGGGGGGATGAGGTAATTATGTTTGGTGTTCAAAACGAGCGTTATCAATTTTAATGAGGCAAATCGGAGGGCAGAGGGAATTTTTAATGCCTCTACCTGAACTCCTGACTGAAGAGAGGAAAGCAATTGTGAATGAGAAATTAACCACAGGCAGGTAAGGAAAGCATTAATTTTTCTCCTATTTCGCTTGTCCTCTTTGCGGCAAATGTGGTGGTTTAGCTGTTGGTCATAGAATGGCTTTTGATATTGGAGAGAGAGATCTATGGGCACATACCAGCTATGAGCAGTCAGCAGCACTAAAAGGCCCATTTATTGTTAAATGGCATTTTAGCCTGAAAAGAGTATTTGTGGGTCTGAAATTCAAGTAAATAAGGTTATGTTGTGTGCGCCAGGGCAGCAAACCTGTACTTAGGTGAGTAGGGCTACTTGCCTGAGTACTGTTTGCAGTATTAGGGACTGTGTGCAAATCTCGGGAGCCACATCGAAATGCTTATTCCTGACTTCCCACTGAAGTCAATGGCTGCCTGCACTGTGCATACTTCGAGCTGGACGGTAACTTTGCTAACGGCCCTGTGTGAGGGGCTGTGTATAACTGCATCAACCTCCGGACAGATCGAGGAACGAATTATGAGTCACATTTCCTCCCTGCTCTCCAGTTGCTTTAGTAGGAGTAAGTTACTTCATCCAGTTCACGGAGCTGCTAACTTCCACTGGGCATATAGCCAGCTACCGTGGCTGCGGAGTAGGGAGCCAGGGGTCCTTCCACTCCCTGCCTCCTCCACCTGCTCACTGGTGATGGAGTATCCGATGAGTGTCCCCCGTGCTCTCCCCAACCTGCAGCTGCGGCCACAATCTGAGCAGGGGAACAAGTGGGATATTCCTCCCTGCCTAGCTAAGTAAAGCTCATAGTGAGCTGGCACCCGGTTCCACTCAAGTCAATGGGTGTTTCACCTCTGACTCAATGGGAGCAGGATTGGTCAGTACAGACATTTGGGCTTTAATGTAACTGCAGTTATTTCAGTAGGTGGCAAATCTCACCCATGGGTGGGAAATGTAGGTGAAATGTTGCTCAGCTGGCTGTTGTCTTCCCTTAGTACTTATTTTGCTTCATTTCTGCAGTGTATCTATTTGACTGTATGAGGCCATGTGAATATTTTTACTGCTTTTCCCCTTGTTACTTCTGGGATTAAATACATCAAAGACAATAAGGATACACAAAATGATGATTCAATTGTAACAGACCCAGTTCAGTCCTACTGTTGCTCTAGTGCAGTGAATGCAATTACACCAGGTAGGAATTTGGCCCAGGATGCGCACATTCAGTATAATGCATTTTGGGAGACAAATCATAGCTCCAAGAGTGGTTAGAAGTTAAATGAGCCTGATCCAAAATACATGGAAGACAATGGAATGACACCCATTGATTTCAAAGGGCTTTAGATGGGACCCAATATCAGCCTGTTGTAACAAACCAACCGTGTGCTAATGCAATTTTCTATCACTAAAACCACAGATGAGTATCAGGAAGTAGCACGTGTTATATTAAAAATCATCTAAAAATGCAATTCTTTTTTTTATACCATGAATTTACAATAAGGTAAGAATATGCAAAATCTCTAATCAAAATACTTCCTTCTTGTGGTCACTGAACTGTGGCTACTAGGGAAGGTCAGGTCAGTGATAGAAAATTAACACATAGGGCCAGATTCATCACTGTGCTCCACTCTGATGATGCAAAGCAGTCATAAAACTGAATTAGTAGGTAAATTAAATCAGATTTACATCTGCTTTACATCTCCGGAGCATCTTAAAGTGATCAGCAGAATCTGGTGCATGAGGCCTGATTCTGATTTCCCTTACGTCACTGTAAATCTGATGCAACTCCACTGAAATGAGCTGCATTCAGAATCAGGCCCCCGTGGCCAAATTTCCAAAGTGGATTCAATCAGGCCACTAAATCTTAGTGTAACCCACTGGTCAGTGTGTGCTAGATGTTCCTGTCTGTGCTCAATCTGCATAACCGGTGAGTCTGTCACAGCTTTGAGCTAGAGAGTCTGGCTCCTTATCACCGTAAGGTTACATAGATTCTGTTTGGCCATCACAGAAGCGCACGGTTGTGGGGGAGAGCGCGTGCGTGCACACACACACACACACACACTCTTACAAAGGCAAGGCAGATTGGCAGTCCTTCTACTCAGGAGAGCACAGAGACTAATCTAGTCTTATTTCCCCAGGTGTTCACGGCACTTCATAGTGGGGAGAGGCAGCACTGTGGACTTCCCCACACCTACACACTGAGCCAGGGAGTGAAAATCACACGTGTGGGGCAGGTTTCATCTCATATCAGGGTGTACTAGCAGGTGCACTGTCCCGGTGTGGCTGGGAGTTCATGGAGTCATTCTGCCTCCAAATGCTCCCTTTGGAGTGGTGAGATTCCACACCATCCTTTCCTCTGGTCTGGGCCCACTGGGCCCATCTAGCCCACAGTTAGCAAGGTAAGCACTAATTCTCTCAAGCGTGGAAGAAAAACCTGTTTTCAAGCAAGTGCCTCTGGAATTAAATGTCCTCAAAGAAACATTAAGTTGTCTCCTGCTTTCCAAATTCTAGACATTCCACAGAATACCAGCAAGTAGAAAAGAGCAGATCCTTAGCTGCTATAAATGGTCATGCTCCATTGACTTCAGTTTACAAATTGTAAATGTGTATGAGAAAGACAAGGTGGATGAGGTAATACCTTTGATTGGACCAACTTCTGACTTCTCTCTCACCAACAGAAGTTGGTCCAATAAAAGATATTGCCTCATTCACCTTGTCCCTCTAATATCCTGGGACCGACATGGCTACCACAATGCTAGATACAATGTATGTTATACATGTTCACAGTGGTAGGGTGAATAGTCACGCTGCAGATGAAACTCAGTGGTGTAAAATGGTGGATTAAATACACCAGGTCCTCAGCTCCTGTAAGTCTCAGAGCCTGATGCAGCTATGCCAATTTAGAGTAGCTGAGGATCTGGCCCATTCCTGAATGTACTCCTCTCATGAACTGACTGCCTTAGGAGGCTGTCTTGCAAACTGTTTTGGGGTCTGTATTATTTGCTTCACAGAAAATTCTTAGTTCAGGTCTGCATCCTAGGCAATGACTGGTATCATCTGGAGGGCAAAAGAGAATAACATTGCTATGCAGCACAGAAGAGCGTTTGTAAACAGGACTGAAGCTATAGGAGTGTTTAGCTGCAAACAGAATAAAGGATGGTAATAAAAGTATAGGGCAGGAATATAAAATAAGGCTGCAGACAAGTATTTATCAGCTCCTAAGTCTCCAAGAGGCTCTCAAATACCAGAGCACACTTTAATTAACAGCTTAATTAAACTGTGCTACAACTTTAATTTTGCCTAGGAAATTGTTGGCTTCGTGCCTCTAACTCACACTTTCTGAAAGGCAGGCTGCTGGCCAAAAGTGAACAGCAGCGAAAGTAGGCAACAGCTAGGCAGGGCAGTCTAGTGGACAGAGCACTGGACTGGGCCTTAGGCGAGCTGGCTTCTATTCCCAACTCTGCCACTGGCCTGCTGGGAGACCCTGGGCAAGTCGCTTCCTCTCTTCGCCTCAGTTTCTTTGTATGTAAAATGGGCATGCTGGCGCTGACCATCTTGTAAAGTTCTTTGAGATCTATGGATGTGAAGAGCTAGAGAAGAGCTAGATGTCATTGTAATTTCACTGGGGTGGATTAAAAACTGTTCAGATTTAGGATCCGGACTTGCTGATCCTTACAAGCATAATCCTTGCTGCAGCTGGGAGTTCTGTTGAAGGTTTCACAGGACAGGGCCTCTCCTTTGCATCATCTGGGCTTTGTATTGTTAGTACAAACCACATGGATAAATTTCACATGAGCAAGGACAACACTGTGAGGTTAAAAATACTACCGGCCAGAACAAAGCTGGAGCTAAGAACATAAGGGGGAGTAAGACATGCATACACCCTCTGCAGCTTCCTTAGGCCTGGGATTTGAGTAGAGGAGGAGAGCGCAGATGGGCAGAATGAGGCAGGATCAGGCGGCTGGATCCTTGGTTCTGTTCTAACACACCGGTCAGCTGAGCTGAGCCAGCACAGAGGGAGTAGGCAACCTGCTGCTGGGAAAGGCCTATAGCAGAGGACTACTCCCCTGTGAAGCAAGATAAGGGGGAAGGGGGGAATTGTGAGTTAGAGTCACAGGGCCTTTCCTAAGGTGGTGCCATTGTGCCCCTTCCACTGGGCTGTCCCATAAAGGCACATCCCAGCCCTCACATAACTCCAGGTTTGTTCAGTCAGACAGCAGTTAGTTCCCTCCTGACCTTAAATCTCTGAGACTGAGCGAGTGAGGATAGCACTAAGCCTCATCAGCTCCATTTAAAAAATGTTAGAGAGTCCCATGCTGAGTGTGTGTTGTGTACTTCCAGCAACGCCTCCCACTTCCCTTTGGCAGGAGTGTCCAATTGACTGTAATGGCACAGCCTTAAACTCACCGTGTAAAGCTGCATCTACCATCTATCTTGGCTAAAACCAAGTGAAGGGTCTGATCTCAATTCGCAAAGTCCAGGGCAGTTTATTTTTAACAGAGGCTTTCATGCCAGTGTCACAGGGCGCCTGCCACTCAACGGCAGCCTCTGCATGCGAGGATGATGTTTTGTTCACAATAGACAGAAACGTTCGAAAGAGAATACCCCAGGCGGAGACTCAGCTAGTCACACCAAGAAGCCTTTCTCTGCTGCAGTGTTGAAAAGGCTTTTGGTCCCTTGTTATGGAGCTGCTACTGAGGCCATTGCTTCAAACTGCTGACTTCTTCTCTCTTGTCAAAAGAAAAGGAGTACTTGTGGCACCTTAGAGACTAACATTTATTAGAGCATAAGCTTTTGTGAGCTACAGCTCACTTCATCGGATGAAGAGAGCTGTAGCTCACGAAAGCTTATGCTCTAATAAATTTGTTAGTCTCTAAGGTGCCACAAGTACTACTTTTCTTTTTGCGAATACAGACTAACATGGCTGCTACTCTGAAATCTCTCTTGTCAGTTTGCATTTGTGGGGTCTGACCTACTTTTTACTGTTCGTAGCATGAAACCCTCCCATGTATTCTGACATAGGAAAACTACTTTTAAAGCATTTTAATAACTAGAACCTCTAGTGGACTGTAGAAGCCAATGCAGTCAATCTGGCACTTTTCACCAGCCTGAGCTTCGCCTTTTAAAAAATGCTCTGAGTTCCACAACCCTGGTCTCATCAGCAATGCCTTTCTCAGAGCTCAGACTTGCTGAAAATTATACATTGGTGCAGCAGGCCACGGGAACTTTCATGCATCAGTTGCATTGGTGGTCAGAAGGAACATGGCCTGGATCCCAGACTCCTCCTTTGAGGGGATAAGAGGCAAAGTAGCCTCCCTGCTTGTGCCCAGTGAACTATGACAAACTGCAAAAATGTCTGCACCTTTGGAGAGTAGGTATTCATTATGGCCCAAATCCTGCTGCCCTGATGCAATGCATATCTAGATAGGTCTGGTCTATACTAGACACTTTCCTGTATTGAAATGTCAGTTGGGGGTGATTTTTTGCAACATTTCTAATCTGGCAAAAGCTCAAATATGGATGCAATTATGCAAGCATAAAAGTGCTTTTGCCAGTAGAGCTTAATTTGCTTGCCAAACTGGCATAATCTATACTGGAAACAGCCCTCTTCCTTTTCTAGTGTAGAGTAGGCCTAAGATTTGAAAACCGAAAGACAGCTGTCATGCCGAAAGGTACTAACGTTGTGTGTGGTATGAATCATGGATGTAAAAGCACCCAGTATGAAACTCTCCACAGAGTTAGTTACCCCATGCAGTGACCACACCTGGGCAATGTTTAAATCTCAGTGTGCTGGTCAGTCAGAGCAGTAGCATAAAATGAAGGTTAATGCCCAGACACCTTTTGAGACCATGTAAATGTAAGACAAGCAGTCTTGGAGTAGGAGGCTGCCAAGGTGAGAAGCCTGGAGTAGAAGCTGGAAAGGAACAATGTGTTAAGGAGAGTCCAAGAGAGAGCTGAAAATATTCTATAGCACCGATTTCTGCTCCAACGGGAAACTGACCTGTTACAAAGACTCTGACTAGGCCGTTGCAGCAAAGGGGAAACGGCAGCAAAAACAGATCAGTTCTGCTGCCCAGGGAGTGCAAACTGTCAGACAGCCTGCATCGCTGGCTGCCTGCCACAGAACGGTGCTGTGCAGGGACTCTGGCCCAGATCCTCAAAGGTATCGGGGCTCCTCACTTCCATTGATTTCCATGCAAGTGACCAAGACTACATAGAATTGTAGGACTGGAAGGGACCTTGAGAGGTCATAGAGTCCAATCCCCTGCACTCATGGCTGGACTAAGTATTATCTAGACCATCCCTGGCAGGCGTTTGTCTAACCTGCTTTTAAAAATCTCCAATGGTGGAGATTCCACAACCTCTCTAGGCAATTTATTCCCGAGTTTAACTGCCCTAACCGTAAGTTTTTTGTTTTGTTTTTTCTAATGTCCAACCTAAACCGCCCTTGCTGCAATTTAAGCCAATTGCTTCTTGTCCCATCCGCAGAGGTTAAGGAGAACAATTTTTCTCCCTCCTCCTTGTATAACCTCTTATGTACTTGAAAACAGTTATCATGTCCCTTCTCAGTCTTTGCTTCTCCAGACTAAACAAACCCAATTTTTTCAATCTTCCTTCATAGGTCATGTTTTCTAGACCTTTAATCATTTTTGTTGCTCTTCTCTGGACTTTCTCCAATTTGTCCACATCTTTCCTGAAATGTGACGCCCAGAACTGGATACAATTATCCAGTTTAGGCTAATTGGTGCGGAATAGAGCAGAAGAATTACTTCTCATGTCTTGCTTACAACACTCCTGCTAATACATCACAGAATGATGTTTGTTTTTTTTGCAACAGTGTTACACTGTTCACTCATATTTAGCTTGTGATCCGTTATGACCCCCAGTTCACTTTCCTCAGTACTCTCTCCTAGGCAGTCAAGTCCCATTTTTTATGTGTGCAACTGATTGTTCCTTCCTAAATGAAGTACTTTGCATTTGTCCTTATTTAATTTTGTCCTATTTACTTCAGACCATTTCTCGAGTTTGTCCAGATCATTTTTAATTTTAATCCTATCCTCCAAAGTACTTGCAACCCCTTCCAGTTTGGTATTGTCTGCAAACTTTATACCTGTACTCTCTATGCCATTATCTAAATCACTGATGATTTAGATAATACCTTGAGGATCTGGGCCTCTGTCCAGTGCATAGAGTTATTTTGAGGACAGGGCTGCAGGTGCTACCGAGCGGCAGTAGCCTCCTTTCCTCTACTCTGTTGTGTCTGTTTAGATTGTAAGCGTTTTGAGGCCAGGACCGTCCACTGCTTTGTGTTTGAGCAGTGCCTAGCAAAGTGGGGACATGGTTTTTAGTTGGTCCCCAGCCACTATCATAATAAACATAATTAATATTAATAACAAATTCATTTGTGGAAAACCTGTTTATTTAGGTTTTCCACAAGGAGAAAGGTTTGGCCATAAAGCAAGAGTGCAGAGATGCCATTACATCAGTGATCTCTGCCAGTGCCATATATGGCTGTGAGCCCATTGTTGGAATGTACTTTGCAGCATTTCCAGACCTTTAGCTCTCACCAGCTCCAACACAAACAGCATTGCTGCAATCACCTTCCTCCCAAGGAGGAAGAGGAAAGAGAAAGAAGGGGGACAAGGAAAGCAAGATGACTTGATGGCTTCTTTGGAGTGATTGCACTCAAGCAACAATAAAACCATAATAGCCATTTTTTTTAACTTGAATATTGCTTGCAAAGATACAGCAGCTCTCTAGGATGTTCCTGGGGAACGGTAGAGCATAAGCAAGGGCTTTCTTTGAACAGTTTGGGCTGGAAGCTAAGTTAAATGCATTAAATTAACTGTTAAAATAATCTTGGAGGACTTTGAGACGAAAGATTAAACTGCATGTAATTTCGTCTCTGTTTTTTCTTTTTAATCTAAGCAAAAAAGGATTTACAGTCGATTCTAAAATCCATATTTTAAATAAATTGCAAATACTCTCTTGTGGACATGGCCTGTATGAAAAGGATTATTACGCAACACAATCCCTTTGTCTAGGGAAATGTAGGTTAAAGAGAAATGGAGATGTAAATAAACATAAAGCTTTTAAGTGGACTCTGCAATATACATGTTTGTTTTCTCTCATGATTTTCCCACTACAGCTTCCCATGCAATTTAAGCTATTCATCGAAAAAGCCTAGGATCATTTCTTTTCACTGTCATCACTAAATATTTGAGCTCAAACAGTTCAAACATCAGCTTTAAATAGTCTGCTTTGCTTTTTTCCCAGTCTGGGCCTCTGTCCTTAAATTTCTACCCAGTAAAGTAATGTACATGATTTTGCTTGGAAAAGATAGAAGACAGTGCTCATTTTGCTGTCTGTTTATCTACTTCTCACAAAGATTGAATCTTTCTTTGACTGACTTTGAACTTCAGATAGTTAAGCAATGACACATGCCATAGCAGGTATTTATTATTCGTAACCATACCCCGTGAAGATGTGAGTCCACTGCTGAAATAATATATACAGAATTTGTACCTTATTGCACATGAATATAGAATTAAAATTTGAGGCCCAATTCTTCCGTATAGGCACCAGATCAAAATCTTCCTCTGAAATGTAGGTGCAATTATGTGTTTGCATTTTGGAATGGTAGTAATAGTTTGCCTAAGAAAGAGAGAATCACAAAGAGGGTTTGAAAAAAATCCATGGTGAGTTTTAAGACAGCCAAAATTAGGCTTTTATGTCACTGGCAAACTGCCTAACACTAGCGCAGGAATAGCAATAGGTTTTTGTGCACCTGTCACACGATATTTCATAGGTGTATTCGGGAGCTGTGTTGCACTAACCATGTGGCAATGAGAACCTCTGGAATGGAGGTGTAGAGAACAGAGAGAAAAGGAATGCACAGATTATTGATGCATAAATTGTGAAAGGTGAGAAATGGGATGGACTGAAGACTGGATTTTGACCTTCACTTTGATTGTATTTTTGCTGCTGTGAATTTAAGCCTCATCTGTAACATTCTCTCAGGATAATTTTTGGTGATTTGTTTAATGTATTTAAAGAACTAAAGAGAAAAGCAGCAAGAAGTAAAGAAAGCCAGAGTTTCAGAAGTATTTCCCCATCTCCTTGATTTTCTTGATGTTCATGTCAAAGTTAGAAAGGAACATTATTAATTACAGGCATCTAAAATAGAGTGATTGTAGTCTATCATTCAAGGTGACAGACTGACATCTCTGGAGTGGATCACTGAGCATTACCATTCACAATCTCAGGAGCTCAGGCTCACATGATAACTACCTCTGACAGTTTCTGCAGATGTGTTTGGCCTTTTTTTGGTGTCCACGTGTGTAAGAGAGGTTATACCAAAGTGCAGGGATGTGTTATATTCTTACATAGACAAAGTGCAAATAGATACTTTCATTCTGATTAACTTTTATTTTAGATTAAGGGAAATAAAACCAGAAAGAACAAATGTAAAGTCACCATGTGTGTCTCCTCTGTATTGTTGTTTGTATTGCGGGAGCACCTAGAGAAGCAGGGTGGCGTTGCAGTAGGCACTGTATACACATGACAATAAGACATTCCAAGCCCCAAAGAGATTACGATCTAATTAACAGGCAGCAACAGCTCGGCTCTCAAATGACTGCTCTTCTGTCAGACCACAAAGCTCTTAGCAATTGCAAGGTATAACACACAGAAAAAGATAAAGTACATATGGTACAAAGTGGATTCTTTGTGAATAGTTTCTGGAGCTTAAATGAACATGTTAACACAGGGCATGGTAGAATGTTTCTTGGAGATTTTTTATGCAGAATACCTAATAGAAAATGATAGTGATCAAAAACAATACCAACCATTAGAACTGGCATAATTTTTATAGGTGAAGAATCCAAATACGTTTAAAATTCTTAAACCGTAATTTTCAGGAGCATGAAAACAGCTCTGAAATTTTCCCCGCTGGATTACATTTTAGGAAGATAGGTAGATAACTGACGGTGCAGTGTATTGTAAAGGTTTTCATCTCTTAGCTGGAAGTTGATCTCAAGGCCTAAGTGAAATTTGTTGGTGGTCCCGTTCCTACTAGATAAGTGTACAAATCACAATTAGCATGAAATATTTCCTTTGCTGAAAGTCTCAGCCGGGGTTGAACAGCATGGAAACTAAGCTACAAAGACATCAGAGCCTGGTGGGAGAGGGGCTCATTGGCAGGGCATTGTGTGTAAGCTTGCTGTGTTGCGGCACAGGTCTCTGCTTGGTATCTCAATCTCCGGGGTTATTAGACTGTCACCTGTCATGAGTGTGAAATTTTCCACAAAGAAAAAAAAGCAGTCACATAGGAATGCATTGACCGTGGCATGGTGGTTCAGAGCTCACAGCCACCTGAGGTGGTAACACCAAGAGTTATTGGCGATTTCCCAGGGCTGGATCATTTAGATCAGATCTGTATTAGGAAATATTAATTACAAATTCCCACTAGTACTACTACAAAATTCCCTAATGGAGACATAGCCCTAAGGACCTCTTCAAACACGGCTCTACTTACAGAAAGTTGTATTCCTGGGGTGAAATTCTGGTACCCTTCAAGTCAATGGCAAAACTCCCATTTGACTTCAGTAGGGCCAGGATTTTCCCCCTGATGCCTTAAAATCCCAGTAGCGCCATATGGATTTCCCTGTCCCTCTGGAGCAACTCCACTGATTAACATTGAGGTTCTGTTTCAAAGTTTTTTAAAACAACTCCTCCCTTTCTGACATGCAGATGGAATTTAAAATACAGGATTTTAATAATACTTTTCCAAGGAACTGCTCACAAAAAGCAATTGGCGCTGAGTGTTTGAGTCAGTGTTTATTCTGTCTAGTAATATCATCACTATCTTGTCTTCAAAGCAGCTAGCCTGAGCACTTTACACTATTGTACTTAGCGTAGTCACAGGCCTAGAGTCTATCATGTAGTTTGAAGATATTAGGACTGTAGTGTTCTTCATCAGCACTGCCAATCACACAGCCTCCTTTTGCTGATCAATATCATGTCACTGGAGGTGAGAGTCACTTGCCTCCAAACCTAGTTAACAGTAAGTCGTAGCGATAATAACCAGAAACAAAGAAGAAAGCTGAGGGGGAAGGAAGGAAGGGAAGAGGGAACTGAAATAAGATAAATAATGTAAGCACCATCTCCTTTGGTCATCTCATTATGCCTAAGATCAATAGGAACATCAAAACAAAGCCAGAAAGATGGCTCTGACCTTTGCAGTACTGGCCAGGATCACCGGTGCAGCTCATATCATATTTTGCCACACAACTGCTTTCCCTGCCCATTGCAATGCTCCCTGGCCAGATAATTTGTAGAATCAATGCGTTTTTAAAAGTCATTCCTGGAGGAGAGAATAAGGGGTTAACCCTTTGCTGTCGCTGGAAGAGAAAATGTGTGGCTGGGTCTTTAAGAAAGCAGACATACTGAGCATCCCTGAACAGATCGTATGTAAGGACAGCCTGGAATCATTCTGCCCTTCACTGGATATTATGCACTGCATGTTCAGGTGCAGCAAGTGACTATTTATTTATACCTATTGGAGGATATTATTGGATTTTAAAAAAGCATGAAGAGCCTTCTTAAAGAGGCTGGTAAGAAGCTCTGCCGGGTTTTATTATTCAGAATTCGTAACTAAAATGGTGACTTTTTTTTCCTGATTGGACCAGTCTCACATAGTTTGTTTCACTTAATGGATAATTTATATTGCAGTAACACCTGGATGCCACAATCAGGCTCAGGACCAGGCTAATTATAGGCCTGTCAACCTGACCAATCCCTGGCAAGATAGTGGAGTGGCTGATATGAGAGTCAATAAAGAATTAAAGGAGGGCAATGTGATTAATGCAAATCAACCCAGGTTTTATGGAAAACAGAGCCTATCAAACTAACTTGATATCTTTTTTTTGATGAGATTACAAGTTTGGTAGATAAAGGTAATAGTGTTGGCATAATATACCTAGACTTCTGTAAGGCATTTGACTAGATACTGCATGACATTTTGATTAAAAACTATAACAATATTAAATTAACTTGGCATGCATTAAATGGATTAAAAACTGGCTAACTGATAGGTCTCAAAATGTAATTGTAAATGGGGAATTGTCATCAAGCAGGTGTGTATCCATTGAGGTCCCACAGGGATAGGTTCTTGGCCCTATGCTATTTAACATTTTATAAATGACCTGGACGAAAACATAAGATCATCACTAATAAAATTTGCAGGTGACATAAAAATTGTGGGAATGGTAAGTAATAACAGGACCCCTCACTGGTACAGAGCAATCTGGATGACTTGGTAAACTGAGTGCAAGCAAAACTATGCATGTTAATATGGCTAAATGTAAATATATACTTTTAGGAACTAAGAACGTAGGTCACATTTACAGAATGGGGGACTCTGACTCAGAAAAATTTTGGTGGGGGGGTTGTGGTGGATGATCGGTTGAACATGGGCCCCCAATGTGACGCTGTGGCCAAAGAGCTAATGCAATCATGGGGGCCAGAAAGAGGGAAATCTCAAGTAGGAGTAGAGAGGTTATTTTACCAATGTGTTTGGCACTGGTTCAACTGCTGCTGCAATACTATATCCAGTTTTGGTGTCTACAGTTGAAGAAGGATGTTGACAAATTGGAGAGGGTTCAGAGAAGAGCTACAAGAATGATTAAAAGATTAGAAAACATGCCTTAAAGTGATTAGACTCAAAGAGCTCAATCTATTTAGTTTAGGTTAAGGAGTGACTTGGTTATAGCCTGTAAACGTCTACAAGGGAAACAAATACTTAATAATGGGCTTTTTCAGTCTAGCTGAGAAAGGTATAATATGATCCAATGGCTAGAAGTTGAAGCTAGACAAATTCAGACTGAACACAGGATATGTTTTTGACATTGAGGGTAATTAACTATTGGAACAATTTACCAAGGGTCGGGTGGATTCTCCATCACTGACAATTTTTGAAAACAAGAGTGGATGTTTTCCTAAAAGATCTGCTCCAGGAATTATTTTGGGGAAGTTCTCTGGCCTGTGTTATACAGGAGCTCAACCAAGGTAATCACAATGGTTCCCTTCTGACTTTGGAATCTATGATGCTGTGAATCTATGATCACATCATGCCAGGCAGTGTACGAATCCACGGTAAAAGAGAGTACCTGCCCTAAAGGGCTTTCAGTTGTTGTTAATTAGAATATTAATGAATTAGAGCAGCATGCTGTACTGCCTGTTTGCCGGTCTTGTTCTCATTTGATCTGAGTGCCTCATTTTTCAGTAACTATGGGGTGATACGAAATGATTGTATTCTATCCTGCGCACAGAACCCCATCCAAGAACCAAACACTTATAATGTGCCAGGGAGTGCAATGTTCAGCTCTGATGACGGAATTCTAGCCTTCTCTGGGTCATTTTGTACTGCAGTCTTTAACTAGATAAAGCCTTGCAGCATCTATGTACTTTATATTTAAGTTGAAATGTTGTATATAGTTTTTTTTTTCCTACTGCAAAATAATTATTCTAGCTGCACGGAGTGCCCAACCAGCTCATGTTGTGTCATGCAACAAGCCCATTCTAGCTGCTTCCAGATTGGCATTCTGCAATATGTGAAATCACTGTGTTTCCCAGCCTACTTCCTGCATTTCCAGAAGTGAGAAGTTCAGCTGCAGCTTGAACGTCAGTCTTTCCCCATCACTGTTGGCTTAAAACCTTTCCAATTTCTGATTAAGGACAAGCAAAGAAATGGCTCCTTGTGTTGCTCATAATTACACAATGGAAGTACAACATGCACTGAAGGTTTACAAGGCCTATAATTTAGGCAACATAACATGTAACTAGTTCATGGAGTGAGAGAACCTCTTGAACAGACTCTTTGGGCAGCAAATTAAAGTCCAAAAATGACCTCAGACGCTGAGTGATGCAGCAATTAGAAAGAAAGGCATCCAACCAGGATGCTTTGTTCTTTTCTGGATGCAGGCCCTCGGTAACCTTGGTGGAAGGTTGTTAGATTTCTGCGAACCTCAGTCATTCCGGTTGGAAGCTGGTTTAGAAAGCAGACCCTTACTGGAAAACCAAACACTGCATCAAAGCTTAGAGTTCCTGAATAAATAAAAAGAAACAAATGCTTTTCATTTGTTGGAGCAGCTGCTGAACTTGAATTACTTTTACATCTTATCATTTTCTGTAAATACTCCCTATGATGTTTAAATGTACTTAGAATGCATACTCGGATTAATACTGAGATGCTGCTAAGTGCCACACTTTGATGGTGCTATCATAAGGGTTACAAGTACAGAACTAGAAAACAAAGGTCTGTTCCTGCATGCCATCCATACTCAGAAATCCTGTTGACTACATTACTGGGGACCTAGGGTCCTTTTTAGAGAATGCGGAAAAGAAACCTGATGAAATAAAATGCAGGGTTCCTGAACTTTTTGTTTTCTAAAATATAACAGCTGTGTCATCTGCTTCCCCCACTCTCTGCCCCAACACTGCTATTCACACAACTTCAGTTGTAAGGATGGGTGGTGATAGGTACTGCTGGAGATGCAGACTTGAATTAGTAAATATACACAGAACTGTCTACATTTTACCAAGCCAGTATCAGACGAAGACCAGAAAGAGAATACTTTGTGCTTGTACAGGATCTCAGGACACTTTTTACAATATTAATTCATTTTCACTGCACACATGTGAGTATTAGCCCCATTTTACAGATGTGGGAAAAACTGAGTCTCGGAGAAGTGATTTGGGTAAGGTCACACAACTAGTCAATGACTGAGCTGAGAACAGAAACTGGGTCTCCTGCTGCCCAGTCCTGTGCTCTAACCACTGCAGCACACACTAATTCAGCATAATTTAGTACAAAGATTGACAGCTGCACAGTTGGTAGGCTTGGGTACAAGATAGTAAATGATGCTATGTTTGTACATGTGGCATTTAGCCCCAGATACAAACTATTTAATTCCTTAATTAATGCTTTGCTGCCTTCATTCCTGATTACGGTTAACCCATTTAGATGATTCCAGTCACATCCAGTCACTGTAGCACAGCAAGCTTTTACAAATGGAATCCATCAGCTGAATAAATAATAAAGAGCTCCTGCTGAAATACATTCAGGAAACACGTTATGGAAACGAATTGACTGTATTATTTAGTATGTCGATATGTAAACCTGTCCAGCACAACAGTCGCTTAGCTGATGCACTTACTATCTATTAGTTTTCATTTGCCATGATTGAAAACCCTGGATAGGAGAAGGTATGCGAGAAATATATAGCTGCTTAAATAAGACCGTATACAAGCAATTTTCAAGCTTTTGTTGGGTGAAACATACTGGTAAGGCTGCAGGTCTGCAAATCTTAAAATGTTAGCACGCTCAATTCCATTAACTTTACCTTTCTTGATATATTATATAAAATAGATCACTTAAAACTCCATCATGAAGCCAGAAGAGTACCCAGAAGTCACCTACTACAGGACAGGCCTAACAAAGAAAATAACAGAACACCACTAGCCATCACCTTCATCCCCCAACTAAAATCTCTCCAGCGCATCATCAAGGATCTACAACCTATCCTGAAGGACGACCCATCGCTCTCACAGATCTTGGGAGACGGACCAGTCCTTGCTTACAGACAGCCCCCCAACCTGAAGCAAATACTCACTAGCAACCACATACCACATAACAGAACCACTAACCCAGGAACCTATCCTTGCAAGAAAGCCCATTGCCAACTGTATCCACATATCTATTCAGGGGACACCATCATAGGGCCTAATCACATCAGCCACACTATCAGAGGCTCGTTCACCTGCACATCTACCAATGTGATCTATGCCATCATGTGCCAGCAATGCCCCTCTGCCATGTACATTGGTCAAACTGGACAGTGTCTACGTAAAAGAATAAATGGACACAAATCAGACATCAAGAATTATAATATTCAAAAACCAGTTGGAGAACACTTCAATCTCTCTGGTCACTCGATTACAGACCTAAAAGTGGCTATCCTTCAACAAAAAAACTTCAAAAACGAGAGACTGCTGAATTGGAATTAATTTGCAAACTGGATACAATTAACTTAGGCTTGAATAGAGACTGGGAGTGGATGGGTCATTACACAAAGTAAAACTATTTTCCCATGTTTATACCCTTTCCTCCCCCCCCCCCCCCACTGTTCCTCAGACATTCTTAACTGCTGGAAATGGCCCACCTTGATTATCACTACAAAAGGTCCCCCTGCCCCCCCACTCTCCTGCTGGTAATAGCTCACCTTAAATGATCACTCTGGTTACAGTGTGTATGGTAACACCCATTGTTTCATGAACTCTATGTATATAAATCTCCCCACTGTGTTTTCCACTGAATGCATCCGATGAAGTGAGCTGTAGCTCACGAAAGCTTATGCTCAAATAAATTTGTTAGTCTCTAAGGTGCCACAAAAAGAAAAGGAGGACTTGTGGCACCTTAGAGACTAACAAATTTATTTGAGCATAAGCTTCCTTTTCTTTTTGTAAACCCTAGAGAATGGGGAAGCTAAGATGACTCTCAAACAGTTCACCTGTCCTTCCTTCAAGAGCAAATAAATCCTCCTGTGTATTGACAGCAGAACAACAATAGGATTCTAAGGAAAATATGGAAAGGATGATTTGTTATTTTAACTGTCACTAAGATATTTTTTCCTTTTCTTAATTTGTCCCTTTTTGTTGCAAATGCTATTCTGGGTTAACACAGTTTGATGAAACGTTGAAAAGAGCTTGCTGTAACTGCGATCATTGCTGATAGAAATGCTGCATTCACATTGCTTAAGTTCAGAGAAATAATTAAAATGATTAAGATCCGGTGTGGGAGAACCGCACTGGATTGTGCTGATTGACGTTGTGATTTGACATGTTCAGACTAATTAATATCGGCATTCCCAATCATAGCTGAAAAGGAAAAACAAACCTCCAAGGACATATTATCCACTGTGGGCCTTTTCTTTTTTAAGCATTTTCCATTTCATTTGCTTTACCAGCCAGTCAGCATCATCTGCCCACTTGTTAAATTTTCAAACCAACACTTTTGTGCTTGCTCCCATGCAGCCCCACACACTTGGGAGTTGCTCCCCATGCACATCTGCAAAGATGCCTCATTAATGACCTTCAAATCCCTCCTCCAAACTCTTCTGCTGTGATACCTACCAAAAACTTGACAATGGTTCGGCTGCCAGAGTGCAGAGACCCTAGTGGTCATACTGGCCAATATCGTCTAATTGTTTCCTTGTACTCCCTGGTCTGTTTATATCCATCTGTTGTCTCTTGACTTGTGCTTAGATCAGGGGTGGCCAATCTGAGCCTGAGAAGGAGCCAGAATTTACCAATGTACAATGCTAGAGAGACACAGTAATACATTGACAGCCCTTCATCAGCTCCTCCCTGCTCCCAGCGCCTCCCGCCCACTGGCAGCCCTGCTGATCAGCACCTCCCTCTCCTTCCCCACACCTCCCGATCAGCTGTTTCATGGCATGCTGGAGGATCTGGGTGGGGGAGGGGGAGGAGCGAGGGCACGGCCCACTCAGGGTAGGGGGGAGGGAAGAGGTGGAGTGGGGGCAGGGCCTGTGGCAGAGCCAGGGGTTGAGCAGTGAGCACCCCCCCGCACATTGGAAAGTTGGCGCCTGTAGCTCCAGCTCCGGAGTCGGTGCCTGTACCAGGAGCTGCATATTAACCTCTGAAGAGCCGCGTGTGGCTCCGGAGCCATAGGTTGGCAACCCCGACTTTGATTGTAAGTCCCTTGGGGCAGGGACTTTTTGTTCTGTGTTTGTACAGCACCTAACACAATGGGGTCCAGGTCTCTGATTAGGACTCCTACACACTATGGCAATAAAATAATACAAATTATAAGAATGGGTCAGAATATTTAGGCCTTGGTTCTGCAAAGCTCCACTTGAAGCCAATGGAATGACTCCGTGCCTAAAGCTAAGTACATGTATAAGTCTTTGGAGGATTAAAAAAAAATATAAAAATGGCATCCTCTGAAAATCAGATGTCAAGCTGAGCACCCAGAAACTGAGGCACACAAAATAACTTGTCACTTTTGAAAATCTTTTTGGAAATCCGATGGTGTATAAACACAGTAAAGAAACAAAAATGGAAAACCATCTATCATGTAGAGGGAGACTATTAAAGCTGAAAGTATTGTATGCTCAAGCTGTTTTATTTGTGTAATCATTTGTTTAGCAGTCATTCTGATGGTTTTTTTCTACCCACGCAACTTTCTGAATGTGTACAAAAATGACACTAGTTTTATTGCAAAGCTTCGCATAGTGATATGGGAATTTAAACGCTCTATCACTTGCAGAAAGCACAGTGGGTAAGGAATTTCTTTAAAGAGTGGAGGGGCACTCAGCTCAGCTGAATTTTAGATCAGTTAGAATAAATTAAAATATATATTAGTTCATCTAAAATAATATTCATAAAGTCAATAATCTGAATCTGAGAGTTAGGTTGTTAAAACTGGATACATCATTACTGGAAAGAGAAGAAATTGAGAAGGAAATTGCAGCCTAATGAAAAGAAGATATTTAAATGCCAGTGCAACTGATTATGGTTATGGCATATTTGAGAAAGTAGATAAATGATGGGTCAATGTGTAAAGAGAACACGTTCAGAAAACATATGGGTTGTTTAAAAGTCATAGAAGGATAATGATGTGCTCAAAGGGGTGTAACAAAGAGACAAATATAGCCAAAGAAAATAGAATATTCCATGAATTATAAAGGGCTGGCAGCTCCTGGGTTCCATTGTTGGTGTTAATACAAAACAGCATGACATATGCTAATGCCAGGCAGGGAAGTTCAGTGGAGAGGAAGAAAAGATCATGTTGCAGGAAAACATAGTGCAGATGCAATGGGTATTAAATCCTTCATTTCCACTGTCATTGAATGTACATCTCAGTCCCCAGTTAGTAGCAATCTCCCCAAACTGCAAACATTTCAAACTGTGACTGATTGTCTTGTCTTTCAGTAACCAAGCAATTCTAAATATTATCTATATTGCAAGCAGTATTCTGATTCTGTGACTCTCCCGTTGAATACAAAATTGTTATTTTTTCTTTATTCTTACCAGTGATGAAAAGCTATTCTGTTAGCCTTCGTGAATGACTTTAAAATATTTCAGTTCTGTTGCTTACTGGCAGCTTCTTGAACATCCAAAACCTATTTTTCAGTTCCTACCATTGAGGCCCTATGTCCTTGTGACCTGGTGTGCCTGGGGTAGACCTCACTGGAAATGCCAAGGCTGCAAAAAGGAGAGTAGATACTCCTAAGACTGGTAGGTAATACTGATGTTAAACTTCCCAACCAGTCACAAATTGTGCTTCCAATTCCCCACACTGGTTATCAAGAAGCTAAAAAAGAAATCACACAGCCCCCTTTATTGTATTCCAGTTCTCTGGCTCCCAATCAGCACCTAGGTGCAGTAAAGTGAGGAGTTATTTACAAACTTTTCTCACTATACAAAATGATCTTCTGACCCCAAAGGGCCTGCCACATTGCCAGGTCAATATTAGGTTGAACCTTACCCAAAACATCACGCTGCCAGCCACTCCCTTAGTGTCTAAAACGAAAGATTTATTATAAAGAAAAAAAGAAAGAACAAGAAGCGAGTTGTTAAATGGTAAAGCAATCACATGCATACAAAGACTTCAAAGTCCATATATCAGGTTCTTAGCAGTATTGATGAGTTTGCTGCTTGAAAGTCCATCTGGAACACATCCACAGCTTGAATGGGTCATTAAGTCCTTTGTTCAGAGCTTCCTTTGTAGAAAAGTTACTCCAGAGGTAAGAAGCAGGAATGAAGACAAAATGGAGATGATGCAGCTGCTCTTTATATTCCTTTTGCCAGGTGGCTTGTACTTCCTGTGTCCCAAACACAAGCTTCACAGCACATGGCATGGAAAAGGCTTACAGTTCTCTGTACATAGGCATGCCTCTACAAAACCTGCTGAGTCATAAGGTATATCCTCTGGCTCCTTTCAATGGGTTCATTGCATAGTTGATGACCCTTGATGGGCCATCAAACAGGCGAGGCAGTGCTGATCCAAATCTGTCTGGGGGTGTCATCCAGAAACACAACAAGTTTGGAAATACAGCTATACCATACATATCTATAACTCATAATACAAAGGAGATACAAACAAGATTCTCATACTTGGCAATTTATAACATTTTCGCAGACACCTCACATGGCATATCTGGTCGGATTCCTTGCAATTTTATAATATTGGTATCAACAATATCATAAAGTGTCCCACATAGTCCATCCAGAAAAGGAGTACTTGTGGCACCTTAGAGACTAACAAATTTATTAGAGCATAAGCTTTCGTGAGCTACAGCTCACTTCATCGGATGCATTTGGTGGAAAAAAACTGTAGCTCACGAAAGCTTATGCTCTAATAAATTTGTTAGTCTCTAAGGTGCCACAAGTACTCCTTTTCTTTTTGCGAATACTGACTAACACGGCTGCTACTCTGAAACCTGTGATAGTCCATCCAGCGTCACAGTCCTCATCTCTCTAGCTGATGAGGACTTAAAGGGACTCTCTTGACTAGAGCTTGACAGTGCTAATACTTAATCAACTGGAAAAATTGTAAATGCTTGACGCAAGACCCACCCTCTCCTCTAAGGCTGCCACCAGAAATGTTATTAAAAGTACCCTGGGAGACTATTTCTCCAGTAGTGGAAAAGCACCCGGGTCGCAAAGCTACAGTATCAGAGCACTGGTACTTTCTATCCTACTGCTAAGTTCTCCATTTAAAATGCTTCAGCAAAGGGGATCAAATGCCCTTGGTTGGACAAACACAAGTATTACTGGGTGCATATGAAGTTCTGGACTCATGTTCCTCCACAGATGTAGAAAGTAAGCAGGCAGCTTTGCTAACCAGTTCTCAAAGACGGTTTCAGCTAGTGAAATATGTTTCTATTCATGCTATGACAAGCAGCCTTTTCATTGAAATGGTTGGCTCTCGTTTCAGTCAGTGGCATGGTTTATGCAACCATCCTGCTAATTTTCAAGTCCAGTTGAGCTAGACTTCAAGGTCTCAGTTGATGCTTCAGTTCTATCCAAATATTTGGAAGCTTTGGTTTAAAAAAAAATGAAAAATAGACATTATGAGACAAGCACAGAGAATGTCAAAAGAAGCTCATTTCAAGCATGTCCAAGAAAGCTCCAATCTATTATTCTGTCAATAGAGAGTTTGTCTTTCATTGTTTGTTTTCTTGTCTCGGGAAGACTGGAAGGACCATTTCGAACAATGCAAAGCCTCAGCTGTCATATCTGCTCTCATCACCCTAAAAACTAGGCATTCGGAGCTCTGCACCTTTCATAACAAATAAGACATTTAAAAAAAACCAAAAAAACCTCTGCCAACTGTTTGCCCATTGGGCATAGAACCAGATGCCACCTCCAGACATTTAAACCTGTGCAAAGTGAGTGTAAAATGTTACCCAGGGCAAACGGTAGAAGATAGCAGAGAATCAGGCCCAATAGCTCTCTGTGCCTCTCAAAATAATCTGCTGTAAATATGGGAATCATTGATTTGGCTTTCACCAGCACTCTGTTGGGCAGGGTCCCAGGGTCCCAAACAAAATTAACATATTTAAATCCAAAAATCAATCAAGTTTCCATATGCTGTTTTTAATTATTCCTGTTCAGAAATTTCAGGAGCTGCTGTAAACAGAAGAGCCAACTTTATTTTTAGGCACTTCCCGTTTATCACACCCCTTATATGCATTTTATTAAAACACATAAGGAAAATTTATATTTGCATTACAGGCAAGCCCATCTAGACTCCTATCTTCTGAGACAAGATTCAGGCATCCCAAATTAGAGCTGGGTGAATAAAGGATTTTTCAGTTCCCTGGCAATTCCAAAAAATTGGAAAAAAAAAATCATTTCAGGTCAAACTGAAAATGAAAATGTTTGAAATTTTTGGCAACAGAAAAGTTGAAAAAAATCATTTTGATTTGGAACATTTTCAATGTGTTTCAATTAAAAAAAAAACAAAATTAAAGGAAATTTCCAAACAAAAAGTTCATTTTAATTGAAAAATCAAAACATTTCATTTAAAAAATGTGAAAACCAAATGGTTTGATTTTTCTTTAATTTTGGAGTGGAGGATTTCTACATGAACAATTTGGTAAAACTGACACAAATTCATGACATGTTTCTGTGTCACCAAATCTGCATTTGTTACTAAAAATATTCTTAGTCAAAAAGGTTGCCCAGCTCTATGCAAAATACTAGGCAAAGGTGACCATGGGATCTTATAATGCAGCCTAGTTGTGTCTTCCTCTCAAAAACAAATTGCTATGGAGAGTACAATTCCCAACATGCAAAGCATCATCTTGATCTTCTTGAACCAAAATAGAGGACTGTATCTGGGGCCATTAGCCTGTGAGTGTTAAACCTTGACAGGCAAGCGAGTCATGACTACAATCTGTTCCACTTTTTATGAAAATTTGGACAGCTGTCACACTCCTGGCAAATTACCAGCATGGCTCTTAGCTGGCCAAAGTTCAGCTTCTGTGTGAAGCAGCTGTTGTTTAAGAACGCAGAAGTGAATATCTTTCTCATTGCTGAAACAAAATTAATGGAATAATAGCCTCCATAAGTGAATGTGGACAGCGTACATTTATTTAGAAAAATCTATTATAGCAAAATAAGATTTGCAAAGAAACAGAACAGCAAAATAGTATGTGCACCAGGCTCACTACAATGAAGCTCTCATCACCAGCAGTCTAATAAAATGTTTCACCTGGCAAAGAGATACATGATCAGTGCACTGAGGTAGTATCATACAAGACTGGATTGTACTACACTTATGTTGATTCTCACTGAACTGTTGAAAGCCATGAATGGAGGATTCAATAGCTAATGATGTCCACTTCCTATTAAATTACTGCCACATTCATTGTGAGACTTGGCAATACCGCCTTCTCTACACTCCAAGATGTTTGTGGATAGATAGATCCCCACGAAGTAAGCAGATGTGAACACCTTTCTTTCCTCGCTCGCCTATCACCTCCCAAACTGTGCATATTATTGGATATTTTCCTTGCCACAGTAATGTGGTATTCAGGTACCTAACGTAATAACTTATGTTAGCCTGCATGAGATGTAAAATAAAAGTCAAAACGATCCATCTGATCCATCCTGAGCCTCTTCTGGAGGCTTCCAGAGAAATAAATGTGTTCTTATTAAAACCTCAGCACTTAAAAAATCCTTGATTCTGAAAAATATTGAAATGAAGAGAAACCAAAGAATAAGGAACCTTCTGCCAGTGTCTACCAGAAAATGCAAAAAGAACAAGAGTATTTGTGGCACCTTAGAGACTAACAAATTTATTTGAGCATAAGCTTTCATGGGCTACAGCCCACTTCATCGGATGCATAGAATAGTAGGAAGATATTTATACAGATAGAGAACATGAAAAGGTGGAAGTAGCCATACCAACTGTAAGAGGCTAATTAATTAAGATGAGATATTATCAGCAGGAGAAAAAAACTTTTGTAGTGATAACCAAGATGGCCCATTTAGACAGTTGACAAGAAGGTGTGAGGATATTTAACATGGGGAAATAGATTCAATATGTGTAATAACCCAGCCATTCCCAGTCTCTATTCAAACCCAAGTTAATGGTATCTAGTTTGCATATTAATTCAAGCTCAGCAGTTTCTCATTGGAGTCTGTTTCTGAAGCTTTTCTGTTGCAAAATTGCCATCTTTAAGTCTGTTACTGAGTGACCAGAGAGGTTGAAGCGTTATCCTACCAGTTTTAGAATGTTATGATTCCTGATGTCAGATTTGTGTCCATTTATTCTTTTGCGTAGAGACTGTCCGGTTTGGCCAATGTACATGGCAGAGGGGCATTGCTGGCACATGATGGCATATATCACATTGGTAGATGTGCAGGTGAATGAGCCTCTGATGGTGTGGCTGATGTGATTAGGTCCTATGTATCCCTGGATAGAGATTTTTTTCTTCTTTACTGTTCCGCATTCAGAAGCTGCAGCAACAGAACAGCTAGCCAGATACCAAAGCTAACATGCCATCTATTTCCCCTACATCCCCCGCTCCCTTTTTTTTTGCAGGTCTTTAGGTTGGGAATTCTGCATTTGAACCATTTGCCCCAAAATGATAACCTGGGATTGAAGAACTAACGATTACCTAATTAACATTCTGGTTCCACTACAATAGTGTGAAAGGAAAAATTAGAAGCCATGACCTGGACCTTTAAAACTTCACATTTGGATAGTAGGAATGGGGCTAATGCACAAAGTTCAGTGCTGATTCTGCTATTTGGAACTGTTCATGCCTGTCTCTCAGAAACAAATTAACTTGGCATTAGTAATAATAGCACTGGTACAGTACCATGAATAATAAATGTCTTACCTCAATGCAGCCATTTAGGTCTCATTAAATACTGGAATGTTATAAATGTTAGTAGATCAGCAATGACCAAAAAGTTTTTTGTTACAGGAAAATCCAATAAGATACATTTTTGAGGCATTCACTCCAGCTTCACATTATGGCTTAAACCCCTTCACTTGTAAACATTTGGGGCCTAATTCTGATCTCACTTATACCAGTGTAAGACCACTGATTTCAAAGGCCTTATTCCTGATTTACCCAAGAGTAACTAATAGGAGAATCAGGCTCTTTGTTTCTGATAGCTACTTTTCATAGACGACTGGCTATCTAGCTACAGCTAGCTGAACTAAAGTCTTCCATATTACCTTTCCAATCATTTCACAACTGTATCTTGCACTATAGAAATGAACCATATAACCTATAATAAGTGCCAAGCATAGTAAAGTAATTCCCGTTTCACTATATTACAGTTGGCTTGCTGTTCTTCTTGCTAGTACTTTGTCTTTTTTGTCATGGACAATGAGGCATATGCCAAATTACCAGCTATTGAGCCATTACACAATCCTAGTATTATAGGTTCCACTGATAGCAAATGTTATAGCTGAGGTTACGGAATGGTTTCCATTATAACACCCTAATTCCAGGTGTTCATAACCAGCTTTAAGGGAGAGGGAGGGAGGACTATCTCTGAACGAACAATAGCAGTAGCAAAGGCAAGAACTAGAAGTGGTCGGGAATTTTGAAACTGAAATTGTTCGTGGGAAAGGGTCGGTTTTGACAAATTTTTTTGACTTGAAAAGTTCTTTGAAAAAAAGTTTCCCACTTATTGAAATGAAATGTTTCAACATTTTCTAGACAAAACATTCTGGCTTGCAATAATGCTCAACACCCAGCACCTCCCACTGGGGCACAGCGGCCAAAATTTTCAAAAGAGGTCAACATCCAATGCACTGAGCTCTTCTGAAAAACTGGCCATTTATGCAGGTGCCTACGTGGGAGCTGAGCTCTTGAAAATTCTGGCCGTCAGACCCTGTCCTTCTCAACTTCAACGGGACCAAGATCAGACCCAACATGTAGTATTGTAGGGCGAAATTCACCCCTCTGCAGAGGGCCCATTTATGGCCTATACACCACCTAAAAATAGGACTCAAAATGGAGTAAAACGACGTTGGACTTTGTGCTGGCCCTTTGCACAAGGCTGAATCTTATCCTTAGTTATGGCAAGCCATTTGATTCATCTACTACCACGTCAACTAGAAAGCCACTGTCCTCAACTAACTCTGCATGTTCTATTTGTGGGATAAACTCTCTGCAGGTATCAACTGGAGTTAAGGGAGCTGCCCCAATTTACACTACCAGGAAATTTGACCCTCTCACCTTGAGTCCTCTTTTATTTTTGTAGCAATTGCTGAACATAAAGATTAAAATGCAATTCCAGGAGGACATAACTGCAGCTTCCCCGTTGTCGCTACCAACTGTAAATTATGAGTAAAGAAGCTAAAATTGCTTTTCACGACTGGAAATATTTAAATTGCCTCAATGAAGAGTTAGCTCCCTTCCTACCCCAGTGTGGTATTTTTATGTGAATAGCTTGTTGTGTAATTGACAATTGTACTCATGCCCTGTATTTTGATTAGAGCTTTCCGGTGGGACATCTATCATGTGCTCTCACATGTTCACAGTTAAATAATAGCCAGCTACTGTACATTGGGTAAAATGAACAGACTTTCAATAAATCAGCTGACAGAGGAAAAGACAGTGTGAGCCTAGCCCAGAAGCGTATTACTGACTCCAGGTAATGCAAATCCACAGGAGACAGAACTGCAGCAGATGGTCTTTGTTTGATTAGTCATAAATCCTGAATTATAATCTAAATGTAAAAATTCAGGTTAAACTAACGAAAAGCAGGTTGAAAACTTAAATGCTCTCACTGTCCTTCTCCTTTATTAATTTTAAATCACCAAAGTTTGGAGACCTAGTTGCTGCCAGCTGTTGGGGATCTAGGGAGGGACTGAACTGGCACTTAGAATGTTTTACTTCTTTGCTATGGAATCTTTTTTCTATTTCTAAACATCCCTGGGGTCAAATTTTCCTCTGTTGCACCTATGCATCCAATGTGAGCCACGGATGTAATTGAGTGGAGAACGTGGATCATTTGGTTTAATTTTTTGTAATGCTGCCAAAGTTAGATATGTTGGAGAAGATTTTGATTGCAGCTCCATGCTGGCATAATTCCAGACTCTCCATATGGATTTTCTGTGGAGTGATCCTAGGTTTGCACCAGTGCGACTCAGCTGAGAGTTTGGCTTATTATGCAGCTTCAAAAGAACAAAACAGTAGACTCAGGGCTAAATCCTCAGCTTCTGGTGTGGCAACTCAGGCTGCACAGAGGACAGAAAGCTGTCATAAAGGGGCAGATGAGAATTCCCCCTATCATGGCATAAAGGTGGCATAGACAGCTCCCCTCCCTGACATATATCCTACATGAAGGGATATGTTGGGCTCAGTAAGGCGGGCTGGGGCCATGGCTGAAGGCAGGGCCAGAATGTGCTGAGCTTCACCCAATCTCTGGCTAGTGGACTGGTCCCTCATGGCCTAGTCTCAGGAGGAGGTGGGAAGGTGATGCAGTCACATACCCCTCCTTCAGCTGCTTGGTACAGCTGAGGATTCAGACCTGAGGATGGGATTTCACCTCTAATGGTGTAAATCAGGCTTCTGGTCCCTGGGTTTGAGAGATTACTTTTTTCTTTTAATCACATGCAAAAATTCTTATTACATAAGAAATGGGAATATGCAAAAATTGTATCTATAAGAATGGCCATACTGGGTCAGACCAAAGGTTCATGTAGCCCAGTATCCTGTCTTCCAACAGTGGCCAATGCCAGTGTCAAGGTTCCTTCCCCACTCTGAACTCTAGGGTACAGATGTGGGGACCTGCATGAAAGACCCCTAAGCTTTTTCTTACCAGTTTAGGTTAAAACTTCCCCAAGGTTCAAACTATTACCTTTTGTCCTTGAACCTTTATGCTGCCACCACCAAAGTGTCTTAACAAAATTAACAGGGGAAGTGCCCACTTGGAAACGTCTCCCCAGCCCCCCAAAATATCCCCCCCAAGCACTGCATCCCCTTTCCTGGGGAAGGCTTGATAAAAATCCTCACCAATTTGCATAGGTGAACACAGACCCAAACCCTTGGATCTTAAGAACAATGAAAAAACAATCAGGTTCTTAAAAGAGAATTTTAATGAAAGAAAAAGTAAAAGAAAAACCTCTGTAAAATCAGGAAGGGAACTACCTTACAGAGTAGTCAGATTCAAAACATAGAGAATCCCTCTAGGCAAAACAGTAAGTTACAAAAAGACACAAAAACAGGAATATACATCCCATTCAGCACAACTTATTTTATCAGCCATTTAAACAAAACAGAATCTAACGCATATTTAACTAGATTGCTTACTGACTCTTTACAGGAGTTCTGACCTGCATTCCTGCTCTGGTCCCGGCAAAAGCATCACACAGACAGAGAAGACCCTTTGTTTCACCCCCCCCTCCAGCTTTGAAAGTATCTTGTCTTCTCATTGGTCATTTTGGTCAGGTGCCAGCGAGGTTATCTTAGCTTCTTAACTCTTTACAGGTGAAAGGGTTTTTCCTCTGGCCAGGAGGGATTTAAAGGTGTTTACCCTTCCCTTTATATTTATGACAGCCAGGTTCCCCAGAGGGAATGAACAGAACAGGTAATCATCAAGTGATCCATCCCATTGCCCGTTCCCAGTTTCTGGCAAACAGAGGCTTGGGACACCATCCCTGCCCATCCTGGCTAATAGCCATTGATGGGCCTATTCTCCATGAGTTTATCTAGTTCTTTTTTGAACCCTTTTATAGTCTTGGCCTTCACAGCATCCTCTGGCAAAGTGTTCCACAGGTTGACTGTGCATTGTGTGAAGAAATACTTCCTTTTGTTTGTTTTAAACCTGCTTCCTATTTTATTGGGTGACCCCTAGTTCTTGTGTTATAAGAAGGAGTAAATAACACTTCCTTATTTACTTTCTCCACCCCGTCATGATTTTATAGACCTCTATCATATCCCCCCTTAGTTGTCTCTTTTCCAAGATGAAAAGTCCCAGTCTTATTAATATCTCCTCATACGGAAGCTGTTCCATACCCCTAATCATTTTTGTTGCCCTTTTCTGAACCTTTTCCAATTCCAATATATCTTTTTTGAGATGGGGTGACCACATCTGCAGGCAGTATTCAAGATGTGGGTGTACCATGGATTTATATAGAGGCAATATGATATTTTCTGTCTTATTATCTGTCCCTTTCTTAATGATTCCCAACATTCTGTTCACTTTTTTGACTGCCGCTGCACTGTCTCAGGAGTCCTGCACCTAAAATAACTGCAGACACCTGACAATGTGGGAGAGCAAATGCCAGACTGGAATTAAAACTAAATATTGATCTTGAGTCCTACTGGATATAAGTGAAGAGAGATTATTCATCTGACACAAATTAAACTATGCAAATTTGCACATTGATTTTAATGAAGAAACAGGCACGCAATATGTTCATTATTCCTCAGGTTTTCTGTTAGATTGAATTTGGTAGCTGGGTACCATCACAGCTGCTGAGTTTCACTAAAACGCTAGTTGATGAATATTTATGATTTTGGGATTCCTAGATGAAGCTGGGTTTAATATGATACTTTTTAAGTGCACACAAATGATTCTTCAGATACTCTAATATAGTGATTGATTTATCTTCATTTTATCTTGACAGCTTCATCTTTAATCCCAGTTATTACCCTGGCATTCTGGTCAGAGATGAGTGATTTGCTAAGTGACTGCTTTGTTTTATTGCAAACATTTTTGTCCTTATTTCGTGGCACTTTGTGTGTGAGAAGCAAGGCTCTGAACAGTCGAAAATCTGACAAATCTGTCCCTTTGGATATTTTAAAATAGTCTTTCATTTCAGGGCCTCAGAACAAAAAAATTGAACATGTCGAATGTGCAGCATGGAAGACACATACAAAAGTAAAACAAAACTTATAATCAACACACAGCATTCTACCGCTTCCAGCACATTTTTGAGAATTATTTATCTTATTTCACTTGTTGTTTTCCCATTCCTCATAGCCCATAACATCCCCAAGCTTTAGTACCTGAGAGCCACTCCTGTAACTCTTGCATATCCAACATTGCATTGATTCAGTGGACATTTTGGAAATGATGGACTAACCCTCTTTGATTAATAGTTTTAGGTCCAGGCATATACTTTCCGCTTGAAATGCTTCTGAACATTCTTTCCTACACAACTGGCTAGTCACTCTCAGAAGATCTCCATTCTGAAAGCCCAGGACCCATTTCCCTTTCCTTGTCTAGCCAGAGATCCTTATCATTCAGAGAGTCTTCTATGTCTTTCAGCATACCTGTCCCAGAGACACAGAGTTACAGATGGATTAGATCTGATTTGGCCAATTGCTGGCATTTGAAAACGCAGAGGTCCTAAAATATTCTGGCTACCTTCCATTGGCCTTTAAATTCCATCCTAGGGACAAAATGTTGGAAACTTACTGTGCAAAGCATTGATTTTCTGCCAAATTAAAACAGAACATGCAACAAAAAGTGATTGCTTTATTTCAAACTACAATAGTCCTGATCCACCTCTGCCTTTTTCTTTTCTGTTGTATATGGGTTCTTATATCGCTCTCATCACATAATATCTGAGTGCCTTCCCGTTGTCCATTAAACAAAGCAACTATCTGTCTTGAGTGGTTTGTTCTATCTCTCAACCTCTCCCCAGGAGGAGAATTGTGTGTGCAGCAGCATGGCTTGTTTTGGCAGAAATTTGTTTAGGTTTTGTTTGTAAATGTACATGCTGCTCTGGGCTAGAGGAGGTCGGGTGAAGGCATGTGGAGCAGAAGGTAGTGTGGTTTGTGATGGCCCCTCATTCCTGTTGGAGTTCATTTCACAGTCTCAGACCAGCCTCCAAGAAAGATCTGACTCCTGCATTGTTTTCTGCATTGAACAAAGCATCAGCAGGGTGTGTCAGACAATATTTACTCCCTATGTAGGGAAAATGCTACATAGTTTTTGGGGTTTGGGGCAGGGCTGTCTGGAAAAAAGGCTAATCAAATGTACAGTTTGTTCAAATTATTACTGCATCTGAATAGCAGGATTTGTCTGGATGCGGGCGGGGACCTCAATTTTTAGACCTATTTTGAGAAGGGAATCTGAGCCATTCAGAGTAAGTCACAAAGGCTGAACATTTCTAACATGCCTGTATTGAAATCCATTGGGTGCCTAATTCCCTTAGGTTCATTTGGAAATCCCATCCAGAGTTACTAAGGAGGCAGCATAATCTAGTGGATAGGGAAGAGGACTGGGAATCAAGAGACTTGGCTCCCACACTGACCTGCTGTGTAACCTTGGACAAGCCACATCCCTTCTCTGTGTCTCAGTTTCTCTTCCCACTTTTTGTCTGCCTTGTCTATTTAAACTGCACACTCTTGGAGCAGGGACTGTTTCTTACTATGTTTGCAAAGACCAGGCATGGTGGTGTCCTGATCTCTGCTGGATTTCCTAGATGTTATTGTAAGAGGAAATAATACCTAAATAGCAGTTAGTGACCTGGGGCAAAATCCTCAGTGGGCCATTTGTCTGCATAAGGATTTCAGAACTTAATTCACTCCATTTTGCTCCCAATTTATTTGCATCAACTTAGTGTGATTGAATTTTGAATCACTTCCTATTTTTTTATGCCTTTCCTTTTTTGGGGCTGTGTTCTCTATGAACGTTCTCTTTAGTCTAACAAAACGTGAGATTTCATCAATGCACAGAGTTGTATCTCTATAAGCATCTAACTACTCTGAGAGGTGTAGCTGTTTACAGTGCCGCTGTGTGACAGACGATGATGTTTTATGCTTAACTGGAAAGCTTGTTAAATGCCTCATTGGGCTCCTAAAATTTTGCCTGTACGGCACTGATGAATGATGATAGGGCCCATGCTGCAGGAGGGGAAGCTGCAAAACTTAATGGAAATTAATTTGCTGAAATAACTAATAAAACTGCCATCCATGTGACTTAATACATTTCTGTCAGTGTCAGTATTTCTGTGCTGCTTCACTCATAAATTGTGTACTGCTCGAGCACGTTCCTCCCATCCCGATCCTAAAGCCACTGCTTTTCACTTGCATGGCAATCCAACCCAGCTAACTGTAAAACATTCACCTGAATCCTCTTCCCCAGGATTGAGCAGGGCTTCCCAGAGAGGGTGGGCAAAGACAACAGGGGCCATTTGCCCCAGGCTTGAGAAGGCCCCCAAACTGAGTGGCATTGCGACCTGGCGACCCACTCAGGTTTGGCTTGGCAGCCCTTGTTCAGCCCAGCAGCCCCCTCCGTCATGAGCCAAACCTGAGTGGCACTGGGACCTCTCACGCCAGGTCACAATGCCACTCACTGAAATCTGGCCTGGCCAGGTCGCAATGCCTGGAATGGGGGATGGGGGGGGGCTAGCCCCAACCCTGTGGGACAGGCGTAGAGCCGCCTCTGCTTGTGAGTGCGGTGTAGGCTCACTCTCCAACCCCTCCCCCACACCATTGTCAGAGGGTTTTTTTGGAAGGATGAGCAGGGCCTCAGTTTCAGATTTTGCCCCAGACTCCCACAACTCTCCGAGGTTGAGCAATCAGTGACAGCATCCCACCTCGTTTAAAGCAAGGGTTTATAAACGAAGCATTATAGTCCAGTGTCTACTGCTCTAGCCTGGGGACCAGCAGATCTGGATTCTGTTCCTGCTTCTACCTCTGATCTGCTGTGTGACTTTGGTTCTCTCATGTCTCCTCCAATCCTTTGCTTGTCTACTTTTCAGTGAATTAATGACAGATGGGGCTGAGCTGCTAAATGTCAAAACTGACATTACAGGTTTGGGGCCATACTTGCAAGGGTCTGTGAACCCTGGGAAAAGTACCTCTTAGGAACATTTTCTGCTGGAGAATTCTTGGGATGCAAAACCAGCTCTAGCCCCTAAGAGCCCCAGGTACTGTTGCCCTGCAGTCCCTTTGCACCAATGTAAAAGGCTCAAAAGGCACCCCCCTCTTCTAGCATGGAGCGCCTCTGTGCCACTTCCAAACAGCCCCAAATCAACAGACTCTGAATCCGCCTCCCTTTGGATTCAGCCAATTAAACCTTTCTGCCAATTTGGATTCAGCCAATTAAACCATTTTTTTAAATTTTGCTGTAGTCCCATTAAAGCCAGTGGGCTTGACTTAAATCTCATCTCCCCCAGCTTTCCATGGCGGTAACTCCACTCAGTTACTCCTGGTTTACACCAGTGCAAGAGCTCAGTCAGGCCCAACGTGGTCCTCAAGTGTCTTCTGGCAGGGGGACATCAACACCCTCTGCTGACAAAGACTATGCAGAAAAAAATGAGAAGGAAACAGAGAAAAAGAATCCACACTGGCTGGAAGATCAAGTTCCCCTTTATGTCAACAGGTGACTGCAGTGCCGCATTATTGCCACTAATGGCTGCTGTGTGAAACTATACATGAGAAACCTTCCTGACTTCCACAACTCAAAATGGCATCTTCCAGCTTCTCCCAGCTCCTTGGGCTAGAAGGGACAAGATGACTGGAAGTGCTGCTCTGTTGAAGGGAATGCTTTGCTAAGGTAAAGGAGTGGCCAGCTGGTATTTTTGTTGTAGCACCAGGGGCAGGAGACCAGCTCTGCAGAGTGTGCATGCAGTCTCCTCTGTCACACCCTCAGTTTCACAGTAAAGCTTAGAGAAGGGATGGGCTATAACAGGATAGCAGTTTGGTCTGATTCCTTTGCACACTTTCCCCAGACCTTCCCTGCCCCTCTCCTTTATGGTGCATTACTTTATTAGCCCTATTTTACAGTTGGATCAACTGGGTGTGGAGAGGTGATGGGACTTGCTCCAAGTCACATAGCAGGTCAATAGAGGAGACAGGCTCAGAACCCAGATCTCCACACTCCCTGTATCTTATTCTAACCATTAGCAATGCTGCTGCCTCTCCTAAGATAATTGTAATTGGATTGAGAACTCTGTCACCCTCCCTCAGTTTCCCTCCCAAAAATAATCTTAACACTGTGGAACTACAAAATACATCTTCAAAAACAACAAGGAGTACAGTGGCACCTTAAAGACTAGCAGATTTATTTGGGCATAAGCTTTTGTGGGTAAGAAAACACTTCTTCAGATGCATGGAGTGAAAAGTACAGATGCAGGCATTATATACTGACACATGAAGAGAAGGGAGTTACCTCACAAGTGGAAAACCAATGTTGACAGGGCCAATTTGATCAGGGTGGATGTAGTCCACGCCCAATAATTGATGAGGAGGTGTCAATTCCAAGGAGAGGCAAAGCTGCTTTTGTAATGAGCCAGCCACTCCCAGTCCCTATTCAAGCCCAAATTAATGGTGTTAAATTTGTAAATGAATTTTAGTTCTGCAGTTTCTCTTTGAAGTCTGTTTCTGAAGTTTTTTATTCAAGAATAGCTACTTTTAAATCTGTTATAGAATGACCAGTAAGATTGAAGTGTTCTCCTACTGGCTTTTCTATGTTACCATTCCTGATGTCCGATTTGTGTCCATTTATTCCTTTACGTAGGGACTGTCCAGTTTGGCCAATGTACATGGCAGAGGGGCATTGCTGGCATGATGGCATACATCTTGTTTACTGCATTTTAAATACAGTGTTCTCCTCTGCCGTGTTAGCTTCCTGAATCCTCCTCCTTTCTACTGAAGATCTGGGGCAGATTCTGGCCCATGCTGCAGCCCCTATCGTGCCTCACTAGTGGACTAGAGTGGGACATGGAATGGCCCCTGGTGAACTCCCCCAGCCTGGGGGGGAATGGGGTGTCAGGTCAACATGACAGACCTGCACCACCTTCCTGCAGAGTTGCCGGCATAAAGGGAAGGTTGGATGGTTAAAGCAGTGTTGCATTGTGCATGAAAGTGTATGCAGCTATACAAGGCTGTAAGTTGGAGTAGCCCCTTTGCCTAGGCTTCATCCCATGTGCTTCACTTTCGAAGAGACACAAGACAGAATCTCGCTCATTCCTCTTTGCAGTTGGCATTACAGCAACACCTTCGCTATTGGTAGACCCGTCTTTACCCGCTGGTTCTAACTGCAGAGAGAGCCACTGTGTGGGTGGTGATACCCCCTTCAGCAGGGCAATGCCATAGCCTAATTGGCACCAAGCTGTAACATTACTCGATTTGTTGTCTCTTCATATTAGGTCTTTCAACCATACTGCAAATAAACCTCGGAGAGAAATCAATAATTGTTACCCTTACTGCATTGATTAACACCAAGTTTCCAATGCAGGTCCCAATAACCAATGAAAAGGGTTGCTGAAGTTTTTAAACCATGATTTGAGGACTATTGAAGTCTTTAAACCATGATTTGAGGACTTCAACAGTTCAGACATAGGTGAGAGGTTTATTGCAGGAGTGGGTGGGTGAGATATGGTGGCCTGCATTGTGCAGGTCAGACTAGATGATCATAATGGTCCCTTTGGACCTTAATATCTATGAGTCTATGAGCCTATGAGTTTTGTCTTGTTGCCGATCGTACCTGTTTGAAAACACAATAGTGCGAAGAGGAGAAAGAGTTTAAAAATAAAATTCAGAACCAATGATGAAGGGAAATGTAGATTCATGCTCCACTGATATTGGTTGGTGTGTGTGAGCTTTAGAGATGCAGTTCATGGCCTGTCAACAAAAAACAGACAGAGGGATGCTGCCTCAGCAGGTGGGCTAAAAATGGCACCAAAGATGTATCATCAATGCAAAAGGACAATAGAAAACAAAGTTAGCAATGAGGTTTCAACCTTGAAGCATTCTTTAGAAATGGTGTTGAAAGGGAGCAGTATTGTTAAAGACAAAGAAGTGGCACAGGACGTGCAGTGCTTTTCTGAGCCTGCCTGTATATTGGTGCACATTGCTAGGCAGCTGGGTTTCTTAAATCTGTGCATATCTATAAAGCCTCAATCAATTACTTGCAACAACAAAATACCAGCCTTTCAACTGAAAGTGAAACACCTGGCTTCTTGGTGAAGGAGGCATAAGCCAAGGCTCAAGATGCTGTGAGTCTGTGGAGTGGGAATGAATATGCAGTAAAAATAATTGAGGAAAAGGCTGGGGATGGGGAGACTGGTATTTTCAGACTATGGGGACACTGCATTAGTGTCAGGGGAATAAGTTTGACCCTGGCCCATGTATAAAAGCACTTTAATAATCAAGATGCCAGCAGGGTTGTGAGACCTTGCTACTGCTTTGGATTTTCTGTGTAGGAAAGGCACTGCTTGTCAATACCTGAATCAGAAGAAATATTGTCATGGGGTGATTAAACCTTACTGAATCCAGTGGATGCAACAACTGCCATTTAGTTGGGGATAAATGTAAGAAACAATTAAGTTCCATTATGGAACCAGGTAGGTGAAACAATAGCAGCTTCTACCCCAAACACAGGCACATATAGGTGGAGGGGTTTCACTGGGTATTGTTTTGTGAAGGTTTATATGTCTGTGAAAGAAAGGCCAGAAGAGCAAAGAGAACCGGAAGCCACAGAAGCACTGGTAGTGTGCCCCTGAGAAAAAGCTAAGAGAGGGAGATTTTGGGCTGGCTGGAGGTTAGAAAGAGGCATGAGGTTGTGAGCAAAGAAACTGTCTCCCACTGTTTGATTCCTGCTGTGTGGGGAAACAGGACTTCATGAAGTCTTTGTAAATAAACAGATTGCATCAAAGTGATGGAAGCTGGTATTAATTCCTCCTCCTAACCGACACCACTTGCAGCACCCTGAATTTTGGCTAACCACTTGGGTCAAAAAGGGGTAACAAAATTGTCGGTTTCTAAGTGCGGTGGCTGTATAGACATCAACAAAGCTATTTGATATTCACCAACCGAGGGTCTGGTCCACAGTGTGAATCTCAAAAGGGGTGAATGGCAACAACAAAAAAGAGCAACTTCCATCTTACTGGAGGTGGAACTGATCGGTACATGTATTTGAATAACTGCTGTGAGTTAACTCCTCTGTTTCTCCTGCACTTTTCTGCTCCATTACTTGTACTGTCAAACAACCTGTAATGGGAGCCTGTAAAAGGCGTTCTGAACTTTATACAGGTCAAATCAAAGGGGGTTGTTTAAGATGCATTTATGAGGGTTCATCGTTTATAAGGGATTGCTGCTGCTGCTATGTAGGTGTGTATATATATTTAAATTGTAAATGTTTCAGAGCCATCAGGTTAGGCATGTTCTGTAGCTAACCCGTGTAAACATGTTCCTGTTTCTGTTGCCCTCCCGCATTCCCTCTTTGGGTCTGTCAACTGTGAGATGTGATTCCCAGCTCCGGTGGGCGAACACACTAGCTCTGCTACAACTAGCTCCTAAAAATAGTAGAGTGGCCGCCATGGCATGGGCAGTGACTGGGTCTAGCTGCCCAAGTATGATCCACCCTATTCCTCTGAGTATAGCCTGAGCTGCCACCTCTGCCATTGCAGCCATGCTGCTATTTTCAGCATTAGCTTGAGCAGAGCCAGCACCCGTATGTCTGCACTGGCAATCGTACCTCCCAGCATGGGGTAGCTGTACCTGAAGGTTGCCTTGGTTGCATCATGTCTTGGGTTGATGTGCCAGCTGTCTGGGAGCGGGGCCATGTCTTGCTATATCTTTACACAGAATCTAGTTCAGTGGAGCCTTTTGATGGGGTATACAAACCCCATGCTGGGCAACATAGGGTTAATGAGCTAATATGGTCTCAAGTGCCTGCCCTGCCACACAGGTGAGAGAGGTCAGAATTGGAGGAAGGAGCTTAAAAGGGAGAAGTCAGGCTCCGAGCAGCGAGGAAAGGACAGTGCTCCACTCCTCAGCTCCTGGAGAAAGGACTGGCTAGCGGCGGGAACTCCCCGGCTAAGCACTGCTCAGTGACTCCTCCCTGAAGGGAAGGCAGACCTCTTGTGGATCCCCTGGTGCTGGGACTGTACCTTTACACTAGCCAGTGAGCCTGGCTGGGCTCACAGCTTTACAGAAGCCTGCTGAGGGAAGAAACCTTTACTACATAGAATCATAGAAATATAGGGCTGGAAAGGACCTTGCTTGAGAGGTCATCAACCCAGTCCCCTGCGCTGAGGCTGGACCAAATAAACCTAGCCCGTTGCTGTCAGGTGTTTGTCCAACCTGGTCTTAAAAACCCTGCAGCGATGGAGATTCCACATCTCCCTTGGAAGCCTGTTCCATCTCCGGGATGGTTTGCTTGTGTTTGTTTATAGACAACTCCAGGAGGGGACAGACTAACCAGGCTCAGCCAGAAGGCCGAGCCTCTTAAGACTGAACTGGTGTGCTGAAACATCTGGACACCACAGAGCAGACTCCTGAGTGAGTGCTCGGGCCTGGCCCAAGGCTTAGGGGGTGTCTAGGCAGTGGAACCCCAGTGACAGGTCCCAATCCTGTTTGGGGCCTCTAGGTGCTACCATCATACAAATAATAAATCTTCCAAACTCTGTTGTTAAAAGCGTGGCAGGAGGTCTCATACAGGGTCTGAGTCTTGTGTCTCTTACACTGATGTAATTCCATTGATATAATGCAGGTGCCTCTGACTGCTACTGGGAGATCAGAATTAGGCTCATAGGGTCAGATCCTCAGCTGGTGTAAATTGTCATCACTTCCTTGAAGCCAGTAACAGAAAATGAACCTGAGTCACAAAGTCTGGCTCCAGACCTGAACTTCCCCAAAGTTTGCAGTTTTATCGGATTTAGGGTCTTGGTTTAAACCAATCTCCAGTTGCTAACTGGGAAGAGATCCTGCAAGGTACTAAGCACCCTCTTAGGATAAATGGGACTTAACTCACAGTTGAAGTGAGTGGACGGTACTCAGCACCTCACAGGATCAGAGCCTTTATTTTTATTTACAATGTGCAGTTGTTATAACTACTTGGCTCAAAGTAAAGAGCAATTGCTCCTGTAGTAAAGAATGTTGCTTAAATCGCTCAGCTACCTGTATTTTGTGTGTGTGCTGCCTGTCTTTTCTGATCAGCTGAGCAGGTAGCTAACCTTTCTTTACTTGGGATACAATGAGCACCTTAGTATCTTGGTCCCATATAACCCCTTGCCCAAGGGCTCTCTCACCCATATACCATATAACCAAATTATCCACAAATTACTATGGCAACACAACCGTTTAACAAAGCACCTCCCTAGGTATGTGGAAGAAGACTGAAGCTGCACATACCTTCCTCTATCAATCATTAAATTGCTTATTTTGGTGTAAGATGTGTACATTCTAGCCATAGTCATTTTCAGGACTGAAAAGACATGGCATTTTCTACGGCTTCACCATGAATTATGCTCTGCAGCTGCCTTCGTCTTCCAGGTTTGACACGAGACGTTCCTGCGTTTGTGTCCTGAAGCTTGCCTCACAGCCCCAATGAAAGCGTCAGATGTAAAATAGCACCGTTGTGAGTGCATCAATCCACACCAATTATTTTTATAGGCTAACCCCTGTCTGGACATGTCTGAGGGCATGAGGCTGGCATAGATACGTGAAGTGAAATGCCAAGAAGGTTTTTCTGCTCACAAACACCTCAGCTACACAGGACCTTTTTACCATGAGGTAGAATGTGAGATTCAAGAAAATAAGTTACATACAGTCATGTTCTCTCAGTCCACTAGAACCCATTTGGAGAAGGACATTTCTTTAAGTACTGAAGGAGGAAATCTCCCTCTATATTTGCCTTTCACATTTATTTAATTTCTAGTTATGCTGACTGAAGATCATGTTTTAATTCATTTTTGCTGGCAACAGATGCCTTGACCATATGCCTAGGCCTTCCTAACTACTTATGGTCTTCATCACTATAGCAACTGGATCCAATCAGTTGTGGATTTAATCCTCACACAGCACCCCTGTGAGTAAGGAAGTGCTGTTTTACAGATGCGGTCAAGTGACTTGCCCAAAGTTATCAAATAAAGTCTCTGACAGTGCTGGGACTCAAACCCTGGTTACTACTCCAGTGTGCTACCCACCAGACCGTCCGCAAAGGCTGGAGGTGGCAAATCTATGCCATTGAGGGAACCCCTCACTGTGGGGATGCTTCCCTGTCCAGTCCAGCTGGCATTATGACTCCTGTCTGCTGCCTTCATGATGCAGAATAGCTGTCACAAAGCCAAGGACGTGGCCCTTTGACTTCAGAGAATGTCAGGAAGATAAAGCAGGAGTGAATGAGAGAGAGAAGGGGAATCGTTGACAATGTTGGACATTTGACTCGGAGGTGATTCTCTGGAATGCTCCGATGCTAATGGACAGGCATAGACTTTAACAGCAGAAGAGAGACCGAAAATGTAAGATTATTTTTATTCCCAATGTTGATGCAGGGTGCAGTGTTGGGGGTACAACTACCTAGTTATGCTGTGACACCCCACCCCCGAGTTACTCCAGAAGTGAGTCCAGACTTCCAGTTTAATATGATCTCTCAACTTTCTAACAAATTGGCTTCATTTCAGAACACTTTGATCTTGGTTTCTTAACATAAGGACATACTGGGTCAGACCAAAGGTCCATCTAGCCCAGTATCCTGTCTTCTGACAGTGGCCAATGCCAGGTGCCCCAGAGGGAATGAAAAGAACAGTGATCCATCAAGTGATCCATCCCCTGTCGCCCATTCCCAGCTTCTGGCAAACAGAGGCTAGAGACACCTCTTTGGGGATAATTTAGTCCATTTAGCAGGGCAAGAAAAAATGAACTTCTGTACTCATTCTAGAGATAGAGGGCTAAGGGGGAATTACCTGCACCCTGAATACTGGTGTTTCACATTGCATCCTAACTTGATGACCTACTTGAATGCTGCAGATCAGTCTCTGTATTCTTATTAAAATGTCAAAACGGATGCACCTTTCTTTGACAAGTTATCTTGCTATGCCACACATTAGGAGAAAAATAGTGAGATGTGATTTTATATATTATTTGTATTGCAATAGGGCTCAGCCCACCCAGCCCTGATGAGTTAAGTGCTGTACAAATATATAACTGAGATGCTCCCTGCCCCTGGGAGTTTACAATCCAAGGCCCCAATCCTGAAAAGACTTACATGCATGCGTAACTTTATTCACTGTGAATAGTCCTACTGGAGCCGATATGTAACATCTGTCTGTAAGTCTTTGCAGGACTGGGGTGTTAGTAATCGTTTAAGAGATTTTTAAGGAGAGAGACAACCTGATCCAAAGCACATTGACATCAATTCCCAGTCTTTCCACTGACTCCAGTGGGCTCTAAGAAGTGGATGCAACCCATCTGAATATTGCTTTTCTTTCAGAGAGATAATAGTGGTATCTCCCTGCTGATTTGGGCCCAAATCCTGCATTCACATCTCTGTGAGCAGAGACCCCACAGAAGTATCTAGAGCTGAGGTCTCTTTGCAGGAGTCTGATTTCAGGATCAGACCCTTGCTATGAACTGCAGGAATATTCTATGAGAACAAACCTTCACTGCAGGCTCTGGGTGTGTTTTGTTTTACTATGACTGGATGGATGCCAAGCGCTTTCCCTAACTTATAGCCACAAACACACTTGACCTTAGGGCTGCACAAAGCACAATGAGTTAGAATCCTCCAAGAATGAGACGTTCCTAGCAAGCAAGCTACACATGCATTTGTACATGTAATTCAGAGACTAAATTTCTACTTGTGGCATTAATCATTTTTGGGGTATGCCCTTCACCATTGTGTTATATCAACACCTTTAGGCTGGAGAACTTTGCTCAACAAGAAGGGCAAGAGGTTTGTCTGTAATTATGAACAATATTAAGGACAGCACGGAAGAAGACTGGGACTAAATTATATACCAAACAATGAGAATCATCACTTGGTCTCAAACAAGATCTTTCTCTTTCTGGCGTGTTGGAATTACAAATGTAAAAATGTCATGTCATGCCTTTTTGGGGAGACTGTACAAATGGAAGCAAGAAATGGCTTTTCAAAACATTTGATCTCATGTCTACCTAAAAACACTCTTTCCTGGGCCATGTATCTCACTTTTGGCTAACTGCATTTATGAAAAGTGTGTGTGTGTGAGAGAGAGAGAGAGAGAGAGAGAGAGAGAGAGAGAGAGAGAGAGAGAGAGAGAACATTTGGGGGCGTTAGCTGATTGGTGTGGTTTTTTGGCTCAAAGAAAGACAGAGAAGCAGTGTGGTGGAGGCATGGCTTTTAATTGGATACTAAATTTTTACACTTGGCTTGGTGGGCAAAATCTTCCAACCTCTAAGTTTATATAAATCATTCAGTTACAAATTATTTAAAGCAATCATATTTTATAAGGTCCCGGAAATAAATGTCCCTGGTATCACTTCCCTGGTGAGATCCTTTGTGACACAATGGTAAATGCAATAGAGGCAGGCTGCAGATAGGATGTCTTATTACCTGAAACTACCTTGAGAAGAGGGGAACACCCCTAGAATGCATGTATTGCAGAGTATTGGAAGCATCTCTGCTCTGGCTCCAGGAGCATTATGATGAATAAAGTATTCCGCAGAACAAGAGAAACCATCCACAGAATACACAGGCCAAATTGTGACTCCTTACTACTTACATGGGCTTTGGAGCAGGCCCTGTTTCTAAGTAGTTATTTGTAGGAGTATCCTATTGATGTCCATGGGAATCCTTCAGTGAGTATTTGCTCACCAATGTGAGTAAGGGCCAATAGCAAACAACTGATTAAATACTAGTCAGAATAATCTCTGTACTGTTCTCAGTTACCATTCCTCTCCTGTTGTAAATTGATCTGAAGGACATGATTTCCATTTAGAATACATGGTAGAACCAGGTCAAACATGAGAGATTCACTTTTTACCTGACTGGTAATCTGACAGATCATATAGTTCAATTCTTGTGAATTATCTGACTAGACAATTTGCTCTTTGAGAGCAGAGAATTAGGAACTATTTAAAGTGGGAGGCAGAGAGGTATATTCAAACAGAGAAGCTAAGGGCATTCTCTTCCTCTGTACCCACAGAGGGGGAAAATTAAATTAATAGGGAAAGCATGACTTGTTTGACTATAAATATGGGAATTATTACTAATTACAAGAGTAATTCCTTGATAATGATTCTGTAATGATTCAGTCTACTACAAGCTGTAATGCTGTCATTACAGAAATCCATGGGAAATCTCAGTAGGGTAAACAGTGATTGAAAGTTGCACATTAAAGCAATTATCCTCAACCTTAAATTTAAAAATGTGCATGATGTGTATCTAATGTTCCCTGGATTTCTTAAAGCTCTTCTTCCACAAATATATATTTTGTCTGTTCTAGGTTCTGGATATTTTAGAACAGTTTATTGTTCAGGGTATATTTACAGATGATATACAGGGACTAAAGCATTTTAGCATTAATAGAACTGTGGCAATCCAAAAAATAAGTCGCACAGTTACCTAGAATATTGGGGTAGGGAAAGATATAGCGCTCTTGGGTGAGAACTCACTTCTGAAAGATTTCAGCTCACCGTTCCTAGTTAGGATTTCAGCTTTGCATCTGAAATGTACTACAGCGAAGTCAGAAATGTTGCATAGCACATGGCCAAATTACATCCTCCAAACATTTATTGACACCTCTTTGGGTTTGTTTATTTAATCTGGAGGGGGTGAAATGAGGATGATTTTTTGATTAAAGCACAGGAATGGGAGCCAGGACATCAGGACTGCATACAGACTTCCTGTATGGACTTGGGCAAACCTTTCTATCCCGAGTCTGTTTAAGAGCTGGTGCTGGAAAAGTTGTAAAGAGGGTAGGCCAAACAAATCCCCAGTGAAACGCCATTGATTCTAATCCCACCACAGATGAATGGGACCCATTTGGTCACTTGTTTCTCCCATATTGATTCCAAATTCATAGATTTTTAAGGCCAGAAGGAACCATGAGCTCATCTAGCCTGACCTCCTGTATAACAAAAGCCATAGAACTTCATCCATTTACTCCTATATTGAGCCCCATTGAGAAAATGAGGCATCTCCTCTTCTTACTGGACCTTTTATCGCTGAGGTTGATAGCAATCACCAGGAACTGAGGCATTTATACGTACTGCTTGTGGCTTCTTTATTATTGAACTCCTAAACAAAGTCCTCTAATGAGGTCTGTTCTGCCATGTGTTGCCTAGTTGATTACCAATGATCTTGGATTAGTTGTATCTAGTAGCAACTACTTTTGAAAGGGGTAGGTGGGGTGCAGTGAGTGGAAGAGAAAATCCAAAATAATCTTGAGCTACGTTAACTTGACCTATATTAGGTTATTTACAAAAACAACAACAACAACCCACCACAACTCAGAGACAAAAGATCACGTGAGAGATGGGGCTTTGGCCATTTTTTCAAATCTCTAAAATTGCTCCATGGATCACAATCCTGTGCTCTTTCAAGGGTACCTCTGCTTGAGTAAAGACTGCAGAGAACTGTTTGCTTTAGTACAGGTAACAGATTAAAGACTGCAGAATTGGGCCTTTGAGATACACCTTTACCTGTCATCCTCTGCATGACTGCAAGTCTAATCTGCAGTCCCTGCACAGGCAACCTCCCACTGAAGTTGGATTGCTCAGAAGTAGGGTCATTGTATCACACTGTTACTAGGAGCACATAAGGAAGTTAGGCACCTAGTGCAATTGATTAAATCAGTGACAGTTTTGCCCACATGAGGAAGTGACAAAACGGCTAGAGTTATTGGAATATGACTGTACATAGATACCCACCAGGGAGGCCCCGATCCAAAATGCTTATACACATGCTTAACTTCACACGTGAGCTGTCCCATTGACTTCAGTGAAACTGCTGCTATGCAGGAAGTTAAGCCTTTGTGTAAGTGTTGGCAGGGCCAGGCTCTTGGTGACCAGCATGCTTAACTAGTCCCAACCAACTTAATGGGTTGCTCTATGGGAAGCTACCTTGACTACAATGGGCGCTTTATTTCCTGCACGTCAGATGATTGTTTCTGTTGTCTAAAAGGAAAATGATTCACTTTAAAAACAAACTTTTAAAAAAACATATTTATGGTATTGGAGGTAATCCAGAGAAAAACAAACAATCAGGGCTTGCTAATCTGCACCAGGCAATATATTTTTCAAGTATGGTCTAGTTCTGCTTGGGATTCATTGCCTGAGGCAGAGCAATAGCTTTAGCAATCCCACTTCTAAAGGTTGTGCCATGCATTTATTTTCTCATTAGCATCTATTTTCTATTGTATATTTTGAACAAAGGTAACGCTAGAGTGAAGAACTCCAGAACTTGTGATGCCATTTCAAAGGTGCATGCATGATTGAACAGCAATATATCACAAGAAACACTGCAAAAATGATGATTCTCCATGGGCTATACAGGGGGGAAAAAGAAAATCTTAATATGCTGTGTGTGTGGGTAATGTCTGTTTTGACAAGCTCTCTCAGATATTGAGTGGATTGTTTGTCAACTCCTAATTATCATTCTTCAGAATAGCAGAGACTCAATGATTTGCATTTTACTTGGCTCTGATAAATATTTAGATTCTTTTTTAGATGAAAGATGCTACTATCCAAATGGCAAATCCATTAAAATAAAAAATCAGTCTGATTTTACTAGTTCAAGAGAGCAAGTGTGAACTTTCCATTGAGGCACCCATTATATATTCGTAATACTTAGTATTTCAATAGGATTCACGAACATTAATACTTGTGACATCCGTAAAAAAGTAGATTATGATGATATTGCCATTTTGCAGCTGGAGATGCAGGTGGCCAAAGTGGCAAAACGCAGGAGGGAAGCAGAATGGTCTTGTGGTTGAGGGACTGGAGTGGGGCGCAGAAGACCTAGATTTATGCCCTGGCTCTTCTACAGATTTCTTGTGTGACCTTGGGCAAATCACTTAATGTGTGTGTGCTTGTTTCTCACCTGTAAATTGGAACTGATAATATTTCTTTTGTCTATCTTGTCTATTTAGATTGTAGGTTCTTTGGGGAAGCAGTTTGCCCACCTATGTTTGTGCTACTCCTAGAGATCGGAGCCTTTAGGCACTGCTATAATACAAATAATAAATTGTTACTTGTCCATCACCACAGCAGGAACCAGTCAAAGGGCCGGAATTAGACCCTTCTTCCCAGTCCTCTGCTCGGAGCATTAGATCATATCTCCCATACACAGAATTAGAGAGTACAAGACTAGTCCTAGCCTTAACTCTGACTAACTCTATGGAAATTGACTGGTATGCTACAGCTTAGGACTGAGAATGAAGCGTATCACAGCCCTGCAACGCCAAGGGGAATTCAGAGTAGGGGACAAGCATGTTACTCGCAGAGTTGGAAATTGCGAAAGGAGGGCTTTCTGCAGACTCAGAACTTTACAGATGAGCCCCTCACCTGTGACATACAGGACCCATTGACCAGGGCATGGGTTTTATCACCTTTGTCTTATGAAAAGTGCTACGATATCTTTGACCACATTTTATTGGAAAGTTGGCCTCTCTAGCAGCACAGCATGACCTGACCGCAGGATGGGGCATTCAAATCATACTGATTCAGAGGGAAGAGAGATTTCTGCTAAACTGTCACCACTTCCTGCAACACCTATCTTCGATCTCTCATTTCAGTGTTGATCTATCCCACACCTGTATGGCTGGTGAGATTACAGCGCAAGGTGATATACTTAATGTAATCATTACAGGTTAATGTTCTGTGTTCACATGTGATTTCATGTACAGCACCAGAGCTGAGCTGAATGAAGCCCAGAAAGAGAAGCCCAGATGATGAATTGGGAAAAGAAAACATTGTTTTGGCAGTTTGTGATGCTTTTCATGTATTTTAATGCCTGGAATGATGTTAAGGATATTGTGTGCTAAACGTCACCGTCTCTACAAACAAACTTCTCAAACTCCTTCTGCCAGAAGAAGGCGGGAGCGATGTTTGGGGAATTCCAGAGAGATAAAATAGCTGAACTGCCCAAAGTAGCTGGATTATGGCGCTCATTTGACTGTACATGAATGTCATATTATTGGCCATCTCAGTACGTTCTTCTGATGAGGGGGAAAGAAGAGGGAACAGAAGTAATATAATTTTTTTCTTACATGTGATTGCAAAGCCATTAGCCATTATCTTTGAAAACTCATGGCGATCGGGGGAGGTCCTGGACGACTAGAAAAAGGCTAATGTAGTGCCCATCTTTAAAAAAGGGAAGAAGGAGGATCCTGGGAACTACAGGCCAGTCAGCCTCACCTCAGTCCCTGGAAAAATCATGGAGCAGGTCCTCAAGGATTCAATTCTGAAACACTTAGAGAAGAGGAAAGTGATCAGGAAGAGTCAGCATGGATTCACCAAGGGCAAGTCATGCCAGACTAATCTAATTGCCTTCTATGACGAGATAACTAGCTCTGTGGATGACGGGAAAGCAGTGGATGTGTTGTTCCTTGACTTCAGCAAAGCTTTTGACACGGTCTCCCACAGTATTCTTGCCAGCAAGTTAAAGAAGTATGAGCTGGATGAATGGACTATAACGTGGATAAAAAGCTGGCTAGATTGTCAGGCTCAATGGGTAGTGATCAATGGCTCCATGTCTAGTTGGCAGCCGGTATCAAGTGGAGTGCCCCAAAGGTTGGTCCTGAGGCCGGTTTTGTTCAATATCTTCATTAATGATCTGGAGGATGGCGTGGAGTGCACCCTCAGCAAGTTTGCAGATGACACTAAACTGGGAGGAGAGGTAGATACGCTGGAGGATAGGGATAGGATACAGAGGGACCTAAACAAATTAGAGGATTGGGCCAAAAGAAATCTGATGAGGTTCAACAAGGACAAGTGCAGAGTCCTACACTTAGGACGGAAGAATCCCATGCACCGCTACAGACTAGGGACGGAATGGCTAGGCAGCAGTTCTGCAGAAAAGGTCCTAGGGGTTACAATGGATGAGAAGCTGGATATGAGTCAACAGTGCCCTTGTTGCCAAAAAGGCCAATGGCATTTTGGGCTGTATAAGTAGGGGCATTGCCAGCAGATCAAGGGACATGATCGTTCCTGTCTATTCGCCATTGGTGAGGCCTCATTTGGAATACTGTGTCCAGTTTTGGGCCCCACACTAGAAGAATGATGTGGAAAAATTGGAAAGTATCCAGCGGAGGGCAACAAAAATGATTAGGGGACTGGAACACATGACTTATGAGGAGAGGCTGAGGGAACTGGGATTTAGTCTGTAGAAGAGAAGAATGAGGGGGGATTTGATAGCTGCTTTCAACTACCTGAAAGGGGGTTCCAAAGAGGATGGATCTAGACTGTTCTCAGTGGTAGCAGATACAGAACGAGGAGTAATGGTCTCAAGTTGCATTGGGGGAGGTTTAGGTTGGATATTAGGAAAAACTTTTTCTCTAGGAGGGTGGTGAAGCACTGGAATGCGTTACCTAGGGAGGTGGTGGAATCTCCTTCCTTTGAGGTTTTTAAGGTCAGGCTTGACAAAGCCCTGGATGGGATGATTTAGTTGGGGATTGGTCCTGCTTTGAGAAGGGATTGGATGACGACCTGAGGTCCCTTCCAACCCTGATATTCTATGATTCTATGAACACTAGGACTCCAACCTCCTAGGTGCTGAAAGCCACAAAAGCTTCCATGAACATTGAGGGTGCTCAGCACCTCGCAGGACTGGACCCAAAAAGAGTGAACCTATAGAAGGAGAATTATTATTCTGTATTACTGGTGTTATGGTAGCCCTATTGTGCTAGGCACTGTATAAACACAGAACAAAAAGATGATCCCTGCCCTGAAGAACTTGAATTTCTTAGTTAACTACAACCACCTAGCTGAACTGAGGAGACATATAGTTACATGTGATTTGTCTATTTTCACTTTTAAAAATTGATTTTTTTTTTAATAAAATTGCATGAGCTTTAATTTTACCTGGAAGCCTGATAAACTGCTCCTAATGATGAAAGGAAATGAATCACTCAATATTTGTCTGGTTTGGTTAATACAATTAAACAACTTCACTCAGTAATTCCTACATGAGATATGCAGGGTTTTGAATCACATCATGAAGTTATGAATGACTTGGAAAAGCATTAGCTTACAACTCAAGCAGATTGTTCATACAGTATAATGAACATTTTATTATGGAAAAGTCCCATTTCCCTCCAAATAAATATCTTCCAGTTGCCATTTTTAGCTTTAAAATAATAATAATAATATACATTAGAGATGGACTTTCACAATGGAAGTAACTAGAGACTGGCCTTAATTTCTCCAAAAAATATAATAATAATTTGTTTTGCTGTATTATCTGTGAGCTCTGTGCTATTCTTAAAGAGTGTGTATGTGTGTGTTAAAACTGGAGAGTTCTCTTCACAGTTTAGTTTCTCCTCTTGTTTGGTCCTGCTGTGAAGTCCAAATCTTGCTTATAGGAACATCATTCTGTTTCCACAAAAATGACTGAAGTGTGCACTTTAGCACTGGACTTATTGCAGATTTAAATTAAAAAAAATTAAGAGGGACTGAGAGAGAGTGGGCCATGTTATAATATAATGGCTCTGGTGCCATGGACTTCATGGTCAAGAGCAGGGATAGAACTGAAGACTTAAATCTTAGGGTCCTCCCACTTGACTTCTCCATTTGATCTCTGTTCCATTAACTGTAGAAGTAATAGGGGTATGCCCACTTTAGAGGTGACTCTGTCATATACACTTGAATAGGTCTGAGGGTCCATCCAGTAAAAGGCAGTAGATGGTACAAATTAGCAAAGACATTACAGTACCTTTTTATAGGTGGCAAATGCAGCAAGAAAAATCCTGGAATAAGTTCCAGAACATCAACTATGCATTTGAAGCTCATTCAAACATATGAAATCACTCTCTCTCCATCATCATCATGCCACTGTTCAGACTTTCCCCATCTAGTCTGTGTATGACACAATCTCACCTTCAGCGTTCATGGTTTTTTCTCATCTGCAGCATCAACTGCAACAGTCAACAGATCTTGGGGATTGAGGGATGCTGAAAGGCCAAGAATCTGGTGAGATTTATGGTTATACACAGTAGCTTTTTACAAGAACTAGGAGCCCAAATATGGAGGTCGTCACAAGATCAAAACTACAGTATCTTAAAAATGGACACTACTGCAAGTGACCAACTGGGACATTAGAGAAACAACTTCCATTGGTGAGAGACACAAACTTTCAAGTTTACATAGAGCTCTTCCGTGCCCATTGATTTTTTTTTTCCCTATGTTGTGGAATATTCAAGGCAAGGAGACACAAAGTTATCCGTCTTTACCATTACAGCAGTCTGATGTCACTTTCAAAACAAACCACTCCCCTGTTCTACCACTGATCACCACAATTATCAGACTAACTGATCTCATTATAGGATTAGGAAGGTTAACCCTGATGTTTGGTTGCCTTCTGAATGCTGATGATTCATAGCTGGCAGACACTGACTCCTGGATCGTTAATCCAATAATCGTATTTAATCTGACTAGCAAATCAATCACATCTTAAATAATGTGGGGAGGGGGGAGGAATGATTTATTTAGAAGAAAAAAAATTTCTAATGCAGCCTAAATAGTTCCTTCTATATTTTAAGAAATAAAAATTCTGTCCTCCCCTTAAAAGGAATTTGTTCCAATTCCTTCACATTTGCTTGCTTGTAAAGTCAGAGAGGAACAAAAGCTTGCTGAAGACATATTTTATGTTGCTTGCTGAAGGCAACATACAAAAGCAAAACCAGTCTAATCATGCCAAGTTATTATTTTGTTGGCTTTCTGTCAGGTGTATAAGGATATTACACTTGCTACACTGTAGCTTATTTCTGCCATTCAAGCATGTGTGCCGCATTCACAAACAGGATTTCACTGACAACTGTCCTGTAGTGCATTAACCCTCATTTAAAAACTGACCAGAATTTTAAAAAGAAAATGCTGAACAGGAGAATTTCTTTGGCTTGCCATTTACACAGAAATTTCATCTTCCTCTGAAAGATTTCATGGCATAGCTGTTCACACTGGGACTTAAAGTCATAAATCCCTTTCCCTTCCCTTTGACTTGGCATGGATTAGCTGGTTTAATAAAATGTAACCAGTAGAGGAAGCTCGACCTCTTCTCAAACCAAACCTTAAAAATTAATAAAGGGCTACCTTTTATCACTGTTTTTGCATTTCTTAACATATGCTGAGGCATGTGACAATAAGGGGAGTGGTAAGCCAAAGGTCGCTGGACTACAGGAAACCTCAGAAGGTCAGGCTTTCTTTGAAATGTTGCCGGAAGTTTGGGCTAGTCCTTGGGTTGTCCGAACTAGTATACTTCACCCTTTATATAATTCCCCCCCCTTAAATCTGAGATGCACATCTGATCTCATTAGAGAACAAGTTAAACATTTCTAAAGATCCATAGAGCTCATAGCATATGTACAGCTTAAATTCAGTCTCATTATTGCAAAGATCAGTGGAAATGGGGACAGCTTCATAGCTGAAGTCTACAGAATATAACAATGGAATTACACCAAGGATAAGTTTGGCCCCTTTACTCTGCAAGAGAGGATTTAGATAAGGATGATTTATTTGTGTGCACTGAACTATACTTACAGTCTCCTGGGCCAACCGACTAAACAATCGAAACCTCTGCATCTATGGTAGTTGCATTGGTCTGATTCACCTTCCCACCACGTTTATTAATCATCTGCAGATTTCTAGATCTTGTGTTTTATGCCCTTGTTCGGATCATGTTATGGTTTAAGATTGTGTGTCAGAGCTTTAATGGAAAAAGCACAAACTTTGTTTCATTACCCTTACTTTGGGCCTGGAAGTGTGTTTTCCAGCTAAGCCATAACATGTCAGGAATACCCTCGTGTTTTACCCGCCTTGCTGTTGTCGTATATCAAAGATACTCACGGGATGCAGAGGAAATACAGGGCATGCACTGACAAATTTCTCTGTAAAATGCCAAGGGCCAAATTCTCCCCTCAGAGTACATGCATGGCTCCTCTTTGTTCTGACAGGAGCTGTGTGTGCACCTGAGGGGAGAATTTGGGCTTTGGGATTTTTTTCAGTATTTATTATAGGAAATAGAAGCACTTACAGTATAAATGACATTTTAAAAGCAGCTGTTGGCAAAGGGGCCTTTCTAATTTCATATAATTCTTTCATAGTAAAAAAAAGTTATTCCTTATTAGAGGCATACACTATTATTTAATATCTAGAGGTCCCAGCTGAAATTAGGGGCCCCATGTACTAGGCTCTGTGCATACACAGAAAAAGAGACAGTCCCTGCTCTGAAGAGCTTATCGTTAAGCTAGTCAGAAAAATCCCAATGAAATATTCTTCATCAGTTTCTGTGAAATATTTCGATTTCAATAAACTTGAGATGGAATCCAGGCCAGGGTCCCATGGAAACCTGCCTGGTTTCCTGTCAGTTCACCTGCCCAGCTCCTCCACTGCCTGGGTTTCACAGGTCCAAGGCTCTGGGGCAGCTGACCGTGCAGACTTCTCGAGAGCTAGGGATCCCGAGCTTCCAGGGTCTGCAGCTCTGGGGTAGGCATGCAGACTCCCCCAGAGTTGAGGACCCTAGGGTTTCCAGGGCAACCTACCATGCAGATTGCTTTAGAGTCAGGGCTCCTTGACTCCAGGGACAGCCAACTCCCCAGGGTGCTTGACTCCCACGAGTCAGGCAGCCTGGGGAGGTGCTGCTCTGGGAGCCAAGGGAGTTGCAGCTCCCGGGCAGCCCACCAGGCAGATTGCAGCTGAATCAGCACTCCAGGGCTTCTAGGCTCCCTTGAGCCTGCAGAGTGGGTTGAAGGAAAGCCAGGAATGGGAGTTCCCCCCCATCAGTGGTCCTACAGGAAGTCTTTGGCAGAGGCTGGAATTGAATTTGGCTTTCCTGTACCCCAGGCTAGTGTTTTAACTTTGTTTTTAGGGGTACGTTTACACAGCAATTAAACACCAAGCATTGGCCTGCTAAACCCAGGGTTGTGAGTTCAATCCTTGAGGGGGCCATTTAGGGATCTGGGGCAAAAATTGGGGCTTGGCCCTGCTTTGAGCAGGTGGTTGGACTAGATGATCTCCTGAGGTCCCTTCCAACTCTGATATTCTATGATTCTATGATTCTATGACCCACAGCTGGCTCATGTCCGCTGACTTGGGCTCAGGCTGTAGGGCTGTAAAATTACAGGGCTGGAGCCTGTGCTATGGGACCCCACGATGGGCAAGAGTCCTAGAGCCCCGGGGTACCAGCCCCAGCCTGAACATCTGCACTGCAATTTTATAGCCTTGTAGCCCTAGCCCGAGTCAGCTGGCACAAGCCCGCTCCAGATGTTTAATTTTCATAGACATTTTCATAGATGCTAAGGTCAGAAGGGACCATTCTGATCATCTAGTCCGACCTCCTGCACAACGCAGGCCACAGAATCTCACCCACCCACTCCTACAAAAAACCTCACCTATGTCTGAGCTACTGAAGTCCTCAAATCGTGGTTTAAAGACTCCAAGGAGCAGAGAATCCTCCCTCAAGTGACCCGTGCCCCATGCTACAGAGGAAGGCGAAAAACCTCCAGGGCCTCTTCCAATCTGCCCTGGAGGAAAATTCCTTCCCGACCCCAAACATGGCGATCAGCTAAACCCTGAGCATATGGACAAGATTCACCAGCCAGATACTACAGAAAATTCTTTCCTGGGTAACTCAGATGCCATCCATCTAATATCCCACCTCAGGGGATTAGGCCTATTTACCCTGAAAATTTAAAGATCATACCATCTCCATAAACATATTGAGTAGAATTGTAAAGCCAGATAGATCTTTTGCCCCCTCTGCTTCCCTTGGAAGGCTATTCCAAAACTTCACTCCTCTGATGGTTAGAAACCTTCGTCTAATTTCAAGTCTAAGCTTCCTCGTGGCCAGTTTATACCCATTTGTTCTTGTGTCCACATTGGTGCTGAGCTTAAATAATTCCTCTCCCTCTCCTGTATTTATTCCTCCGATATATTTAGAAAGAGCAATCATATCTCCCCTCAACCTTTTCTTAGTTAAGGAGCTTGGCTTGTTAGCCTAAGTCTCCTTTCATAAGACAAGTTTTCCATTCCTGGGATCATCCTAGTAGCCCTTCTCTGTACCTGCTCCAGTCTGAATTAATCCTTTTTAAACATGGGAGACCAAACATGATCTGGAATATCTTCTTTGTAGCAATCCTTTATAGAAGCAGAATATAACATCATCAGGTTTGGAAAACTTGCATGTTGACCCATAGGATTAATCAAATGTTTCTGCATATGCAGAATAATCTGCACTAAGAATTAATATTAAAAGTGCAGGATTCATGAGATTTATAATTCTGTAGTCAGTTTGTATGAATTCCCTGTATTCGAATTATGAAACCCCTGAACAGATTATAGGAATGTTGAGCCAACTGAACAATTGCTGTGTCAAGTATCAGGGGGTAGCTGTGTTAGTCTGTATCCACAAAAACAACAAGGAGTCTGGTGGCACCTGAAAGACTAACTGATTTATTTGGGCATAAGCTTTCGAAAAGCATATGCCCAAATAAATTGCTGTATAGACATTCCCTATGTGATTCAATACGTTCTCAGTTTAGCTCGGGCCTATTTATAGATTAAAAGCAAAGATCTTGTCAGAAGATGGCTCTGAAATGACATCAATACCAATAGAGTAAGGTATTAATTATTGGTTGATTTGGGGTTTGTTTGTTTTTAAAACTTGCTGCTTTCGAAAACGGGATAAAAAAGTACTTTTCAAAGGCAGACCCTTTCTGTCGATGTTGATCTTCTCAGCTGTTCAATAATCAGACTTCAGGGAATAATTTTCCATTAAAGTTACTTTGACTCTTACTCTGTCCCTCACATATAATTTGCTAATGAATTTCAACTCAAGTGCAGTTAAAATGTAAGAATTTGACGAGGGAGCAGATTGAAAGTCATGATTTTTCTTCTTCCCGTTCCATCTCTAGGCACTTGTTAAAAAGCTTTTGAAGGAAGTGAAGTGTTGTGAGGCTGAAAGCTTGTTAAGAGAGAAGAGACTGCAGGTTGAGGAGCAAGGCAAAGAAGAAAGTGAGACAGGAATCTGAAGAAACTTCCTTTCTGAGGCAGATGAAAAGTATTTCGATGTGAAAAAATAAATCCGCTGTTCAGTTCTTTTTGTTGCATGCTTTGAAATCAAATGGGCTGGGAAAATTCATGTTTGGCTGCATCTTGGTATCCTCTGCATCTACGTGTGTGGAGCAGAATGGACGAAAGCTGAGTGCACTGTTAGAGGGTTGAGCCTAGGCAGTGAAAGAATGAGGTAATAGAGGAAAAAATCTGTGAACAGTGGTTTGTTCAAATGAAGGACCCAGAACACTGGGGTGCCAGCAATCCACTGCTCAGGAAACTAGGCACTGATGCTGGCAAGCTTACCAGTGAACGTGTGTCTTCCTCACTTGGGGCAGGTAATTGGGGAGATGGTGGCAAAGCAATTTTAGTGTCATTTGGAGTCTTGAGATTTCCTTGATCCATTTCATCCTGCCTATGGCAGGAAGATGATCCCCAGCAATGGCTGATGATTTGTTGACTGATGATCCCCAGCAATGGACAAAGGTTAGGTACTGTCTTGAATAGAAAAAAAGATGGTTTTAAAATGTTAGGCAACCTGAGTAACACCACTTAGCAGCTAATGTAGACATAGTTTTAACACCTTTACAATCACATTAACCAGTCGAGTTGTAACCTCAGGAATCTAGCTAGAAAATTATGGCCTTAGTACAATCGACAAGCTTGCTCTAGAGCTGAGAATGAACCGGGAGATTGCATCCAGCCATCTCTTTTTTCAATTCTATGGAAGTCCACAAGTCAGTAAATTAAGTCAAGAAGATTTGAATGTATGGATCTTTTTCATAGCACTATCAGCTGTAGGCCAAATCCTCCACTGTAGCAAAGGGAGCTATCCTTTTCTACATCAGCTGGTCTACACCTGGTCTAGTATTTTCATACCCACTGCCATCCAGGAAACACCATCCTCCTGGAAATGCCTAGCCATCTTTCTATTTAGGTTACAAGACATTTTTATTATTAACATCTTAAAAATTTCAAATATTTAAACTAGATTCCAGGATGTAGTGTGAATCTACTTAGAAGTAAATTGTAGCAAACCGCATGCCCTTAAATTTTCCAGGCTTTGTTCATAGTTAGGATGAAGCCTCAGAACCCTTCAGATCAGTATGTCACATTACATTTTGTAACCTGACATTTGGACATAACCAGACCTGACATCTTTCAATTGTGCATCTGAATCAGGAAATGATAATAATGGAAAAGGAGGTTACTGAACAATGAAGTCATACACAATATATCTACAGATAGGACAGGTCTTTGGCCAAGAAGATGGGTCGGAGAAGGCAGCATGTATTTCCTTTGCTGGCTCACTTCTTGGAGCAGTATGAGGACAAGACTGATGGTCTTCAGACATTATTCCTAGAATCCCATTCAGTAAGGTTGTATTTTCATAACTCTGCTTGCCTGCTTTGGGGGAAGGATGACCCTTTATAAATATACAACCGAGAACAATAAGCACAGCCCCTGGTGAGATGCAGTCATTTGAGTCATAAGCATGTAGCCTGTGGCTAGGGTTTAATTTTAACTGCAGTACGAGGACAAAGATCGGCTGCAGGTTTTCACTGCTGGTCATCTCAAACAACAAGCAATTTCTGTTAGTCTATCAAGAAAGAGACAAGCACAAGCAATTGTTATGGCCTTGTGGATTTGCTTTTAGAAATGACAAGGACAAATTCACTGAAACATGCACAGAGATGTAAATGATGCTGCTACCTTGCACCCTGGGAGGGAAAGCACACACTGCTTCTGCTGCCGGCTCACCCTGGGATTCCTGCAGCTTTAATTTCCAGAGCAGCTGGGAGGGAGCTCAGTAGGTGGGTTCCAATACAGAGAGGTGCGAGACAGAACATTCCCCTGCTGCCCTAGTCATAACCTCTTCTTCTCTGGCATATCCTATTTTTTTAACTTGTCCCACTCCACCCCAGCCCCCCACAGAAAAGGGTTTTCAGCCGATAATTGGGAGTCAGACTGGACTATCTTTACCCACCCCAAGTAGTTCCTTATTCTGTGTGAGGTCCCACTGAAGTCCAATGGGCTGTTTGTGAGCATTGGTATCCTACACTGGCCCTTGGTGTAGCCCTTAGGCTCCTGGGAAGAGGCTAACGTGGCCATCCATGTAGCAAAGACTGGGTGCATGTCACATGGTGTTGAATGTTACATCTGCGGGAGTGGGGGGAGTCAATAAATAGTTTTAAATGAAATTAAATGTAATTCAATTTATTATTGTTAATGACAGGCAGACTTATTACAACAGTCTGAGAACACTAGGATGAAAATAGTTGTGAAATATGTACTTAATCATTAAAATGCAAACCCTTTGGGCTCTAACAAGCCAGTTACATTGTGGAATAGGGATGGGCAAATCTGTTTACAAATACACCATGTTCTGAGGAAGGCATTTAACAGGAAAACTTGTCTTTGGCCTTCAGTTTTATTCAGATTTACTTCGGCTTGTGGGTTGTTGTTGGATTTTTTAAGGAGAGGTTTGTGCAATTCTACTCTCCATTGAAATTCATGTAAAATCTCCTTTATACAGCCTTCATCACCATCGTATCTGAGCACCTGAAAATCATCAATGGATTTTAGCCCCACAACCCCCCTGTAAAGTATGGGAGTGCTGTCCCCATTTTACAGATAGAGAACAGAGGCACAGAGTGAAATGACTTGCCCAAGGTCACACAGAATGTCACTGGCTGAGCCAGGAATTAAACCCAGCTTTTCTGAGTTACAGTCCACTGCCTTAACCGCAAGACATCCAACCTCAAAGGGGGGAACCCTAGAGGATCGCCTTTGAATGAGGAACCGCGAAGAAAATATTCAATGACATTTACTTACAGTGTTTAATATTCTTAGTTTTTCTGAAAGAGACGCACAACTAGAGAATTCAAGACCTATCAAAGGATATTGGCATCCATTTAATAACCAGATATGTCCGAGGAATGATAAGCAATGCAATAACAATGAAAGTTTTAGATTCTGCTTAACCCGAGAAGAGCAACCCCCTGAGGAACAGCTTTCTGATGGCACAAGCGCTGTTAAAGGGCATGTTATTAAAGAAAAGCACGATAGTGCACTAGGGAACGTTCTCATATGAGGTAGTAGTGGAGTTTAAAATCTTCCTGAATCCCTGCTTGGGAGGAGAGTAAATTCTGCAAGTGCCCCGCCATATAATTCTACAAAGCATCCACACATCTTAGGTCTCCAGACAAGTCCCCCAAATCTACTGTACAGCAGTGAGAATGAAGAGGGTACTGGAATTTTGCAGTCCTACTCAATGCCAATATGCCATTTTAAAATATACCAAACTGCTGTAGCTTCAAGCTATATCCATGTCCAGAAGGTTAGTCAAAAGGGTTTTTGGGTCACTTCATGATTTTGAAATTAGCTCTGAAGCGAGGAAACACTGAACTTGAACAAACACCTAGAAAACCCATGTCATTTGTCTAAGACACACAATAATGGCTGAATTTTCAAACATCTAATTAACTAAACATTGAAATCCTTCATTTGGGGATTCAAGCTGGCATTGAAAGTCATAGACTCACATGTTTAAGCACAGAAGTGTCCATCTGGCTCCTCCAGTGTGACTTGTATAAACACAGGCTATATAATATGATAGCCTGATTCCTGCAATAAGCCCACAACTTCTGGATGAGTTAGAACACATCTTTTAGAAAGACACACTTCCACTCTTGGTTTAAAGACTTCCGGTGACAGGATCTACCACATCTATAGGTATGTTGTTCTAATGGTTAATTACCTTTACTCTTAAAATTCATGATGGAACATATGCTCCTAAATCATTTAGGCACTTCTGAAAAATATCACCTAGGAGCATAAAATAGTCTGGCATATGCCTAAAGTGTCATTGTGAGCACCAAAATTCAGAATTTGGATTTCGCAGGTAGGCACCTATGTTTGAAAACTGACTCCCCATCTCTGCACCATATTCTTTTCACCTCAACAAATAAGATTTGCATTCCCAGTTTGCGCACACATTTTCTTATATACATAGTTGCTGTAGCGTTGATGAAGTATAGCTTAGTAGCAATTTTTAGATTGGTACTGGTGTAACAGGCATGCACTCTGAGTTCTGAGTTTAAAAAAAAAGCTGTTTTAAAATCTCCACAACTGCAAAACTAAGCCGTTTTTTAAATATTCTCAGCCCTGAGTTCACCTAGTCACAAAGGACAATGCAAAATGTATAGAGTATTAATGAAAATGCAGCAGAGTCATAAGTCTCTCTCATTTTTCCAATCCTGTGTTGCATCCTTACGGCTCTGGGGACTGTAGTCTGCAGAGCACATGATTTAAACATTATCATCCTGATTTCAGATGTAGTTCTCTTAGACGGAGTAATAATTCGTTTTCCATCATCATGCACATTGATCTCAAATTGTATGAACTATAAACTACATCCTGTCACTTGCACAAGAGAGAGAAGTCCATAAACTAGCAATAACCATTGTGTGTATATTTTTCATTTGAGGCTTTTTATGCTTAGTAGAGCCAAACAAACTCATGAGCATGAATTATAGTCCTGGAGTAATCTTGGAAGCATGGCAAATAAGAGATTAGTCTGTCACTTTCAGATGTGGGTTGTTTTTTTTAATGCAGTCTACCATGATTGTAACGTTGTGCAAGTTCAAAACAAAATGCAGCGTAACGCTGAGTTTATGGGATATTATGTTCGCTGGGATGCACCATTTTAATTTTAAGGGCAGATCATCATCCCTGTTGGATTAATTTATTTCATGAATCTTCTGTGGGTAAGAATTGCTCTTTGTCAACCAAAACATTCATTTGAAGTCAAAACTAAAGCCTCATTTCTCAATCTAGGGAACAGCCTCTTCTGGGATTGGGATGCTAGTGTAGGCCAAGGGCTATGGGGCAGGGAAGAGGAATGAACCAGTGGGGGCAAGGAGACGTGCATGATACTTAGTCTTTCTTGTTCCCAAAGCAAGTGTGCTGAAAGTTTCCCACCATGCTCCCATGGCAACTTTATCCACAGTAAAAATACTCATGTGACCTCAACTGCTTGAATGTTACAAGTAGTTTCCACTACCCACTATCTCCAGACACAAAATGGGGGACTCCCACACCTTGTTTTTAAGATGTGATAGCAAATGAAAACATTCTGTGTTGATTAAATTTGTCCGACAATAGCAACACTTTAATTGCTTCTCTGTCTTCCTCAGACATAATCCAATTCCCCTTGACCTCCTAGTTTGTTCACACAGTAATTGGGTTATTGCATTGTAAAACAAAGGGGCAATCATATCACTTAAACCTTAGCATAGTCAATTAACAAATAAGGCTGGGTTTTTCAAAGGAGCCTAAAGGAGTTAGGTGCCAATCCCCCAGTGAACTTCAATGGGATTTGGGCACCTACCTCCTATAAACCCATTAAAAAATTTGAGCCAAAATAAATACACCCTATATTTCTATGTCACGTTTTGAGCTTTCCTGACTCTCTCCTTTTCATCATAAATTCCTGAATTTATAATAATCCTTAACTGGTAAAACTCCTTTTGACTTCAGTGGGAGATTTGTTTAAGGATTGCAGGATCAAAGCCTTTGAAGTATAGCCTAAAGCATCAAAGGAGTGGAGACTGGAAGGTCCAGGAGGCTGTAATGGGACTCGGGGCCTTATGTCTCCAGTTCAGGTCAGAAGTGATTTAAATGATCTCCAATCTCCTTCCTACTGGGCAGATGTCCACATCTCAAAAGGAAACCATTACAGTTGCTTCTGATTGGCAGCCTTGTTCAGCACAGTGGTTGGGAAGTGAATGACACGGACATCAAACTACACTTTCATCCTTGGAGTTAGTCCCTCCAGATCAGGGCTTGCAGTGGGAGGGAAGCTTGCTCGGCCACTGGCTGTGCTGTCCCTGTTGTGTGGTCAAATAGAATTTAAATTCACACACGGGTTTTGCTTGGCTGCATCTCTGATTGTGCAGTTTGAGCCTCATTCTCAGTTTTGACACTTTGGAAACTGCTAGGAGAAGCAGTCATTGCGATGATAATCCTGTGTGTTGCCATCACTGTAGGAACTGCTGGGAAGCAGGGTGAACTATAGATTTTGGAGAAGGATACTAGTGGAAGACTTGTATATTCTCATCAGTGTTTTTATTAGGAAAGGTCTTGAAGGGTATAAGAAGAAGCCTGTATTTAGTTTGAGAAAATCCTGACTTTGGTTCAAGGCAACTATTTAAGACAGGACAAAGGTGCAGCCCATGATGCTAGGATTGTTTTAGGGTGAGTGACCAAACAGTATTGGGAATTAAGTTGAGAGAGAGAGACAGAGAGGACACATGCCACATTTCAAAGGATTAGTGATTACATCATGGCTCCTTTCTGGCTCTGGATCCAGTATGGTACCCCTGCTGAGCTATGTTTCCAGTTATACAGTCAAAACAATGCTTGAAATACCCATTCTATGCTAATACCTGTATTTGAGCCCTTCCCTAATTTTGTTTAAAAATATTATTTGCATCTGATGAGTCTCCTGCTTTACCTTACACCAGCAATGAAGTTTTGTCTTCAAAGGTGTGAAGCAAATCATCCAAGCCGGGCTTGAATTAGACAGCTCTGAAAAGTTCACCGACTGTAAGGAACATTTTCTAACGCTTTGGGGCCTGATTAATTCAGAAACCATATAGCTTTGCAAATTTCACCTACCTGAGGAGAATTGGTTCACCGGTTAGTTTGGACCAAGTCTGGTAACAAAAAAAAAACTACCAGAGCAACAACTTCATTAGCACAGAGGCACTTTAAGAATGTCCAACAGAACCTCATGGAGCTGTTGCCTCATGCGCACATATGCTGATTACAACGCCGCTCTTGTATCCTGCCCGTGCTGCTTTTATGGGATCCTCTTGCCACAATCATGAACCCTAAACCAATGGATCCCCTGTCCCTGTTGAGTGGGGGGATTTTCAGGTGGCATAGAGCCCTCATAGCTGACGGCATTATGGAATGGCTAAGACGAGGGGCCATGGCCGGGCCTCTCTTGCATCCCAGCAATCCCCAGCTATCCTAGTCACCCTGTAGGGTCTGGTCTAATTTGTGTGAGGGGACTGGACCATGCAGAGCAACCTCAGTACTAGGACCATCTCCATAGCTGTGCCAAGCTCTACTCAGCAACAGCTGAGAACCTGGTCCCGTGACTCCAGTCCCTTCATTTACAGTTCGAGCAGTGCACCGTGTGATTCCTCTGGCTGGCATAATTTCCTGAAGGCAGTGATGGAGTTGTGCCATCATGAGCAGGGCAAAGGGATGGGACTGCTACTATGGCAATATCCCTCTCACAGTTTCCAGTGATAACAAGAGGGCTTATAGACGTGAACAACTGTAGTACACTTACATATATATGTAATTACACACACACACACACACACACACACACACACACAGAGGAAGTGTGTGAATTGAGACATTTACTATGTTATCTAAATAGCATATGATTCAACTGGGATAAAAATGAAATTGTCCATGATCAAAGAGTAAATGCTAATGATAAGAACAGTAAGCTGTCGGATGTCTTTTCCATGCCAGCAGTGGAGTGATCCTGCTACCCACATCCTCTTTGGATAATGGCAGTGATCGATTTTTGTGGAACGCTGTGGGAGGAAATATGAAAATTGCACAGCCGACACATGCTTTTTACACTCACTTCCCATAAAACATGCAGGGACTAATGCTTACTAATAAGGGTCATTGTGCTTTAAGTGGTTGTCCAATAAAACCACTTTCCATACATCCTTAAATAGTATAGGTATTGTAATAATTTTGAAAAAGCAGCCAGTTTATAGACTATTTTTAGAAGTTGCTATACTTAACAAGGCAAATTACAAAATAATGAATTACTTTAATCCATCCTTTAAACTATCGACCAGACTAGTAAGCTTGGTCCACATCCTCAAAGGAAATCAATGGGAGTTGGGTGCCTAAATATCTTTGGGGATCTAGGTCTTTGTTACAGCTTTGGTTCTTTATCTGTTAGGAGAAATATTCTTTTTGGATCTGTCTTACTCTTCTATAAGGAAAGTCAATTTCAGTCATCAGTCTCATTGAAAACAGGGCTTTCATGTTCCTGACAACTATAAATTACGTTAACCTTGCCAAATAAATTTTGGGGGTATATTAGCCTGCCTTGCATTTATCTACATTACTTTCCCATGCTTGCAAATGATGTGTAGAAATTTCTCATGTGGAAATTCAGAAGGGTGCCATTACTGGTGTGCTATAAATGGCTCTGGTTGTGGTGGAGTCTCCATTGTTCACAGTCTTTAAGTCAAGGCTTGGATGTCTTTCTAAAATATATGCTATAGCTCAAACAGCAATAAAGGGCTTGATGCAGAAATTATTGGGTACGTTTTTTGGCCTGTGCTAGCCAGGAGGTCAGACTAGAAGATAGTAATGGTCCCTTCAGGACTTAAAATCTATGTCATTGAAGTCCGTGTCATTGCATCTGTATCTGGCCTATTGTTATCTGAGAAGCTATTCCTGAATTAAATAGAAAGAGACTGTATAGTTGAATACAATATGATATGATATACTGAACAGTGTGGGCTTACCATCCCAGCTATTACTGTGAAAACTACTGTGTTTTGCTTCCTTTCTAGAGGACCATTTGGGGAAAATCATGCTTTCACTTAGACCAGTCTATACCCAAAGCAATGATACTGAGCTAAATGGATTTACACTCACATAACCAATAGCAAAAAGAAAAGGAAAAGGAGAACTTGTAGCACCTTAGAGACTAACAAATTTATTAGAGCATAAGCTTTCGTGAGCTACAGCTCACTTCATTGGATGAATTTGGTGGAAAAAACAGAGGGGAGATACCAATAGCAGAATTTGATCCTTAAACTCTGTCTTCTAGCTCTGATGTTTGACACTTGGGCAATATTTTGGACCAAGATTTTGCCACTACTGAGTTACATATGACAGTAAACAGTGTGCAAGAATGAGTTCAAAAGGATTTTCCTAGGGACACTTCCCAGTCATTTCATTAAAAAAAAAACAAAACAAAACAAAAAAACTGTTCATGTTTTCTGGGTTGAGCCTTGCCTGAAGAGAGGGAAATGAGTTCCAGGATCCCAACATGCTGATGGTATTTGGATCTGGAGTTTAGATTTCGTCTATTGCAGAGACAGAGATCATCTGCAAAATTCAGATCTGGATCCATGCTGAAATTCTAAACACTGCTCAGCCTTGTCATTTCCTCCCTGCTCAATGAAAAAACTAAGGCGAGTTTGGATCTGAAATCTGATTCTGTTTATAATTATTTATTTGTATTACTGTAACATGTAGAGCCTTAGTCATGGACCAGGACCCCTGTAACCTAGGCATTACACAAGCCTCTGCTGTTTTCTAGTGAAAAACACCCTGTGAGTTTGTGTTCTATTTCCTGAATATTTAAGGCCTTTGTGGATTACTCACGCATTAGTATTACGAGATAATTTCTCATTTAAATCTTCATGGCTTTACTCAAGAAGCCAGCACACACTGAGCTTTTTTGCTTATGAAAACATCTTTAATAAATAAGATCCTTCATGGTTTAATAAACTTTTCATTGCTTTTTTTTAAAATGCCCCTTTGGGATTTATTAGTAATTTTATGGAAAAAATGGCCTAAAATGTGATAATCTGAAATATCTTTACGTGCAATGTTGTGAGCTGATTGCACTCTAAGAGGCTTTGTGACATTTTAAGTACTTGGTTGGAACGGCAGCCATAATGAGATCACCATTAGGGTATTGGCATTGTATGCTGTAATGACCACAAGATTTTGGGTTGTTATGTACTATATGTTGGAAATTGGCTTTAAAAGTATGACAAAGTTGTGATGAAACTAAATCTCACTAAAGTTCTTTATTGCACTGTTCCCAAGTGAACTAGGACAAGAGATACAGAAGTTGATCCTGCTCCCAGTGAAATCAAAGTTCTCATTGAATTCAGTGGGAGCAGAATCTGGTCCACAAAAAGCATAATAGGATAGAAAAATAAAAATACCTTCTGTTTGCTTAGAAAGTGTTTCTTCCCAACCCAAATCAATGCACAGCATCAGAACTGCACTCTAAACACAGGAGAATAGGAAGAGGTGTAAAATTGGTCTCCTTAAACTACACTATCCCTCCCAAATGATTGAGCATTCATGCAACATCATGGATTTTTCACTGTCTTTTCAAGATTATCAGAAGGAAACTTTGCTGTGCCACGCTTTAGATACGCACAAACTCTGCTGGCTCCAGTGTGGCTAAACTCTCTGGCTAGAAATGCCCAAGAAATGCTCCAAAGCCAGCCAGAAAATAGCAGGCAAAAGTTGGATGCTGAATCCTGTCACTAACTCCCAACAACCAATGACAGTCTCTAGGAGATAATGAGAACCTTCAGTGGAAATATGGTACTTAAAGAATGTTCTTTGTCTATCTTGTATTGATTTTTAAAAATTGACTCAGTTCTTTTAATGCCATTATTATTTATATTACACTAACTCAGTTACAAATCAGGGCCTCATTGTGGTAGGTGCTGTACAAATATGTAGGCAAGAGGCTGTATCTGCCCCACAGAGCTTACAATTTAGGTCAGTGACAAGATGCGCTAGATGGACAAAACAATCACCTGCAGCTGGAAGAGAGGGAGAAAGTGATTAAAAACAGGCAGCGATGTACATAGAGTAGCTTGCCAATACACATGGACATGTTGCTGTTATAAACTGGCAGGCTTCTGAAGGTAACACTGAAGAAGGGAGGTATTTGAAGGAGGATAAGGGTAGTTGTAGCTTTACTAATTTTTCAGACAGTTTTCCTTATATGAGCAGCAGCATGGGAGAAGGTTTGCTGGTTCTTTAAAATAGGCTTCTGTGCTATAAACCTGTATCCAGTGACTTTACAACCCTTAAGTAAGCCTCACTACTCCCTTGTGAAATACATCAGTATTCCCTTTTTTAGAGGTGAGGTAGTAGAAGCAAAGAGAGGCTGCCTGTGAAACCCAGAGAGAACCAATTAACAGGAGTCAAATTCTGCTCTCTCTTACATGGATCTGAAGCTGGACCAACCCCTTTGAACTCGATGGATGAGATTCTGATCTCAGTTACATGGGTGCAGTTCCATTTTTATATTAATGGTAGTTATCCCAAATTTACACTGAGTGAAAGAGATCAGAATTTGACCCAGTGTAGCAAAGCTAACAATAGACTCCCAGTTGAAGTCCTGACCCCATTAAAGTCAAGGGGAGTTCCTACTTCTGTGCTCTAGATTTAACTCAACCATTTGCTATTGGGGAAGGCAATAAGGTCCCCAAACCTGAAAGAGGTATTGAGTGTCTTCTAAAAGGTAATTGGCACCACTAGATCTCATCTGAAGGTACATTCTCATCTTCCATAAAAACTGTAGAGGTATCCAAACTGATCCAAGAAGCATCCCATTCATGCTGAACAGCTTGAATTAGGCATAATGACAAAATATGAGGACTTCTATGTAATTATGGGAACAGCACCACCTGCCTCTAATTAAGTTCCCTAAACAGTTAATTTAAAATAGTGCAATGATTAAAAATAAAGATACTAAACATTTTTTGCAGTTCAATGGGAGGCTAACCTTCTTCATGTAATTAACTCTAACAAAGGGTTGTTAATCTGATTTCGGATTAATAGACTATTCTTGCAGCACTTGGACAAAACAGTGAGCTAAACTCCTGTTAAGTTCCTGCCAAAGAAGCTGAAATGTCTGAGAATTAGAAGTACATATTTACATGGAAAATGCTACATTTATCTTACTACTTTCATTGCTCTTCACTATAGTCCCAAAAGTTGAATTCTGAGTGTTCAGCGATCTGTAAAGCTTTTAATTAAATCGGAAGCATAGGGAAGGCTGAATTCCGCCCCCCCTTCCTAATTCCTTGTGTAGAGAAATCACTGTCAACTAATAAGGAGGAAATATTACTGGATTCCTACTGGAACATAAATACACATTTTGGGCCAGATCCTCAGCTTGCATAAACTGGCAGAGCTTCATTGACTGCCATGGAGACGTGCTGATTTGCACTGGCTCATGGACCCTCTGTGTGTTTCCAGGATTGGTTTTAATAACAAAAAGAAACAAAAATCTGTCCCAACTGCAAGACAACACAACTGATTTTTCAGGGTCTTTGTGGCCTTTGCAGTTACAGAGCTCTTAGTGTAACCTGGTGTGTGTGTGAAATCAGACACAACCAAAACTGTAAAAGAGTCAAACATACCAACAGGACAGCTGGACTGCAGATAATAGAAGAGCTATAGCTGAGCAGAGAAGTGTAACGGCTGATCAGAACAGATTAACATCTGAGACTAAACTCCGAAACAGCAGCACCCGAGAAGTGTCAGCAGTCCAGGAGGTAATTGTGTGGGCAGTTTAGGTGCCAATTAAACTGTTGGCCTAGACAATATTTTATCCTTAAAAACAAGTTTTCAGCAGCTCTCCTTGGGCCTGATCCTGTAAGGTGCTGAATTCCTGATTCTCTATCACCTTGTGTAGCTATTTACACCTGGGCAAAGTGGGTGAAAGAGGTAACCCAATCAGAATTCTCCACTCAGATCTGCTTCGCAGTCTTTTACACTTGTGCTTAAGGAGTCCACAAGGTTCGAGGCAGTGAAGAATCAGACCCACGGTTGGGCCCTTGGGTGATGGAATGTGGAGAAAGTATTAACCCTTAAAAACTAGAGGGTGGTACCTATGCGTGATTCTGTAGGCTGAGCTGTACACCCAGGGAGAGAGAGGAGCCTATTGAGTGGCTGCTGTGGTATGTAGTCAGCAGCACAGGGTGCCAGACAAATTCTGGTGCCTGCAGTGAGGGGGAGAAGAATGAGCTGGGTGGGAGGAGGCGGTGGGGGGTACACACACACATCCAGCTCTTACACTTACCCTCCAGTTACTCATTGACCTTCCCCCATTCCCTTCCCTATCTGACTCCAGAAGTTCAGACACCTCCCCCTCCAGAATCCTCCTTTACACTCCCAAGCCATGCTGGGGTTCCCCTACCCCTCAATCTTCAGGACCCTTCTTCCAGAACTAATATTTGTGGCAGATGAGCTGATTAAACCCAGAGTTTGTTATAAACAGTCCTTCCTTTTTCCTTCCTGTCTCCACTCCCTTCCCCTCATAGCTGCTTCCCCCATCACCACTGCCTGATCCCTCTGGTCCCTGCTGTTTGCCCCCCACCCCTACCCTTTCCTCCCCGCTCCCCCCCACAAAGCTATCCCCAATGACTGCTCATGTCCGTTAGATTCCCAGCTACACAATCTGTCAACACAGCAAGTTAAGTGGCAGCCTCTGATATGTGTAGGCAGAGGGGTAACAAAGACATTTTTCTGCCTGCAGGGGCAAGAAATGTTTGGGCCTGATTTTCCTCAAAATCAGTGTGTGTTGGGGGGGGGGAAGCATATAAGCCCCACACCAGTTAACAATGGGTTAATGGGAGCATGTTGCCCAATTAGGTCACTAAGAGGCACCTGGAGGCACAATTAGTGATCAAACTCAGCTGGGAAGGAGCTGGGTCCTCATAAAGAAGGGAGCCCAATACAGTGGAAGACAGATAAGAGGGGAAGCTGTGTTTTGAAATAAGACAGACAGACTACTGCAGGTATTAGGCTGAGCCTGAACAAGAAATCCTGGGACAGGAAGGTGGAGGAGCTGGAAAGGAAACCCTGGAAGTTGAGAAGATGAAGGAAAGCTCTTAGGGGCAAAGAGACTCCTGGGCACTGACAGTCAAAAGGCGAAGGTTTATGGGTGATGGTGACTTTCTCTTCAGTAGGTCCCCAAAAAGGGTTTAGTACAGAGTTGAGACTGAGATAGAGGGAGACAAGGGGTTCTTGCCATTGCGAGCCCAAGGCAGGGTTGGTTGAAGCACTGGGAGTTGAGTGGGATTAGAAGTACTTCACACTGAGATTTTGTTCAGCAGTCTATGTTGGAAAATCCTGGGGGAGGACTTGCAGGTCTTACTAATCTGCAGGAAGAGAGGCTGACAAACCTGGAACTTTGGTATTGTTTTAGGTGGACTTGGGACTGGAGTACCTGGAAAAGGGGTGTAGAACCAGAGGGCTGAGTTGCAAGAAGAGGTGACCCACCCCTGGACAAGAGCAACTGGGCTATGCCATATCTAGCCCCCAGAGGTGAGTTCATGCTTTTAAAATCAGATTTTTTTGTTTTCTGATTTTCATCAAAATCAACTGTTGCCTAGAATTTCCTGAAATCTTGGAAGTGATCAGCTGCAATATTCCAAGGTTATTGTGTTACATATAGGCAAACAGGAAAATGCCATCAACTGAGTGTACAGACTTCTTTTGCTTGGCCAATAAGAGACACTCCTGTAGCACTCTCCTTTTGTGAGTGATGTCCCAGCTGCATTCCCACACTTGTGAGCAGGGGTTGTAGCACTAGATCTACTTTATCAAACTACACGCTAACTAGAGTGGCTCAAATTTTCTAGCAGAAAAGTTTTCTATTGGAAAATGCTGATTCCACAAAATAAAAACATTTTTGTGGGAATGTTAGAGACTAACAAATTTATTAGAGCATAAGCTTTCGTGAGCTACAGCTCACTTCATCGGATGCATTACATCCGATGAAGTGAGCTGTAGCTCACGAAAGCTTATGCTCTAATAAATTTGTTAGTCTCTAAGGTGCCACAAGTACTCCTTTTCTTTTTGCGAATACAGACTAACACGGCTGCTACTCTGAAATTTGTGGGAATGTTATCACTTTATTGAATTTTTGTGATGAGAAATTGAAGTGCTTTATTTAGAACAGGTTGGGTGCTTCATTTCAATTTCTATTATGTACTATCATGGCCAAAACAATAAAGTTGAAACAAAGGGCTTTTTTTCTTTTCAAAATGAAGCATTTTGCTAAGGCTGTTGTCACACTACAAATTTTTTGTTGCAGTGGAAATGTTGAAATTTCAAATTTTAGGTTTGGGTTTGAGACACAAGGAAATTTCAAAATGTCAGAATGTAAATGGCATGGAATGGAAATTCCAATTTCAGACCAGTTCTAATATTTTCAGCAACCTCATGGCAGTCCGAGAGCTTTGTCGTGTTTGTGTATTTTCAAAGACTACTTCATTAATTCAAAGTGCTGGAGGAACCAACTAGGGGCAGAGCTCTTCTTGATCTGCTGCTCACAAACCAGGAAGAATTAGTAGGGGAAGCAAAAGTGGATGGGAACCTGGGAGGCAGTGACCATGAGATGGTCGAGTTCAGGATCCTGACACAGGGAAGAAAGGAGAACAGCAGAATACGGACTCTGGACTTCAGAAAAGCAGACTTTGACAGCCTCAGGGAACTGATGGGCAGGATCCCCTGGGAGAATAACATGAGGGGGAAAGGAGTGCAGGAGAGCTGGCTGTATTTTAAAGAATCCTTATTGAGGTTACAGGGACAAACCATCCTGATCTGTAGAAAGAACAGTAAATATGGCAGGCGACCAGCTTGGCTTAACAGTGAAATCCTTGCTGATTTTAAACACAAAAAAGGAAGCTTACAAGAAGTGGAAAATTGAACAAATGACCAGGGAAGAGTATAAAAAAAAAAAAAAAAAAAAAAAATTGCTCGGGCATGCAGGAGTGAAATCAGGAAGGCCAAATCAAACCTGGAGTTGCAGCTAGCAAGCGATGTTAAGAGTAACAAGAAGGGTTTCTTCAGGTATGTTAGCAACAAGAAGAAAGTCAAGGAAAGTGTGGGCCCCTTACTGAATGAGGGAGGCAACGTAGTGACAGAGGATGTGGAAAAAGCTAATGTACTCAATGTTTTGTTGTTCTTGCCTCTGTCTTCACGAACAAGGTCAGCTCCCAGACTGTAGCACTGGGCAGCACAGCATGGGGAGGAGGTGACCAGCCCTCTGTGGAGAAAGAAGTGGTTCGGGACTATTTAGAAAAGCTGGACGAGCACAAGTCCATGGGGCCGGATGCACTGCATCTGAGAGTGCTAAAGGAGTTGGCGGATGTGATTGCAGAGCCATTGGCCATTATCTCTGAAAACTCATGGCAATCGGGGGAGGTTCCGGATGACTGGAAAAAGGCTAATGTAGTGCCCATCTTTAAAAAAGGGAAGAAGGATCCTGGGAACTACAGGCCAGTCAGCCTCACCTCAGTCCCTGGAAAAATCATGGAGCAGGTCCTCAAAGAATCAATCCTGAAGCACTTAGGGGAAAGAAAAGTGATCAGGAACAGTCAGCATGGATTCACCAAGGCCAAGTCATGCCTGACTAATCTAATTGCCTTCTATGACAAGATAACTGGCTCTGTAGATGACGGGAAAGCAGAGGACGTGTTTCTTGACTTTAGGAAAGCTTTTACACAGTCTCCCACAGTATTCTTGCCAGTAGGTTATAGTATGGGCTGGATGAATGGACTATAAGGTGGATAGAAAGCTGGCTAGATCATCGGGCTCAATGGGTAGTGATCAAAGGCTCTATGTCTAGTTGGCAGCTGGTATCAAGCAGAGTGCCCCAAGGGTCAGTCCTGGGGCCGGTTTTGTTCAATATCTTCATTAATGATCTGGAGGATGGCGTGGAGTGCACCCTCAGCAAGTTTGCAAATGACACTAAACTGGGAGGAGAGTTAGATATGCTGGAGGGTAGGGATAGGATACAGAGGGCCCTAGACAAATTTAGAGGATTGGGCCAAAAGAAACCTGATGAGGTTCAACAAGGACAAGTGCAGAGTCCTACACTTAGGATGGAAGAATCCCATGCACTGCTACAGACTAGGGACCGAATGGCTAGGCAGCAGTTCTGCAGAAAAGGACCTAGGGATTACAGTGGACGAGAAGCTGGATATGAGTCAACAGTGGGGCCTTGTTGCCAAGAAGGCTGACAAGGTTCCTTCCCCACTCTGAACTCTAGGGTACAGATGTGGGGACCTGCATGGAAAAATCCCCTAAGCTTATTTTTACCAGTTTGTTAAAACTTCCCCAAGGTACAAACTATTTTGTCTTTTGCTCCTGGCCTTTATTGCTGCCACCACCAAGCGTCTAAAAATATACAACAGGGAAAGAGCCTGCTTGGAAATGTCTTCCTCCCAAACCCTACATCCCCTTTCCTGGGGAAGGCTTGATAAAAATCCTCACCAATTTGCATAGGTGAACACAAACTCAAACCCTTGGATCTTAAGAAAAATAAAAAAGCAATCAGGTTCTTAAAAGAATTTTAATTGAAGAAAAAGTAAAAGAATCACCTCTGTAAAATTGGGATGGTAAATACCTTACAGGGTAATCAGACTCAAAACATAGAGAATCCCTCTAAGCAAAACCTTAAGTTACAAAAAGACACAAACAGGAATATACATTCCATTCAGCACAGCTTATTTTATCAGCCATTTAAGCAAAACAGAATCTAAGGCATATCTAACTAGATTGCTTATTAGCCCTTTACAGGAGTTCTGACCTGCATTCCTGCTCTGGTCCGGGCAAATGCAACACGCAAACAGAGAACCCTTTGTTTCTTCTCCCCCCTGCCAGCTTTGAAAGTATCTTGTCTCCTCATTGGTCATTTTGGTCAGGTGCCAGCGAGGTTCTTTAGCTTCTTAACTCTTTACAGGTGAAAGTGTGTGTTTTTTTTTTTTGTGTTTTGTGTTTTTTTTTTTTTTTTTTTTTTTTTTTTTTCCTCTGGCCAGGAGGGATTTAAAGGTGGTTAGCCTTCCCTTTATACTTATGACAAAGGCCAATGGCATTTTGGGATGTATAAGTAGGGGAATTGCCAGCAGATGAAGGGGTGTGATCGTTCCCCTCTATTGGACATTGGTGAGGCCTCATCTGGAGTACTGTGTCCAGTTTTGCGCACCACACTACAAGGAGGATGTGGAAAAATTGGAAAGCGTCCAGTGGAGGGCAACAAAAATGATTGGGGGATTGGAACACATGATTTATGAGGAGAGGCTGAGGGAACTGGGATTATGTAGTCTGCGGAAGAGAAGAATGAGGGGGGATTTGATAGCTGCTTTCAACTACCTGAAAGGGGGTTCCAAAGAGGATAGATCTAGACTATTCTCAGTGGTAGCAGATGACAGAACAAGAAGTAATGGTCTCAAGTTGCAATGGGGGAGGTTTAGGTTGGATATTAGGAAAAACTTTCACTAGGAAGGTGGTGAAGCACTGGAATGCATTACCTAGGGAGGTGGTGGAATCTCCTTCCTTTGAGGTTTTTAAGGTCAGGTTTGACAAAGCGCTGGCTGGGATGACTTAGTTGGGGATTGGTCCTGCTTTGAGAAGGGGGTTGGACTAGATTACCTCCTGAAGTCCCTTCCAACCCAGATATTCTAAGAAAAGTGTCCACTTTAAGTTCCTGAGCATTTAAGTTCCTTTACGATATGGGATGTCCCTACAGCTGAGGGGAGGGGAGAAGCCTTGGCTTCTTGTGAGTAAAGATGGACAGGTGTTCTGTTTTTTTTTTTTTATTTTCCACAAGGGAGAATGCTTCCCTGCTGCAGTTCTTATTCCTGTAATGTAGTGTGCTGTAATAAACATGCAGGGAAATCCCCTTTGTAAGAAAACAGAATTTTTATCACTGTTCTCAGCCTTGCCTTTCTCAATAAGGCACAGTGTTCTATTTTTTGAGTCATGTTTGTTATCTCGGACTCCCTTAGAGCAAATATTGTTAACATTAATGGATTTTTCAAAATAAAAACTGAACTGGCTGGTAGTACCATGACCTGCCAGGAGGGACATGCCAGAGTAAAAAGTAGCCTTCAGATCTTTCCTCCTATGGACATCTGAAACCTGGGGTATCTTCACGACAAAAGTTAAACAACAACTGCATGATGCATCCGATCCGATGAAGTGAGCTGTAGCTCACGAAAGCTTATGCTCAAATACCTTTGTTAGTCTCTAAGGTGCCACAAGTACTCCTTTTCTTTTTGCGAATACAGACTAACATGGCTGCTACTCTGAAACCTGCAGGATAAGATTAGGATCAGAGGGCTAATCTCATGGAGCGAGAATACAATAATCAATATACTGATGTGGGTGAAAATCTCATAAGCCCAGACAAACCAGTTAATATTAAATTACTCAAGCTAGTACAAAGGGCCTAAAGAAAGCTCAGATTTTGATTCCATCTAGGAACTTGTTAAAACGCCACTCTTCCCCTCTGTAACGACACACACACACCCTTAAATGGCTTCATCCCATCTACATACCAACCAGACAAACACAATGTTTGTCTCCCTTTTTCCCCCCTCTTCAGCAATTTTATTAACGATGTTTTCAGATGCAGTCATCAGAAAAACTAAATTTACCTAAGTGCACTCTGTAGAATTTCTTTTCTTAAGAGTTGATCCAAGTATAGAACAAATAAGCTCCTTAGCCAGAATGTAGAAACAGCTGATTAGGGTTGCTTTAATGTTTTTTCATGATTAAAGTATGCACTGCTGAGTAAATAAAAGGGGAAATTATGCTGAGCTACTCCGAATTTGTTAGATTTTTCCCATTACAAAGGACTGAAAGCTGCATTGATCAAAGCATTGATATTTAGTCTATGTCGGGGGGGCGGGGGAGAGGGAAATGGACTTGTAAATGAGCCAAATGTTACTGTTAATTATTTTTCTAAATCTTTGTTACATATTTGAAGTTTCTGCTAAGAGGGTTTGACAAGAAGAGCATTACATGAATCCAAGGTGACCTAGAAGCAATTTTTTAAAAGTTGGATTGGTTGCTGCTGCTCCATTATGATTTTTAGAAGTCCTTTAGTGGTTTAGGGCTGACATTTTCCCCTTTTTTCCTTTTTTTTACTGCTATAAGGTTAAGATAAAACTCATTTCAAAATAGTTATTAATCATCCTACAATAAGGTTGCTTCTGAGGCTAATGTAGCAAACAAAGATTATTTGGAAGTAGACCGAAAGCAGTTTACACGGCAAACGCTTTCCTGTGTAGACAAGGCCATGGAAATATGAGGAATATTAACTCTGGGCTCCATTGATTTTTCCTGAAGAACCTGTTGGTGGAGGTTGAGTCTCCCAGGTTACATATTGTTAGCTCTCTCATGCTAATAGAAGATATTGATGAATTTTTAACATAGGCTTGGTGTTTTCCAACATGTTAATTAGCCATTGGTGTTATGCATTAACAAACAAAAACAATTTTAGACAGAGGGACTAAATATTCCTTCTCCTCTGAACTGCTCAAATTTCATTCTCCTTGGCTCATGAGATGCCATTTCATAGTTCTCCAGTTATCACTATCTTGCTGGATTGACAGGATTTTTTTTAATATAAAAACAAGGAGGGGGACCCACCCACCCACTTAGAAACCTCAGACTTTTCTAATTTGCTTTAATCATTGCATAAAAAGGACATGACCCTCTTCCTCCCTCCCCCGTCTCCTTTTCAGGTCACCTTATAGCTGTTGCCATTCTTGTAACATATGAATAATTTAAAGGTAATATAGCTGTTCATCCCAGGATATCCAAGTCCTTTACAAACTTTATTCATTAAACCCTCACAGTATGTCTCATTTCTAAACTTGTCAGAATTCTAATCTTTTTTTATTATTTTGATGGATAATATCCATATTTATGTGGGTTTTTTAATCTAAATTTTCAGTTGTGCAAAGTGATGGCTTTTAAGCATATTTTTAGTGATTTAAATATTCAGTTTCTAGGAAATTATGAGGGAGTCAGACTATAATTTAATGATGGACCTTGAGATGCAAAAAGTTAGCTTTATAACTGTTAAAACACAAGTTGTCAACATCACATGTCAAAATGCATAAAATCTTTAAACTCTAAGTTCTCAAGCAGCATTTTTGTTACTTTGCTTATCTGTACATTTTCAATTAGGATCAATGGAAATATTTTGTCCATTTATGTGTATGCTGAAATCAATATTTACCAACATTTTCCCAATAACTCTAATTGTTCCTCCCCTGCATACTGCAGGGGAAGGAATCCTGACTGGTTTAAAATTGTCAAATGTCAAATTTCTGTTTTCTTATGGGGATGTACACTCAGACTGCAGTGAGTTCTGTGAAAACTATTTACTAGCAAATATTTTTTTTGTCCAATCCTCCACCTTCCTCACTATTTTAGGGTTTAATTTCACAGGAATAACAAAATTCATTTCAGCATAATGGATTGATTTCTAGGTTATGCCTGATAAAGGCATTCTGAATGTATATAATGATATATAGAGATTGTGTCTCTGTCTCTCTCTCTCTATCAAATAAAACTTCTGCCTCAATCAACATTTACCTCTTAAATCAATAGCTGTATAACAGCCATGTTTAACAGCCAACATGAAGCCATGTTGTTTTCTTATTGCTCTCATTGCACAGAGAAGTTAAGCGTCTTGCCTCTGCTACTTAATTACAGCATGACCTCATGCAATTTTTGAGAATCTAGTCTGCATCCCGCAAAGCCATTGTAGAGCTGCCATCTTTCTGTTCCCTACAATCAGCTGAGAACAGGCACTAGAAGCTGCTCTGGGGTATAAACCTCTGCTGCTTCATCAAGTGTGTGCTAACTTTCTGCCAGGCTCTACTACTGGAAAATCTAGTGTCTGTCCCACATGATCCACGCCCCGTAACTTGTTTTACCATTTGTCACTACCTAATGGTCTATTATTCTGCCCAAATCACTTGTTTTGCTGTTCATTTGACTCTGCATAATTAACTTTGCCAGCCAATTGACTCCCTGTATAATTAGCAGGGATGGCAGAGCTTTGTTTGTGCCCAGTGTGACATTTGATGGCATGGGAAGGATTCAAGTAACTTTTTGCCATCCACTTGGTTTTCTGCATATTAATCATAGTAGAGCTAGATGACACTGTGGTTATGCCAGCAGCAGGTGCTGGTCACTCTAAGCTAGCACTCTTACCAGCTACTCTGGTGGTGGTGCAATGGTGGAAAACTTGTAGAAATAGGCTGGTGTTGCCAAGGCCTCATTATTGTAATTTAATATGGCAAAAACTAATGTCCTTATCTAGTCTCCAAACTCTCCAGGCCACTAACAGCACCACCATCCTCCCCATCACTCAAGCCTATAACTATGGGATTATCTCTGCCTCCTCTCCCCCCCTTGCCCCATTCATCTTTGTCCAAGTCCCACTGCTTCGTCCTAAATAACATGCCTACATTCCATCCTATTCTTTCGATTCCCTACCCTAAATGCTCTCATTCAGGTCCTCTTCTCCTGATTTAGATTCCTACTGCACCATCCTCCTTGCTGCTCTCCCAAAAACCAATGCTCCTTCCCCTCCAGCCTCTACTAAACGCTGCTGCTAAAACAATCTTCCTTGCCCACCATTCTGACTAGTTCACCTCCTTATTTAATAATAGGTAGCTCATGTGGTGCTTTTATCGGATCTCAAAGCAACTTACAAAGAAGATCAGTATCATTACCCCCACTTTACAGAACTGAAACTGGGCAGAGAGGTGAAGTGACTTGCCAAAGAAGGCAAGTGGCAGAACTGTCTAGAATCCAGGTCTCTGGATTCCTAGTTGTATACTCTATCCACTGGACAATATTGCCACCCACTGACTCTCTGCTCCACCCAATTGAGTTCAATTCCTGTCATCACCATAGCATTCTGTGTAATTCTGCCCCTCCCTTAACTGCCCTTGTTCCATGTCACATCCGCCCTGTCAGTGATGCCTGTGTTGATCTTCATCCACCTGTTTGTCAGCATCTCTCACAAATGTCTCTGCCTTCTACCCCACCCCATCTGCATGAAATACCTCTTGTCCCCCAGGGTTATCTGCAAGGCTACAACCTCTCCGTAGTCTGGTCATTCCTAAGGAGCCACTTTTTCTATGATGCTATGGAGAAACTAGCTGACTTATAATGAGTTTTGAGAAGTAATTGGGAATAATTTAGATATGCATACATCCTCCTGGTGGGATATAAAACATAGTGTAACTGTATATTACCAAGATGTGGCCAATCACTTCTTTGATTGCTCAGCTAATATATTACCTCTACCATTTGTCTGTTTGTCTTTAGACGGAGCTCCTCAGGGCATACCCTGCCTTCTTTCCTGTTTGCAAAAATCTAGCGCACTATGAACGCTGCTGGGAATAAATAACCTGATGTCCTGATTTACCATCTCATTGCAGAATAATACGCATTGAAAGGTTTAGCTGCAGTTCAATGTAGTTTGCCTTCCCTCCTTGGTGCTCTCTCATTTAAAACCTAACAAGGTTGTGCTTAGTCCTGTCCAGATTCTCCCCTGCTTCAATTTTAACCACTTTATTACTTAATCAAGCACCGTACCACTTCATTCCTAGTCTGTTACACTTATTGAATTTAAAAAATGCAATCCTATGCCAAATGCACAAATATATTCCCAGGCTTATTGCCACAAATGGTCTTTCTTTGCATTATTCTAAAGAGAAAATCTGCCATTACTAAGATATTTGGCTACTTTGTAGCCATTTTTATTGGCTCTGTTATTTCACAGTCCAGTTACTCTTTGCCTAGCTGTCCGATAACATATTCCTGTAAATAGCTCTTGCATTTGTATGCAACCATTATCATAACCTTCTCTTGCTGAGCTTGCTTTTTCATATACAAGTGCCCATAAATCTTCAAATGCATCTTTTAGTTAGATGTTCATGTCCATGGGGGGGGCGGGAGGGAATGCTTCCTTCCCCCAATTTCTTTCTAGCATGTTCTGTATGCCCCTTTTTAAAAATCCTGTTTTTGCCCCCGAGATGATCTATTTGTCAAGAGTACAAGTCCTCTGCATGGTTTATATGTAGGGCTTCTGATTTTTGGTTTTAACCTATAAAATGCCCACAATAACAAAAATAAAATCAGTGTTTATTGGATAAACACCAGAAATGGTTGCTTGCATCTAAGGGCTTGTTCACACAGTCTGCATCACTGTTCAGTGTAGAGTATTTCTAAAGCCCACTAACATGTTGCACATTGATTGGAGCCACTGGTCTACATGGCCCAAACTTTGTCTCTTGTCCCTACCTGCCCCTTACCAGTAATAGAACATGTCTGTGCCCCTTCTCCCCCAGAGCAGGGGCTGGGGCCAGGGTCAGAGCAGGGCTGGGTGGTGCTCCCTCCCCGCTCCCCTCAGTTTTGGGACTTCTGATGTAGACCTTGCTGATACACACTAAAGGTTCCCTAGTGCACTTAACACAGTGCTGTTTGAAAGAGTACTACAGAATTGCACTAGGGAACATTACAAAGATTACTCGTTAGTGAACATAGAGCCCCCAAACCCCTGTTTTTTTGAGATCTACAAAAAACTTGCTTAGAATACACCATGGAAAAAAATTAATAGACCCTGAAAAACAGAAGCCCTAGTTATATGTAAACAGATTATGTGTTTTGGCCTCATCATCCCACAACTGATTGCCAGTGTCTGATAAAAGTAACAGTTGCCGTTGCATCTCAAGCAATGTATTCATTGTGCTGAAGTGTCATGCCCTATTTCAGTGCTGGGCAAGGCACAGGTATTCTGCTGGGAAGAGAGCTAGAGTTCTTGGTCTGGAGTAGTCTTCCTTGGTTTTGGGGGGGGAGGGAAGGGAAGGGGCATAGTTAATTATTATCTCTAATTCAGATAGACGGAGTCTCCACGTAAAACACAACCATTCATTTCCCATACAATTTGCATATTCTTCGTTTATCTACTCCTGAGAAGTGGTTTCTCCTCCTAGGAACACTGGGATGCAACAAATCATTTTGGAAACTTGAAACATTTCAGCCAGCTCTAATTAAGAAGGACTGAGATTTCTGATACCAGTTTAGCAAAGTACCTAGCCAGGAAGTGAACCTAAGAACTTGAACACACTAAACTTGGAGGGCCAGGTGTTGTGGCCTCAGTAGCTATTTTGGACTGGGTGTAATGTTCGTTCTTGTGACCACTGTGATTTTTTTTCTCCTCAAGATGAGAGAAAAAGGTGATACTAGTCACACACCAATCCCCCTCGGAGGGATCCTTGGGCACCCACAATTATAATGGATGGGGGGCGGGGGGAAGAGGGAAAGAACTTGCATTTGCTCATAGATTGGTCCCTGCCTTTACAGCCAGCTGGAGACATGTAGACTTCCCTGCACAGAGCTCTTATGGAAATGAGGGGAATTAAAAAGAGGACATAATTACAAACTCATGAGGAATTCTCTGCTAAAAATTAACCCTGCTGACAATCTGAGTGTTAGATATGGAAGATTGTAGAACAAATACACTAAACAATGTCACTTGTGTGTGTTTGTTTTTTCCCCTCTATTGGCTGATAGGCCAGATTACCTACTGTCTGGAGTGGCATTTTGGGATTTCAAATAAACTGAGACTTTTTTAATGCAGTAGAGAAGTTAATTCACCTCTAGCAAGTCTACAGCACAAGGCAAGCCAATAATAGCTTTGAGAGCTCTCCTCTTCTTTCAGGTTATAGTTCATACCCACCTAGTATATGCAGATAACAATGATTACTATCACTTAGTCAGCTAGCGAATTACACTTAAAGTAATGACAGGTTTCAGAGTAGCAGCTGTGTTAGTCTGTATTTGCAAAAAGAAAAGGAGTACTTGTGGCACCTTAGAGACTAACCAATTTATTTGAGCATAAGCTTTCGTGAGCTACAGCATCCGATGCTTTCGTGAGCTACAGCTCACTTCATCGGATGCTGTAGCACACGAAAGCTTATGCTCAAATAAATTTGTTAGTCTCTAAGGTGCCACAAGTACCCCTTTTCTTTTTACTTTAAAGTAATGGAATGAAGCCATTTGTTCTGTTCCTGTTTTTCATTGTATTTATCCAACTCCCCATGGCCAAGCAGTTAGGGAAGAAGGAGAAAAGATTGTAAATTGGTAAGTATACTGGCTGGGGCCAGTATAATAAAGCCCCAAACTCTTTCCTCATGAACTAGAGCTGTGCAGAACCTGAATTCCTGTTTTTGTAGAAAATGCTGTGATTTTGAAAAGTTTGTTCTGAATTGGATCAGCAAATTCCAAAACTGGGAAGTTTTGGAATTTTTTTTGTTCCATTTTAGAAAACTTATTTGTTTGGGGCCATTTGAAACATTTTATAATATAAAACTTCAATACGAAGTTGGATTGAAACATTCCATTTCAAGATGGAATGTTTTGACCTGATTGGTATGCTTTGCTTCAGGGCTTTTTTTTGTAATGTTGCCAATCAATTTTTGTTACTGCAAGAATATTTAGATATTGATTAATCAGCACTTTCTGACACATGTTCATTCAGAAAATTTTAAACAGCCTCATTATTAACCCATCATATATTCAAAAGCAAGAGCAAAGCAACTCAAATGTGGTGACAGCTACTAACAGCCTTTCCAGCTTTCAGCAAGCTGTAAAGGGAGAAGACACATCCTCCACTCTACATAGCCACCAGAGCAGCAGCAGCTTCCACTTTGCTTTCATAGCCCCACCTCAGGTCACCCATGTGATAGGCAGGGAACATGGGCTCTCCTGGTAATCCCTTATGTGCTGCAATTTAAGGACCACCTTTACCTTGTCACAACCAATGTTGCCAGATATCTCTCTATCACTGAAAGTCTTGCAATATCTGCTATTTTTCTCAAAGCCCCAGCTCCTGGGGTCATGTGAATGTGAGAATCTCAAGTTTAATTTTTTTTGTTTGTTTCTAGCCCTTATGGTTATGGAGAAAAGCTTTAAAACATGATTAGCATGTAGCATAAAGCTCAAAAAGCCAGGAGGCAAACAAAACCTATAATTTAAAAAAATATATTTTTTTTCCAAATCCAGTGATTACTTTGGGACACCTGTTTTTTATTTTGAAGGTTTGGGATTGGCAAGGACTTCTAAGTGCAGCCAGTCAATAATCCATGTGTGACACTTACCACCAGATTTCCCTAAATAAAACAGTTAAAATGAACATATTCAAATGTACTCTGGTGCTTAAAGTGTGTTTGGACATTCATAAGGACAAAGCTGAGTGTCTTTCACATCATGACTTCCTTCCTTGAGCAATATGATCAGTATCTTGTTTCACGGCTAGCACTATTTTTGCAGAGGTTGTTCAGGTTACTGTGGCTTTTTTTTTTTTTTTAACCAGCCCAGTGATTTATGAAGCTACAGTATGGTCTGAATTCTGCACACTACTACTTCTGCAAAGCTTGGGGGTATAGCTGCATTGAAACAGGCCCAAGCTATCTCAGGAACCATATCTCTTTCTGTGCCCAGAATATGCATAAATCATGTTTAATAGAGACAATGGAGGTCTCAGCTTTGCTTTTTGGAGCTGGGGGACAGGTTCTTATCAACCTATGACTTAGTTGAGACTCTTAGCTTTGGTAAACATTCCTATCCAGTCAAAAAGTGAATCCTGCTCTTTTTTTTTTTTTAAACTATTGTGAAAAACCATGGTGGAAGAAGTTATAACTAACCATACTCATGATTAGGGCAGAGGACCATGAGAGATGAATCAAAGAAGCCATAGACTTTATTCAGTATAAATACCTTGATAGAAATCCTCATTGAGCACAAGCTGAAGTGAATAAGGATCTGCTTACTGAAGTGCTTTCACTGTTTACCCTGGGCACTAGTCTCTGAATGGGATGGATTTGATAGGGATGGGCCCCAGCATGAATGTACTGTAATCGGGGAGGAAAAAACCTCCTTTTACTCACTCTTCTCTTGTTAGAAGTATAGAAAGTAATCGTGCTACCCAGATGCCATTGTACCATGTCTATGCTTCTTCATAACTACTTTAGATTGTATTGTCTGTCGAGTTGGACCTAGGCCATGAAGTGCTGAATTAGATTCAAGCTCGAAAAGTGTGAGAGGGTTTGCTTCTGGCGTTCCAGTTCAGACCCATCTTTAAATGCCCATTTGTAATGTGTTAATCTATGAAGTGCCATATTGTATAGGGAAAACTATTGCATTGAATGCTCTGGCCAGTGGTAAAGGGGTTTTTTATTCTTTGAGCAGCTCTGGTCTGTTTCAGTGAGCTTCCTGCCTGACAGCTTAAGAACTCTTGCAGTTAACAGGACAAATATATGCATCAGAATGTGAAGAGCAGGCGCTAAAACCAGAACCTAGAGAACTGCAGTGACTGCAAATTTGGGTGGAATTCTTACATGTACATGGTAACAAGATGACATATGGTGATGTCTCAGGGACTGACTTTCTCTCCACAGTCAGGACCAACTGCAATAACTATAAACATGAGGCATGATGGACCCTCAAGAGTGAGACACCTTGGCTCAGGGAATAGAACTTTCTAGGCAGGTGCACTTCATCTGTGGGAAGTCCTACCACTGAGGATTAGTGATATCAAATCCTGACACCTTCAGTAAGCAATGTAAGACTCATCTCTTTGCCAGAGCTTTCCCACAATAGTAACCAACCTGCAGGAGTGAGTGGAAGGAAAGAGGCAATAATGGAAGAAATAGGACTGAAAAGATCCTTGTGCTTAGGTTAGGAAGGAGGGAGCAAAAAAATGTGATTTTTGTGGCTTTATAAAATCGTTTAGTAAGGTATTCAGTTACAGTAGGTCTACACTACAGCAGGGATCAACACTCTGTGTGATTGATCCACCAGCAGTCCATTTAATGGGTCTAGTAAAGACCCACCAAATCAACTGCAGATGGCTCTCCAGTTGACCCTGTAATCTACCCTGATAAGAGTAAGGTAAGTCGATGGGAGATTTTTCTCCCATCAGACCCCTCCCAACCCCCCCTCCCCAAAAGGTAACTCAACCTAAGGTACGTCAACTCCAGCTATGTAATTCACATAGCTGGAGTTGTGTAGCATAGGTCGACCTACGCCAGTAGTGTAGACATACTGCAATAAGGATAATGAGCTTGCTATAAAGTCCAAGGCAGAGATGGGCATGAATGGGGCACGACATGATTTTGTGTTTAAACTAGTGGACTTCTTTCTTCAAAGCAGGATTTCGGAGACCACATGAGAGTCGAGTTTAAAACTGACCCCCACAGCAAGAGAACATATTCTGATGGAACATGGCAAAGAAATTATTTTCAAGTTCGACTTGAATACACAAACAACTGCCATCCTGGTGCTGGAGTCTTTTCATTCCAGACAATGAGCCTAACTGCCTGCCTTTTTTCCCCAAAAAAATAAAAATCATTTTCTCTTTTAATTAAGAAAATACTCTCTTCTTGCAGAATCCATATGATGTGATTCCCTGCCAACATAGACATCTCTCTCTATCCCTAGCAAAGCTCTGCAGAAAAGCTTTCTCTTTCTTTGGACTGCTGAGCAGCAGCTCTTTCTCTTCTTGTGCATGCATTTTTCTTTTAATTATAATTTTGACAGTATCTGTTTCAACTCAGAAGTGTGAAATTAATGTTTACATAATCTGAACTAGTTAAAGTAAATTAAAGTGAACTGTCACCTTCCAGTCTTGGCTGGAATAGAGAATAGTACATGTAACACTACACGCACTGTCGCATTGCAGGAATAAATAACTTGACATTTTGATTTATCTGAAGCTTAACTAACAAGGGATTCCCTCTTACCGGAATTTCAGTCATTCAGTTTGAACTCAATATGCATTTGAAACTGTGGTTTGGAAAATAGATTTTTCACTTTCAAACTTGGCTTCTTTCTTACTACCAAATACTTCTGAGTGATCTTTTTCCCCAGTGATACCAGCCACAGATTCCGTGACTGGCTCATCAACCCATCATTATTTTATATTTATTACCTCTTCTGCCAATGAAAATCTTATAAGGGAATGGATTATTCACCTCTCTGGTTTAAATGTGATTTGTTTCAGCTCAGATTAATAATTATAACATTAGCAATATGTTTCTGCTTTAAGACTTCTAATGGAAAGTATCCTGAGATTCTTACTTAAATACTTGTTTTAAAACAACTTTACACCATTTCCCTGTGTGATCAATTAATGTTTGAAGGGACAAATCAAGTAATATAGTTTTAAACCTGTTACAAAAATTTTAAATCTGTTACTTGTTAATTTACTTTTCACCATTTATGCTACTTACTTTCTGATTTCCCTTACCTTGTGCTTGAACCACGATTCATGTTTATTTTGTGATTGGATAGCAGGCAGGCGCATGCTTCTGATTTTATGGATCTATTTTTGGAGCAGCTTGTCAGCTGCTGACAACCAGCCTTGAAGTCAATGGAGCTACACTGCTTTACAGCAATCAAGGATGCGGCCATTTTGTCTTGAACCCAGCAAAAATACCCCTTCCCAAACCAATACAAAAAAATCTTAAAGTTGTAACATAGCACATGACCTCAGTCAGTGATTTTTCTTCTCTTCCTTCCAACCCAGGGTTGCATCTAGAGGTGTTCCTCTCCTAGGACCTCATCCAACTCCTATGGAAGCCTCTGGGAGGTTGGTCAAGCCCTTACCCTAATACCTAGGAAGGTCCCTCAGTAATGGAATGTTTATCATTCAGTGTTAGAATTTACTAGCTGATAATGAACTGGATACACCTTTATAATTGTATTTCTCACATGGTCAGGTAGCAGATTCCAAACGTCACCAAGTTTATCTTCGCAGCTAACGACTGCCAGCCTGACCCTATTCTGACTCAAGTTATTTCAAAGCCATTAAGCTAGTGAAACAGAGCAACCTTGGGGTCGAGCTCTTGCAAATGTATCTCAATTACCTACCTCTGTACAGTACTTCACCAAACCTCATTCTCTCTTATAGAAGCAGTAAGTTCACCATGTGATCTTCAGCACCCTGCACACAGGATGTGCTTCAATGGAATATTGAATGATTGCTGATGTCCTCTTCAACATGGCTCTGATTAATAGCTAATTTGAGCCCTTATGAGCAAATTAGGCTACTGTATAAACTTTCTGCACTCACTGCTTCTTGACTTGCACAGTGATATGGCTAAAAGAAAAGTACTTGTGGCAGTGCTACTCTGAAACCAGTGATATGGCTGTTACTGTCACCAGGCAGGAATCCTGGCAAGAGAAGAGACTTGCCTATTCAGTATATCAGCTGAAGTCTTAAAGACTGCAAATTTTTTTAATTCATTCAAGGCCCTATTCTCTCCTGCTATAACCCTATTAAAGTCCAGTGAGGCTACACAAACAGGCACATACAGTCTGAAATCAGGTTAGGCTGAGTGATGATCCGTTCATACACAGAAGAAAACGCAATACAAGTAACTGAGAGACTCAGAATAGAGGTCTTGATTCCACAAAATAGTTAAGCACCTGCTTAAATGCACTACTGTTGCTATGAATTTGTATTATGATAGTTCCTAGCAGCTAGGGCTCCTATCTGGTAGGTACTATACAACTGTATAGTAGAGACAGTCCCTGCTCCAGAGAACTTACAATGTAAACTCATAGGCAACTGGTGGATACAACAAATGAACAGGGGGAGCACAAGGAAACAATGAAGCAATCATGGTTAGTACTGAAAAAGGTTGGTCACCACTAACTAGTTGTCTCACCATCACTGAGTTTTCTGTAGGCATTACAGCACATGCCCATCTTTAAGGACGTCCATAGGACTTAAGCATGTGCTTAACTTTAAGCATGGGTTTAAGTGCTTAGCTGAATTGGGGCCATAATGCTCCACCCAACCACTTTAATCCTGGACCAAGATGAATTTCTTGAGCGTAGTGCCCACTGCAGTTCTTGCATGAGAATGCCCCTGATGTTTAGTTTGGTTTGTCAATAGTTTCTCAATAGCTCTCAAACTGGGTACATTCTGTCCAGCTAGAAGAACTGAAGCCCCTTTATTTATTGTGATTTTTAACTTGGGTTAAACCATCTCAACACAAATTCCAGTGGTCAGTGATGTAATAGATTCTTTCCACAGAAAACACTCCCTGGAGAGTAATACTGTCTGGAAATGGAAGCCCTCTCACTTGCTGCTTGTATTTATTGTAAATACCCTGACTGAAGGCTTTTGTTCGGTGGTTTGAGATGAAGCTTGTTTCTACCCTTCTCAACTGCACCATTGTCCAAGCCTGGAGAGTAATTAGGATCTGATCTGTGAGGAAAAGATCCAGCGTAAGAGACTTTTTATATAAGTAAGGATGAAAATAGTTTTTTCCATTAGACTATCTAGGGGCTTTGTCAAAATAACTGTCGGCAGCAAGGATCCATTTAGGCTACATCTACAGTTGGTGTTGGGAGTGTGAGTCACAGCTTGACTAGACTTATGCTAGCTCTCCTTGAGCTAGTGTGCTAAAAATAATTGCTGCGGTAGCACAACCAGCATGAGGTAGCTGCCCCAAGCAGGGTCTGTACAGGTTTGTATTCAGGGAAGCTAGCCCCTCTCGCAGCTCACCACTGCCCCATGCTATTGTGGCTACACTACTGTTAGCGCTACCGTAACCCAGGCCTGCTTGGTGTGGCACTCTGTCCCCCTCCAGTGGCAGCTAGACCAGTGGTTGAGTCTGCTACAGCCTGGGCTAAGGGATGTATATCTTAGCTCATATAGTAGAGTGGCTCATGCATTAAACTTCAGAGGTCCCAGGTTTGAGCCCGGCCCAAGATGACCGGAGTCTGTTGGAGAGCTAACAAAAGAATGCGTGCTTGTGCTGGGAATGAAACACCCAGCTCCAAGTGTAGATGTAGCCTGAGTGTCATGGTGCTGTGGTTTCTCCAAGCTACCAGGTCAAATACTAATGTTCTTGTGACCCTCATTAGTCACAACAAAACTATGCCTCTGTCTTGCCCCAAATGAACACCCTAGTTCTCTGGTGCCCCAAAAAATATAGCCCTGCCACCTCATTCAGGGCCTTTTCTAGCACCGTGGAGGTCAATAGGAATTTTGCCACTGAGCTGAATCTGTGCAAACAGGACACAGAGCAGGATAAGGCCCTTGCTCTCTCCCTAATGTCACATTTCTCAGACGTTGTCCTGGTTGGATCAACAAGTGGCTCTCTTGTCTGATTCAAAGGTCTAAAGAGCCTTCACTTGTTAAGCAGTACAACTCCTCGCTTACCCCCATAGACCTATTTCCTCAGGCCAGCAAGCATTTCAATATTGTGGTGGTAAGGTATCCAGAGTTTGCCATACAGATACTGTGCATTAAGAGAGAGACAAAAATATGAGGAGGGAAGGGGGAAGAGGACAAGGGTTTACACAGAAGCTCCTTTTGAATCCCATTCATAGATTCATAGATACTAAGGTCAGAAGGGACCATTCTGATCATCTAGTCCGACCTCCTGCACAGCACAGGCCACAGAATCTCACCCACCCACTCCTATGAAAAACCTCAACCATGTCGAGCTATTGAAGTCCTTAAATCATGGTTCAAAGACTTCAAGGAGCAGAGAAGCCTTCCTCAAGTCAACCATGCCCCATGCTACAGAGGAAGGCAAAAAACCTCCAGGGCCTCTCCAATCTGCCCTGGAGGAAAATTCCTTCCCGACCCCAAATATGGCAATCAGCTAAACCCTGAGCATATGGGCAAGATTCACCAGCCAGATACCCAGGAAAAAATTTTCTATAGTAACTCAGATCCCATCCATCTAATATCCCATCTCAGAGGATTTGGCCTATTTACCCTGAATATTTAAAGATCAATTACTTACCAAAATCCCATTATCCCATCATACCATCTCCTCCATAAACTTATCGAGTAGAATCTTAAAACCAGATAGATCTTTTGCCCCCACTGCTTTCCTTGGAAGGTTATTCCAAAACTTCACTCCTCTGATGGTTAAAAACCTTTGTCTGATTTCAAGTCTAAACTTCCTGGTGGCCAGTTTATACCCATTTGTTCTTGTGTCCACATTGGTGCTGAGCTGAAATAATTCCTCTCCCTCTCCTGTATTTATCCCTCTGATATATTTATAGAGAGCAATCATATCTCCCCTCAACCTTCTTTTAGTTAGGCTAAACAAGCCAAGCTCCTTAAGTCTCCTTTCATAAGACAAGTTTTCCATTCCTCGGATCATCCTAGTAGCCCTTCTCTGTACCTGCTCCAGCTTGCATTCATCCTTTTTAAACATGGGAGACCAGAACTGCACACAGTATTCCAGGTGAGGTCTCACCAGTGCCTTGTATAACGGTACTAAAACCTCCTTATCCCTACTGGAAATGCCTCTCCTGATGCATCCCAAAACCGCATTAGCTTTTTTCACAGCCATATCACATTGGCAGCTCATAGTCATCCTATGATCAACCAATACTCCAAGGTCCTTCTCCTCTTCCGTTACTTCTAATTGATGCGTCTCCAACTTATAACTAAAATTCTTGTTATTAATCCCTAAATGCATAACCTTACACTTCTCACTATTAAATTTCATCCTATTACTATTACTCCAGTTTACAAGGTCATCCAGATCCTCCTGTATAATATCCCGATCCTTCTCCGAATTGGCAATACCTCCCAGCTTTGTATCATCATGACAGTATCCTATAGTAGTGAAGATATATTTCTAATTATGCTAATACTTTGATTATGGAAAAGAAGGGATTATGTTCAGGGAGTCTACAAGCATTTTAATACAGTTAGGCTGCTGTCATATTTTTCACAATGCCAACCAAACCAGTTTCCAACAATAAACGTATCATACATTAGATACAGCCATTCCCCTGCAGCTGATCCATGCAGGTGAGCCATCCCCCTTACATGCGCCCCATAGTCACCAGAGGCAGCAGAACAACCCGCCCAACTGCTGCTGCCATGTGGAATAGCTACCAAGCAGGGAGGGAATCCTCCATGAGATGCTAAGGAGGAGAGAGCACAGTGGGGCACGAGATATTGATGGGGTCAGGGTTGTAGGACTGATGGAATTGGGTATGCAATTACTAGGGGCTTGTTGAAGAAGGAATGAGTATGGAGTCAGATGTGTTGTGGGCAGAGAGTATATTAGTCAGGGAACATTGCTTCTCTCACTGACTATGGCTTTAAATTTTTTGATGGATTCCTTTGTTTAAAAATTGGCAGTATATCCCCATAGCTACCTATGTAATTAGTAGAGAATACATCACACCCATTCATCAACATCCAACGTTCTTGCTCTGGGTGCAGTTCAAGGTGTTGTGTTTGATCTGTGAATTCCCTATGTGGCTTGTGGTTAATGGCTGCCTTCAAGCTTGCTCTCCTCCTTTCTGCCACCACAGTAGTGGAGATCAAATGGACTGGTTTTGCTTTGAGGTCTTTGACCTGGACTGTGATAATGGCTGGCTGAGAGTTCTTGGGGGGTGGGGGGGGAAAAAGCCATTGACTGAAATTCACTCCTCCTGCTGGTCTAACAAAGCATGAGTTTATGGCCTTCAGGGAACAGTGTACGCCTCATCAACTTCCTCAGGCTTTTGCCTGAGGACGAGGATGCATTGACGTGATGATCAAGGAGCTGCATTGAATTGGCACTGGTCAACATGTTCTTTCTCTGTTATATTTATGCACAGGGCTAGAGATTTAGCGATGGGGCCCAATTTACAAAGCAAATAAAATAAACTGATGTGCACAAAGTCAATCCGATTGGATAATTGCCCATTAGTTTTAATATTAAACCAAAACCAGCCGGTGGAGCTCTCCGAGGGAGAATACTGTTAACTGCTGCAAACTTGACTTTACAACCAAGAATTTCTTTGGGGGGGGAGCAGCTATGTCAGTTGGTTTCTAGGTGCTAATTATCGGAGAGCCAGTCAGTATTGTCCTAGGATATATTTGAGCCTAGGCTGGTTCAGAGGCCAAGGATGAAAATATCCCTTTTTTTGCCAGCTTGCTTTCTTTCCTTCATCAAGAGAACTGTGTTTAGTTTTCAGATAATAGCAAAGGGACAAATCCATGTTCTGGGTGCAGCAGAACAGGTGTGTCTGTGCTGAGCAAGGTGAGAGGGCTGGATATGGGGCAGCAAAAAGGGCAGTCTCTTCATAAGCTCCCTCCATGGCAGCTCATTTCGGGGCCGGGGGCGGGGCGGGGGAGAGTTAGAGCATGTTTCCCTGCCTCCGTTCTGTCTCCATTTCTACATATATTCTCCCACCTTCCTTTCCCAGGGATGAGAGTGATGTCTTAGCATCCGTCACAAAGCTGTGTGAAGCCAGGGGATTATACCTTTCAATGCTAATACCAACAAGTGCTGCTTTTAAAATGCAGAACTAAGAAGGGACTAAAATACAGGCTCTAGGATATTTCTAACAACTTCTGAAAACATTTTTACAATGTTTTGTATATTTTTGGCCAGTTAATATATGTATGTGGTGTAACTTTGCTGAACATCTTAATTTTATCACTTTGTTTATTTCATAACTAGTTTGTGGTTGGGGTTTTTTCCTTCTCTCACAGGTGTCTTGTTAAAAATGAATAAAAATAGATGTTTTGCTGCAACTTAAATTTTATAATTGTGTTCAATCAAATTACTCTGCAGTACTTACGAAATGACAATTGTGTAATTGATACATGTCTCTGTCACAAAGACAATGGTCAGTGCAAGCATTTTAAAAAAAGATCAGGTTCCTGACAGAAGAGGAAATCAATGTTTAAATAACGTAATTATAAGCAAGACTACAACTTCCTATGTGCTGTTGATTGGCATTCTTTTTGCTGCTTCGTCAACGTAGTTTTGTGCAAGACACTCTGCTAGGTAGGGCATAAAATGAATCTCCGGATGATCAAATAGGACAGGATGAAAGTGATGGTAATTCCACATAGGCATAGCTGTACAATGCCAAAACTCGCTCAGTGGGAGATATGCTGTCAAATCCCTGATGGAAAAGCATGCTATTAAATCTCGGCTTCACAGTTTGATGTCTGCATTGCAGTTTACAATACACAGGGTGACACAAGGCTGAGGAACGTAGCAGAGAGATCTGTATCCTTCCCATGAAATACAGCATGTACCCACTTTCTTCTTTCCCCTCCAACTCTTGGTAGCAGTTCAATAACTGAGGGCTAAATCCTAGTCCCCGCAGACAGCTAAAGTAACCTGGCTGTGTGCTGGGAAAGGTATAGGGGAAAACTAAATCCAGGCCTGCAGCCATTCCACTTCCACTCAGCAAAGAATGGACAGTGGATTCACATTGCCAGAGATCCCTTATCCTACCCCCAAATTCCCGTTTTAGCTGCATACATAGAGCACTTATGAACTCTGTAGGTTCCACTAATCCTGCCCTCTGGCTTCATCACCCACCCATGGACAGAACAACATTGCTGCCACTTCATCCCAGGCTCTTTGCCTTTTGGGGGGAGGATTTGTCCTGAGGGGAAGAAAAAGGAAGGGAGGAGGAAAGAGGATGGAGGGAGAAAGGGAATCTGAGGCTGAGAACTTTCTAACATTCCCAACAGATTAAAAAAAAATTGTGAAACAGAAAATATACATTTTTAAACAATGTAACAATTCCCTTTTTTACAGCAACGTTTCTCTTATGCAGAATGTGTCATCTGAAAAGAATGTACTCTATTTTACTTCTGATTCTATACCATTTGTGTTAACTGCCATTGCACTGTGCTATGACCGTTTAGGATTGCCAACCATGAATTACTTTCTTGTATATGTCAATTTAAGGCAGACTCTACACTTTTACTGTAATTTTTGTATTTCAGATTATTAAATTCAGTTAATACTGCAGGTAACAAATAAAAGAGCAGATACAAATTAATAGAAAAATAGAGGAATTACATAAAATAGTTAAGCAATGGGATGACATGTAACGTGGGGTTGGGTGTGTGCATAAGATCTATAATTTGCTACCTGGAAGCATGCCACATTGATGTGAATTTTAACAGGTTTTTTTAGCAGTTCATAAAATACAATAGCTGTTATGAACTGCTCAGAGTTCAGAACTGCATGACCACTTTTTTGGATGACTGTAATAGTCAAAATTACCATTTTTCTTCTAGCAACAAAGAATTAAAGTTCAAGCAGTCGAGGCTCTTTCAGCCTGGTGTGATGCTTGTTGCAACTGACAAATGATCCTAAAACCCTTCCTTTTGCACTAAAAGAAACTTTTTGTTGTTTACTGATAGCATAGGATCCACTGCATGTGTGCATTTGTGTTTTCAGAAAGCAAAATTTAAAAACATAACAAAATGGAATACCACTGATACTGTGTCTGACTGTATGGGAAGTTCTCTTGCCTCACTTCCAAGGGAAACCTTTGTAATAGGACTTATTAAGGGGTAGCTAGAATAGAACATCTTTGAGAATGTGGTATAATGTTCAGCCAAGGTAGAACAGAAACCAGAGAAACCTATCAGTCCCTTGTCTCTACCCTGGCTGCTAGCAGGAACCTCTCTTTCTAGTAGGTATATTAAAAATGAAGGATAATATCCTCCTGTGGGAAGGGACACTGGATGCGGCTATGGTGGAAAGAAAGTTAGCTTCCATGGGACCACCTATTATGTGGGGATTCAGAGAGGAAGAGGCTGGAAATGTTAGATGTTATGGCTTCATCCTACAGCTGTGGCTCTCAGGGATCCTTATCCATTGTGGAGTCACAAGTCATCTCCTTACTGTCTGCTCAGCCCCCTCCCACCTCCCCAGTTGAGTAACAGCCATGGAGGGTATTTTCTGCCCAGAAATCTAGGTGCAGAGTCAGGGAGCAGACCCTCACTCATACAACCCTCTTCTCTCCAGCACCTACAGAGCACAGCCTGAAGCCCACAGCCATAGAGGGGCAGGTGCACCGCACCAGGGCCAGTAGCAACATATCACCTCCTTCCTGGAGCAAGATCTCTAAGCAGAGGATTGCATGTTAGTGTAGATCACCCAGAGCCTCCCCAGGCCAGTTATTTTTTCTGTCCCTCTGGTGTATGTGGAGTAATTATCACAATGTACATCTTCTCATTAAAGTCAGTAAACACCCTGGGAGAGTGACTTACTGTAAGTGAGGTTTAGACTAGATGACAGTGGGCTCCATTCTGTCTTCAGTGGCACAGTGCTGACTTTTTGTTTTAAGTAAAAGTTCAAGTTTTGGGCTTCTCTAGGCGACACAGCCCAGGGGCCACTAGCCCAGAGTAGAGTAGCCAGGAACTGCCCTGCTTAAGGCAGCCTCACCTCCCAGGGCTACTCCATGGTAGCTCTGCAACCTGAATTGACCCTGACTTGCGGTAGTCATGTGCAGTATGAGAACTCCTGCCTTGTCCCAGACACACCCTTGTTGCTGGTGTTTGCCTCCAACACAGGGCTGCTGAGGCCCCCTGTGCATTCTCCTTTGGCTAAGCCTTTTTATTATTTATAAAGTCCCATTCCAGCAGGTCCTCAATAGCTCAGAAAATGAGAACCAGAAGCATTTCACCCTGTCACCCTGTGAAAGAAATCTGGTCCAGATCAGTACTGCTCAGAAGTCATTACCCTCCCTTGACTGCTTGGCCTACGTGAAATTAATTAGTGGGCCTGGCCCATTTTCTAACATTTACACCCTATACGTGGTCTGCTCTTGTTGGCAGTCTCTAAAGAGAGACCCAGGCCTGAATGAAAATAGGGACTGAACTGATCGGTGCAGGCCTCGAGCTAGTGCCTCCTGCTCAGAGGTGATGGAGAGTAAAGGAGCCCCTTACATGGGCAGCCTCTGTTCTCTAGATAGAGGTAACTTCAGGCTGCAGGGCTGAACCTTTTCTCTAGCACTAAATTAGCCTTACAGAGAATGGTTCAAGCTATTGCAAATGCTTAGGAAAGTGAAGGCTTCTGCTCTTGTCCCTACATATATTTTTAAAAGAATGTGAACCTTAAAAAAAAAAAAAAAAATCTGCTCATTGTTCTATTGCCTTGTGTGCCAAATCCCAGCCAGGGGGCAGGGTTTTCAACTCTGTTACCCATCCCCGCAAGGAGAGGTCAGCTTCAGTGTAGTCGCAAAAAGAAAAGGAGGACTTGTGGCACCTTAGAGACTAACAAATTTATTAGAGCATAAGCTTTTGTGTAGCTCACGAAAGCTTATGCTCTAATAAATTTGTTAGTCTCTAAGGTGCCACAAGTCCTCCTTTTCTTTTTGCGAATACAGACTAACAGGGCTGCTACGCTGAAGCCTTCAGTGTAGTGTCTCTCTCTCCCTTCCTGTCACATCCTACACCTGCACCTCCCCTCCAACAAGGGATTCTGTGTGTGAAGAAGGCCCCGGTGCCTGTGTTGGCCCCTGAGCTTGCTGCTCGCCTGCTGCACTAACTCTGCACAGTAGCCAAACTCCCATGTTGATTAGCTCAACTGCCAGCCCCCGTGACCAGAGAGAGAGGGTCTGACTCTATGAGGGACCGGCTCTGCCTTAGCCTCTTACCCGCCTGCGCCCTGCCCTGGCACAGGAGACACACAGGCTTCCTGCCTCTTTAATCTTCTGGACTGGAGGGGGTGCCCCGGCTGCCTGGGAATGCCAGGGGGGGGAGACTCCCTGCTCCCCAAAGACACCGGCAGCTGCTTCCAGTTCCTACCCCTGCCCAAGGGCTCCCCCCTCCCAGCCGTCTGGGACAGGCACCCTGTGCCCCCCCCCTCCAGGCGGGAGCTGACTGACAGCAACTAGCGCCAAAGGGGTGCAATCAGGGCCGGAGCCTATGCGGCGCTTGCACCTGTCTCCTGCCCAGGGCCTAGTGCCCCCCTTCCCCCGGGCGGCTGGGCTGGGGCCGGGGGGGCGGCGCGGGGTCCCCCCGCTGCCCGGGGGCTGAGCAAGCGGCGCTCTGCGCCCCGCTGGGGAGCCGGGTGGGGTGGGCGCGGCGGGGAGGGGGCTCAGCCGCTCCCCAGCGCGGCGGCCAGGCGGCGCGCTCCGCCCTCGCTGCCGCGCCCCAGGCTCCCGGGGCTGGGAGGCGCCGCGCGGAGCCGGCAGCAGCCACTCGGCTGCGAGCGGGTCCCTCGGCGGCGGTGGAGGGGAGCTGCGCCGCGGGGCGCTCGGCCGGGGGCTGGGGAGCGCGGGCAGCCGAGCTCCGGGGATTTAGCCGGCGCGGGGCTGTCTCCGATGGGCTGGAGCCGGGGGAGGACGCGTGCGGAGCTCCGGTGAGTACAAGCGTTCGCCTCTCTCCGCTGGATGGTCCCGCTGCCTGGAGGCGCGGTGAGCATCCGCCGCTGCCGCTCTCCCTGACACCGGCACCTCCAGCGCCCTCGCTGGAGCCGGTCCCTGGCTTTGGGGTTTTTTTAACCCAAAAATATTACAAAAAAAAAAAAAAAACCCCCAACAACCCCCTCTGCAGACGTGGCAGGACAGAGCTGCCCTGCCCTCGGCTTTAAATGCACGTTGGTAGGGCTGCAAAGCTGGCCTGTCTGCTTAAAAAAAAATGCACCCCCGCGCATCTGTGAACGGGACCAACATCTGTTGTGATGCACCTTGTAGCGCTCTCCGAGCCCTGGTTGGGAGCGGGCGGCATGTTTCTAAATGCGTGATTGCAAACCGGTGGGGCGGGGAGCCATGCAGACGGGCGGGGCATTGACCCGCATGGGGAACGCTGCGATCTAGAGATGGGTGACGATCTGCACAGATCCGCTTTCAGTAGCTTTCTGGCGTGTCTTGTGTGGGGAAGGTAAACTTTGGGTTTAACGATGCAGTCCTCCATCCACGGATGATGCAGCCCGAAGCCGATTAGCAAAGGGATGCGATGCATTGTCATTTGTTGCCGGAGAGATGGGGAGTTTGACGGGGGATTGGAGGGGGAATGAAACTGCCCTCCGCGCTGAACGGTTGTGAGAAATCCGGGGGAAGCGCGTGGGACTGGAGGATCTCCAGTGGTTCGGGGCTGATTGGATGTAATTAAATCAAAGTGTGTGTGGGGGGGGAATCAATCCTGGTAGCACTGAAGTTGTTGAATTAGGTATGTGTGTGTTTAGAAACGCGTTCTTCTTTTTGTGGGTCCCAAACACCTCTTTCAAAGGGATGTGTGGATCCAGTTTGTAGGTGCTCGGGTTGCCTACTCACAAGGAAACACCTGGCATTTCACCCAAGTTTTTTATTTCTGTTGCTCTAACTCCAGTTCCAAAATCTTGACCGTGCGGTATTCTTTTATTGATAGACAGTTATCTCTTTGCACACACGTCCTTTTAGTGAGGGTTTGGGAGAGCAGCCAGTGGTCTTGCTCTGATGCTTAGCTTTATTTCCATTAGGAATCCTGGGCTACCAGGAACTTAGCTCGAAACATTTGTTTCAGGCCCAACCCTGACAAATAAAATTTCAATCAGAGAGTAATTTTCTTTAAACCAAATTTGATTTAAATTGACCCAGCTGTTGGAGAAAAACACTGGGGAAAAAGGTCATTTCAGGGGCTGTTTTCTCTGTCTCAGGCTTAAAGACAGCTCTGTTAATAGATTTACTATTGCTGTTTTTTTCAGGAGATTAATCTATAATGTGGTTGACTCGCTCCTGTTATTTAAAACAAACCCTCCAAATGGACACGTTAGATTCTGACAGGTTTCAGAGTAGCAGCCGTGTTAGTCTGTATTCGCAAAAAGAAAAGGAGTACTTGTGGCACCTTAGAGACTAACAAATTTATTAGAGCATAAGCTTTCGTGAGATGCATCCGATGAAGTGAGCTGTAGCTCACGAAAGCTTATGCTCTAATAAATTTGTTAGTCTCTAAGGTGCCACGGGTACTCCTTTTCTTGTTAGATTCTGAAAATCACCAGCTAGGCACTTGCAGTTGTTTAGAACAGCTGTAATATGCACATTACTATTAACAGTGAAGTGGTTTCAGTCCCTGGATTTACCTTTACGTTGTATATCTCTGTGGCTCTCAAAGATACATTTACACTATGAGCAAGTCCCTAGTACTAATTTACACTCCACAGGAGCGGCTGCAGTGGACCCTGCCTGTAATCAGTTGAATACTACGTGCTGGAGATTGAGACGATATAGCCAGTGATGTTCTGATGCCTGGTGTGAAAGATCCACTCCGGGAAGCCGGGCTTCAAAGAGACAGTAGCATAGTGTGAAGCTCAAGGCATGAGAGATGCACAGGAACAATTTGTTCCTGGACTATATTTTCCGAACCCTTTTTAAGTCTTTGTTGGTTTAAGCCACTCCATGTTAATTTAATATGGGTTTTCTGGCATAGCTGTCTGTAATGGAGGGAAGATAATATTTACACTTACATTTTCTCTGCCCTGTGTGTGTGTTTTTAACTGAATTCTAAAATAGAAAAATCTACATTGGAGCGAAGAAAACTGCTGCTCAGGAGTTTTGTATATTTAAAATTTTCTTCACTGCAGTAGCTTCATGGGATACATGGTTTGGGCCAAATTCTGTTACACTGATGGACATCCAGAGTGACTCTGTAGTCATTGATTTAAATGGAATCGCTCTAGATTTACACTGGGGTATGCAAGAGGAAAATTTGATCCATTATTTGATTACGTTACATCATATAATCTTGCTCCATTCTACCCCAGCATAACACAAAAGGCCCAATCCCGCAATCCTTGCTCAAACAAAACTCCCACTGATTAGAACCTGCCCTGCCAGATTCTAACAGCATGAACTGTCCGTTGAACTGTCCCACTATCTAGATCCACGCACAAAGCTAGGGCAAGTTGCCTCTTTCTCTGGCTGCTGCAGCCCTGCCCATCCCAAATTCCCCCCCCCTCGTATCACCCCATTGCCCCCTACCCCCTATTCCCCCCAAGGCCACCACCTCACTTTACATGTGCATCTTCTCCAGGGTCCAGGCACCTAATCAGTGGAGCCATGCCTGTGCGGTTCCACTAATTTGGTGATAGGTGGCCCTTCATTCTCTCATGTGCAGCCGCCCAGGTGTGTACCTTATAGGGAACTATCCGCAGATCACCTGAATGGAGCTTGCGGGCCACTGGTGGTCCACAAACCACAGTTTGAGAACCTCTGCACTAGAGTGTATTAGTTTTATACTGGAAAAATTCTCTGCCCTGGGACCGACACATTTCTTGGAAAGAAGATGGGGAAATTTAACATTCTACTTTGCTGCTGCATTAACCTGCCCTTCACATTTTGCAGTGGTTTTAAATGATATAATTCCAGCCCCACTCCCGTTTGTCAGTTTAGAACAGTTGGAGATCTTAACACTTCTCCATTGGACCCTGCTGTCCTCCTAAAGCACAGAGTTTTAAATAATCTTAATTTGATCAGCTTATTGAACCCTATATCACAGCTCCCCCAATTTAGCAGAGGAAGAGCACTATGTGATGTTAAAACATAGCACATTTTACTGAAGAAGAGCCATTAGTCGATGAGAAACAGAAAACATTTTTATTGCCCCATCAAGCCAGCTTTCTCTAATGATGTTCAGTTGAAAGGATTTAGAGAGGTATTTAATCAAGTTTAGGGACAGTAATATTAAAAGTCCTTAGAAATAATTAGCAGGCTTCTTTAGAGTCTTGGGTAGTTTAGCTGGATAAGAATGTGATTCATGTTTTTCACATCACTGGCTGAGTGTGGTACTGTTGTGTGTAATCTGGATAATGTTTACAGATCTTTCAGCAACCAGGCTCTCTACTCTGGTCCTTGAATTGCCCAAGGCTTTGCTTTATATAGTTCTTTAGCAGAGAGTTTTCAGAATTGTACCTGGAGGCCAGCTATTTGTTTATTCTAAAGGACAGAGGACACTAATCAGCCAATCAGCAGGCTGGTTTGATGCAACAGGAAATACTGCTTCATGCAATGTGCAATTAGCGCATGGAACATATTGCCACAATATATCATCAAGGCCAAGAGTTTAGCAGGATTCAAAAGAGACTAGACATTCACGTGGATCACAAGCATATCCCAAGTTAGAATAGTAAATATGAAGATAAACAAGAGTTTTGAAAGGGATATAAACCTCCTACTTCAGGGTTTAAGCCAGTGTCTAACTACAGGGAGTTAAGAGAAGACTTTCCTGCAGGGGACAGGTTATTATTATTATTTAGTTGTATTACTGTACACCTAGGAGCGCTACAATATCTCTGCTGTACAAACACAGAACTAAATATGGTCCTTGCCCCAAAGAGCTTACAGTCTAAGTATAAGACAAGAGGCAACAAATGGATACAGACAGATCAATGGGGGAAGAGTACAAGAAAATTATAAGACCACATTGGCTGGCATGATAGGCTGTGGTTTCAGCATACCAGCAACCAAGCCAATGGCAAGGTTTTTGTAGACTTCACAGCAAAGGAGAGTTTTCAGGAGGATAATGTGTCTGTTTTATGGATGTTTAAGGGGAGCTCCTTCCAAGTTTATTATCCCACAACTGTCTACAGCACCTCCTCTGAGGGATCTGAAACATGACCACTGTTGGTGCCGGGATTCTGGAATAGGTAACCTGTGTTAGTCTGATCCAGTGTGGCAATTCCTATGTTCCAAGAAGGTCTTTTAGCTCCATCGTATCTAAGTCCTCCGGGGGTAAATTAAATTTGCATGGTGAGATCAGTGTGCTTTCTGCTCTGCTTCTGTCCTTGATGAATTATAGTTTTATTTAAACGTCGTTAGGCTGGTTACGGTGGAAATATTTTGTCTAAGTAAACTTGCTCCTGTGCATCCCTCATGCAGATGGGCTTCTTTAGGAATGCAGAAATTAGCCAACTCGATGCTTCGTTGGCATGGTACGGTATTAGTTCATGTCCTGACATTGGTCTTTCTTTGTGTTTCAGAACAGAGGAACACTATTCTCTGCTTTCAGGGCTTGATCCTGCAAAGTGCTAAGCACTCTGGCCTTGATCCAGCACAGCACTTAACCCGGTGATTAATTTCCTGCATGTGAGCAGTCGCACTAAAGTGCTTTGCTGCATCATGACCCAAGTGCTCAGCACCTTGGCAGTATCAAGTCTGCTCTCCCTAAATGTTGAGAACTGACCTCCTTCTACGTTCAATGAAAAGAGTAATTAATATGAATATTTCAAATAATGTCCATATGGACCAGAAATCTCTCCTGATTAATGCTTAGTGCTTTTCATCTTCAAAGTGCTTACGAACACTAATTAGCCCCTTAATGAGACGCGTGGACGTTGTTATCCCCAAACCCGTGCTACGAGTACTACACCACGACTGCCCTGAAATCAGGGGTGACAGTGAGTCAAAACGGCAAATTCCTTGATATTTCTGAAATGCTCTCAAAGGGCCTGACCCATCCGCCATTGGAATGAATGAAAAATGAAAAGGCTCCCATTGACTTCAGTGTCCATTGGAACAGGCCCAAAACCAAAATACTCTCTGCCTGCAGTGGTAATCAACAAGCATGTTAAAATACTATCAAATGATAAACCTTTATCCCTGCTGAATCTTGCTTAGGTTTAGTAGGCAAGGAGTGGTGGTGATCTCTGATTCAGGGCTCCCTGATCCTGGGACACCTTAGAGAGGAAAGTGTTTTGCTTTTGTTTTCTGCTGCAGGTGTAAGGTTCCTAAGGTCAGCAGAAGATCAGACATAGCAGAGCTCATCTTAGCCAAGCCCCCGATATGTTCCTTTATCGCCCTTTACCTGGGGAGGGGGAGATATCTGGCACTAGTATAAATTTCCTCCGTACAAGGGAAATTCTCAGCTGGGATCTCAGGCTAGTGTAAGGCCACTTTATACTGCTTGCAAAGCAGACTAGAGAATCTGGGCTAGTGTATATATACATATAAATATATATATAATAGGCATGTGTGTGCGCATGCACGAGTGTGTGTTAAAGGTTGGTAAGCAAACCATAGTTGTTTCCAGTTCTGACATTTAACTAAAGTCATTTATGGCTCTGAGCTGCCTCTCTGCATGGTTTTCCTTTGCTTTATTTCAGCACATTCCAGGAATATATACAAAGAGAATGGCTGAACTTTAAATGCAGAAGAATTTGCTTTGCATTGCTCACACTTTGTAATGCTCATACCTGACATTTAGAACGAGTGTACGGCAGACATGGGGTCTGCCTCCATCACCAAAGGTTCACAATCCTTAGGTACTTAAGAATCTTCAACTGCTGGAATCCCAGGAAGTTGTGATGCCCAGAAGTGCCTTTCGCCTTTTGTGTTTGATATGAAGGTTTTTGTCTAGAGCTGGTCGAAGATTTTCAGACCGAACAATTTTCTGCTGAAAATATTGATTTGATTATGTCAACAAATTTTGTGGGAATGTACTGATTTCACTGACATTTTTATGGGATGCTAGTGAAACGTTTCATTTGACTTTATCATTGTAGCGTAAAAGTAACATTATACAATATACATATAGTTAAAATGTTGTAAATTATATCACATAAAAGTTGAAACAAAGGCAACAGGAAACATTTAGACCTTTCTGAAATGAAATATTTAGGAATATTTAGTTTCATAAAAAATTCCAAAATTTCTACTTTTCCATCCCAGTTTGGTACAAAACCACATTTTGAAATCTCAGAATTTTCCACAGGGTGGAAATTGTGTTTTTCACCCAGTTCTAATTATGCCCATACTAGGGTTATGAACATCCAGCTTGACTTGCTCAGTACACTCCGATGTTAACTAGTATTATGAATACTGTGGCCACGCCTCTACCTTTTTAGAGCATTTTCCCATCTAAATTAAACTTCCAGTTATATATATGACCCAATGGGCTTTCAGTGGTGCCTGTTAGATCATAAACTCCATCAGTTAATAGCATTTTTAGTTATCGGGCTCTTTACTGCAATTCTGCACCTGGCATTTATGAATAGACACATTAGTAATTAATATTCATCTTATTTTTCATCTGTTGCTTCAGGGGAAAAAAAGTCCTTTAATCTTTTATCTCCTGTTAGAAGTACATGCCAGGTTATTTGGCTGAAGAGAGACTTCCCTTCTACCTCTGTCATAGCTTAAAAGCTTCACCATAGTTTCCCCAGCTGATTTTGTCCTTCCCCATTTGGCAAACATTGATCGTGTTTCTCCTTATTTAATGCACATTAAATGTAACTGTTTCTTTATGTTTATAATCTTGGTTCTGCCCTAGCAGCTCAAAGATGTCAGCTGTGAGAACAGTATTTATCAGCTAACTGGTGTTGTACAGTGTGTTCCAGGAGGAACTTTAAATGCTGAATTGAGGGTCTTACCATGGTCCTGATCCAAGAAAGGATCTTAAGATGGAACTTAAGATGATGTTTGCAGTTAGGCATGTGACCTCAAACCTGGCCCATGGGTCCCCAGGTAGTGCTTAGGCCACAGTGACCATCCCGCAGCTCACCTGAGCAACTGGAGAAGGGAACCAGTGATTTGCTAGCTCACAAATGGCTCTTCCCCTGAAGCTCCTGATTGGGGAAAATATCCAGCACCCGTGATTGGCTGGGGAGCTTTATATAAGTTAGGAAGAAGCACAGGAAAGAAGTTATCTGAGCAAGGAGAGGAATCCCTACCTGCCAGCCACTATGGACCTTTCCTGCTTACCTGACTCCTGAGCCCTGCATTCCTGCTTGCTCGTGGTTCCTGTCCTCCTTATCCCAGACCCCCAGCTGTTCCTGCTTTTGCCTCACTCCAGGTCATAGGTGCTGCATCTGCGGTCATATAAACCTCATACAGCATGTGTGGTATGGACAGCATGTTCCATGCTAAACATTTATAGCAATTTATCTTATATGAATCAAATCAGGTTTAAGAGAAATCCACATATACAGGAAGATACAAAGTTCTGCAGTGTTATAAACTGAAGGTCTGATGCTTCTTTATGTCGAGATACTCATCATTCAGATAACCTGTATTGGGGTATGCATATATGGAGTTTCCCTCTAATTCTTCTATTGGATGGGGGATCCACCAGAGGCAAATGGCATCTGCTCAGTGGACTGTTGACAGCTCCCTTCCTTTCTTTGTTCCCTGCTATCGCTGGACAGCATGCTTGCTTCCTACAGGGGTCATGCTGCTGGGATTCTACTATCCCATAGCTGCCCCTGGAACCACTCTTAAGAAAGTTTCACGCAATAAGGGGAAATAAGTATAAGTTACTATGCTCCATGGACTTGAGAGAAGTGGGGAAGAATCTGCAGACACCTCCTGGCCCTCTCTACTCTGTCCCTCCCAATCTGTGGACAGGGAACCCGGTAGAATCTTCTTATCCATGTGTACAAATGGGAGAAGGGGGCTGAAGTTTCAGTCATATGGATCATTTATGGTTGGAATATTAGATTCATATTGTATTAAATAATGTATCAAAGTTACACAGACAGCTGCAAATACTGAATCCCTTGGTTACTGAAGATCAGGCACATGAAGATTGTAATGCATCTGTTGAAAAAACTGTTCTGTGACCAGATGACTGAGTGATTTAAAGCCCTGATTCAGCAAAACACTTAAGCTCCTGCTTAATGTTAAGCATTTGTTCAGGTCCTCCTCCCTCCCCCGTTTATCAAAATTAAACGTGCATAAATCACATTAACTTTAGTATCCTAAATACATTCTTTATAATATCGGATACAATGTAGGTTCCTTAATTTTCATCTCTAGAATAAGTAATTGTTTATAAGATATGATTACATAATACATGTATACAATTAGGAAGTCATAGTCTTCTGCTTTTAATCTTATTATTTATCAATACTGCATAGTAAATCAGTAACGCATGTAATCTACACTGTTTAGTTTGTACACTACAGTACAAATGTGTGTATTACTAAATAGTTTGTATTTGTTTTTAATACTAAAGACCCATTTAATAATATTAAGTACCTTTCAAAAGTGGATTGATCACATCAAAAGCACACATCCAAGAGTGATCCTTACTAATGAAAATAACTTGGATTCTTTTCACATGGAAAGCATTGTGTGATGCTGCTATTGTTGTTAGGTAATTTAAAGGTCATTGATTGCAAATTAATATGCTTTGGAGAGTTTACCACACTGTCATGTAAACCAACATGAATATTCAGGAGTATAGAATCTATTGTAAAAAATATACATGTTTCAAAGGGGCGGTTTTGACGAAATGTCACTGATTGCATCAGTCAGAGGGAACTCTCTCTTGGGATATATCTGTGGGAACTCTCTCTTGGGAGCTAATAGTTTTGTGTATTATCGCAAGGTACATTCTGTAAATGGAACTGCAAATGACAACAGTGATATGAGAAAATGTAGTCATAAAATCTAACTCTAAACATAAAATACAAATCCAGCAGCCATTAGGGGAGTGTGCACGTTTAACTAACAGTCTAATCCAGGCTATTCTTATAAAACAGAAATAAAGCATAAACTAGGTGAGGTGTACGATAGACCTAACTTTTCCCTCTCATCCATTTTGCACTGAGGGAGCTCCATTGACTTCAGGAGAGTTATTCCTGAATTACACCAGTGTGAACGAGAGGAGAATCGAGCCCTGTATATTACATTTGAATTCTAAAACACAAGCATATTGGAAACTTTCTGTTAAAGCCCTAGATCTGGCATTTTTGTACTAGGAAAAAATACCGTTGATAGGGTAAACAGTTCGGATTTTCTAATATTCATGGCCAGATGGGAAGATTTACTCCTAAGCACCTACAACTTCATCCATCTCTTGAATCTTTCCATTGTCATTAATGGGATCAAGTCATTAAAAGTGAACTTCAGCAGAGATACTGAGGCAAGCACTCTCCTGATCAGCCCTTTGGAGTCAATAAGGAAGTAAATATCAACACAACAGATCTAGCAGGGGCCGGAGTAGGAGTTTAAATGTCATAGTGAGGAAGAGCATGTCGTCAGGAGTATTTCTCTTGCAAAGCATGAGTTAAATTGATGTAAATCCAGAGTCAGTCCAGCGATTTATTTATCCATTGGAGTTATTCTGGATTTATACTGGTGTAACTGAGATTAGAATCTGGCCTTTTGAGCTTTGATAAATGAAAGTCGAAATGTTTCTCTCACAAAGCGTAAATACCCCTTTGAATGTTTGTATTTTAAAAGAGAAAGTTCTGCTGGCATTGCTGGCCAAGTGATGTTTCAAAGATATTGTTTAAATTGTACCTACTTTCTAATAGTTGCTGTTAATAAGATACCTGTGTTCGTTTTTATAGGCTTAATTGTGCACATGGGTTGCTCTACAATTTGGTTCATTACATTTTGCATATGTCACATCTCTCACGCAAGTGTACAAATACAATTAAAAACCCTGGGTGTATGCTGAAGGAAAAACAACCCAACCTATACAGCCACATTCATAGACATTTAAGGAGATAAAATGAGAAATCTAAGGTTCTGTCAGTAGAAAAACTTTGATTTTGATGTTTTCACAGGGTCAATTTAAAAAAAAATCCATGTGGCAAATGACTTTTATGAGCACATGGAGCGAGGAATGTGTAAAGGGTTTTAAATGGTTGGGATTGAGGAAATGCATGACAACTGCACCCTGTAAAATGATATGCATGCTAAGGAGCAAATGTTATTCTTGAGATGACAAACGCATCTGTGTAGGTACAGCTGCGGTATGCTAACTATTTTTGATAGTGAAAAGTCCCATTGAGCATCTTGATGTCAGTGGTAATAGAAATATATTCGCACTTTATGGCCACAAAGGGATGAAATTAAGTAAAGGGAAATGCAGATGGCAAGCAGGAAAAACTGTCTAAAGGTGAGACCCGTTTAGCCTCCCAAGGGAAAGGTGGGCGGCAGCCCCATCACAGGGGTCATTCAGCATGCTCTGGGTGAAGACCCCAACATTCTAATGCACTGGCTGAGGGGAGTCGACAAGTACTGTCCCCTTCACGAGTCCTCCAGATAGTGCAGGAGGTGTGAAAATTGTCGCTGCACCGGCCTGTTTGTGTCAGTGGGAAAACAAGCACTTTGTCAGAGCATCGGGCCAAATTCAGGGCCAGTGGCATTCCAAAGGGGATGGGTTTGAACAATTGGCTTTTACACATCACAGAACCACAGATGGTTTATTCCCTTTCCGTGAGTATGAAGTGAATTGTGCCAGGCCAGGGTACACGTCATCCTGTGATTTGTGGTTTAATGTCCTCTGTGTGACCATGGCTACAGGGGTGATGTGCTATTTTCCAAACAAGTTCTTAAAACAGCCAACAGCAGTCCTGTTATCCTGACAGAGAGGGGAAGATGGGCTTGCTGTAAATCGGTACAGAGAGATTCATGCCTGGGTTTGTCGCAGGGATTTATTTAATCTTCATGCCATCGCCTATAGTTTATAACTCCTCCTGGGCTGCTGAACCTCCCAGTTCCACACGTCCGCAGGTCGAGCATTCATCCCCTTGTTAGCTTGTCATGCGGTCTTGGGGCATCAGGTCTGGGAGTAATTACAGGGTCTGTACTGGGGATAGGGATGGACCTTTGATGCTGCAGTATTTAGGATTGCTAAACTAGGCCAAGGAAGTCTTCCCATTCTCTGAGGGTCTGTCTTCACTGCAGGGTTAACTCAGGCTCTTATTCAGATGTGGCCCCTTGCCCAGCTACTGTCCGTACACACAAACCTCTGATCCATGCTTTAAACCTGGGTTAGCTGGCCTGGCTAGAGATATAGGCTAGAACCTGGCTCCACTTTCGCTCAGGCTGGCAACCAGACCACTTTGCAGTGTGGATGCAGGGGAATTAACTCAGGTGCTGATAATCCTTCAATGCCTTCCCCAAACTCCACCAGGGCCATATTTTCTTGCTCTCTGCCTACTCCCTTCTGCTGCAGATGTCACCTCTCAGTTATGCACACCAGTTCAGCATTTAAACCCCCATGTTTGCCTGCTACCTTTCTGCTGCACTTAAACAGAGATGGGAAAATCATCCTCCCTGAGTGCTGCCAGTTGGCCAGATACTGACGCCAAGGTTCGGGTGGACCTCTGGTGTGAGGTCAGTAAGAGCCCAAATTAGAGGAGATATATTTGAAATCTCAGTTAGCTGGCAGACACGACCTTGGTGCAGGGAGAAAATCAAAGCCCTCCAGACAACATACCAGACGATCAAAGGTCACAGCTCCCTGCCTTGGACAATATGCTGCGAAATGATTAATAGAATGGTGCCACTCAGTGCAGCACTAAGAACCATGGAATGTGCCCCAGAAGTCCTAGCCTCCACCCCCACTCCATGGATGAGTGTGGCATCAGTGTGGACACAATTACTCAGTCTGGCTCAAATGTGGATTTGCAGTGTGGATGCTCACACTTGGGCTAGGCTAACTCAGGTACCCAGCCACAGGTTAACTTTTCAGTGAAGACATTGTGCTGTTTTGGTGTAGACTGCTCACAGGAATAGAGATCCACATAGGACAGGGTAAACTAAACAGGCTTTCATTAAAATACAAACACTACTGTCTGCAGCTCAGCACATACACATTCACAGAGAACTCATGTACCAGTGTCACTTCTTGTGCCTCTTTTAAAAAGACTGTGCACTAGTTATCCAACTGTGCATGAATACAATACAGACATGCTGACACCCAAGAAACCTGTGCATTGTATTGACTTGACCTGGAACTTTAATCACAGAAAAATCAATACAACACTTTTACAAGTGACATTGTTTTTCAATAATACGCTGTTTCATACTAGACTTTGAGTAGCTGTAAGTGGGTTCTTTGGTGCTATACTGAAGACATGTTAATAGAGTAGAAGAACCCTACATTAAATATTAGCAATGAATGATAGAAGCCTTTGGAAGTTATTTATATCCTGAGCCAGAAAGCAAGAGCTGTTCCACCATAACAGCCAGGGGCTCAGTCTGGGATATTACCCATCTTCTTTCTCCTTTATTAGACTATTTTATTCTTGTCTGTGTGTATTTTGAGGGGGCGGAGGGGGAGAAACTGTTTAATTTTTTCAAAGATATCAACTTGCTCGGTGTTATTTAGAAACACATACACTGTCTTAACCAGAACCATTATACGGAAAAGGTAAAATGTGTGTGATTGTCAGTAGAGACTATTTAAGGACACATTACATTTGCAACGGGGTAAAGAAAAGGCTGAATTGTGCGTTTCACCTTGACTCAGCAAGCTCAGGATGTTACTATTGATAATGGACCAGCATAAAAAGAGTGTGACTAGATCAAAGGAATATTGAAAACGTTGAGGTTCCAGTATTTTATGACCTGCTGGGGCTAGAAAAACTGAAATACTTCAGTAGAATTTCTGGGAATCCAATGTTGAAGTGTTGGTTTCTTGCCCTTCCAGGTCATGAGATTTTGTGCTTTTAGTATCCCGTTATACTGATTGTAGCCTTGCTCTTTCCCACTTGAATTTAAACATGAGTGTTGGCCATTTTGAACTAATCATTTAGAAATTAATACTATGTACCATTAGTCTCTAATTGTAGTGGTTCATAACAAAACTGATGCAGAAAAAATGGTAATCAGAAAGGTGTGACTCTAAGGTCTGAAATCTCACTACCTGGGAGGGCTGCTGCTAGAGGCTCTTTGCCATCTGAGTATAGATGTTTTCAGGGCTGCTAAACTTTTTCAAACATTAGGCCTGCACCAGTAAGCAGAAAAAATTGCTTTCTGATTTAGAAGTGCCTGACTTATTGCAATTTCTTGCAAAAGTACTGCAAGCAATTATCTTTCGAGTCATCAGAACTACAGAAAAGTTGCATTCCAAGACTCAGATTCTCTCTCTAATCAATGTGTGTGTGATATGTACCATTCAGAAAATTAAATGTTGTATCAAAGAACTGGTTTAGAAACATCAATTTAAAAAGGGAATAGGCAGAAATTAATTAAGAAAGAAACAAATCTCACCTTTTTTCTTTGGAAAGATCAGAGAAGTCTGTGCTCACAAGTTACGTTTGCCAGTTCTCTGACCACTCATCAGTATTCCTTTTCTGAAAAGCAAAAACAGAGATTGTCAGTGTAAGACATCATTTCAGGGTAGAGATTGTTTACTGCATATAAAAATAAAATAATGAAAAGCTGTAAATATTCCCCATGCCCCCGTATTGCATGTTGCTGTGGGGAAATATTTCAACATTTGTTGTTCAGACTGCCTCACATTTTATGACCCCACCTGAAAAATGTGGCACTTTCATAGAAATTATATAAAAACAGCAACAATACCACATGTGATCAGGCAAACGCTAGAGACAAATAAACATTCCCAAGGGTTTGTTGGCACTGGAGTAGAAGCTTCAGGTCCATGTTTTGGTTTTCAGTGCTTACTATACCTCTGTTAGGGCTGACTGCTTAGATTGACCCTATGGACAGCTATGTAGATAGACCAGCTGTTTCTTCCCCCATGGCACTGGGAGCAGGTGTTTGTGCTAATGAATTCTCAGGGCTTTGCCCTTGAGGGAAAGAATCCTTTCTCTAACCCCCCTTCTTCTGTGCATGGCTTGGCTGCTCAGGTTGTTTGAATAGTACCACGATTTGATCCTGAGTGCAGAAAGGTGAGCTCAGCCTTCAGGAGCAGACACAGGAACTCCCATTAGAGACTCTACAGGTCCAAAGCCATCCACTACACGCTGCCTGCCAGAAGCAGAATCAGCATCTTTCAAGTTTAACCCCCTACAGGTGTGAATCTAGTTACTAGTGATGGCTGGGGATGTCAGAGGTTATTTTTGTTGGGGCTATGGGGAGTGGACCTAGGGTGCTTTTGGTAGCTGGGAAAGAGTGTCCATGCCATCCTCTCCCCCAGACATGCCATGCTGTTTTGGTTCAAAATAAAAAGGGGAGCATATCACATTAAAGAGCACTGCAGTAAACAGCGTCGGCACATCTCCTTCCCCTTTCGTACTTCCAGCCAGTCCCAAACCCTTCACTGTATTTTCTCCTTAAATCTGTGTCTAGTCATTCTGCTGCCTGTAGCAAAATCAACCACATTAGCCTCAGCAACTGGCAACAAAAGAGTTACATGCCCAGGGGAACACCAGAGAATTGCCTAGGAGGATTTTGAGTAAGTCTCATCGTTACAGTACAAAAAGAAAAGGAGGACTTGTGGCACCTTAGAAACTAACAAATTTATTTGAGCATAAGCTTTCGTGAGCTACAGCTCACTCCATCAGAGGTATGCAGTTGCATCCGATGAAGTGAGCTGTAGCTCACGAAAGCTTATGCTCAAATAAATTTGTTAATCTCTCAGGTGCCATAAGTGCTCCTTTTTTTTTTTTTTGCGGATACAGACTAACACGGCTGCTACTCTGAAACCTGTTACAGTACATTCTCCCTAATCTGAATCCTGCTCATCCAGATGCTGTCCTTTCACTTAGCTCTTTTTTGAAGAGGACACGCCATAGAGTTAGTATGTGGAGGGATTGCTTTCAGTAAATGTAGGAGATGAAACCCCTTTTTTTCTGGAAATGGCCTGCAAACCCCAAATTTAGACTTTCATTTCCCAAAAGCTGTTTCAGTTTCCCAGCTTTGAAACTAGGGCATGAAAATCCCTTCTCTTCAGGACTAACCCTGAAGTATTCCATGGCGTCTCCAAATGCAGTGCTCATACACAGCAGGTGGGGAAACCGACAAAGCCGATGCAACACAGCGGTCACTGCTGTTAATGGATATTGAACTCCTTCTGTCTGATGGCAAGTTGTATCCTGCTCTGCAAATGAGCAACTTTGTGGCTGGCAGAGCTGCAGATGACAGGACAGCTTGCTAATGCATTAATTCACATTCACACGCACAGTGTTCTCAGAACTGCTCTCTGCTTGTCATTCAACAGATAGCGTCACTCCGTGTGATTACTTTTTCCCCCCAAACATCTTCTGCTGAGTTCTGATTTTAAAAAACACCTTAGTCTTTTGTCACTGCCAGCAGCTTTGCTCTGTCCGGCCACATTGTATTTCTTACATGACAACAGCCTGCTATGAAACGAATTGATGTAATGAATTAATGCATGGTTCAGTCTTCAGAGTCAGCTTTATTTATTGCATGGATTTCAAAGGATATGCACATCTCAGCTATGTCCTGACTTCTGCATGAAATGGTAATTCCAATGCAGAGATGATCAGCCTCTGATTTATTTATATTGATATAGATTAAAATGTGTTCTGCGTCAGCTAGGGTATAAAATAAACACACCCCATCTCATTTCCATGAGGAATAGTAACTATGAATTTTACATTTCTTGTCTCCCACAAACCACTGTAAAACGCTCTGTATGTGTCTTTAAAGTGTCCGTTCACCGTGGTGTTTAAATAGAAAGGATTCACTATTTTTTTTCTATTCAGTCGGAGAAATGTGTTTTTGTTTAAATGGTGTATTGTGAAACATGCATTTTCATACTATTTTAACTATATTCAGGGAAAAAAATCATAATTTCTGAATAGACAGTAGAAACACTCATTTCTCCCACTGTACAAAACAAATGTAAGCTTTGGAAAGAGTGTCTTTCCAGACATCTCCATCAGAGGTGGTAGGAGATTTCCATTTTAAAAACAACTAGGTTAAAAAAAAAAAGTTAGCTTTTACAAAAAGTACCTGGGTTGGGGGGATAAGAAATATTGGAAAAGATTGTTTTGGTCCTTGTTATCTTTCCTCTACCTGTTCTCAGTTGTGACAGATTGATTTCCAAACTACTGTGGGAGTGCAGATAGCTTTCTACAATCATCGTCAAGGCAGATCCCAAAGGGCCGTTGCCTCTTTGCAGATCAAGCACCACCTGGATTGATCTCTGGCAAGGTCCTGATGGTGGTCTGGCCGGATATTCAATTTATGGCCATCACTGGCAGTCTCATCGTGCCAGCAAAGCTTTTGGTGCACATGGGAATGCTGGCTGTGTCGTGGCATTCCTTGGTACACACACTTTGGAATTCATTGGTCTCCCATCCTAATAAAATATCTGTCACCAGAAAGCTGCCGAAACTGAACCAGTGCTGATGGGAGTGGTTGCTAGATTTGGCTTTGAATGTCCTCATTTCTGATCTTGTCCTTCCACTTGATGTAAGAGCAGAAGATGAAGACAATGAGAGATGAAAACGTCAGTCTGACGTTCTCCAGCCTTCCTCAATGCCTACCTTTTACTTCCAGCAGAGTTGGTATAATTGTGGTTCTGTAGCTTCATAGCAAGCTTGATGTCACAATGAAGGGCCCGAACGAGAACCCACATCTTTCAGCATCTTCCAGTGCTTTCTAGGAGGCTACCCAAATATTTGGCAGTTGACACCTTCTTGATATCCTGTCCAGAAACAGGAATACTGAGCTGGCTGTATTTTTGAGTTGGAGGCTGCTTAATGACAATGGCCAGGGATTTAGTTTTATTCTGATTTATAGCCAGACCAAAGCTGCTTCTTCCCTGACCAGATCGGCCATCAGCTGTAGCGATTCACCACTAATGGATCCAGGAAGACAGTGTTGTTGGCATATTGGAGATCTCAGAGTAGAATTGTGTTCAACTCAACAGCAGCAACAGCTGCCTCATGATACTTATCCATCAACCAGTCAGTAACGATGATGATGGACAACAGTGATGACAGAACACAGCCTTGCCAAACTCCTATGGAGGCAGCTTTCTACAAAACAGGTTTTAAATGAACCTATGTGAAATGCCAGGGGCTTAAGTCTCTACTTCATTACACTAGTTTTTCTGATGTAAAATAGGAGGATCAGACCCTAGGTGGACATCCAACCATCTTCTGCCTATGACAGATGCACTTGCCAGCAGCCATTTAAACAAGATGCCCAGTTCTGTATATCTCTGCAGTCTGCACCACAAAGCAGTTGTCTGAGGCCTTGTCTCGACTACAAAATTAAGTTGACCTAAGTTAGGCCGATGTACAGCCACTGCTGTAATTACTGTGGTTTTTGATGTCCACACTGCCCTCCTTCTGCTGGAGGTGTGCCTCCTCACCAGATGGGCTTGCACCGACTTAAATGGGGCAGTTGGGGTGGGGGGCGACTGCGCAAGCTGTGAGCCTGCCCAGGGCTGACAGCCAACAGGCGATGTAAGTAACTCTGTGTCTACACAGACACGGTGTCACCCTAACTACATTGACCTAAGCACTATGCCTCTTGTGGAGGTGGAGTTATTAGGTCAATGTAGTAGGCGACTTACATCGGCGGGAGCAATATTGTAGTGAAGATGCTTACAGAGTAAGCTCTGTAATGTAGACCAGAACGGAGTGAGTGAAGCAGGGCTTGGGATTGAAAATTAGTGTCCGCCCCGTTGTTTGAATCTGTGGAGTGGAATTTTATAGGAAATCTAGGGCAGGGGTCGGTAACCTATGGCACGCGTGCCAAAGGTGGCACGCGAGCTGATTTACAGTGGCACTCTGCTGCTGGCCTGGGGTCCTGGCCGATGGCCCTGCTCAGCCCGGTGCCAGTCCAGGGTTCCGTCTGCCGGCCCCTGTAACTGTAAAATGTATTACTGGCACACAAAACCATAAATTACAGCGAATAAATGAAGACTTGGCACACCACGTCTGAAAGGTTGCCAACCCCGGATCTAGGGCATTGTTTGCCACGGCAATTCCAATTATGAGAAAATATTTTTGGTTTTGTTATGAACGGTCTTATTATTCTGTTGACATGTACAAAAGCTAGGGTTGCCAGGTGTCCAGTTTTCAACCTGGATCGCCCGGTCAAAAAGGGACCCTAGTGGCTCTGGTCAGCACCGCTAACCGGGCCTTTGAAAGTCCTGTTGGCGATGCTGCAGGGCTAAGGCAGGCTAGTCCCTACCTGTCCTGGCATTGTGCTGTGCCCTGGAAGCAGCCAGGGCTCTGCATGCTGCCCCTGCCCCAAGAACCAATGGCCAATGGGAGCTGGGGGGACGGTGCCTGCAGGCAAGAGCAGCAAGCGGAGCTTCCTGGCCCCTTCCCCTTGCCTAGTAGCTGGACCTGTTGGCTGCTTCCAGCACGTGCAGCACGGAGCCAGGAGAGGCAGGGAGCCTGCCTTAGCCCCGCTGCGCTGCTGACTGGGAGCCGCCTGAGGTAAGTCTGGGCTTCAAACTCCTGTCCCAGCCCTGAGCCTCCCCAAACCCAGAGGCCCCTCCTGCATTCCAAATCCCTCACCCCTGGCCCCACCCCAGAGCCTGAACCCCCACCCCAGAGCCTGTATCCCTTCCTGCACCCCAACCTCTTGCCTCAACCCACAGCCCCCTTCTGCACTCCGAATCTCTCGGCCCCACCCCCCAGCCTGGAGCCCCCTCCTGCACCCCAACTCCCTCATCCCCAGAGTCCTCACCCCCTCACACACCCCAACCCCCTGCTTCAGCCCAGTGAAAGTGACTGACGGTGTGGGAGAGCAAACCACCAAGGGAAGGAGAATGTAGTGAGCAGGGTGTGGGGGCTCGGGGAAGGGGCAGGACTAGGGTGTTTGGTTTTGTGCAATTAGAAAGTTGGCAACCTAACAAAAGCTGCGTAACATCATAATGGCCCTGTCAAATAAGCCAATGAGAGATACAATTATTCTGTCATTGTGCCTAAGGATCACATCTACATCACTATTGTTATTTATTTAGCCATGTTTAAACACAGTTGTGAACAACTTCTGCCAAGTTTTTCTTGCTTGTATAGATAAAAAAAACAACTTGTTAATACAGTAACTCCTCGCTTAAAGTTGTCCCAGTTCACATTGTTTCATTATTAGGTTGCTGATCTATTACAGAACATACTCGTTTAAAGTTGCGCAATGTTCCATTATGAGGTTGTTTGGCTCACCTCGCTTCGCCCACCTGGCACTCCTGCTGGGGAGCAGGCAAGTCCCCAACCCCACTCCCCGGCAGGAGTGCCAGGCAGGTGGAAAGCGGCAAGCCCCCATGCCCCAACCCTGCACCCACTCCTTGGCGAGAGCGCCGGGCAGAGCGGGGCAAGCCCCCGAGCCCTGACCCCGCTGCGCCCCTGCCTAAATCAAGCTTCACAATCATCACTGGTGAGTACAGTATTAAATTGTTTGTTTAAAATGATTTAAAACTTATACTGTATATGTATATCATGTCTTTTGTCTGGCAAAAATTTTTTTCCTGGAACCTAACCCTCCCTATTTACATTAATTCTTATGGGGAAATTGGATTCGTTTAACATCGTTTCACTTAAAGTAGCATTTTTCAGGAACATAACTACAACATTAAGCAAGGAGTTACTGTATAACAAATTTAGATAACCCTGTTTTAACAGTGACAGAATCATAGTTTAAAGCATGGCTCTTTAATGCAGCTGTATCATGTTTTTCCTGCCTATGGAAAAAGCTGTTATAACACTGTTAGACCATAGTCATGTTTAAGCGTGACTGGGAATAGATGGGATCATAGGCAAAAGGAAGAACGTTTTGGAAAGAGAGAATCTTCATCAACTCCAACATCTCCTTTTTATGCCATGAGAATAAGATATGTTAGAAATGAAAAGGTCTTGAACTGAGAATACCTAATACAGAAGTACAGTTAAAGCACAGAATGGTTAAAACAGTTGTTACAAAAAAGTCAGGGAATTGGTGCAGTAAGAGGAAGATGCATTGAAGGTCATTCACTTATGCATTGATATATTGATTATCCTGTGGATAATATATTTGCATAACTTTGGCCTTCTGGTAACAATGGGGAATACATGGGGGGGAAATCCGAGGAAAATATTCCAAAGGATAAACATTGACTCTTCTTCCTGATATTCTAGAATTGAAGGTTCTGATGGCTATTACATTTTGTTCCAAGAAGATGGATTCATTATTCCATCGCATAGCTCTCAGCATCCTGATGACTAAAGGTGAGGAGATGGGTCTGGGACAAAGACCCAAACCGAGTGAGAGAAGAAAACTAACAATTTCAGAACCTTAAAATGAGTAGGGATCATATATGCAAAAGCTCACATTTCTCATGCGAATGATTTACCGCAATAAAAATAAGTGCAGTGTCGCAGTAAGAGATGGCGTTGAATGGAGACTCTGGCCTCTACACTGAGGGAGAGTAGAGTGGCATGTTCCATATTGCACTTGGATGATGATGATAATTATTGTAATAGTTGATGATATTTGCACCTAAAAACCCCAATCAAGGATCAAGCTCCCATTGGATTAGGTAGAGTACATGTGCAAACCAGGCCTATTTGGCTTGGTGCTCTATCCGTCTCTAGTGGTTGTAAAGCCATATAGCAATTGATGAGAATGCTACACCTTGACTTAGGCTATGTCTACTCTACCACTTGTGTGGGCAAAACATATGTCACTCAGAGGTGTGAATATTCCACCACCCCCAAGCGACATAAATTATGCCAGCATAAGCGGTAGTGTGCACAGCGCTATGTCGGCAGTAGAGCTTCTACTGCTGACATAGCTTCTGCCACTCACAGTGGTACAAGTGTGCTGCTGCAGCGCTGTAAGTATAGGCATGCCCTAAGAGAGCTGGATCTTTTAACTCAGGCAGTGGAGGCTCCTGCATTATGATCCAGAGGTTCTCTGGTTTGATCCCTGTAGCCGATGATCCCCCAGGAGTATTGGTATTACACACACATAATATAAAGACAGTCTCTGCTCTAAACAGCTTACCAGTTTAGACTGTGACAAAAGACAAGAGGCAGAGAAGACAGACAAATGGAGAGAGGCGATAACAGTGAAACACCTCTGGTCTAATATACAGCCATCTCCACACACCAACTGCCTTGCCATTGTCAAACGTTTTGTTGGCATCACAGCAGAGGTGAACCCTAAGGAGGGGTCTGAAGGTGGAGGACTGTGGAGGAGCATTGTGGATTTTAATGAGGAGCTCCTCCCATTAACCAAATCTGCTCTTTTTAACTGGTCTAGTCTTATAACTGGTCCATTTCCTATTTTCTTTTATTGTTCTGTTTATTTTGGGTTTACCATGCTCACCTGCCCCTCCAAAAGGGGATGGCATACATCCATTCTACTGTCTTCCCTAGCTCCACCCAGCATGCAAGCTGAGACAGTCTGGATGCATGTATCCTGAATTCAACAGCAGAGCTCTAAACTGGCCTGTGCATAGTGTCTCCTGCACCCCTCTTCCCATGGGTGCTAAGGAGGCCAACTCGGCCTCTGTTCATTCCCACGTGAAGGTCTGAAACCCACCTAAGGCAGTTCAGAGTGCTGGCTCCAGAGCTGTCTGTGTATAACCCAACAGCCCCATCTTCTTCTGTGTTTTACTTTTGGGTACTTTGGTTTTTTTGAATTACCATGTTAATTCCATTACTACGTACTGGTATAGCCAAGGGTTTTCTACCGAGGCTACTGGGCAGGCAGTGCAATCATTTACCTTACCTCATTAATTAACAGATTCTTGTTTAGTGTCTTCACGATTAAACAACTTCCATCAGTGAAACATAGCTCCATGGACTTAGAATTGCTCTTTGATATTACTGCTGACATTGTTTACCCATATGAGGAGCCCTTGACCTTTGCATTGACTTTGTCTCTCCCCAGTATAAAACAATGGTGTGCAGCCCTAAGAATTGCAGTTTGAGCCATGTTAGTCTGTATTCGCAAAAAGAAAAGAAGTACTTGTGGCACCTTTTGTTTATTTTGTTTGTTGTTTGTTGGTTAGTCTCTAAGGTGCCACAAGTACTCCTTTTCAGTACTCCTTTGAGCTGTGAAGGGCTTCGTGCAGCAGATCTATGTGTTTTGCTGGGAAGCTTCTGCTGCACTCCGGACTCTGCATTTCTGTCGGTTTGATGTAATATCGTACGTGATAAAAAACTAAAGTAGCTGGTTTCGCTGCGTTGCCCCCACTGCTTCTGGAGAGACATGAGATTAATCTTCCAGCTGCCAATCTAAAAATCTGCTGCCCAAAACAGAGAGACTCTGAGCACTGCACGGAATATATCAGACAAAACCAGTCATCTTTCCTCAGTGAGCATTATCAATATAACCATGCGAATCTTTATCCTGTGCAGCTCCATCGTCACGCCTTGCCTTGCTTCAGTTTGTCGTTTCCAGGTCACTTCCCTTCTCTTTGTCAGCGTGTTTAGCATTGCTTCACATTGGTATAATTATACCACCACCCTCAGGAACAGCACTGTGCATACCAAAGACAGCTCGAGGACTACGTTACATACTGGCCCATTGAAAAGCAGAATTTGACCATAGTGCTGAATAGGTGAAATGCAAAGCTACACATTTTCCTGATGTCCGTTCTCTAAACCTCTTATTTCCACTCAATTCAAGGTGCTTTTACAAGTCCTTGTCCAGGCAGATGTTCCTCCATTGCCATTATGGTCTGCTTCCCATCTGTCTTTGCTGGTAGACTGGCAGTAGTAGTAATAACAGTCTGGTCGTGCCCACAGGGTCATAGGCACTGTCCAACTTACACATGGGAGGGAAGAGATCTGAAGAGAGATTCTGCATGCCTTTGTTACGCTGATTCAAGTTAGCTTGCAGCGGCGTGCTGCCAGTGTTGTTCACTGATAGATGTTATTGCCTGGAACCAGTGATGAGCTGCCAAAATCTTAACAACCGGTGCCCTCCTCACCCCACGAGGGGGTCGTGGCCTACCCCTGCCCCATTCACCCCCTCTTCTGTCCCCTGACTGCCCCCAGAACCGGGCAGAAGGGTCTCATGGGCCACTGTAGTGGGTGCCCACCCCACCCCTAAGAGCCAGAGGGACCTGCTGGGGGGCAAGGTGTGGAGTCTCGGCGCTGCTTACCTGGGGCGGCTCCCAGAAAGCATCCAGCAGGTCCATCTGGCTCCTAGGGGCGGGATAGCATAACTAGGCGGGGAGCAGGAGGAGTGGCCACTCCCCCCCACTGATCACATCAGAAGTGGCATCTTAGGCACCGACTCTGTAGGTGCTCCGGGGCTGGAGCCCCCACGGGGAGAATTTGGTGGGTGCAGAGCACCCACCTGCAGTTGCCCGCCCCATGCCCGGCCCCAGCTCACCTGGGGGCCGCCCCGCTCTGCTTCTCCGCCCTCGCTCCCGCCCCGCTTCCCGCCAATCAGCTGTTCACGTGGGAAGCTGCAGGGTGCTAAGAAGCAAGCGGCGGCTTCGCGCTCAGGCCCAGGGAGGCGGAGGTGAGCTGGGGGTGGCGGGGTGCAAGGAGGGCCGCCCACGCCGCAGCAAGTAACCCAGGGGTGGGGGGGACACATGCAGGGGAACCGATCCCCGCCCCAGCTCACCTCCACCTCCCTGGGTCTGAGCATGAAGCTGCTGCCTGCTTCTCAGTCCTCCCCGGCTTCCCGCGCGAACAGCTGATTCAGGAAGCGGGGGGGCGGGCGGAGAAGCAGAGAGGGGCGGTGCGTTCAGGGGAGGAGGTGGAGGCGGAGCGGAGGGGAACTGGGGCTGGGCAGGGAGCTGCCAGGGACAACCGGTTCTAAAAGGGCTTCTAAATTTAACAACCGGTTCCAGCGAATCGGTTCCAGCTCACCACTGCCTAGAACATGACAGCTCAGGGGCGCTGTAAATGTGGAGGCTTTCCCGACCTCTATCTGCTGGAAATACTAGCGTGGAGCACTGGAGATGATTGTCTTTCCCAGTAAGAGTGTCACTAGCTTAGACATGTTTCAAATGTTCCTGTAGCACTTTCCGTTAGCTCCCTAAGGGCCAAATCCTCTGTCCAGTAAAGTCAATGGGAGGTTTCATTTTCACAATCCAGACCCTAGAGTGACCATTCACAGGAGATGGGAGTGGGTGAACGCCTGCTGGTTTGCTTGGAGGTTTGGATCGTACTGTGTGTGCACCATTGACATTAATCTTGTCCCAGAATCCCATTCCTCCCAGCTTCTCTCTAGGCCCCAGGGACCATTGCTGTCTTCAGGGAGCCATTGAACTAGTCCTGTGCTGGGTGTTCTGCCAGCCTTGGGGAGGGTGATCTTGTTGAGTTTTGGCTGGATACAAAACCCTCCCTGATTTTGGGTCTGTTCAGGGTCTAAGTGAATTTGTGCACAGCCCCAGTTACTGTAAGCTGAGCCCTTCCACAACCGAGATTCCCTGAATCGATGGATTCAAATCCTGTCCAGTTTGAGTTGTCCTTCTTTCTGTCTAAGGGAAATATATTGAGTATTGAATATCTTTTGGATTTGATCTTGGAAACGGAACTCCTCTCTGCTCTGCTTGGACTGGGACCAGATTTACAGAAAAGTGTGTGCAATTGCACACCTGATTTGCATGCTAATTTAGTGCAACCACATGTACAGTTGTAGTAACATATGTCTAGAGCCCTGCAAATCCATGGATATGCGCTGTATATCCAGGGATGTGGATGCAGTTGTATTGTTTACCATCTTTGTGGATCGCGGATTGGATGTGGATCCAATATTTGTATCCGCGCGTGGCTCTAGCAGTGAGGTAGAGTGCTGGTGCGGATGCGGATACATATAAAAGGTGGAATGTGGCTCGTGGGTTGGATACAAGTTGCCACCTTCTACCCTGGAGGTAATGGTAGAATTAAAACTGCTACGACAGCAGGATCTTAGTGTTGTTCATGGATTTTCTGTGTATTAAAATTGAGCAACGGTTGTGTAAAAAACCCCTGTATGTTTGGAATCATTAGTGTATTGACAAGTTCCTGCATGCATTAGAGATGGCCTGAATCAGAGGACTGGTTCTGAATACTTCCAAACTCTGGGAGACCTTGGAACCGAAACCCAAGACTAGATGCAAATTTTGCAGTTGGTCCTTTTTCAAAAATGGCTGAATCGAGCCCCTGTGCTTTGGGGTATATGAAACTCAGTTCTGCATCTCTATTTTGTGTGTGGGAAAGCTATCCACTACTCCTTGCTGATATTTTTAAACGATTGCCCTTTTTCTGAAGTTTATTTTTCAGTTTCAACAACCCTGTGCTGTCTAGTAGAGAAAACCAAGAAATTCAGAGAGAGATTATTTTGAAGCTATATATTGTTTAAATATCAGATATTGAGGACCGTTACTATACAGATTATATAATTAAATGATGAGCTAGTTGAAGGAGAATTAACTTTCAATAACTTTCAGGCTTGGGGCTTTGGCCTGGGTTCTCAAATCTCCCATTTGGGAGCCCAAATGCTCATTCATAAGCTGCTATTTGCCAGCAGCTGCCATACAGTGCATCTCAGAGACCACAGTTTTTACCTATAGTTAGAATAATTAAAAGTGCTGTAACTGCGTGTTCGCTATTGGCAAATGTTAACTTCCTAATGGTGATTACTGTAAATGTTTAAGGCCTCTATTCAGGCAGGCCCTTAAGTCTGTGGAGAATCCCATCCCTTTTCAGCAGAGCATTTATGGATTTTAAATTTGATGACACAAGTAGCCCCATTGATTGTTGCATGCTGAAGCACGTCCTTACATGATTTTGCAGAATTGGGGCCTATAAGCAGCTATATTAAATGAGGAGTTGGGCAGCCAATTTGGACTTCAGAGTTGAGATTTTTCAAAGCAGTCTCAGGGGTTTAAACGAACATCCTACAAAAAAAATTGACCACGATTAGGTCACTGGCTTGCTAATACCACTGCCAATCACGGTGACTAATATTGTCTCATTGTTTCTGTGTACTCCCCCGTCTGTCTGTCTATCCATCCATCCATCCATCTGTGGTCTCTTGTTTTATACTTAGATTTGTGGGAGAGGGATCATCTTTTTGTTCTGTGTTCAGTTCCTTACACAAGGGGGTCTATGACTAGGGTTCCTAAGTGCTGTAGTGATAAAATAACAATAGTATGATTGATGGACAATGTGTATCTTAATTCCCCTAGATGTCTTTGAATACATGAATCAAGCCTTGTAGCGTGAAGTCTTAAATATTTGCGTTTTTTAAAAAGAAATTCCTGTCTACATTTGCAGCTTTCTTGATCTCTGACACATTGCCTCTTGATCTTGCCTTGCAATCCGCACCATAGCAGGCTTGTTTGTTGCCAATTCTCACAATTTTAGCCTAGGTTTCATAATATTTGGTGTTTTTTATCTTGAAATCCCAACATCTGGAGTTGGATGCTCTCTGCTTTTTTAAAGTATATTTCTAGCCCTTGTAGTTGTGGAGAAAAGCTTGGAAATATGAAAGGCTCAAAAACCCCAAAAGGCAAATAGGAAGAGCCTGGTAATTTGTACCAGGGCTTGCCAGGACTGAGTCCTGATACCTCTAGGCATGGCAGTTCATAGCTCTGGCATCTCTGGGCTTGCTGCATCAGTTATGAATGTAAACAATTTGCTTGAGCCCTGGCACCTCTTTCATTACAAATTAAGCACTGCCTAATGTATTTTTTGTTTGTCTTAAAAATAATGAGATTTAAAAAAAAAATCTCATGATGGGAGGGAGAAGGGGGCTGACTCCTGGATTCTGAACACTTGAGCTTGGCAATACAGACTGTTCACCCTAGAATGTCGTCTTCTGCACATGCTTAGACTAAATGCACATATCAGACAACTGGGCTGAGCCTGCTGTGTTTTTACCAGGCACTGCAGTTAAACTGCCTCCTTATTCTTGCTTTCTTGCTTTCTGGAAAGTACTTACAATTCCTCTCCCAGCTTCTCACATCCCTTAATGCTAGAGCCTGTCTAATGGAGCCCCAGGGACCCCACCAATCCATAGCACATAAAAATCACATTTACTATCTGTAGAACTGCTCTGGTTTTGGAGGCAAAACCGTGTTTTCCTTCAGCCCTGTCGTCTGTGCTCTGGCATTAGTGCTGGAGGCAGAGCATTTCATTAAAGATTTATGTAAAGCAGGGGCTGCGCTCTGAGGCAGGAAGTGAAAGTTGTGGCTTCAGCATGCTAATGCAAAGTGGAGCTAAAGGGTTTGTTCAACATGCATAATGCAGCGCAGGTTGGCACAGCCCAAGGTTTCATCTGGGAGAATGAAGTTTACGCTGCCCTTTTCCTTGGCACATAACTGCTGAGTTCATTCACATGTCATCTTACAAGACATGAGAATACGTTGACAACAAATTACTATCCTCGCAAATATGAAGACTCCATGGTGGCCCAGCCATACTAAAGAGGAACTCTGTATAGCACAGTAATGCTCACAGTGTTGGCTTTGGGTCCTGGGATTATAGTTACCTGTCTAGAGCAGAGAGTGATACTATCAAGAGCCAGCGCTCTAACTGTGGGAAAACAAAAGGGAAAGTTTTGCTCCTCTACATATCCGTTCAGCTCTTATTCCTTTTTCAACCAGCATCAGTGAGACGTGAACATCAAATCCAGCCAACTATGTATCCTAGTTTGAAGCCTGCCACCACTCCTGAAACCATTACAATAAACAATGTTAGGAATCAGATTTCAGAGTAGCAGCCGTGTTAGTCTGTATTCGCAAAAAGAAAAGGAGTACTTGTGGCACCTTAGAGACTAACAAATTTATTAGAGCATAAGCTTTCGTGAGCTACAGCTCACTTCATCGGATGCATTTGGTGGAAAAAACAGAGGAGAGATTTATATACACACACACAGAGAACATGAAACAATGGGTTTATCATACACACTGTAAGGAGAGTGATCACTTAAGATAAGCCATCACCCACAGCAGGGGGGGGAAAGGAGGAAAACCTTCCATGGTGACAAGCAGGTAGGCTAATTCCAGCAGTTAACAAGAATATCAGAGGAACAGTGGGGGGTGGGGTGGGGGGGAGAAATACCATGGGGAAATAGTTTTACTTTGTGTAATGACTCATCCATTCCCAGTCTCTATTCAAGCCTAAGTTAATTGTATCCAGTTTGCAAATTAATTCCAATTCAGCAGTCTCTCCTTGGAGTCTGTTTTTGAAGCTTTTTTGTTGAAGTATAGCCACTCTTAGGTCTGTGATCGAGTGACCAGAGAGATTGAAGTGTTCTCCAACTGGTTTTTGAATGTTATAATTCTTGACGTCTGATTTGTGTCCATTCATTCTTTTACGTAGAGACTGTCCAGTTTGGCCAATGTACATGGCAGAGGGGCATTGCTGGCACATGATGGCATATATCACATTGGTAGATGCGCAGGTGAACGAGCCTCTGATAGTGTGGCTGATGTGATTAGGCCCTATGATGGTATCCCCTGAATAGATATGTGGACAGAGTTGGCAACGGGCTTTGTTGCAAGGATAGGTTCCTGGGTTAGTGGTTCTGTTGTGTGGTGTGTGGTTGCTGGTGAGTATTTGCTTCAGATTGGGGGGCTGTCTGTAAGCAAGGACTGGTCTATCTCCCAAGATCTGAGAGAGTGATGGCTCGTCCTTCAGGATAGGTTGTAGATCCTTGATGATGCGTTGGAGAGGTTTTAGTTGGGGGCTGAAGGTGATGGCTAGTGGCGTTCTGTTGTTTTCTTTGTTGGGCCTGTCCTGTAATAGGTGACTTCTGGGTACTCTTCTGGCTCTGTCAATCTGTTTCTTCACTTCAGCAGGTGGGTATTGTAGTTGTAGGAATGCATGATAGAGATCTTGTAGGTGTTTGTCTCTGTCTGAGGGGTTGGAGCAAATGCGGTTATATCTTAGCGCTTGGCTGTAGACAATAGATCGAGTGGTATGATCTGGATGAAAGCTAGAGGCATGTAGGTAGGAATAGCGGTCAGTAGGTTTCCGATATAGGGTGGTGTTTATGTGACCATCGCTTATTAGCATCCTTGCAACAAAGCCCGTTGCCAACTCTGTCCACATATCTATTCAGGGGATACCATCATAGGGCCTAATCACATCAGCCACACTATCAGAGGCTCGTTCACCTGCGCATCTACCAATGTGATATATGCCATCATGTGCCAGCAATGCCCCTCTGCCATGTACATTGGCCAAACTGGACAGTCTCTACGTAAAAGAATGAATGGACACAAATCAGACGTCAAGAATTATAACATTCAAAAACCAGTTGGAGAACACTTCAATCTCTCTGGTCACTCGATCACAGACCTAAGAGTGGCTATACTTCAACAAAAAAGCTTCAAAAACAGACTCCAACGAGAGACTGCTGAATTGGAATTAATTTGCAAACTGGATACAATTAACTTAGGCTTGAATAGAGACTGGGAATGGATGAGTCATTACACAAAGTAAAACTATTTCCCCATGGTATTTCTCCCCCCCCACCCCACCCCCACTGTTCCTCTGATATTCTTGTTAACTGCTGGAATTAGCCTACCTGCTTGTCACCATGGAAGGTTTTCCTCCTTTCCCCCCCCTGCTGTGGGTGATGGCTTATCTTAAGTGATCACTCTCCTTACAGTGTGTATGATAAACCCATTGTTTCATGTTCTCTGTGTGTGTGTATATAAATCTCTCCTCTGTTTTTTTCCACCAAATGCATCCGATGAAGTGAGCTGTAGCTCACGAAAGCTTATGCTCTAATAAATTTGTTAGTCTCTAAGGTGCCACAAGTACTCCTTTTCTTTTTGTGAATGTTAGGAATATTATCTTTTTCTGTCTCTGTTTTCTCTCTGGTGCTTTTTATAGAAGGCTTCTGGTTTGGGAATCCATATCAACTAAGCTACATATCAACTATGTAAACACATGTAAATCCCTGAATGTGGGCTAAGCACATGGAAATTAATGGAAATTCACGCACAGCATTTGAGAGCAGTGTAGGCTTTGGTCCAGTGAGGAAGTTGGAGGGAAGAACTGACCTGTAAACATGCACTCACATACTTTTTCAGAAGAGTGTGTTTGCTGTTCATGACAGAGAATGCCCATGAAAGGTGTTGGCAGAAAGCAAGACAGACAACACAACTGGTAAACTACATACAATGTCACAGCAGGTGACAAGGAACTGTTTCTTGTATGAATGTAAATATATAAATTGTATATTATTTAAACTAGTTAGTAAAACTAATTTGGTATAGTGCTTGAACCTGAAAGAGGACAAGATTTGAATATTGATTAACTGAACTAATGGTTGTTATTTACTCTCTGTTATATACCAGTCCTTCCTACTGGATAGATTTCAGAATAGCAGCCATGTTAGTCTGTATCTGAAAAAAGAACAGGAGTACTTGTGGCACCTTAGAGACTAAAAAATTTATTAGAGCATAAGCTTTCGTGGGCTACAGCCCACTTCATCGGATGCATAGAATGGAACATATAGTACGAAGATATATATATATCTTCTCTATATACATACAGAGCTGTATCTGTACGAGTTCATTCTATGTATCTGATGAAGTGGGCTGTAGCCCATGAAAGCTTATGCTCTAATAAATTTGTTAGTCTCTAAGGTGCCACAAGTACTCCTGTTGTTTTTGCAAATACAGACTAACAAGACTGTATTCCAGACTGCTACTCTGAAATCTGTCATTATGCAAGGCACTGAATTTAGCCGTATGGAATGGAAATCCATCAACTTCATGAAAAAACTCGTATAGATACAGCTGCATCCGATGAAGTGGGCTGTAGCCCACGAAAGCTTATGCTCTAATAAATTTGTTAGTGTCTAAGGTGCCACAAGTACTCCTGTTCTTTCTACTGGCTAGTCAGAGTTGTTGAACTTTGTGCCACAGCCCATATAGTTCTAACAGTCAATTGAGATTCTCCTTCAGACGCAGTGGTAGGGGTTGGACTGTGCTTTTGGAGTAGGAGGTTCTGAATTCTATCACTGCTCTTGCATGAAGTTCCTGCAACCATGGAGTAAAAGCAGTGGGACACCCATGAAGTCCTAGTTGGCGATGTACTTATTGCCATTTGAATTTACCTATTCTAGCTAGATTCTGTCTGGCTCCATTAGAACCATTCGTGGAGAACCAAAATAACATGGAAACCTGGTTGGGATAACGCTCTCTGCCCAGCTGCAGCACTCCACCAGGCACTATAGCGTAAAGTGCTGCATTACACATGTATCATAAGGAAACCTTGAAACATTCCATGCACACACCATGGCTGTAGGGAGCTAATTGAATCACAGAGGAGTGAGCATGATAGAGGTCAAGTGATAAAGTGAGCAGCAAGCCAAAGGGTCATACCTCAAGCAGTCCATTACAGTCTGAAATGTCGTGTTTTATGAGAGTAAAGGAAAACAGTTAGCAATTTATCTGTATCAGTTTGAATCTGCCTGGAAAAAAACCCCTAATATATTGTTTGTGGTAGAAGCTTAGAATCTCATGACCTTATTTGTCTTGCTCTCTTCACTTTCAACAGTGAATTAATGGAGCAGACTATGACTGTCATAATCTAGGATTTGCAAATATCTCTTAGCAGAGCACGCATTGGCAAAGTCAAAACCTGTAGCCCTTTAACTTCCCTGAAAATGCCAGTCAGTTTTTAAAGAGCATCTACCAGGAGGAACAGGTTTCAGAGTAGCAGCCGTGTTAGTCTGTATTTGCAAAAAGAAAAGGAGTACTTGTGGCACCTTAGAGACTAACAAATTTATTAGAGCATAAGCTTTCGTGAGCTACAGCTCATCGGAACAGGTGACTTAGCTGACTTCTTGCTCTGTCCCTTCCAGAGGCACTGTGAAAGCCAAAATGATGACTTGTTCAGGAGACAGTGCTGAACAACTTTGGATGTAGGCTCGGGTTCAAAGCAGGGGAAGGCCATTTTAATGCTATTATCAAAGCCACAGAAAAGAGATCTTGACAAGAATAGAATACTAAGAGAAAAAATTCTCTTTAGTTACACATTGTTTTTCTAACCCATGGCCTAGGATACAGAAAAATCTAAATCTATCTCTACATAGTGATAAAGAAAAATCCTCTTCACCCAATTGCCTTTGGTAGAAAATGTGGTGTAGGAAGGCTAAGAACTGCTAGGTCTTGTCTTTACCTCTTCAGTGATGAGTGCAGGCAACAATCAGCTTCCATCTGTTTATAGTGATGCTATATAACAGGCGCTGTAAACCACTGATAGATGCTACAAACAATCCAGGGTCCAACACTAACAATATGGCAGTGATAAGTTGGTACTTTCCAGCAGCGTCAAAAGACAGGGGATACTAGAGATAAATCTCTCAGGTATGGCTCCAAATTGGCCTGAGCCAGAAAGCCACACTTTATCAAGCTTATTTATGATGCAGCATTGAGGCAATGAGACCGAGAAATGTTGAGTGCTTTCCACGCAAGTCAGCACAATTTAATCCCCACTTGCTTTGGGTTAATGCCAGAGGATTTCTTATTAAAATAAAGTAAAACACTGTGGGTAACACACATTTTCCCTTAGACAATTAACAGTTAATTAAAGTAAAATAAAAATCATATTATTCTAGTTCATTCCCGTAGGTCCCAGCAGATTTTACATTCCCAGATATTTTTGCAGTAGGTACAATGCTAAAGTAGACTTTTTAACCATTCATAGACCGAAGGCCAAATTCAGAGGTGAGTTTGTGAGAGGCAAAGCTGAATCCAAAAACATCAGAGGACTTGTAAGAAAAAGCTAGAGTTTATAGCAATAGTATAAGGAAGTTCCTCTAGCTTTTCATTCTGTATTGTGATCTTGGGCCTGATCCATAGCCTATTGCAATGGACTCTTTCAGATGACTGCAATGGACTGTGGATTGTCCCCTGACAGAATATCTGTGCCTGTGGAATGAGGAGGAAGGCCTTAAGAAAAATGAATACTGTAGTGTAACCATGTCATAGCATGAGCTGGCTCTTTAAGACATTAGGGGGCTCAGCTGCACCTGTAACAGATCTAGCTTGCCTCCTCAGGTGGAGGTAATGAATGATGTCATTTGGCAAAGGCACTGGTGACTCGCAGCAGGGACTGCTGGGAGAGGAAAGAGCATACCTAAGAGAGACTCCCGAGAGGGATTCCAGGGTGTGGAGCCCTAGGAGCTGGTGCTCCATAAAGAGTGGGAGGCCATCCAGAAAGGTTGGTAGTTTTAGTAAGAAGTCCTGGGAAAGAGAGTGAGGTTTTGGCTATGGGAGCAGACAGCCCAACTCTTTAGGAGCCTCAGGTCCAGTCACCCATAGAAGAGGGTGGGTTTGGGATCCCCGTACTCCCACCTAGTGAGGTGTAATAGTGTGACCCCCTGATATTAAGGGGACGAGTGAGAACTGACCAGAGCCCTGAAGGGCTAGAGAGGAGCCCAGGAGAAAAGTGGAAATATGTGAGTGTGACACAGACCCTTGGGAAGGAAGGACTCCGCCTGGTGGAAGATTTGTTTGTATGTACTTCTGGATGCTGGCACCCTGGGCTGGACTACAGTAATTTAGCCATAGAACCACGTTACCTCAGCAACCTGACTGCACTGAAGACTCAGAGAACCAAAGTGTATGAGGGAAAACTGAGGCAGCAGCAGCTCTGGTGGCAGACTGGGTAGGTGGTGCTGCTACACACCAGTCTTCTATCTTAAGGAAAGCCGCCTTGAGAGGAAGAGACCGATATCTAACCCATCTTGGCTTGTGTGGCATGGAGTGGATTATGGAACCTGGATTCTGAGTCTAGTTGTGTTTTTGCCTTAGTGGGGATTATTTCTGTTTAATTACTGAACTTTATGATGTCAACATCATAACTTCTTGGCTGGTTAGTCGTTCTGTCTGGTTGACCAGTGTTAGTGTCAGTGTTAAGCTAGAGATCTTAGGACAGCTTGCTTGATCTCCACCAATTCTTCCAACGTCTCACTCCTAATGGTAATTTATTGCCTTAATAGAACAACTGTCTTTCTTTCTATTTTCATCCAGAGACACATGAAGATGGTCACACATTGAAACGTTGAATTAAAACCTAGAGCATGATTTAGAATTACTTTGAAAACTTCCGGTGGGTCTCATGTGTTACAATGGTGGTCAGATGCATCTCTGGGCTAAGTTTCGCTCTGTTACATCAGTCAATACAAAGTAATTCCAGTAAATTCAGTGGAGTTATTTCAGATTAACACCAAGCAAATTCTGACCATCTATGTCATAACAGATACCCTAAGGTTGGTAAATTGGAGATATTATGGTAGGTACTTTGAGAAATGCAAATAGTAATAATCATCTGTAGTATTTTGGTGACTGGAGACAATAGCCCCATTCATAATTATGGAGATGGTGAGAGAGAAGGCGTTTCTAGAAACAGTTCTGAAAAATCGGTTCTATTCATACATGCACATCACTATATATGGCTAGTTAGGCTTATTTAGTAAAGGTTTATCAAGCTGTCTGAACTACTGTAATTTTCCTTTAAGAGGAATGGAAAGCCCTCCAATATTGTAATAGGATGAACTTCAAGAAGATAAAGAAAAAACAACTTTGAAATAAAATCCCAGAAGTTACGTAGAGAGCTCTCACAGTGAAATACTTTTGCCTACTGACTTCAATATTCTCAACAAACAAGTTCATCCACAGGTTATTATCTGCCCCAGGTGTACATAACAAGGCAATTAAGGAAAAGCTCAGTCTATAAAGTAAGAATTTTACTTTGTTTGTTTCACTGAAGTTACGTTTATCCCCTCTAATGCCAGTTTGCCCTACACTGTAGCTTGTCAGTGGGAGAGATGTGAATAATCCTGTTAAACAATGGAGCTTCAGAAGAACATATTGTTCTGATGAAAGGCTTCCCAAGTCATTGTAATGATTTTAAACATAAAGCATGTTACTAACAATGTTAATTGACTAAAATATAGGCACCACAAGAAATTCAGGTCTGTGGATTCCAATTGCTATTAGAAATGAGGGCTTTGATGCTTAACTCTGGTCTTGATTATGGGGGAAAAGTGGTTCAAGCTGTTATTAATGGACTTACTAAACTTTTAGTTCAAAGCTGCGAGGTCAAATCCAGCCTCAGCCTGGGTTTCCAGAAACCAAAGGCAGTGTCTTCTGACAGCTGTTCAGTCACCTGTGTGAAATTAGTTTGTGGTGTTTCTCTAATTCCTTGCGAACAGGTATCTGCCTCACAAAACCAACCACTACCCGCACTAACTGCCTGGTGGATCGGAGTCTGGAATCCTCTCTCCTTGAGAGGTGGTGCTTTCAGGGCAGGCGTTGTGGGCCACCGACCGATGCTCCATATTACCTCCCAGATTGAGAGGAAGCCACAACGGCCATGTTGCACCTGTTTGTGTGGTTAAACGTAGGGCTTCAGTATCCTGGGCTGTGAACTGGGTACCTGTCATAAATATGACATTCACTTTTTAATCATAAAAGGCACAACGGTAGTGATGAACATAAATAATAAGCAAACTAATTGCTGGTGTACCCAGCATTACCCAGTAGAGATTGATTAAGTTACACCCATCCTTGATGGAGGAACAAGCTTGCAGGCATTTGGGATTTGGAGCTGCTGCCCTAGCCCTTGCATTGTCATTCACACCTGCATGTGCTAAGTGCTTAGGAGGGACACCCTTTTTGCTTCTTTTGAGGAGCACATAATGGAAAGATGATATGAGACAGGCAGGGGGGAAGCATAGTTCATATTGCTCAGCATTTCCTTCTAGGAAAGCATCCTGTATATAAAGTACTGTGTAGGTATATAAAGAACCCCTGTAATGAACTGTCACTGTCTGTCTAACAAGAGAATGAGTATCCAGTCTCTTAATTTTTAAAGTAATGGAAGAAAATATTATTTCTATGAGGATTTTTACATATTCTCCTATCAAGCTGCATAATTCCTGTTAAGGTTAATGGATTTAAGCGTGCACATCAAGAGGAGAATGGACACCTCCTGTGATTTTTCTCTACATAAATCATTGTTACAGTGTCGTGACAGATCTCTAGAATAGCTGAGGGGCGCCATGTTAATTAACCAGGTATTAGAACTGCTATCGCCACCTTTTATAGAACAGATCTGATCCTTTGGAGCTGTTAAGGTTTGGCATGAAAACACTCTGCTTAGCAAAGAGTCTCGAGGCACTGCCCAATAGGCTGGAATGGTTCAGTTGTATCATTATAAACATAACATTACCATTAGGTCAAATGTAAGTGTAAGTTCACAACCGCACAATAAATAGCAAGGTGTTATGATACATAGCTGCACAATCACACTATAGCACCCCTTTATTGTGAAAAGGAACTTAGGGCACATTTTCAGTGCAATTAAAAAACCATGGTGCTGAGTCTCAGAGCCTGGCTCAATTGACTCGAGCTTGTGGGGTTGGGGCTGCGGGGCTAAAAATAGCAGTGGAGATGTTTGGGCTTAGGCTGGAACCCAGGCTCTGAGATCCATGGCCCCTTGTGGGCCCAACCTGAGCCCAGATGCCTACACTACAATTTTATAGCCCCACAGCCTGAGCCAGCTGACATGGCCATGCTGTGGATCTTTTATTGCAGGTAGACCTACCTTTAGAGAACTCTATTTTCAGGAAGTGCTTGAGGAGAGAGCTCAGTATAGGTGGAGGAAGGAATGAAGCCTGAACTTTGCGCTGTCTTTGTTCTCATTATCTGTGTGCTCAGACACAGAACACTATGGCTCTATCGGATCTGCACTCAGTGATCCACATATTGCAGAGGCCAGGGTTTTGTTTGACAGGTACAGCATGTGCTGAAAACATTACTTTTGTGCATGAGCTGGACGACAGTGCTTGATCCAAAGCCCAGTGAATATTCCCATTGACTTCAGTGGACTTTGGATCAGGCCCTGTAAGGGAGAATCCTTAGTAATAGAATACAATCAAGACAAAAGCAAAACATTAAAACTATTCTTCTTTAGGATTAAGATACATAATCAGCCTTAAAATGAGAAAGATGCTGTCTTCTTGCTTGGGCCCTGCATCCATGAACCATAGGATGGCATAACATATAGTTTGTATCAGATATCTGGTAATGGTAATATCCACGTGATGACTTGCAAAGCTCTGTCATAAATTTATCATGAACCTTTGAACCACAGCTCCCCTGCATTCTGCCTACTAATCCATCTCTGCAGGGACCTCTTTAATGTTACAAACCAATGAGCAAATTTCAAGTTCCCAACATTCTTTTAATAACAGCTTTTCAGAGAAATGTTCCTATCTTGCTGTCACGGAGTCACTGGCGATGCTCTGAAACTACTCCATATGAAGCCAGTCAGGACTCTGGGGGAGCCTCCTCTCTGTGAGCAGACGGTCTCCAGGGCAAGAAGTTTACACAGCTTCGACCTTCCTGGGTCTGACCTCAGAGCATTCAGCATCCCCTTCTCACACCATGCGCTTCCCACAGCGAGTCCACACGGGCAGGGCTCCTGGGGAAGTCCGAGGGCCCTGCACCCCAATTCAGGAGTCAGACGTGACTCTCAGCCAGCCAGTAAAAGAGAAGGTTTATTAGACAACAGGAACATGGTCTAAAACAGAGCTTGTAGGTACAGAGAACAGGACCCCTCAGTCAGGTCCATCTTGGGGGGCAGGGAGGCCAGAACCCCATCTGGGCCTCCCTCCATTTCCTCAGCCAGCTCCAAATTGCCACTCTCTTGCCCCTCCTCTCACCTTTGTCTCTTTCCAGGGCCAGGAGGCCACCTGATCTCTTTGTTGTCCAACACCTTCAGTTGGCACCTTTGCAGAGGAGGGGCCCAGTCCATCAGTTGCCAGGAGACAGGGTGTCGGCCATTCTCTGTGCAGACAGCATCACACTGGCTCTCTAGGACTCTACAGCAATCACACACCCTTATCCCACCACCTAGATACTTAAGAGCTGCATAGGGGAAACTGAGGCACCCACACAGTATTCAGAGAAAACATTAAGAACATTCCCACTTCGTCACATCTGTTTATGACAAAATCAACATCATAACCCATCTTGTATTGTATAGTTCCTTTCTGTCCCTCGCTCTCAAACATAGATTTCTTAAGTATTTAACTACTCCTGTTCTTGAAAAAGAGCCTCCTTCAGGTAAATCTACCTCCATGTGGAAATATAGTTGTGTAATAGGCATGGAGTGTTGCAGAAACATGAGCCAGTTTGCATAAAAGTCTGAAGAGGAGCCATTATTAAGACCTCTAGGCCCAGATAGTGTGATTGTGGCCTTCCGATTATTCTAAGTTATGCCAAGGGGCTAGACTGGTATACAGTCTAAAAGATCACAGCACATTGGACAATGTACTGTATCCTGGTGATTTTTGTCCAAATACATTCTACAACTGTCTTCTAGTACAAGTGATGAACTAAAGCTAGATATTATTGCTCATGATTAGCATAGCAAAATCTCAGCAAAACTACTTGGAAATTGTGTTGCTGTTGTGAAGTGATATTATAACATGATCTTTATATTCTGTGTAAATACAGGGAAAGGAGATAGAAGAGAGCTGTATGTTGCTCTATACCATCCCCTGGCCAATGCAGGATTGAACTCTCTTTGGTTTTATGTAGGTTGTTATATTATTCTCATCACCATAGTATCTGAGTGCCTTCCAGTAGTGCGTTCAGCAATATGCCTAACATCTGTCACGTGTCTGTTTTCTCATGCTTTCCCCAGTGTAGTGTGTGTTTTGGACTTTTTGTGGTTATACACACACACTTCTGTGTGTTTGGTAGAACAGACAAGGTCAAAGAAATGGACCTTGCATTTACAGTGGAAGGTGGTGAGATTTGTGATGGTCCTTAATTATCTGTCCCCAAAAAAGTGCTGTCTCCTGCACAGGGAACTTTTTTACCTTAACAGTAGAAAGTTCCAGTGTGCCAGAGGAGCAAAGTTGTGGACCATGGTATTCATCCCAGAGCTTTAGGCAATCTTCTAGATACCCTGAGTCCAGTCATTGAGCAACTGGGACAGAAGCACCAAAACCTTGATTATGGGAAGCCAGTGTAGACAGTGGAGGACAAGTCTGATGTGCTCGTGGCAGTCGGTGTTGCTGAGGAGACATGCTGCAGGGTTCTGTACCAGTTGGAGTTTCTGAAGCAGTGAATGTTTCGTGCCCAGGTATATTGCGTTGCAGTAGTCCAGTACAAAGGTGACAAAGGAGTGAATAACTGAGGCTAGGTTGTCATTTGCCAGGATGGGACAGAGTCTTAGCCAGCTAGACATTGTAGAAAGTGTTACGCTTGCACTTGCTGCTATGTGAGAGCTCAGCATCCAGGAGCACTCCTGAACTAAGACTGAGTTGACCGATTGTGGATGTGCAACTTGAACCAAAGGAGATTGCAATGTGACTGCAAACTTTTCACCTCTGTCTTGCTTAGATTCATCTTCAGCCAGCTATTCTTCAGCCAAGCACTGGGCCAACTTGGTAGGGGTATGGTCATACGTGGGGAAGGATAGGTAGAGCTGTGTATCATCTGCATATTGCTGATACTTGAGTCTGTGTCGTCTGACCAGTTCATCGAGTGGCTGCATGAAGATATGAATAGGACTGGAGACCGACAAGCAAATTGATCCTTGTAGGACTCCACAGATGAGGCTCTGGAAGTGAAGGTGAAGTTTCCCATCACTAATCACCGAGTGCATCCCTCCAGGATTGAGTCACACCATTGTAATGCATTTTTCTTAGCAAGAGCAGTGTGTATGATGGAGATATATATTTTGGTTCACTGGCAGTGGAGAAAAATTTTAAAAAATACTGGTTTCAGGTCAGACAAAATGTTTCGATTTGATTTTGGGGTCTTTTTAAATGTTTTTTTAAAAAATAAAATGGAAGGAAATTTCTAAATGTTGTTTCAACCTGAAAAAAATAAAATGTTTCATTTTGTAAATGTCAGAATGAAGCATTTTTACTTTATTAGGATTTTTTCAACTGAAACAATTTTGCTGAAATGGACACAAATTAACAAAATGGTTTGGTAAACCTGAATGTGTATTTTTCACCACAAATGTTTCAGGTGAAAAATTTCATCCAACTCTACCCTGGACCTTTGCCACCTCTCTCAGGCAAGACAGCCATATTTTATTGTTCCCAGCGTCAGATGTTGCGGAGAGGTCCAGGAAGATGAGAATAGATGTCTGTCCTCGATCCACTGACAGCGGGAGATCATTCATCCGTGCCACTAAAGTGGTTTCAGTTGCATGTCCTGGCCAGAATCCAGGGTATGCCGAGTCTAGGATATTAGCTTCAATTGGATGAGCTACACTGTGTTCTCTAGTGAGCCCAATCCCTATACAGTTTTTTCTAGTGTCTAATCCAGTCCAGGTTTAAAAGACTGAAGTAATGGGGATTAGGACTATGTCAAATAGTGACTCGGGTCTACATATATTTAAAATGTCAATGTAATCTGACATTATAATATAGTCTCCGCATACTTGCATTGACACTATTTTGACATTATAATGTGGTCTCTACACGCTTGCATTGATATTGTAATTCAACATTGCCAAGTGATCCCCATGGATTTGCATTAATTTTGTCATGGGGAGAATGTTCTGATGTCTTAAGACACATTTAAACAAATGGAGAATTGGCACCTTTAAAAGAGTTTGTGCAATAGTTATTTCTCATTCTCGGTAGTTCTCTTTCAAACACATGCATTTCAAGGCCGTTTCCCCAATTATCAGGAGATAATTAACTCTAAGGACCGGCTTGCAAAACTGTATTTAAAAATTAAATTGTGTTTCACTATGACTTCGCAGAACCTCCTCTGAGCATAGACTATTAAATAAGTAACAACAATAAAGTTCACCCCTGCTACATTAAAATTTGGGCTTAACTGGTTAGAAATAAATGTTGTCATGGTAAATTTTGAGGGATCTCTTTTAAAATTCATATTTAAAGGTGTGTTTTCAAGCGGTATATCATACCAGGTTTCATATGGAAGAACCAGTGCTGTCCTTTGGATGAAGGATTGATAGTCCAGCGGCTTGTGGACACTTTAAAAAAAAAAAAAAAGAGAGGAAAAAAAGGAAGTTGCAGCTGTATAGCCATGAAATCTCACAATGGAAGCGTCGCCACCATTTTGGATTTATGCAGTGCCTCTTCACGACTCTGATTTCCCCTGCCTACTTTTCTTGTTCTGGACTGATGGCGATTGCCAGTGCAATTAAAATCATGGCTGTGATTGGTTTCACCAGTCTTCTCCTGGGTGCTAAGACCTAAAGGGGTTTTAAAACATTTTTTTTGGCCTCTGAGAGACTGAAGATTTCTTTTTATTGTGTCACCATTCTCTTAGGACTAAGAGATTCCTGGCCACCTTTGACAATCATGTAGCACTAGAAATAAACAAGCTATGTAATAAACTGCAGTATCTTGGGGTTTATAATGAAAAAACGTGTTTCCCATTGGGGTAGGACCGGAAAAGCCAGTTAACCTCAACAGTAATGTGACTCCCAATGTGTCTATCATACTATTAAACATTGTTTAAATGTATAGGGCCTGATTCTGCCATCATTTTCTCATGTTGAAGAGTACTTTACTCTGTGAGTCATCTCATTCACTTCATTGTAATTACTCATGGAGTAAACTACTTGGCCTGAGTAAGGACACAGAGTTGGCTCATAATGAATAATCACATTAGACCCAGTTAGTGAAGGAGTCATTAGAATCAGACAAGTGACTGTAAAATGGGCTCCTTATTACTGCATCTGTCTTCTCCTCTTTGTCCTTAGGTTACTGTAGGGAGGAAAGGTTTCAGAGTAGCAGCCGTGTTAGTCTGTATTCGCAAAAAGAAAAGGAGTACTTGTGGCACCTTAGAGACTAACAAATTTATTTGAGCATAAGCTTTCGTGAGCTATAGCTCACTTCAGATGAAGTGAGCTGTAGCTCACGAAAGCTTATGCTCAATAAATTTGTTAGTCTCTAAGGTGCCACAAGTACTCCTTTTCTTTTTGTAGGGAGGAAACTAGATCATACACCTACAGCAGTGCAGAGCCAATGTAGCTATGGAAGAACAAGATGTATTTTAATCAGTCTCATGAATCATTTAAAATAAAAAATGGCCAGCTCAGATTTGGCTGCTTAATCCTTATTGTTGCTGATGTTTTTGATGTCTGAAGTAGAAAGCTGAATGCCATGTTATGCTCTGTGAGGCTGGGCTTGTGATGCTGACACCTAGGAAAACCTTAGTTTTGACTCCTGCGCAAAACAAATCAAACACAGAAGTCACTGAGGGAGAACAAGCATACCACGCCATGATGTCATTTTCATAGCATCACTCTTCAGAAAATACCATAATTGTGCAGGAGGCAGGGTCTTGAATACAAAGGTTTCTTCAGAATTCTTAAAAGCTTGCTGGCTGGAAGGAGACCAATTCTAAGGTGTTAGTGAAATGTAGATAGTGAAACTACTCATCCACAAGTACTCCTTTTCTTTTTACTCATCCACTAAGACTCCTGCCTTAACTTGCTTGCAAATGAAAAGTGCAATTGAACTGGAGAAAGTGAAAATTATCCAAGAGTCTCAGATGTGAAAGAGAAAAGTTCAGATTTCCGAGAATATGGAAATATGACAGTACATCACAAACATTGCATTATCTAATATAGTATTGGAACCAAGCGCTCCTTACTGTTTTTGTAGAAGGTGGTCATTGAATAATGACTGAGCAAGTTCCAGGAGAGCCTTTTGATTCGAGCCTTTTGTGGTTTGCCATTCATCCCTGGAGTGGAATGAAGAGCCATTGTAACATAAAAAGGAACATTTAAAAAGTGGAGGATTTGGTCGATGAATCTCCACTCAGAAATGACTCAGCTTCTGAAATCCAGTTTGCTGTGTAGGTCTCCACACTACTGGTAGACTGGACCATGTATAAGGGAGAGATTTTTTTCCCCCAGCCAATTATTTATGCAGTATATTTGTGGGTATTCACTATATTGAAGTAAAAAATTGTAATGTGCAGAAATGAGTTATGGCATTTTTATAATAGCGATACAACTCTAAAATTTCCCACCAGAGTGGGAAAAGTACATGACATTGATCATTAGTATTGTCAGCGATGCCAGGTTTAGATAATTTACAGTAGCTGAATGTCTTATTGCCTCCCCATTTCTGGTTATGGTGAAGGTGAAAGATTCCATGGAGCTTGTCAAAACAGTATGAGATCATCTTGGTGTCTTGGCCCGATCTCATTTTCAGTAGGACAGATGATGACAGTCATATCTTACATTTAAGTGTCAATCCTGAAGCTTTTTGTAAACAAGAATGACTACTGAATGGTAGCCACTCTTTGAGGTGAGAAACGGCAACTGTTTAATAGTCTATGGCAACATTGTAAAACCGCTTAGGACAGGAATAGAAGAAGAAATCTATATCAAAATGAATCAATCGGTGGGGGGGTAAATGCTGGAATCTGACCAAGGCACTGGGATCGACACCTCTGCTCTTGCAAAAATTGCTGTGGGATCTTTAATAATCATAAATTGGGTGAAAATCTGGCCCAATTGAAATCAATAGAAGTTTTGCAATTGGCTTCAGTGGAACCAGGATTTTCCCTTTAGTTTATGTCTCATTCAGATAGACAGAACTTCCAGCAGCACAGTGTTCATTACTTCCAGGAAGAAAACAGGTTAAGTACTGACTCCAGAGAAGGAGTGTCACCATGAAACACCAACATGGCTTCCTGAGTTTTTCTGTAAGGTCTCCCATCCAAGCACTGACTGGAACTGGCTGACCCTGCACAGTTCCGAGATCTGATGAGATCACTGTTTATGATGATATGGCTGCAGGCCTATCCAACAAAGCTGTGGATGAGATTTTGATGTCTAAAACCAAATTCCAGTCCACCTTCTTATTCCCATAACATACGATGGCAGCATTTCTCCTGGGCAGCTTCAATTTCTTTCTGTTAAATGTTTCAAATCTTCCCAACTCTACCATGCTGCATGAAAATATGAGTATTCAACATTCTCTGATATTCAGAGTGGGGATTCCCATCTGTGTAGTCCCTTAGAGAAATGCAAGAACAGGTCATTTCTCTGAGTCTCAGGAGACTATGCAGAATACAGAAAAGAGCAGCTATAGGAAGTGATTTCACAGCACAAGCTGCCCCAAATAGACATATTGATGTTATTTAGTAGTTGGTTGCCAAGTTAAATGTTAGGAAGATTGGTTTTACATTTGAACAAATTCTCAGCTTTACAGAGAACCATATTTACATAGGCTGCACTTTGCTGTCAGACCTCCCACTGAATTCTCTTGATATGAAAACAAGTTCTAATAGATATACTATGGTTATGTCCTATAAGCTGATATCTCTGGAGAGCTGTTAATTATCCTGTCATTAGCTTTCACTTTCTTTTTCTTTTCTTCCCGTCCCCACCATGGAGATAGCAAGTATTCTTTTCTCCAGGGGTTTCAGGATAGTTAGCACACTAGTTCCCTTTTAAACAGGGTCACTTGATAATTGAGTGTCATCAAGGAAGTATCATCACTGTTTAAAAAATATAGCTGATGCTTTGAAAAAAAGTCTTGGAATTTAAAAGAATGTATGAGAAGCATCCCAGATCTTCAAGTGCCCTCCCAAAGACTAGAACAAACTAGAACCAAACCCAAAATATAATGGCATTGCTTTTCAATTTAGGAAAATTCATTGCTGAGGGAGCAATGCCAGTTTACACTAGCTGAGGATCTGATCTTTTGTTGGCACACTTTATAGAGATGAATTTTCAAAAGTGTCTGTCCTAGTTTCAAAAGTGGCTTGGGCACTTAAAAGCATAAGTCCCATTGACTTTCAATAGGACTTAGGCTCATAAATTCCTACAGGCATTCTATGCGGTGCTTTAGTCTGCACCAGAGGGGTGTAAATTTTATTCCGCATTAGTGTGTCATGCATTAATTGGTCTGTGTGGACCCTGCTGGTACACACTAAAAGTTCTATAGTGTGCATTCATGTAGTATGTTTGAAACAGGACTACATTAACACTCACTAGGAAACTTTTAACGCATGCCAGCAGGTTCCACATGGGTCAGTTAGTGCGAAACACACCAACACAGACTAAAATTTACACCCCTTCTGGTCCAAGTTCCCCCTAAATGTGCGGCCGTGCAGCAGGCTATCAAGGGTTGCGCAGCTGGGGAGAGGCGCCTCTCCCCCGGCCCCAGCCCTGGATTTGCCACGGCCAGTGAGAGGCACCTCTGCTCCAGCCCCAGCCCCAGCCCTGGAGCTGAGTTAGGAACTTTTGAAAATTTTACCCAAAGGTTTTAATGAATTTTCCAAACAAATCTCTTTATTATATTTGCTTCAGGCAGTGAATATTTAGCCTTTATTACATCAATCGTTTCAGTAACCTTTTTTCTTTACAGTGATAGTATTTATTCTTAATCAGATTCTCAGGCTGCACCAAGGGGGTCAATTTATGAATTTGCCATGGTGACAGTTAGATTTTTAAAGCTGAAATCTACCAAACTAGGTTCATACATAAAATTCATGCTTGCGACCCATCACTACAATATAAAAGGACTTTTCAACTAAGTATGAAGCCATGTGATTGACATTTGTCCAGAGTGGTTCCTTCTCTAGTCCTCTACCAGGGGCAAAATTAAAGAGTCTTTTGCACGTGGACTAGTAAGGACCAGTCATACAACTCTTGTTAACATTTCTGTTGTAAGAGTTCACCTATCTTTGTATGTCAATGTTAAATACCTCCAAAATAGGCTCTGGGGTCTATCCTTCCCTCCTTGCATATGCATAACTCCTACGTATTACACTGGAAATATACTATATACCTCATAGCCATTGGCTTAAATTGAAAGCAAGTCAGTGAGGGCAGTAATTTGTGCACATTGTTCATTGTCCTTTATTTGAAGCAGGAGACTGGCTCATTTCTTAGAATGCAGTTCAATTTTAAATGATCATTTGACATAACATGGCTGCTACTCTGAAATTTGACCAAATAAATGTTTCTAGGCACATCATATGACTGAGCCTCTGGGCATTAGTGCTTTTGCAAGAATGTAGTGATGCCCTGGACCAAATTTTCAAGAGCAGTTCTAATTTGCAAGTAGTTTTACTTATTAGAGAGCCAGATTCTGATACCCTCACTTGCATTGCATAGCACCTTACTCTACAGATAGTCAGATTGATTTCAGTCAAAAATGCCTGTGGAGTAAGATGCTGTTCAAGAAGAGTAAGATTTGCAAAAAGAAAAGGAGTACTTGTGGCACCTTAGAGACTAACAAATTTATTTGAGCATAAGCTTTCGTGATCTACAGCTCACTTCATTGGAGCCGATGAAGTGAGCTGTAGCTCACGAAAGCTTATGCTCAAATAAATTAGTTAGTCTCTAAGGTGCCACAAGTCCTCCTTTTCTTTTTGTGAATACAGACTAACACGGCTGCTACTCTGAAAAGAGTAAGATTGTGTGTGTGTACACCAGGCTAATTTGTGCATGTGATCCACACATCTAGTTACCTGATTTGCATGCACAGATGCGGAAATCCAAGTTTTTGCAAGTACATACTGTCTGAAAATTCAGGTGCTTGAAATGCTGTAGGTACCAACCTTTTGTGGGAAGGCTTAGATTCCTGGTTCTGCAAATACTACAGCTATTTCCTGACATGCATCATCTTCAGGTGTCGAAGCATTTCCACTGAAGTGAACTACTCATAGGCTTAAAATTAAGCGTGTGTGCACACTGCAGTACTGGCACATCAACAGGCTGAGGTTTATACTCTACAGTTTTGAGTGTAGTTGTTTTAACTATGAGGTAATAACTTTGCTGTTCATTCGAGTTTCATATCAAGCTGTTTTAGGCCCCAGGCAAAATTTGCTACTAAGGTAGTATCAAGGAGTAATGCTTGTTGGTGGGTTTGTTTTTTTTTAAATCAGTTGTGCAAGAAATAACTCAAATGAACAATGCAGCATTTCACGTAGGTCCTATATATAAACTGAGCTTTGCACTTATGCTATATTTTTGGATGTATTGGGATATCTGATATTGGAGGATTAATAATTCATTCTTTATGAACATACACACACAATCCCTATGAACTAATCTAGCTATTTCTCCTATAGAATGGGAAGGAGGAAAAAGAAAGTGAGAGATTATTTATATTTTTAAATAATTGGCATTTACTCAGATATTACGGTGAAGGAGACCATGTTAGTACTGTATCTGGCTAGATAAATCAATTGCTGGAATGGTCAGTTAAAAAAAACACTACAGTGTTTTCTGGATCACATTTCCTAGTATGATCTATAGAATTTTGGAGCCATACATGACTTGACAGCGTCATTTAAAGAGCACTTCAAAAGAGAATCGAATTAATGTGGATTAGGTGGGAAAAATCTTTGCAGTGTGCTCATGCAGTCTGATCCTCTGGAAATTGGCTTTGTAAACCACATCTTGACTGCTGAAGAGTTAGGCGGTCAGCAATTACAGTTCAAGATTTAATTCATCCTGTGCATATCGTGGGCCAAATTCATCCCTGATTTTAATGCCACTGAAGTCAGTGGAGTTATACCAATGAGGGATTTGTCCCCTTATTTTTGAACTCAGTTCCTCCTATCACTTCGCTTTCATGAGGGTCACTGGATTTTATCTAAAAGGGCTGGTGCTGGTCAGATTACAAAGATTTTGATTTTGATATGGATATCAAGAATATCCAGAATTCTCTATCATATCTGATGACGATAAACGTTTTGGAAGGGCTATTAAAGCTCAGGCATCATAAGCAAGTCTCAAACTATTAAAGACCTGTGTGGGAGGCAGATTCATCTTTCATCTGCCTACTGTGGTATTCTGACATCTTCCTTTGAAACATCTGGTACTGGCTATGTCAGAGACGAGATACTGGCCTAGATGACCCATAGTTCTGATCCAGTCTGGCAATGCCTGTGTTCTTAAGAGACCCAAGTTGCTAATAGCGAACCCATAATTTCATGTAGATTGTGCCCTGATAATAAGCAAAGAACTGATACTGGCAGTCCTTTTTGATGACAGACTTCTAGTGATGAGCACGGAAAAGTGGCCCATCTATTTGGTTTGCACTAAAGAGCAATTCTCTAACCGTCACTTTTTAAAAGTGAACTCCATGGGGACCACAAGCACCGACCACAAGCTAGCAGTCTAACCTGCATCAGCAGTGCAAACTCAGGGAGCCATAGCAGACTTCCTCACTGTACCCTCATCCTGCTGCACCCCAATGGGGAAAATCTGCCCCAAATGCAGATCTGAACATCCCCAACACTAAAAGAAGTCAGGCTTATGTTGCTTTGACACTGGGCCCGTTTCCAATGAGTCATAGATCCTTAATTATGGAGCCGCAGTAGAGAAAGGACTCATTGCTTGGGGTTACAATTGAGACTTCCGGGAATGAGAGGAGGTTTATTATTCAGCTATAAACTTGCTGCATTATTTTAAATGCCAGCCGAGTCTCTTTGTATACTTAATCTAGCCTGTGAAAATAGAAGACTGCTTAGCTGACCGAAAGATCATTTAACTTGCATGGGCTGAGCGTATTACAGAGTTAATACATTTAAACTCCAGGCTGGTTACTGACTACGTTGCTGCTTTATCATTTCTTGCTAGCTGTTCCTTAGAATAGCAATGGGTTAGCTAGCTCATTAAGAGCCTGCATTTCTACCCTGCTGGATGGAAGCGTGCCATACTAACAGGTGGCTGCACTGAGAACAGGTGCAGATGGTGCTCTGGAAGGGTATGTAAGACCAGAAGCTTGGGAGCAAGTTTTTGTTACAGACTCTGCCTACAACCATATAGAAGAGGAACCTTCTCTCTGATTTGGAATGCTCTGGGGAATGAGAAGAGAAAATAAGTTCTTATCCTCGTTAACAGAAATCTGTATTTAAGGCCAAATTCTGTTGTTGGTTACACTGGCACAGCCCCTTTGCACTGTCCCTCTTGCATTGGTGGAGGTCAGAATTTGGCCCTTAGGGTACATCTACACCGGGGATCGGCGGGAAGCGGCGGCCAGCACATCCCTCGGCCCACACCATTTCCCAGCCCCCATTGGCCTGGAACGGTGAACCGTGGCCAGTGGGAGCTGCAATCGGCTGAACCTGTGGACATAGCAGGTAAACAAACCGTCGTGGCCCGCCGGCAGATTTCCCTGATGGGCCACGTGCCAAAGGTTGCTGATCCCTGGTCTACACTGTGAAAAAAGACCCCTGGCACAGCTGAAGCTGGCCTGGATCAGCTGACTCGGGCTCATGCAGTTCAGACTGCAGGTATATGAAATTGCAGTGTAGACATTTGGGCTCAAGCTGGAGCCCAGGCTCTGGGTCCCTCTCCCGTCACGAGGTCCCAGAGCCCAGGATCTAGCCCAAGTCAGATTGTCAACACTGCAGTTTTATAGCCCCCCAGCCTGAGCCCCACAAGCCCAAGTAAGCTGACCCGGGCCTGCTGCAGGTCTTTTGTTGCAGTATAGTCGTGCCCAGTGTGTTCCTGGAGCTAGGGCCTTGGTTCCAGAGTCAGCATATTTGGGTTCTGCTCTACTGACTTGCTCACGTGAACTTGAGCAGGTCTCTTAGCCTCTCTGTTCTTCCATCTCTAAAATACTTTGTAAAACTCTTGGAGAGTCACAGATGAAAATCAATGATGAGTGCTAAATGCTATTGTTTATAGTATTTAATCTGCATCTGTACATACAAGGGCAGTGGAGACCCCTTATTTTCCAGGGACCATAAATCTAAGGGATGCATCGAACCCCAGAGATTCTTAAAAAAATCAAAATCTGTAGGATTTCCGTGCTAATCAGGTAACTGCTCAGATTATGAATTGCAATATGATATACTTAACAATAGTGAAAAATTGACATACTGTACCTAGCAGTGTTTGTGCTGCTGTTCAGTGATTATTGATGTATGTGGGCTGTAGGATTTGGCTCTTCCGTGAGTAATTAGTTGTAAATAATCTTTACAGGCAGTTATTTATGTATATATTTTGTGTGTGTGTGTGTATATATATAATATGTGTGTGGGGGTGTGTGTGTGTGTATATATATAATATGATTTATTGCTTTTTAAACCTCTCTGACCGACTCCAGAGACCAATTTACAAATGCATGTTAAGATTTTCAACTAGGAGACAGGTAACAGTAGGTGCTAATAAATGAAAGAACTGTGATTGAAGTGTTGTGACATGCAGCTTTCGGAGCAACCTGCTGCTTGATGACAGAATCATCAAACCTAGCTGCAAGTAATCAGCAGGGACAGATAAAGCTGTGCTTGTAATTATCTGTTGATATACAGCTTTCTTTTTTCCCCTCTGCATAAATAGTAGAATTGCTTTGCTTGGTGCGGAAGACTTTTATACTTGTTGGGGCCTGTTTATCTGAGCTGACGTGAGAGTGGACCTAGCGCTGCGTTTTTGTTTAATTTATGGGTTTTCAGGTGTATTTCTTTAAGCATCAAGTGGAGCTGGCCTTCTTTCAGATGGAAAGAGAGGCATCTGCACGGCTACAAAGCTGACAGCATTGTAATATAAGGGGGCCTGATTCTGATTTCAGCCATAGCACTGTTATACCAGTGTGACTTTCCATTGATTTCAGTAAAGTTACCCCCTGATTTACATTGGTGTAACTGAGACTAGGGGCCAGAGGGTATGTCGAAAGCTGTGCTCGGGCTAGCTTGAATCCAGCTAGCACAGTGCAGTGTGGGCTTCAGCGCAGGCTAGCAAGCCAAGTATGTACTCGGGGGCCATGCTGGGGACACTCCCCCGTGCCAAAGCCTGTGCTGCACTGTCTGAAGTGCTGCTGTTACCTGCACTCGCTGGGTTCAAGCTAGCTCGGCTGAGCTAGCCCCATGTGCAGCTATTGTTGTGTAGACACATCCTGACTGTACACTGCTTGGAGGTGCAATTTTCACATTGTGGAGGTTGCTGATTTGGTGGCTGCTCTGATTTGGTGCCATTTTATACTCCAGGCAAGATGGAAGGCAATAGAGAATCAGGCCCCAGTAGTCGAAGGCAAACACCAAAGTGTCAAAAGCAACCTAAACAAGAACAGAAGAAACTTACTGCAGAGGTCGAAACTAGGCTTTGAATGGAAGGGAGGGACTGGGGGGCTGGGAGGGACAGCTCCCACTATCAAAGTAATAGCCATTTCAAAGAGAAAATGGGTTGTTAAATGATCACTTTTTTCGCTGTGGTCAGGGATATGTCCTCAGACATGATCTGAAACATTTCTGTCGTTGTAAATGGATGGTGTTCTTAAGATTCGGAGACACATTTTCAATCTTTTGGCTAGCTGTGGATTAACAGTGCAGTAATGCAGACTCAGACTTCAAATGTTAAAATAATAATGCTAAAAGACACTGCCTTTAAAACAATCAGTAAATCAGTTGCTTTTATGTCTTTGTAATTCATTTTGACTCAGTAATAGTGGTTGCGGGGTATGTAATGGTGAAACGTAAGCACAGAAGTTAATTCAGTGGCTTCCTGTGTGTGACGGAAGCTGCAGAAGGTAGGTGCATCATATACATTTATTTAGTATATCAAAATTCTAAAGTTGGATTTCTTAATTTAAGAACAATTAGGAGAGTGTTGCATGCCAAGCAGATATCATTGTACAAGTCCCAAGACCATTTTAATTTAGAGCTTTTAAACATAATTAAAATCTCTTTAAATCCTTCTTAAAACCCCCTCTCTTCCATGATTCATATAAAGACCAGCCCAGGTCGATATAACATCACCAGCGTTCCTGTCTACATAAAGGTATCTAAGGGCATGTCTCCACTTAAAACAGCTGCACTTGTGTTGCTCTAGTGCTTCAGTGAAGACGCTACTACACTGACAGGAGAGCTCCTCCCATTAATCCACCTCTGCAAGAGGCAGTAACTATGTCGACGGGAGAAGCTCTCTCATCAACACAGCGCTGTCTACACTGGAGGTTAGGTTGGTATAACTCTATCACTCAGGGGTGTGGGCATAAATTTATAGTGTAGATCTGGCCTAAGTGATCACCTTTCTCAGCACCTTTCTTTTCTAGCCTGCTGAAGTCAATCAAATGACTGCCATTGACTGCAGTGGGCTTTGGATCCAGTGCGTAGTTTGTAAATGCCTTGGACCAGGGCCCATGTTTTCGTGTTTTGTAGAGTTCTGAGTGCACTGTCAGTGCTTGCCAAATCATAAGTAAAAATTCTTCCATTTTTTCAAGGGCTCTCTCATTTCTCCCATTTTTATGCTTTAATTTTCAGTTTCCTTAAAACAAAACAAAAAATATCATTGTTACATATACACACCCAGAACAGTTAGTTTATTGCCTATGATTATTTGCCAGGCATTTGAAAATAGGTGGGGGAGAGAGATTGTACGGTGAATTAACGTTTTTAGTTGTCCCGCTCGCTACCGATCGTAGGTTATCTTGACGTGTACTGCTTCACTTAGAATGTATTTTAAAGTTATTTCAAGAGCACCTGGAGTTTATGCACCCTTTCTGGTATTTCTATCATTCTAATAATAATTGGCTACAAATATACAGCGGAGCCCCATCCTGTGTTCCTTACACAGACGAAGTTATGGTTGAGACCGTCTAGCTGGTATGAGTAGCATAGGAACTAAAATGTATAGACATCAGGGGTTAGATTCTGATCTCACACCAATGTTGATCTCAAGTAACTTCACTGCATTCAATGGAAATACTCCAGACTTAAATCAGTTTAATCAGAACAGAATTTCTTTCCAGATTAAGAGAGAAGTTTGGCATCTATGGATTCATACCTGAGTGTTTTCTCATTGTTGCACTTGATGGCTCTAGTTCATTATATTTCCAAGCAGTGACGGCATTTTAAGGTAAATAATGTGTTTTCTGCTCTGCTTGATACCAAAGGCTTTTATTACTGCTGCTGATACACGAAAAAGAAAGTTATTAAAAAAAAAGTGATGTTAACAAATGGAAACCCTTGGGGAACTGTTGCCTGGATGGGATTTTGATTGGAGTTCATTTTAATAGGCCGTAAATCTTCCAATTTCTGATTTACATTCTGCTTCAGACTAGCTACCAAATTCATGCTAATCAGTGTTTCGTTTTTCCCTATCACACAAAATTTACAGATATGAGCGTAAACAGGAACATTCCCCCAGCAAGGTGACCTTGCTTTTGCAAGCAATGTACTGGTAATTGATTTAGTGCCTCACCATCATCTATAAATTGGGCTTCTTTCAGTAGCACACTTACCAGCAGATTTTTAGATAATTGGCGGGAGTCGGTTTTTCAGTGTAATATTTTGATTGCAAAATATTTCTCGTAAACCTGTAACACAGTGACAACTATGATCATTGTCATTTTACTGCAGTGATGGAACAAATACTGCGGGAAGATATGTAAGCATACATCTCCCATTGACTGACTTCAGATGCAGTGATGTGCACGTATCAGAGAGCAAAACCCCTCTGTACTTTACATTAGCACTATCCAGAGGACCAGAGATAACCCAATGAAGTCATTAGAATGAAGTCTGTGGGACTCTGTGGACCATGGGTTAAATCCTGACTCCCTCATATTGAAGCTGGACTGGGAAAACTGATATGCAGCTGCTGTTCTTTGTGGTGTATGAGTATTAATTAGGGGGTCACAGTAAGGGAGAAATAGACCAGAATGTCAGTTTCCCCTCTGTGGTTTGCCCCCTACTTATCCCTTGTGATTCCAGCACATTTGTAAATTGTATAGTTTCAGTATATTGCTCACTTAATTATTCCCAACGTTATTCGGATTGACAGGTTGAATTTTGTGCCATTTTACTGCATCACGGTCTGTAAAATGAATGTTTTATAGCTTGGTGAAAAGGAAGCAACATCTGCCACCAGCTTCCTAATTACATCAGCATCAAATACATAATAATGTTCTTAACACCTCCCCCGCTTGCTGAGAAGCCATTTATAACCACAGCCCTGGCAAGCCGAAACAGTTCGTACAATATGACTTTTTCCTTCACGTTTCTGAAACACCACCGATCTTTTCCCCCTTCTTCAGCTCCCCTCCTGGAAAAAAAGAAGAGGGATCAGGATTCTCTTTCTAAACTGTCTTTCTCTGCTAAGATGAATAGCTTAAAAATGCATGAAACTAGTGTGAAAAATGTGCGTACAAGAAACCAGCCTTGCGTATTATGGGTCCCAATGGTTGTACTGTTGTTATTCATTACTTGTACTATGATAGCGACTAGTGACCACAGCTGAGGTGAGGCTCCATTGTGGTAGGTGCTGTTGAAACCCAGAGTGAGAAGCAGTCCTTGTCCTGAAGAGTTTACAATAGACAAAGTAGGAGAAAGGTAGTATTGTTATCCTCACTTTTCAGATGGGGAGCTGAAGCATGGAGACTTGCTCAAGGTCACAACAAAGGAAATCTGTGGGAGCTCTCAGAAGAGGAGCCAAAATCTTCTGAATCATAGCCCAGTGTGTCAGTCTCAAGGTCATGATTCTTCCATTCCTCTCTCTTAATCTGTTCCTTAACAGGCTGATGTGATTGCAGTTGTAGAGCCATTGGCCATTATCTTTGAAAACTTGTGGCGATCAGGGGAGGGAGGTCCTGGAAGATTGGAAAAAGGCAAATATAGTGCCCATCTTTTAAAAAGGGAAGAAGGAGAACCCGGGGAACTACAGACTGGTCAGCCACACCTCAGTCCCTGGAAAAATCATGGAGCAGGTCCTCAAGGAATCCATTTTGAAGCACTTGGAGGAGAGGAAGGTGATCAGGAACAGTATGGATTGGATGAATGGACTATAAGTTGGATAGAAAGCTGGCTAGATTGTCGGGCACAATGGGTAGTGATCAACGGCTCAATGTCTACTTGGCAGCTGGTATCAAGTGGAGTGCCCGAGGGGTCGGTCATGGGGCTGGTTTTGTTCAACATCTTTATTAATGATCTAGATGATGGGATGAATTGTACCTTCAGCAAGTTCGCGGATAACACTAAGCTGGAGGGAGAGGTAGATATGCTGGAGGGTAGGGCTAGGGTCCAGAGTGACCTAGAGAAATTGAAGGATTGGTTCAAAACAAATCTGATGAGGTTCAACAAGGACAAGCGTAGAGTGCTGCACTTAGGATGGAAGAATCCCATGAACTGCTACAGGCTGGGGACCGACTGGCTAAGCAGCAGTTCTGCAGAAAAGGACCTGGGGAGTACAGTGAATGAGAAGCTGGATATGAGTCAGCAGTGTGCCCCTGTTGCCAAGAAGGCTAACCATATATTGGACTGTATTAGTAGGAGCATTGCCAGCAGATCAAGGGAAGTGATTATTCCCCTCTATTTGGCACTGGTGAGGCCACATCTGGAGTACTGCATCCAGTTTTGGGGCCCCCCTATAGAAGGGATGTGGACAAATTGGAGAGAGTCCCGCAGAGGGCAACAAAAATGATCAGGGGGCTGGCGCACGTGACTTACGAGGAGAGGCTGAGGGAACTGGGCTTATTTAGTCTGCAGAAGAGAAGAGTGAGTTGGGGATTTGATAGCAGCCTTAAACTACCTGAAGGGGGGTTCCAAAGAGGATGGAGCTAGGCTGTTCTTAGTGGTGGCAGATGACAGAACAGGGAGCAATGGTCTCGAGTTGCAGTGGGGGCGGTCTAGGTTGGCTATTAGGAAAAACTATTTCACTAGGAGGGTGGTGAAGCACTGGAATGGGTTACCTAGGGAGGTGGTGGAATCTCCACCCTTGGAGGTTTTTGAGGCCTGGCTTGACAAAGCCCTGGCTGGGATGATTTAGCTGGTGTTGGTCCTGCTTTGAGCAGGAGGTTGGACTAGATGACCTCCTGAGGTCTCTTCCAACCCTAACCTTCTGTGATTCTATTATTCCTTTATTTCACATTCAGTGTTTTGCCAGATGATGAATTTCTCCAGAACATGCATGCTGCTGCATCCTTCCATTTCCATTATCTGGATCTATGTTAACACGGAGACCTGCTCCTGCCTGAAACTGCCCCATTAGTCTACTGTGCCCAACCCTGATACTAAGAGTATGTCTACACTACAATGGCACAGCTACGGGTGTCACAGCTATGCTGCTATAGTGCCACAGCATAAACGCTTCCTACAGCAGTGGAAGGGGTTTTCTGTCAATGTAGTTAATCCACCTCGCCATCAACCTAGCTGCATCTACAGTGTGGGTTAGTGGGCATTGCACAGAATGTGGAATTTTTTACAGCCCTGAGTGATGTAGCTAGGTCCAATCTAATTTTTAGGTATAGACCAGGCCTAAGTCTTGTCTGGCAGACACGCTATATTGAAATGTCAGGTGCATTGCAAGTGACATGATAAAGTATGCATTGAGATGCAAACGTGATCACAGCATGGCACCAGTGCGAAGCTCTGGCCTCTGCATCTGAGGGCTGGAGTTTGCTGAACTTTGTCATTGACATCGAGTCTTGAAGCAGAATTTTTCCATTTTTTCTCATCTCTTTAATAAGAAAGACCCTCCTAGTATGAATATCTACTGCATGCAACTATATGATATGATTCAGTAACTTTGGCCAAATCCTGAGGTCCTTTCTTAGCTTTCACTCAGTCCTTATGCAAACAAACCCCTGTTCCCATTGATAATTTACCCAAGGAAAGACTGTGTTAGAAAATCTAAATGTACCACCACGTTCTAAAACCATTGCTTTTATTAAAAACAAAAATCTTTGACTCCCACAGCTCATATTTGACATTATGACACCGAGATGTGCTTTATTTTAACTTTGCTGAGACAATGCAGACGTATACCCTGACTCAGTGAGAGGTTAATGAATGTGCATTAGTGAAAAAGAGATCAGCTAGCATGTTGTTTTCACACCATACCTTTCGTATTCCAAAAATACTTAACAAATTGATGGTGTCAGGACAGTGACCACACAAGTAAACAGCGGCTGTTTTGCACTCTGCAGTAACTCATATCCGGCTTTGGACAAGAGCATGTTTTATTGAGAGAAGCAGTGGTAGCCAGAAATCTACTGCTGGAGAAGAGTAAGGTGTATTTTTATGGAAGGAGGCCGGCAAGAAGGAAATACAAGTTGCAGGAAGATACAGAAGGTTTGAACGCTGTCAAGATGAGCTAAAGCTTTAACAAATTTTAGCTTAGCTATCAGTGGGAAAAGCAAAAGCATCTTTATTCCAACCGTCCTGTACAGGCAAACACCAGCCCCGTGGAGTCCCCTGCTGCTTCTCAGCATAACAGGGAAAATAGATTAGTAGTGTAGCAGATTTTTCTAATGTTTGTGATAGGCCCTCACAATAAACATCAAGCTAATTCCAAACAGTTGTGAGGCATTGGAGAGAAAGTGACTATAAATCCAGGGTGAAAATACCAGTGTATTCATCTGACACCTACAGGCACTCAACATGGCTTCTCTGAAATAGGCACATTTATCCAGTCAAAACTAGCTTGGGCTGCTTTTTAAAGATGTTTCTCCTTCAGCCAGGGGTGAGGAGGAATCTTCTTGCCAAGTAATGCATTTCTCAATGGCGTAAAAATCCTGGCACAGGTTTTCGCCTTGAAACTGTCTGCAGAGTTAAAAGTAATGGACGTTTTTGACAACATATGCCTAAGTGACATGCCGGATTCGGAATCAAAATTGTTTCCACCTAGTTCAAACGTAGAATGCTAAACCACAGCTCATGTAGACAAAAGCAATGATGGAGAAGGTCTTCTCCAAGCCACTCATGCACTGATCTCAAATGTAACTCGGTCCCTAGAGAGATACTGTGGCCTCATAAATAGGGCCCTGGACTGCCAGTCAGAAGACTTGGGGTCTCTTCCTATCTGTGGCACAGTCGCTTTGTGCCTATTTCGTATCCCACTCTTTGTCTTGTCTATTTGGACTGTGAGCTCTTTGGGGGCAGGTATAGTTCCTTACAGTGTGTCTGTACATCATCTAGCACCCGATCTAGGTGTTAGTGTAATATAAATAATAATAAAATAGATGGAAAAAGATTTATGGTGAGCCGCACATGGGTCTCTGCAGTGCACAGAGATCTCTGTAGCATATCTATGCGCTTTATGAATCCACTGGGTTAAACCCCATGTACAGAGAAGCACAGCCAGCCTGGCCAGCTGGTGCGGAAGAGTCCATCTTTCAGACCATGATTCTCCTACAAGAGAGAAAACCCTTTAACTCAGTTCTTCCCAAAGTGTAGTCCATGGTAAGAGATGGCTGCTCACATGAGGCTGGCTCTCTTTGTTTTCCTCTGAGAGAGAGAGAAGGGGAAATGAAATGAAGATCAAAAGTTGATGTTGCTGATTAACTTTTGGATAAAAGGATAAAACACTTAACAGGTCAAAGCCAGCTGGAAATAAATTAACTGCTTCCCTCATGTTACTTTTCCCATGTAAGCAATAGCTGTCGTTGCCACAGGGACTGTTGTAACAGCAGCTACTAGAGTCAGTGGACAAGGGCAGGGTATTTATTTGCCTTTGGAATTTGGCCTTAGGTCATGTGACTGATGCCAGGAAATCAAGTGGCAGTTTCTGGCCAGCACCGTAGTGTGTCATAGCCTTAGAACAATGCTCTGGGACTGTGTGTAGAATGCCAATGGCAGGGGAGGCATTCTTGCTATTTACAGTGGCTCATGCTATGAAAAGGGTTTGCAACCCCTGCGTTAATCTGAGCTCTGCTCCGCTCCCTACGTTGGGGCTTTTGGGGCCGGATTTTGTAAACATGTTTAGGCACCAAGATGTGCCGAGATTTTCAAAAGCGCCCAATCAGGTTCGATTTGACATGGATAGGAGGTAGGCGCCTAACCGGCTTAAGCACTGCCTAAAGTCTGTTGAAAATCTGGACCTTTGCGTCCACATAATATAAAAAGCTCATAACCATTAGTACCCTTGTTAGCAGGGTTGTTAAGAAAACGGATGCACACGTGAAGTTCCTCTCACTCTCGTGCTCTCACACAAAGCCTTTAATGATGATCTCGGCAAGGTTAACCTGCATTTAGTACAGATGGTCTGTATGTGCACTGGTAATGGAGTTAGTATGAGTGCAGTTATGTGACAGGGCTGAGAGCATCAGAATTTTCACCTGTAAAGTGAGGTAAATCCTGTAAATACTTCCCAGCCATAATGTTTTGGGGAGGTGCTAAGAACCTGCAGTAATGGAAGCCAGATAGTTTCCTGGACTGCAAGGACAAAATACAGGCACAAACAAAGGCAGATTCAGCCCACTGTCTTTCTCTTGTTTCTGACGTTAAGTAGTGTAACAAGTTGAAGCACAGGCCTACGAGCAAGAAAGTCTGTTCTCCACTGTCTGCTCTGCCAAATACTTACCCGGGGCAAGCTGTTTGATCTCCCTGGTTAATAGGGGCAACCATTCCAGTCTGCGGTGGCTCTGCACACAAAACACCCATAGACGAGCAGGAATAATCTGTGCAAGAGACGTTGCTGGTCTGAAACTGCCGCTGCTCTCCCAGAAGGCTTGCTGCATGGCTTCTGCTTGGACTTTTTGGGAAGTCAGGACTGGGGTGGAAAATTCCTGTTCCCATTCCTGCCATATGCAGAATTTGTAATAGGCGTCTTTGCACAGCACCAGTTGGAATTTGGTTCTACTCTTTTAGCTCAATGGTTCAAATCCTTAAGTCCTTTCTTGGCTTATGCTTAATCGGGCACAACTCATTGGTACACATCTTTATGTAAAAATTGCAAAATGTTTATATGTAACTTTAAATCATCAGATGCCACTTTTAAAGGATCACAGGATAAAAATCTCTGAATTGGAATATGGAGTTGTCCTGATTGGGATGGGGTGGGGGAGAAAGAAAGCTAAAAATCAGTATATTGACTTCATTCTCTTATTTCTGTTGAGATAGCTTAATTTTTTTACTATATGTAATACCGTGAAATATTATAATGTAATATTCAGTACAAGACTAAAGAATCTAATGAAAGGAAGGTCAAAAGAATAGAGAGAGACAGGAAAAAGAGGAGAAGAGTAGATGTGTGATTTAAAAGTCCATGGTTTAGTTATTAATATTAGACAGAAGTGGTTCCACATTTCTTCCACAATGGAAATACGGGATTCAGTGTTATGTTAAATGCCGTGTAATTCTTTACTTCCAGCAAGCTCCATTTTATTCTCTGTTAGCGTATTAGAACAGGATATTGCCTGAGCTGTTGTATCTCCTTATTGGAGAAGCCTTGAATACATCCTATTCCTAACATTGTAGAAAGTTAAAGAAGCATGCCACAACAGAGCTTATGCTGTTGTTTCCCAGGTGTCTGGGGGTCACTGAGATACCTAGTAGTAAAGTGTATAAAAATAAGCAAGGAAAGGGCTGGCTATCTAGGGCTGTTGTGATTAACACAGGTGGCAGTGGGCCAGGTTATCCATTGCCCCTTCCCCTCGTGCCTTAGTGTGGTCATTTATACTTCTGCAAAGTGCTACTGTTCTGATTTACATTCCCTGGGTGGTGGTGTAAATGAGTGCACAAGGTGTGGAGCACTGGAGAATTTTCCCTATTGTGTCCCACGTTCTATGATGTCACCTAACCCTTATGTAGTGCTTCTCGTCAAAGCGCTTCACAATCTTGAATGGATTTAACTTCCCCATACCTGTGTGAGGCAGGCAAAGCTATTATCCCCATTTTACAGGTAGGGCACTGAAGCAGAGAGAGGCTAAGTGACTTGCCCAAGGTCTCCCACAAAGTCTGTTGCAGAGCAGGGGATGGAGCCCAGATCTCCCAAGTCTTAGCTGGTACCCAACAACTGAACCATCCTTTCTCCCTAACCTTGTTTTTCTATAACCACAGAGCTGTGGCATCTGAGCATATTCTTTACAGCAGGTTTCTGTGTGATCAAGAGGAAGATGGAAAATGCCCCAATGTCACATTTTTCCCTCCTCGTCCTTTTGAATAGATCAGAAATGAGCACATAGCTCAACGTCTCTTAACTTAAATCTACCACTTATGCCATGCATAAGTGGCTTGAGTGCTGGTATTTGTGCTGCAAGCCTGTATCAGATTCATTCTTTTTTCTTTGGGGTGTGGACTTCTCCCACTTACTCAAGACCACCTGTCAAGGATACTCTCTCCAGAGCCCAGCAGCCAAGGTGGTCACTCAAGAGATGTAAGGTATTTTGCCCTCATCATCCCCACCAGAGACTATATGTGCTGTTATTACAACACTTCCAGCCTGCGGAGCGTGGGACCTGGTTTCAGATCCACTGCCTGGCAGCATGCTCCTTTTCCACCATTAGGGCACCAGTCTTTTCAGTAAGTCTCATTGTAGAACTTTCCAGGTCTGAAGAACCCTGAACTGAAAGGAAAGGCCAAGTGCTGGTTGCCATAGTTGAGTTTCAGTTCACTAAAGCATTTAAACACATGCTTAAGTGCCTTGCTGAATAGGGATGCTTTCCTGAAACAGGGCCCTAGTGTTGCTATTGCCACAGGCAGCCAAGTGTATCCAAACTCCATAGAAGAAGCTGTGTGGACTAACCGTGCATTTTTATGCAAAGACATTGTTGGTTAGGTTGTTGTGATACTAGCAGTTGATTCAATTAAAAAGGAAGCATTGATCTTATTGAGGGCTGTCAATTAATTGCAGTTAACGCACAAGATTAATTAAAAAAATTAATCATGATTTAAAAAATTAATTTGCCGTTTTAATCGCACTGTTAAATTTCAATTGGTATTCTATAGTTTATTAAATATTTTGGATGTTTTCCTACATTTTCAAATATATTGATTTCAGTTACGACACAGAATACAAAGTGTACACTGCTTACTTTATATTATTATTTATTATTACAAATATTTGCGATCTCTTTAACATGAAAATGCAACTTACAAATGTTGATTTTTTTTTTTGCTACCTAACTGCACTCAAAACCAAAACAATGTAAGACTTTAGAGCCGACAAGTCCATTCAGTCCTACATTGTTTTATTTTTGAGTGCCGTTATTTTTTATACATAATTCTACATTTGTAAGTTCAACTTTCATGACAAAGAGGTTGCACTAAAGTACTTTTATTAGGTGAAATGAAAAATAAAGTTTTGTCTTTTATAGTGCAAATATTTGTAATAAAAAATAGTGAGCACTGTACACTTTGTATTCCATGTTGTAATTGAAATAAATATATTTGAAAATGTAGAAAACATCCAAAAACATTTAAATAAATGGTTTTCTATAATTGTTTAACAGTGCAATTAATTGCGATTAATTTTTTTAATCATTTGACAGCCCTAATTTTATCACATTGATATCTGCTCACTGCACTTTCACATTCCAGGAATGGGACAATATTGCAACACCTTGAGATAAGACATGTGCCCCTTTATATAAATCATGGCAAGTAGAATGAGACAAATGTCTTTTCTGTTTTGTTTTTACTGCAGTCAACGTTTTCCTCTTTGTTTCCTTCATTACTATGACTGACAGCATAGGTCACCCAAAGCATCGCTCATAAACTAGATAGAATGCACAAATACATGCTGCCTGAGATTTATTGTAAAGGAAGTTCTCATTTTTCCATATTGCTAATGAAGTGATACTTCAGGCTCACATTAAAAAAGGAAGGAAAGAGCAGTATAGTTTTGTAAAACATTGAAACCAGCTCAGTCAGTACCCTAATCTCAAGTCGACTTGACAGTGACCTTCTCAAGCATGAATAAGGAAGTTTTATGCCAAAACTTTGTTACTAGAGTTGTTAGTCTTTTGTACAGTCATCCTTCATCACATGCAAACTCTGCTGCAATTGTAGCAACATCTCCCATGAATCATCAGCAGGATTTGAACCCAGGGGCTTCAGCACTGCAACACAGACCTCTGCCACTTGAGCTAAAAGCAAGTGCATTAGGCAGTCGCAGTTGGGTAGGCTGTTATCTTCCAGTGGCCCATCTCTTAAAGGGGGATGCCAGTGTGTTTCAGCATGAGACACAACATTAATTGGAGCACCAAAACAGGACAGGGAGTGGAGCTTAATTCTTTACCAATATTTAAGAAGGAAGTAAAACAACTCTACATGCCATTTTTATTTAGCTGTAGAACGATGCAACAGTTCAGGCAATATCCTGTTCAAATACATTTCTATTAGATAATAAAAATGGTGCTGACAGTGAGGAATTGCTTTGCATTAATTATAACCCCAAATTCTGTATTTTGCATTGACGCAAGAATGTGTCATATAAATTTACAGCTTTTTAACTTTTTTTTATTCCTGGCCCAGATAGTCCATATCCATGAGATTTATTTCTTGATCTATACGCACATGTAATCTTTCTTGGGATTATTGCCATAGAAACAAGACATAACATGGAGAGTGTTAGAAATAACAGATGGGATTTGGCTGTCTTTTGCCATTTAATACACAGTGTCTGAAGAGTGTGCAAAAAGTAGCAATTATTTGCTATGGGAGGGCTATTGCAGACTTACTAACAAGGACATCTGCACTCTTTTTAAAATTAGATGCTACTGCTTCCATTCTGGCTAGAGTGACACCTTGGGTGGTGTCATCAGGGTTGCTTGGAGGTGTATTGGAGGCCTACCTGGAAAAATCTACCATATTGCTTGCACCAACTCAAAAACTAAACAATTGGTCAACAGTCTAAACAATCAAATCATTCCATACATCTCAATGGGAGAGATGCCCCTGGAGCACCAGCCGGCACAGAGAATAGGAATGGAACAAAGGCCAGGATTTTCAACAATGGAAGCCTGAAGTTATGCTTTTAGGTCCACATTTGACACCCCTAAATAAGTTGCCTGGTTTTAAAATGTTCTGAGCACCCAGCAGCTGTTGTTAAAGCCCCTGGGTGCTGAGCACCTTTTGAAATTAGATACTTATGTGGCTCAATGTGGACCTAGGAACATAATTTCCGGCATACAGTTTTGAAAATATTGGCCTAAATAATGCTAATGCCTTCTCTGGTCCTTTCCCACATTCCTATTGTTTCTTCTATTTCCATGTTTCCTTCTTTTATTGCCTTTGTATTCCTTCCTTTTTTTCCTCTACGGCTCCCACACTCTGTTCCTCTGCCTCTCCTCCCAACATGGTCTCCATCTCCCCTCTCACAGTATCCCTACCATACTTCTCTCCACCTGACGTGCTTCTCCTTCCTCACTGTTCGCTCTCACCCTGCATCCACTCACTCATCTCCTGAGAAGCACAGAATCATCAGCCTTTCCCCCAAGACCCTTATCCAGTAAGCCACAGGTGAAACCCCTCTCCTTTCTCCTGCTCCGCATGTTAGCAATAGCTCCACGGGGCATGAAGAACCAGCTGCCACCTGCTCCAGGGGGCATGGAAATTCCATCCTACAGCCTCCAACTGTCTCCTGGGAGGTTCTGGGTTTCAAGCCCAAGCGTCCCCTTTCCTACACGGGAATCTCCAGGGCCTAAAGCAGGAGGGGAACAGGATCTTCTTAAAGGGCCTAGGATGTACCAAATTCCTGCAAACTTTCTCCACTACTGTCTGCTGGGGTGGGCTCGAGGTAGTTTGGGCGCTCTCTTCAGTCAGATGCCCTAGGCAGGTGCCGTCGTCTTCTCTTCCTAAAACTGGAGCTGAGTGTTCTGTGCTCAAGCAGTAACTTTCCGAAAGCAGATGTGGTGCAGAAGCAATGCTGTGTGTAAAGAAGGACATCACACAGCCGTGAAATCATGCTGGTTTTGTAAACAGAAACCCTCCTTGGTCTCATTAACGGCTGGGGGCCTTTTAATTGGAAAGGGAAGCTGTTCCAGTTTATGGGAGTAGATCAAATCGCTCTGGTCTCTGACATGAATCTCTCTCTGTTTCAGGGAGGCATGCCCCAAACCCTGAGTTCTATCAGTATGTTCACCCCTTGTGGCTTCAGTCCTCATCTGCACTCAGCAAAAGAAGATGATCAAGGAGGACTGATCTTCCAGGATGGAAACCTTGCCTCCGCATCTCTTGATGCTTTGATCCAACATCTTATACCTACAACTGATTACTACCCTGAAGTAAGCAATTCATAGTATAGTAAACAGTTTAATTTTGATGACTTGGGGCAGCGCTTTATGCAAAAATGTAAATGCATGGGTTTTGAATCAAGAAAGCTTATTTAAAGCTGCCTACAATTAAAGCTTGGCAAATTGATGCATTGCTTTAAATGCTGTTGAACTGCTTTGTGATTAAGTTTCCATGAGAGAGCTTTAGGGGATCTGTTGCTTTAAATAAGACACCAAGATGTAAAGCTCTGGTGTTGACGAATTAGTGAGCTGGCATGTGCGGGCACCTGAAAAACAGAAGAGCATCCTGGAGAGGTTTAGTGCTAGAGTGAAGCAAAAAACAGCTCTAAGCCTGAACCAGCAGTAAATTTGCAGAACTTCAGCAGTTGTTAAAATTGCCCAGGCTTCTGTGTGTGAGAGGCATTCCCCTATTGAAAATAGAGCCACGGTTCATGACAATTCATAATAATCACCTAGGATGTATTGTGCCCAACATTCTTACAGTCTCTGGGCCCAAGGGCCCATATAACTATCCTAATCTGGGTTCCACCAGTGTAAATCCAGAGTAACTCCACTGATGCATTGAGAATCTACTCCAAGAAGCTAAATCCTCCTCTTTTGCACTGATGCAGTCGATTGACTTCAGTGGATTTGCACAGCCCCGGAGGAATTGAGGGAAGAATTTGACTGGAAGACTTTTTAGTGCTAATGTGTCCCAGCGGGATGACTTGTATTATGAAGAATCATAGAGTGTGACTGACTTCTGCGGAGTTATAAAGTTATCAGTGCGGTACAGTGTCTTACATTAGCAATTGCTCTGTTTCTGATCACCTGAACATAAACAGATTAATTGAAAAATGAGAAAAGCAATTAAACTAGGTAATGGACACATTCGGTTATTGGGTTTTTAGTAGTCCCAATATGATGTGAAATATTTCGTGAGCTGTTCAGGAGCATTGGTGGTGCTGCCAGATGGTAACCCAGGCCGCCTGGGGGTTGTGGACCCAAAGCAACTTTGCACAATATTTTAAGGATTCTCACTTGAGATTCATGCATGTGCTTTAAACTCACTGTACAAATATATTTGTAAACAATTGAACCGCATATTTCACAGACCTGCCCCTCCACAGTGGCAGTGACTCGTAGGACTGCTGATGACATTCATACAGCGTGGCCTCTAAAACCAATTCTGGAAAGTTGCTAGAGTAAATCTTACCAAATGCCGGCAGGGCGAGCCCTGCAATCTAGTGACAGATCATTGCCATGAGTTTGGGTGCCTGGGCTGGCAAGAGTTGGAAGTGAGAGTTATAGAGGTAGCACACGCTGCTGTTGGGAGAAGGGTTTAAATCACAGGGAGTAAAGACTGACATAAGAGAGGAAGGATGGTCTAGTGGTTATGGTGCTAGTGTGGGACTTGGGAGAGCTGAGTTCAGTTCCCTGCTCTGCTACAGGCTTCTTGTCTGACCCTGGATTAGTCACTTAGTCTCTGTGCCTCAGTTTCTCATCTGTAAAATGGGGATAATTGCACAGCCCTACCTCACAGGGGTGACATGAGAATAAAGGCACTCAAGATTGTGAGGTGCTCAGATATATGATAATGGGCCTATGAGAGATGTAATAAAGTCAGTTGTCAAGGTCAGAAATCCATGCATCTTTTAGACATATGCTCTTCTCATTGGCACCAGTGCAATCCCACTGGCTTCAGTGTAATGGAAGAGATGTTTAGAAAGTACAGTTTAAACTTCTGCCCTTTAGCCAGTGAGGAGACTACACATGTCTCATGGGCAACCATAAGTAAAGCCTGTATCTATTTATGTATGCAAAAATATGTAAACTCAAGGCAGAGAGTGGACTCTAGTGACTGCATACTTGTAACCTGAGGAATCAGCAACATCTCTGTCTGGTGACAAGGAGAAAATCTAAATATGGATTTCAAGATATTTTCTGGTAAATCTTACACACTGTACAGCTGTCTTAAAGTGGGACTGACTGTTTCATTTCCCCAGAAGGCCTATATCTTTACATTCCTGCTGAGTTCAAGACTCTTCATTGAACCTCATGAACTTTTGTCCCGAGTTTGTCACAAGTGCGTTGAGCAGCAGCGACTGGACGACCCGGTGCTGGATAAGGTTAGTTCAGTTCTACCACGGGAAGGTTCGTGGCATTTGCAAAGAGCAGAGAGCTCTAGGGCTGATGGAAAACGCTGCTGATTTTGTCCTTAATGCATCTGTCCTCCTGTCTCCTCCCTGTTTGAATGTTACCGGTTCCGTATGGGTTATTGTTGTTCCTGAGAACCTGACATAGTGGCATCCTATTAATACCATCAATAACTAAAAGCAGAGCTCCAGGCGCTAGTCCCTCCGAATCTTCTTCTAACCTCCCTTCCCTGTCTCAGACTTCGCAGGTGATCTCCCTCCTTACTTCTTTAAGGCTCTGATCAAGCCTACAGGATGCAAGGAGGTAGGATTTAAACTGCACGTGTCAATTGCCCATGTCAGCAAACCACTGTCTTTCCCGTTTTTACTTAATACCTCTGGCCTTTTGCTTTCTTGCTTCTGGTACAGTATGTAACAATTCCTTTCGGGCTTACCTGTCACTGTGATCTCCACATAATAGCGTGCAACTACCCATTAACCTTCCAGTCTCTGTTCTGACAGATCATTCTTACAGCTGGCTATATCTAGCACACAAGGAACCATGTTTAAGTAATAGTAAGGTTGTGACACGCTAATAGAATGAGAAAATCCAAGCTGTTCTTGCATCTTAGCTCATCCTGTTGTACCAGAGAATTGTAGCAGATTCTGATATGGTATGTTTCAGAGTAGCAGCCGTGTTAGTCTGTATTCGCAAAAAGAAAAGGAGTACTTGTGGCACCTTAGAGACTAACAAATTTATTAGAGCATAAGCTTTCGTGAGCTACAGCTCACTTCATCGGATGCATTTACCATGATATGGTATGTAACCATACACACTCGTCCTCTGGCAGTGCCTATGAGGAGGTTGGAATTGAGAAGATTAACTCATCCAGTGCCAGATTCCATCACAACTTTCATGAACGTGTCAGTGAGGAGTAACCCAGTACGTCACAGGTGTGTTTTGTCCCAGATGGCACGTTGGTTGATGTCAGGTACGGCAGAGCGGAGAAGACTGTGCATCAGTCATTTGTTACTGAAATACCAGAATGATAAAAATTATTGGCAGGATCATCATCTCTTGCTTTCAAATTGGTAATCTCTGCATCGGCTCAAGATTTATGCAACTGCATGAAACCATTAACCTGAGAACACTTTGTTACATTATGGCCCGATACTCATCCCCACCATCCAAATTTGTGCACTCACTTTTGCACAGGCTGCTGATTGCATGTGTAAAAGCAATCACCTCTCCAAGTGCCTGACTTGCACATGAAAATTGCTGCTTATGTGCACAGTAGAAATATCTGCTTGTGTTTGCAAAGTCTGAAACAATGGCTCTGAGATGCGAAGTGCTGTACTCATTTACATGGGTGCTAACCCAGGTGCCACTTACGGTCATTTCAATGTGAGCATTGTTAAGTATTCCACAGCTCATCGGAGCTTGTAAGAAAAGAGAGGAAGTATCATATTATGAAGATTTACCCCATCTACCTTGATAGGGAGCTCATTTTGGTTAGTCCAGGTGCAGGGAAAGGGGGGGGGGCCATTGATTTGATTTTCCTAGGGTAGGGCTAAGCTTTCAAATTTTGGGAAGACCTGCTTATGAGTATCCTTCCCACCCAGGCTAAGTAGCAAACACTCTCTTGAGTCATGTCCTGTGACCAGCATAAACATCTCTCCTTCAGTCTGTAAGCTTAGTAAGCATCAGTTTACCCAACTGGACCAAAAAATACTCCCAAATCCTTGCAATTCCCACTAGAGCCTTCTCCATAATAGCCACTTGCTGGTACTTGAGCATGTGTCTGCTAATGCTAGCTGGCAATGACTATTGATAGAGCTGTGGTACATTGAAACCTGTTGTTGGCGGGAAGCTGAAATACGCATTTTAACCAACTTCTTCAGAAAGCAGAAGGCTGTGGAGCATAACTCTATAATTTTTCCTGATTACAGGGTGCACGTTCGTTTCCCCGCAGCATGCTCCCTATGCAAGCTGTTTGTTTTGGTCCATGTTTTCTGTAAATAAAAATGCAGTTGCTGTTTACAGCAGTGGCTCTCCACCTTTCCAGACTACTCCATCCCCTTCAAAAGTCTGATTTGTCTTGCCGATCCCCAAGTTCCTCCTCACTTAAAAACGACTTGCTTAGAAAATCAGACATAAAAATACAAAAGTGTCATAGCACCTTATTACTGAAAAATGGCTTCCTTTCTCATTTTTACCGCATAATTATAAAATAAATCAATGGGAATATATGTATTGTACTTACATTTCAGCGTATAGTATATAGAGCAGTATAAACAAGTCATTCGTTATCTGTATGAAATTTTAGTTTGTACTGATGTCACTACTGCTTTTTATGTAGCCTGTTGTAAAAGTAGGCAGATATCTAGATGAGCTGATGCATCCCCAGGGTAAGCATACCTCTGGTTGAGAATAACTGGTTTAGAGCAAATTGCTCTTCCTGTTGTCTTGGATTATGGAAATATAAAACTTTGGAAGCAACATGCATTAAAAACTGTTGCTCTGACGTTCTCCCCCACCAATATCCCCAAACTTGTCTGACAGTCGCATAATCAGATACATCTAGACCGGCTCAGAATTGCCTGCAGGTCCATATGATATGAGTTTGTGTTCTCTTTGTCTTGCCCAACCCTCCTTCCTGATGGCTTATTCTATGAGAAGTGGACAGCATTATCAGTAATCGGAGATGCAGTAAAGCTGCCAAATTGGCTGTGTTGTATCTTACCAGAAAGCAAAGAAGCAAAAGAATCATCTGTTTGTTGACTCAAGAAACACTTTGCAACCATTTTTTTTCCAGCAAAATGATTGTAGTATGAGAGGGGGAGGTAGGGGAGGAATGTATGTATATACATTTTTTAAAAAGGTCAGATCTTTTAAAATAAGGTATCACAGTTGCACCAACAAAATGTGTCCATCCAATCACAAACAGGCAATTGCATGTGCAAAATACATAAATCTGCATGTAAAACAGACAGTTGTGCATGCAGAGAGGCACGTGTATATTTTGCATCAGAAATGAGTCATTTGTGCACCAGATTACTTGTTTGCATATGAGCAGATTTTTCTGGTGCAACCATAAGTGCCTTCCTTGAAAATCTGGCCCCAAACTCAGTTCAGCAGGTATTTATCAGAACTTTGTTGAATGTGTTTTCAATCAGTATCTATTACTCTTGTCTCTGTTCCAGGCGCGGATCAGAAAATTTGGGCCTAAACTCCTACAGTTGTTGACAGAATGGACAGAAACGTTCCCCTATGATTTTCAGGAAGAGCGGATGATTGGCCATTTGAAAGACATGATTGACAGGATAGCCCCTTGTGACGAGGTGAGGATAAGATTTCTCAGGAACTTGAGTCCACAGGGGACACTAAATGTGTCACCCCTCTACCCAGTTTCCCCTTTCTTTTTTTTGCTGCTGTTTTACACATTCTGATCCGTTCCTACTGCTGAAGACTTTTACGAGGGAACCCAGATTCTGCTCTGTTTTGCTGGTAAAGCCCATAGTAGAGCTATTGAAATCAATGTCTGTCTGTCTATCTAGGTACTCATGTAGCCATAGAATAGGCACCCCACAGTCATTAATGGCTTTTGTCCTGACCACATCCCTTTGAAGTAGGGAAGCATTATCCCCATTTTACAGATTGGGAACTGAGGCGCAGATTGGGAACCTGGGTCTCTTGAGGCTGCTACTAGTAGAGAAGTCCATTGCCCTAACTAGACCATCCTTCCTATCCAAGCAGTGACTAATGGAACATGCAAGTGTGTTTAATGCAACATATATGGGATAGATCTTCTTAACTGATTTTATATGGCTAAATAAAATCCTTGGTTGTTTGAAGTAAAGCTAATTAACCCAGAGAAGATGAGTCTTCATAGAGCCATGTGGGGTCATTTACAGTCATACTCTGCCTCCTGATTCTCTTTCCATCTCCCCTTCCCTTTTTTCCATGTTCCTCTCCAGTCTTATTTCCTTGTACCCTCTCCCATATTCCTCATTTTCCATCTCTCTTCTATCCCCTCCGTGTCTGCCCCTATAGGCTGCGAACCTTGCCTTTTTTGTCATCTTCTTTCACTAGCAAACCCAGTGGGGTTTTGGCTCAGAGATTTCATCACTGAGCTGATTAATATTGCAGAGGCGGGATCCAGAAACAGAACCGATACAGAACATCAGATTCGGATCATGGCCTGACTTATGTCACTGGGATTCACAATGAAGACCGAAAGGTCAATGGGCCAGAATGTTAGCTCATTTTGTATCTTGTTCACTTTAGGCCATACAAATTAAGGCTCAGTATAAAACCATCAAGGAGTGGACAGCGTTTTAGGGATCCCTCTTATTGGCTCAATAGAGTGGCTTGGGGGAGATTTTAAACACTGAAAAATGAGCTGAAAGGGGCTCCTCTGAAAGTGACAAAATCTGAATGATACCTAGCACTTATCAGGCCAGATTCACACCTGAGTTATGCTGGCAGAAGCTGGTGTGAACTGGGGCACAGAGCCTACATTTCCCTTTTTCTAGGAGTGAGCTAGTAAAAGACCAGTGCCACCTGAAATCTGAGCACTGCTGGGCAGGGAGAGGGCATGGCCTAGTGACAAACCTATGACGATGATTGTATGACAGGGATGCTTGTGATGGTAGGGGCAGGACTCAACAGCCCTGCGGCTCACTTCTGGTTTATGTCGTGTATTCCTATAGCTCATATTTCAGGATTTCAGCTGGATCGTTAAGCAATTTTTTTTCCCGGTGTATTCTGTTGGGTTTTTTTTCTGTAAATCTCCTTCCTGTGAAGCACCAGGATGACTATGGCTGGAGATGAGACAATGGCCAGGGTGGGCCAGGTGGCACCAAGCATCCTCTCTTACAGGTGCTAGCTGGTTCTTGCTCACATGCTCAGGGTCTAACTCAGGGGCGGGCAAACTTTTTGGCCTGTGGGCCACATTCGGTTTCAGAAATTGTATGGAGGGCCGGTTGGGGAGACTGTGCCCCCTCCCCCTCCCCCTCCTTGCTTCTCACCCCCTGATGGTGCCCCCGGGACTCCTGCCCCATTCAACCCCCCCCCCTGACGTTCCCTGATGGGCGCCCCAGGACCCCTACCCCATCCACACACACCCCCGCTCTCTAGCCCAGGCTGCCTCTCAGAATCAGGGACCATTTTTTTGTTTCCCCCCCCCCGCCCCCGAGAGCACCCAAAACACATGAATGCCTGTCTCTGATTCAGCACAGGCAGTGGAAGCTCCCCTCTGAAGATCCCCTGGCATAGCGGACTGAAAATGCAAATGTGTTTGAAAAATTCAAGTTGTACCTTCACACGTGGCATGCAACATATCCGTGTGTGCCAGTATGGAAAATACTCCAGCACTGCCACTGCTGTCCTTAACATTAATTAGCTTTGTCACTCCAGGGACAGGAGGATAACTCTGGGATTATAGCAATTAAAATGCCGTGTACACTTAAAAATTTAATTCCTCGGGAAAGAAGAAGCCACAGATACCACACTTGGGATAATCTGAACAGACCGTCCTCCCCATTGACATGCCTTCAAAAAATGTCTGGATAAGGGCCTCTCTTTTCACTGGGGGAGATCTGATTCTGTAGATGCTACTCCCATAAAATTCCCCATTGATCTCCATGGGAGTTTTGCATAAGAACAGCAGGAGCAGGTTCTTAGTTTGCCTACAAAGTTTATTCCTTATGCTGATTAACAACAGTACTTGAATGTAATTACAAATGGTGTATGCTTCTTCTGAGCTTCACCCTGGCCATTGCAATTGCACCACATCACACTAGATACACAGGCCTGACAAGATGCTAATTGTAAGACCATAAATTTTCAGCGTGATGCCCTAGATATAGCCGCTTGATATTAATGGGAGTCATGCTCCTAAATCCACTTGTGGTTGGCTGTAAGTGGTGATCACATGCTAAATCTACTGCATTGTACTGAATATTAATCCGAGATGTGAAACACAGAGGTTCCTGTGAAGTAAAATGCTGACTGCAAATGGAGATAGCATTAACCTCTGGATTTTATCTGGTACAGCAATTAGTTGCAATAAACAGTGAACTTGCTGTTTCTAAGTCATTTGCAAATGCATATGCTTCTGGGGCAGAAATTAAAGCCTAAAACCAAACAACGTCTTTTATGAGTGTTGCATTACGTGACCTGGAATATAAAAGCTTGTATGTGACTGGTAATACAACCTGAAGTATTTCCCAGGTGCTTTATAACTGTTTAGTGAAATGCAGCCTCTTTGGGGGGCAGAAAGTGGCACTTCTTAACTGAACACAGAAACTCGTGGTCTTTTATGCTGAAAGCCAGACTAGATGATCATAGTAGTCCCTTCTGGCCTTTAAAACTCATTAACTTTATCCATGGCAGAGTGGAACAGAGCAGTGGAGAGATGGGATGCCTGTGGGACTTGAATTCAGATTCAGGGGTCTGGCCTTGAAATAAATTCAGAAGCCAAGTAATATTAAAAATAGCACAAAGCCCATGCAGATGATAAGGAAAAGGGCTAATAGTGCATTGAGAGTCTTTAATTACTGCTAGGTTAACCATGGGATGTGGAGAAGTTCAATGTCCATTGGCTGCATCCTGGCTCATTCTAGGCTTTAGGCCACAGATGTGGGTAATCCAGTTAAAAAAACAAAACAAAACTGCAGGATTGAAAGAGAAAGGAAAGGAAATATGCCCCACCCATCCACATGAAACAGGAGAGAAATGGAAGCAGCTGCTGTTGGGCTGGGCTGGCATAGCCACTGACAATGCACTGGCTGGTTGTACACTGGCATCGCTACTCTGGTTTGGCTGGCCAGGAGGCCACCATAAATAAAATGCCAGGAGAAGAGAGTGAGGGTGGGGGACTGCGTGATTGTTGAATGGAGCCTGGATGCAAGGGAGCACTGGGGGAGTACCAAGGACACACTGCTCCCATAAAGGCCTCCCCATACATGGCCATGACCCACCCCCATGAAGGAGACACTCCAGGCAGCACCAGGTATCTGGGCTGGTCCTGTGGCCAGTTTTGCTGGAACCTCACCCAGCCCAGTGGCACAGTTTGGGACGGGAAATCTCTCACAGATTTCCTCCTCCTTTGTCTCTATTTCCACAAATAAACCACTAGCCAGACTGACCTTTTTTTACGGCTACTTATAAATTGCAATGTACATGTTAACAGCCCAAAGCTGGCAGTGTGTCTTATAAATGATACCACTCCATTGAAATGCAGCCATCTCTGGGGTGGAGCGCATACCCCAGCCTGGGTACAGAGTGCTGCACGTAGAGTGCAGGGAAATTTTGGCCCAGGACACTGGTGGAAACCCCCTGACCTTTCAAAAATTGCTTTGGGGTCTTTAATACCCATGCGATTGGAGAGGACAAAGATCCCCACAGAATAAATTGCATAGTGTTCAGCTTACCTGCATCAGAAGGTGTGAGACGTCATGTAACAGTGCATGGTCAGGAGCAGAGTGGAGACAGGACTTAGTGTCAGTCTTGTTGTTGACTGCCGGCTACAGACAGGATAGGACCCTCCTTCCCTTAAAACTAATGGAGATTCCCCCTTAGCTAATAGAGACAATCTTCTGCAACCTGGGGGGATGCAGAAAAAATACACTATCTGGCCAGACCCTCATGTAGTGCAAACAGGCACATTGACTGGAGTGAAGCTGTGCAAGTTTACACTAGCTGGGGGTCTGGCTCATTAGGTATTCTGGACTCTTATACTTCGGTTTAAGTTTGTTCAGCACTCGCATGCCAGTGTACTTATGCCAGAGGAGAGGGATGGGCATGGGTGAGAACTGTGTTGGGGTCAGGAGGGGTTTCTAACATTGTTTCTGCAAAGGGGAACTTTCCCTTTGTTTTTAGCTGTAATTGGCCAGAATCTGCTCCTGCTGTGGTCACTGGAAGTTTTCCCACTGACCACTCTGAGATTAGGGCTGGGCCCAACAGATGTGGGAATCCTTTCTCCTCCCTTCTCTGTGCAGGGAAAATGTCTTAGGAACATGCCATTGCAAGAAAATAACATTTAAAGCTCGGCAGCAGTAAATTGTGACTGTACTTTGAGATCTGCACTTACAATATGAAGTGAGCTGTACCTCACGAAAGCTTATGCTCTAATAAATTTGTTAGTCTCTAAGGTGCCACAAGTACTCCTTTTTCTTTTTGCGAATACTGACTGATAAGCTTATTCTGAACAGAGCAGGGACATATCCTTCTGAGGCACAGAGTTTGCTGTCACTTGCACGGGGATAATTCCAGGATGTAAGTCACCTGGGAGAGGAGAATCAGACCCTGTTCCTGAAATACATGAATGGGAGAGACTGATTCTGAATGGCAAATGAAGTTTCATGTTATGGAGAGAACTCTCACATCTTAAGAGAGTCAGATGTTCATGAATGTTCTGGGCTGGAATAATTAACGCGTCTTTAAGATTTGCAGCAGTTGTAGGAAGATCTCTAAGGCAGCTGGCCTACATTCAACCACCTGCTGTTACCTGTAACAGGACCCTTTTACAAAAAGCCTGTCTCTTCCACAGGAGTTCAAACTCAATACACAGTGGAAATAACTCCTATTTCTAAGTTTTTCTAGTGAGTCCAGGAAAAAATCCAAGGTTGACATTACCCTATATGTTTTAGGCTCAGTTTAAAGGGACCACATTAACCCTGCCTGATTCCAATGTAGTGGGAAAAGCCTTCCATGCTCTGAATGGGATTTCCAGGTTTTATCACTGCTTGGTCACTGCAGGCCACATTGGGTATGTCTGTACTGCCGAATGGGTGCCTCACAGCCCAGGTAGATGCTTGGTCTGGGAGTGGAGTTAAAGGTAGACTCCCAAATTGCTACATAATAACCAGTTTTGGAGTCCAACATGCAGCATATGTCCTCTCTGGCTCTAACACCCCCCGCCTATTCCACTGTGCCCCCATCCCGTCTCTTTCTCTACAGGCACCCGCAGTGAAAGGTATGTGCTGAAGGTCAGTAGGAGTAGGTGACTAGGCCATGAGCTTTGCAGTGAAGCATGTGGAGTAGCCACTGCTACACTATGTTGCTTATTATTATTATTATTGGGAGCACTCTGATTCCGGTGTTGTACCTGTGCAGCTCCTCTTTCCGAGCAGTGGAGTTGTTCCTATCTGACTAAGGGGAGAGGAGGGTTTTTGCTGATAGTTAAACAGTTTACTCCACTCTCCTGCCAGTTGACTAAGAAGGGGATTTGTGTCCACTGATCTTTTGTAGTCAAAGGAACAAGCTGCCGGAAATATGTCAACGTCGTAGAGTAAATTGGAAAGGAAGGAACAGGAGGGAGGCTAGGAACAGACGAGTTTTCTGCTGCAAGACATCTAATTAAAAATTGATACTTTATTTTAAGCAGCCGTGCTGAAAAAGAGCTAAAAACACTAGAGAGATTAGCCTTTGGCATATAAACTTTTACTTCTTTGCCACATAAATGAAGGGCCCAGCCCTGAACAGTTGCTGTATGCCTGTAACTTCTGAGCCCCTGCACCTCCCGTTCCCTTTGCTGGGAGGTGTCCCGGGGGAGCTCAGTGCATCTCCGAATCAGGCCCATATGTTGTTCCAAATATTAACGTGAGCTGTAATTACAAGAGATTACGCCTGAACAAACGCTGTAATTAACTTAAGGAAGAACTCCCTTCCTACACATGCAAATTTTCTTTTGGAGAAACAGCATGAAAGAGGCACCCTGCTGTTGATTGTGCTTGTTTGAAAGAAAGCTGCCAGCACTATGAATCTCAGAAATCGGAGATGGAAAGGAGCTATTAGGTCATCTAGTCCATTCCCTTAGGCTACTGCAAGATTTTCCCCTACAGGATATTCTCCTGTCCTTTGTACAGTCTGGTTTCTAAAGGCTCTGTGCAATGTTTATAAAGGTACACATGCTGAGAATGGTTGCTTGCCAAGTGTTGTGATTTGCATTTAGAGAGAGAAGTTTTAATTAAAATTTTGAGCTCCTGAGCCACCTGCGGGGCTCTGTCTTCTGAAGATTCCTAGTTAAGAATTAAACATTTTGTTTAAATATTAAACAATAGCACTCTTCTTTTAATTGTTAAGCTAGTAGCAAAACAGCGTAGGATGGCATGCTCTCTACTCTAGCACTTAGCTCCCATATCATCAAGTGTCACTTTGTGGCAAGATGTTTACCAGCAGGAGTATTCCAAAATATAGTGTTGAATCTAATTTAAAACACTATTTTCAGTTGCTGATTACAGTTTAAACAAGGCTGGAAATCCTTCTGTGATGGCAAAAGCTATAAGGCTGTTCACAAATACAAGGAAATGCTTCTTGGAGAAGACTGCACTGAGCAAAATTAATGTAACTCTCTTTTTTCAATGAGTTTCTTGGAGAAATTTTATTTAGAAATATTCCTGCTTATGTATGTTTAGAGTCACTCTCTTCTTTATATATTATCTGGGACATTTATATGAATCTTTGTTTTCTGTGGCCTATTTCTACATCTGTGTGAAATGTTCACTACAAAAGCAGGGGAAACTACAAATGTAGACCAAGGTTTGTGAAAAGGTTTGCTAATGTTCCTGAATTGTTCAAGCAATGCTGGGTTGGTTTATTGCTTTGCATAAAAACAGCCAGGAATTGGTTATCCTAGAGGTAGGATACAAAAAATTTTTGTCAAAACATTTTTTTAATGGAAAATTGGATTTTCAACTGAGTGAAACATTTTTCCAAAAATTGTCTCTCTGTAGATTTTTTTTTCTGAAAAACAGATGCCCAAAAACCAAAATACTTCAGTCAAAAATGGAAATATTTTGATTTCCAACCAAAATGTCTAGATATTTGAATTTCTACTGAAAAATCAACATTTTCTGCAGGGAGAGAGAAACCCATTTTTCAACCAGATCTATTCACTGAGGTTCAAAACCAGCAGAGACATGTGCAAGCCCATATGGGCATAAACCACAGAAAGCGTTCAGACACTCTTCACTGCTTCAGAGCCAGCCCAGTCTGCAGTAACCAAAAGCTCTGCCTTCTGTGCACCTGGTGACATATGAGAGAGAAGTTTGGTGAGCTCTCTTGCATCAGAGCCAGTAAGCAGCATGCTGGAAAAATCTTTATCTGAAGAAACAAAGGTTCTTGTTTTCATAGAAGTAACTTTAGTAACAAAGGCCTTGTCAACACTACAAAGTTTTGTTCGCAAAAGCTGCCTTTTGCCAGCAAAACAGGGGAGGTGTCCACACTACAAAGCTACTATTGGTGGCAAAACTCTGCTGTTTTGCCGACAAAACCAAACCACCTCAATGAGAAGCATAAAGCTTTTTGCCGAAAAGTTAAAGCGACAACGCATCAGTGTAGACACCGCTGTTGTTTTGTCAACAGAACTGGCTTTCACCAGTATCCCACAATGCCTGCCATGGCCGCTCTGCTCACTGTGTCCATCTCTGTTGCCCTGCAGGCATGCGCCCCCCCTTCAAAGCTCCAGGAAGTATCTGACAGCTGAGTGTGCTGCTCTCTTTGGGGAACAAAGAGCAAAGCATTAATGTGGAATGCTCCTGTTCTGCCTGGCAAGAGCAACACAGGGGTCGATTGCTGCTGCAGGGAGCTGGGGAACCGCTGGGCTGCTTTGACATTCCTCAGCACGGAGAGCTCACAGAGTTGCTTAGGATGCTGCTCCCGGCAGAGGCTGTGGGAGAACTCAGAGGGAATCACAGGACCATAGACAGGCAGAGCGGGCTGCTGTGCTGAGCAGAGCTGGGGGCTGAGGTGTGTGGGGGGGTGTTTATCTCCCCCACCCCAGACACTCCACTCTCCTCTCCCTCCCCCACCACACTTCAGTTGAAAAAGCCACTGACAATCTACTAGGATGCTCCCAAAACGATGGGATCGGGAAACCTGCATCATGTGACCCTGTCTCTGCCCCATGAGGCATTGCAAACCCTTCCCAAAGCACCTGGCAGCCAGTTGCCCAGTGGGATAGCTACCCACCGTGCTGTGCTCTCTGGGTCGATGCAAGAGCTGCTAGTGTGGATGCGCTCTGCTGACACAAGGAGCTAGTGTGGACATGCAACAGTGATTTTAATTAAAGCACTTTAATTAAGGCTATGTCTACACTACACAGCTTTTAGCAACACGGCCAAGTTGACACAGCTGCTGAAAGTCGGGCAGCGTAGCCGCTGTTTATGCCGACAAAGTACTTCTACCCACAACGAGTGGCATTCGCGTTGTCGACAGGATGCGTGTTCACACTGACACTTGCCATGGCAAAACTTTTGTCTTTCGGGAGCTGGGGTGGCTAGCACCTCTGAACAACAAAAGTTTTGTCACTCAATTGCCAGTATAGACATAGTCTAAAGCAGCATAACTTTTGCTGACACTGCTTTGTAGTGTAGACAAGGCCAAAGAATGAAGAGAGAGGCAAAAACCCCAGTGATACCTAAGCAGCGTTATTTTGAAATAGAATGCGTGTCCAGCGATTTCCAAGAGTTACCTACCCACCCCTCAAGGTCTTCACAGTATACTGGGCTCATCAGCTACTGATTCTTCCTAGCGTAAGTGCAACAGCCCTCAGTTGGCACGTGGCCAGAATTCATCACTGAATTTGGTCCACTGGTTGGATCATTAGCTTCCCGGGCCTGGCCTGGGTACTGATGCGAGTGTGACGTGAATGCTGATCCAGGCTCCCCAGCTACTGATTAAGGAATAATAAAGCCAAATCCTGTTCACCTGCTGCAGTCCATTGAATGATGCAGGCTACTCACATGAGCAGAATGAGCAAACTCAGTATCTCATTCCTTCTATTAGAAAAGCCGTTAACTGACAGAGAAATAATGAAAGTCTTATGGCAGGTGTTGAAGTGCTGTAGATGTGCTCGGGATTTGCAGCCTCTCACCTTGATTGTAGTGAAAGCAGAGTGGATGTAAGCACATTATTTTATTCCTTGAAGAAATGAGCACATGGACCACACCCACTGAGCCTGGGCCCTGAGGTATTGTCCGTTTAAAATGTGAGCGCCAGGAATACAAAACATTGATTATGTCTCTTCCAAGGGGAAACTGCCTTGTGAAATGTTCTTAGAATGTGTTTGGGAGGTTTGCCGGTGGTTACAGTGTAGCTGTGAGTGAACTGCAAAGCGGTGTTTAAGATCCCAGATCATGTTTATGTAGTGACTGCCTTGAATGAATCATCTGCAGGATTGAACCCAGGGCCTCTGTCTAGAAACTCACGGTTTTTCTGCTTAAACTGAAGGATCAAAGCTCAGAGGCAGTTGCAGACTCAAACTGCTTTACCTAGTTTTGCCATAGAGGGGGACAAAGAGAGATGCACTGTGTTAGCTCAGTAACATATAAAATATATGTAGGCTAAATTTTCTCCATTTGGATGAGGAGTAGGGGGTTCTCCTCCTTACAAGCAGCCAGATAAGTATCCCTCTGTAGCACATTAGAATGTGCTGTGAGGTATAGTTGCTAATAAGCCAGCCTGCAAACCATGCCCCAAGTGCATGGTGCATGGTGTGTGCAAGTGAGTAGGGAATAGCCCACCCTAGCCGGGGGATGTGCTGCCATCAACAAACATCAACACATAACTTATGCTTAAAACAACAGCAAGGTGAGCCCATGGAGATTGCTCTGCTCTGCGGTGCTTCAGGATGCAGGGGAGAGGAGAGCTTTGTGTGGCCACACGCAGCTAAGCTGAGTAGCTCCCAGGGACTTTCATCCTTGGAACATTTCACGGCTGCAAAATGTTCCCATCGATTCTGGCCTGGCCTTATTAAATGAAAATCTCTGTCTAGAGAACCCATCAAACCATTTCCCAGGTGTTTCAGTTTTACAGTATTTGCATCTGTCAGTCATGGGTGTGTTCCAAGAGCATTCCAGCCCCTCTTTTGTGACCCGCAGCTCCTCTAGGCTGCAGTGTGACGTGCAGCACCACATCTGCCCAGGAATGACTATGCCTCCCGAGTGTGTTGCTGTGATAGGATACAATAATATTAGCTTTGCTTAAAGAAATGAACTATTTGTGTATTAACTGCTCACAGCTATGAAGTGCTCCGTTCTTCCTGACAAGGCCGTCCGTTGCAAGCAGCGAGCCCCGCTGTATTGGGATGTTGTACAAAACAGAGGGATGGAGAGAACTATGAATAGCATTAGCCATGTTCATTATGACAAGCCATCGCTAAGAAGTAGAGTCCTTGGCATGGCAACTACTAAATGGAAATTAAGGGCCAACTTCTGCTGTCTATTATAATTGGTCGAAATCAGGAGCAGCTTACTTTAGTGGCTCCACCTCTCTTTCCTGATCCTTTTATCATCCTTTCTGGCCAGTCTGCGGTGGCGCTGGTCAATGGGTTTGGGCTCGCACGAAGGAGCACAGCTTGCTTGCACACTTGCCTGGAGGCTGATTCTGTGGTGCAGAGTTGGCGGACAGAACTATAATTAAGTCGACTGGCTGTTCTGAAATCGTCTTGGTGAAAATCAGATGGTAGCCCAGTGTTAGTTTATGGATATTTTGGGGTAGGAAAATTAAAATACACCATTGTCGAGGCCTGTGGCTTTTGTATGTTTATCTCCTCCTCAGTTTTTGTTTTTGTTTTTTCTCTCCAGGCCTATTGGAAAAGGATGAATCAGCTTTTGCAAGCCCTGAATCAGAAGCTTGCAACCCTTAGCCATGGGCAAGAAGGAATAGTCAAGATCAATGCTGCTGTCTCTGACAAGCTGGTTGCCTTTAAAAGTAAACCGCCATCAATTCAGAGAGAAATCCTGACCGTCTGTAGCGACCCCTACACTCTGGCTCAGCAGCTAACACATGTGGAATTGGTAAGTGCAGCACATGTGGAATTCCTAACTTTGATTTCAAAGGTGGCATTTTAAAGCCCAGCAGTAGCTGTGTCGTCAAAACCCAAGTGAAATACATACGCTGCTGCAGCATAGTTAGCACAGTATTAATACTGCAGGAGGAAGCATGGTTAGTGGATTAGAGCGGAGGACTGAGAAGCAGGGTATGTGCTTTGTCCTGTGACTATGAGCAGGTCACTTAACCTCTTCCTCTCCCTCAGTTTGCTCATCTGCTTCCCGGTGAATTTAGTTCAGTTCCATTTGCAAAGTGCTTTGAGCCCCTTGAATGGAAGGTGCTGTGGAATGGCTGACCTCTGTCATCCCAATTTTGTTCGATATTCAAGCTTTTACATTGCTCAGAACCAGTTCTCTGCTACACAAGCATCTTCGTTCGTTGGTGTTTTTCCTTTCTCCGTTTCATAGACCTGAACTTATGAGACTTCAGGTACCTGTGTGCCCACCCAGTCCTACTGTCTCCCTTCTCCCCACCCAATCCACTCCTCAGCAGGCTTTTGATGATTGTTGCTCCCTCTTCTGGTGGTGACGGGGGCAGTTTCTTCAAGGTGGTGGGGTGATCCGAAGCCTTCTCTCCCATGCAGTGTCAGGTCCACCGCATGGGTGTCCTACCTCCCCGTGGCAAAGATTATTTGAAAAAAACCCAGGAGTCTGGTGGCACCTTAAAGACTAACAGATTTATTTCGGCATCAGATTATGTGGTGGTGCATCATAACCTCACTGCTGCTCCACAACGCTGCATCTGTCCTCAAACCTCTTGATACCCTTCAGCTTAAGCCTGGGAGGGCACCGTTCACTTCTGGAGCCCTAAGCCTATTTTTCTCTGTTCATCTGAATGGAAAATAACATTTTAAAAAAAAAAAAAAAGGTGAAACCGTGTGGGGATGAAGGGTTGGGGGGAGTATTATGGAACTCAAAAGCATTCTAATCCCACAGTTGGCCATATTCTACTCCTCAAAGAGGAATATCTAGGAAGGAAACCCATGAATTATAGGCTCCATCTATAGGATCCACCAACCAAAAGGTTGGTTTTCAGCATATGTACTTTGGCCCTCCCAGCTTTCTGGAGCTCTAACTAAACAGCACCAGAGACTGTGGAAGCCTTTTGTGGCAGGGTTTGTTTGTTTGTTTTTTCTCCACAGATCAACTTGACTCTAAAATGTGATGATGGGACTGCAGTGATCCATGGTTGAGAATCACTGTACTAGTCCACAAGCCTGGGGTCATAACGCACTGTGACTAAGCAGTTACCATTTGTGTTTGTTTAATAATTAAAGGCACCTACAGCCAGATTTTGAGTTTATTGTTTAACTATTTAAAGGCTGACACTGAGCTCATGGCAAGGGATGTTGTTCCAGCCTGGCTGCCACACTCTTCTATAGAGCTTTTTATCAGTAGACTCAAAGAGCTTTACAAAGGAGGTCAGTATCATTATTTCCATTTTACAGATGAGGAAACTGAGGCACAGAGCGAGGAAGTGACTTGCCCAAGGTTACTCAACAGGCCAACCGAAAAGCTCGGACTAGAACCCAGGTCTCCGGAGACCCAGTCTGGTGCTCTACCCACTAGGCCACATTGGCATGATAATAATAAGAGGTAGCTAATGTAACTAATGTTCTATCCTACTTCCATATATTGGATAAAGTGTGACCTTGGGCACATGTACAAGTCAAAGGGAATGACACGAATGTAACCAAGATCAGAACTTGGCCTGTAGGGCTCAGTTCATTAAGAACTTAGTAGCAGCCAGCCTTGGTATAATCAGTTGTGATGCCGATGTCAACTCCTGTAAAATATCACATCTTACTTCATGCTTTCTAAATCCATTTGAAATGTATTGACAGACATCAAATCCTAGAGACAAAGATATGGGGCAGTAGGAAGTAGCTCTCTCCAGCGTACAAGGAGAAGCTTTGTTAGCTGTAGGACAGGAGCACTCATCGTTTGCAATGATCTTTCCTCTCCAAATGAAATCCTTTCCCTGTGAAATGTCTCATTTCGACCAAACGTGTAGAGCTAATGTCAAGCAAATATTACTTTGTGCTCCCTTTGAGCTTGTGTCAGGGAGCCTGATTCTTTGGGGAGCTAAATTGATATCCTGTGCAGGCAGAATCGCAAACACTAGCTTCTTTTTTAACCTGTAATGCCTCTTGCCATTCTAATGACACTTAGTCATGATGGGGGGGAAAAACGTTACTGTCCCTCCTAGGCAGTGAGAGTTGAGATGTATGAGGGTGTACCAGAGTTTTATAGCTATTGGACATCCCTAGTCCTTTAACTGTCAGTTGGATACATTATTTACTTCTAATTTTGACACTGGAATGATGGTCTCCTAGTATTTAGGTGCATGCATCTTCATTGCCATATTTCCTCCATTTGCATACAGTCAGTACCTTTGGCCCCCTTAGGAGCGCAGTATTAGTAAGGGCCAAAGCAATATGTACTTAGCTTTTACTTATCATTGGAGATCACATTGTTTATCCCCCTTTTATGGGCAGGGAAATGGAGATACTGAGAGGGGCAGTGACTCACCCAAAGTTGCACAGCAGCAAAGCCAGGAACAGAACCCAGGTCTAATGACTCCTAGCCCAGTGACTTCTCCACTAGGTCATGAGCCCTCCGTTTTATGTACAATACAGACAGGTCTTCAGTGTGGTTTATCACCACCACAAGCTATTTATATTCTGTTGGCTGGAGGTAGTGAGATGATTTTATTCTCCCCTGTTTATCACTTCCCTGTTTCTGTTGCAGTAACATTGATTGTTTTTATGAAAGTTAAAGTGGGGAACTTGCTGGCTGCATAGCACTTCATTAAAGTCCCATTTCAACCTGATGCCAAAACTTGGCTGGTAAAGCTGAAGTCTTGCAAAGCCAAAAATAAGAGATACTGCGGATTACTCTTGCTCTCTCTCTCTGTCTTTTTCTCTGTCTCCCAAAAGGAAAGGCTAAGTCACATTGGGCCTGAAGAATTTGTGCAGGCGTTTGTACACAAAGACTCTTTGGACAGTACCAAGGTAGGCTGTGTCACCATGGAAAGTGTGTCTTTCGCAATTATTTGTTTTGTTCTAGACTGTTTGTTCTAGATGAACTAGTTTGAATGAGAGTGTAAAACTAACTGTGATTGGGGAATATGGATTAGGGCCACGCTACAGGGCAGTGCACATGCTTAGGGCTTGTCTTCACTACCGCGCTACATCCTCGACAAGCACGGTTGTAGACACCCCTTTAAGTCGATGTAAATTACATCACTCGCGGGGTGGCTTTTTCACACCCCGAGTGAAGTAACTTACATCAACTTAAGCGGTAGTGTAGACAAGCCCTTAGTCTAACGATGCAGTGTGGATGGAGCTCATGGTCAAGATTCTCACTGGTGGATCATTGCCTTTGAAATTCCCTCCTGCTGGAAATATGTCCCAGCCTCAGACTGGCCACCTTTAGAGATCACTGGGTATGTAGCTCTGTGGTGTTCAGGCCACTAGCTGTCTCTTCTCGTATCTGTAAAATACATGTAATACTCGCAGAATGTGTCCAGATACCATATTAATGAATTGGTCTGTTATGAGTGAGTGTAATCATCATTATCATCACCATCTTCTTCTCTTTACATAACAGCTTGGAGCCCAAGGGATCGTAGGGAATGGCATGCAGGATTGGGATTTTAGGGCCTGATCCAAAGCCCACTGAAGTCAATGGAAGTCTTTCCACTAACTCCTGTGGGGTTTGGATCAGAGCAAGTACATTGACAGAGCTGCTGATGCTTCATCAATAAGGAAAGTGACTTCACTGCTACAGAGTGATAGTTTTGAAATGTTTCTGTACTACTACCACCAAAAAAAAGAAAAGGTCAAGATAAGGCCAAATCCTGCTGTCCAGCATTCCATGGGAGCTCCTGTTGAGTTCACTGGGCCTCCCCGCCACACACACACACACACATACAGTGGCAGAATTTCGCCCTTAAGTGATGGAAATAGAAGCAGATAATCTGTTTTTAATGTTGGCCAGATAATGGGCATTCAAATAGCTTGTAATGCAGCTCCAGTGGAGCGGTAACATCTCCATGCTGGCCAAGTAATAGGTGTAGTAGTGGGCCCAATCCAGCTGTCATTGAAGTAAAGAGGAATTTTACCCTTGATTTCAGAGGGAGTGAAATTGGGTGAAATTATTGCTTTGGTACTATAAGAACTAATAGTATCCTTCATACTCATAAAGGAGCTTTGGTGTCAGAGAGGTGTCAGAACTCCACGAACAGTAAAAGTAATCGATGTAAATGATTCTGCAAAAATATGTGATCACAAAAGTGCCTGATTGTACTTAGAAGTGTCTTAAGGAGACTTTCTTAATGGAAAAATTACTGCCAGGGCTTTCGATTACTGGGGAATTGACATCTGTTACCAGCATAGGCAAAAAGTGAGTTAGTTAAACCAGATTCAAAATCATTTGGGAGTTTTCTTCTGTCCTTGGTAACTCTCATAACTCTCCTGTCTCCAAGGAAGTTTTGCCAATGCATGGAAGATAGACTAAAAATTATCACATTTTACGCAGGATATTTAGCAACTTCTGTTGACAAGTCTCTGCCAGGATTTAATGACAGCAAAATGTTAAAGCCCCATTTTAACCTACAACTGAGTCGGGACCTGCGTATTGCATGGCTTTTGCCAAAGCAATTACAACACAGTGAAAAGTTGGAGCATTGATGGGATCTGACTCTATCCCATAAACAAATTAAAACACTAAACTGCCCCTTACTTGGGTATAGTTGTAGTCCCATGCTGGCCCAGAAGAAAATTTAAAAAGATAAACCTATGTGGTGTGTACCCATGAGTCTGTCTATCTGCCTATCTGTCTTCTCACTCTCTGGGTGTTATATTACAGGGATTGCCCTTAACAGCTGGGGTTATAGGGCGGGTTGCTTGCAAAAGAAGAAGTCTGCACTCAGTGCCGCAGGAGGTCCCTTCCAGTGCTATGTCCTGTGTTCCTATTCACAGGGGCGGATTAGGATTTTGTGGGGCCCTGGGCCAGAGCAAACTGGGGCCCCTCCCCACCCCCTTTCACCTGCAGTCCCCCCGGCACTCCTGCTGGAGAAATGAGATTGAGTTGCTTGCCCCGCCGCCCTGCCTATGCATCTCCAAACCTGAAGAAAAGAATATCAACACCAAAAAAATGACAGTCAGTTTCACTACTTCCATTGACTTCAGTGAGAGTTGAGGGTGCTCAGCACCTTGCAGGATCAGGCTCTTAGCACTGGGCTTCGCTAAAGCCCAGACCTTTTATTTTAAAGACAGCAGCTTGTTTGTGTGTTTTCTGTTCCAGTGGCAATGGCCTTTGCCTTACCCAGCTGAGCTGTGGCAGCCCCTTGTCACCCCTTTATGGAGTGGTGGGACCAATATATACTTAGAAGAATGGGGAAAGAGTTGTTCCCACTTAGATCAGAACTGAATTTGGCCTGATATCTCTCCAAGTATTGCTCTTGGAGCTAAAGCAAAGTTTTTCAGTCTTGGAGCCAGTGGCTAATGTTGACTAATATCCTGTGGCCATTCTGTGTGCAGTACTCCCATTGAATCAATGGGAGCTTTGAGAGTAGATCAGTTGCTGTATTTGGCCCTAACTAATGTTTTTTCTATAGCTGAGGTGTAGGAGGTGGGATTTTTCAAAGGTGGCTAAAGGAGTTATGTGCAAGTTCCATTGAAAGGCGATGCAATTTAGGCACCTAAGGCCTGCTCTACAATTAAAAGTTAGGTCGACATAGCTACGTCAGTCAGGGGCGTGAAAACCCCCGGAACAACATAGTTGTGCTGACCTAACCTCTACTATAGATGCAGCTATGTCAACAGAAGAATGCTTCTGTCGATGTAGCTACCATTGTGTGGGGAGGTAGTGTTCCTGCACCTACAGAAAACCCTACCATGAGTGGAATGTCATCTGCATTATGGGGTTCTGTTGGCATAACTATGGTGAGGAACTATGTTGGTAGAGTCTCTGTGGTTCTCAACCAGGGGGATGTGTACCCCTGGGGGTACACAGAGGTCTTCCAGCGGGTACATCAACTCATCTAGATATTTGCCTATTTTTACAACAGGCTACATAAAAAGCACTAGCAAATTCAGTACAAATTAAAATTTCATACAGACAATAACTTGATTATATGGCTCTATATGTTATACACTGAAATGCAATTACAATATTTATATTCCAATTGATTTATTTTATAATTATATGATAAAAATGAGAAAGGAAACAATTTTTCAGTAATATTGTGCTGTACTTTTGTATTTGTATGTCTGATTTTGTAAGCAAGTAGTTTTTAAGTGAGATGAAATTTGGGGTATGCAGGACAAATCAGACTCCTGAAAGGGGTACAGTAGTCTGGAAAGATTGAGAGCCTTTGCCCTAACTCCCTGAGGTATCATTGAAAATCCCAGTCCACGTTCAGCACCCCCCACACCAATGCACTGTGATTGGCATTTCTGTTGTATTCAATATAGTGGGATAGCCAAACAATAAAAAAAGGTCTCTGATGTAAAGAAACTAATTGTGATGAGGTTTCAACTACTTGATAAGAACTTGACCTTGAGGGACATGACTGAAAATGGACAGGTGCAAATAATAATTTAGGTTACTAAGTAAAATTAAAAAGAGAAAGGGATGAAATGAGGACACTGAATTTCAGCGGAGTGAGTTTTGGAAGAATGGGGGGGAAACGTGGCAATGAGTGAAATTGAATTGGATGAAGCAACAGAGGGAAAGAAGACTGAGGGGAAATAGGAAATGTTCAGCGATAAATTAATGTGTGCCCAAAGGCTTTGCGTGTCATCTAGCATTAAATATACCTGGAGTTTAAAACAAAAAGCCAATGTGGAGAAACAATGAAATTCAAAGAGTAATTAAGGATAAGAAGCAAATGCAAAGAAACATCAGGTACAGAGGACAGGACAGAGTACAGAATGAAGGCCAGAGAGTATGAAAAAAGTATAGATAATGGCCTGGTGGAGAATCCAAATGAATTGTATCAACCCGCCAAGATAATTTTCAAGAGTTTTTCAAGATAAATACAAAGGGAATAAATAGCTATTGGTTATACATATTCTTTAAACGTTGATCCGCTTATTGAGATATTGTTGTATAACAGCCCCAGTCTTTGCTGCAGTGCTTAATAACAGCGTGAGAAAAGAATGAAGACAACCTTACGTTGCACTGAAGTATTGACTGAGCTGGAGGAAATGTCTTCACCCGCTGGATAAGGGTCTAGTGAATAAGGTGACAACTGCCTGAAAATTTTCACATGTAATGTGAAACTACCAAATTCTGGGCTCAGTCCTCAGTTGTGCTGAGGAGAGGAGATGGGGTGGAAAAGATGGCTCTAAGCCACTTTGCTTCTCTCTTGATCCTGGGTTGAGCTGAGGCCCTAGGTGAAATTTAGAATAGCCTAAAGGCTGCTGTATGTTACACCAGCTGTGTAGGATCTGGCAGTGTCCTGTGCACTGTGTCCTGCCCCTTCCTGTCTCCTACATGGAGTGAGAGCAAAGCAGGTTATAGAGCCCTGATTGGAGACCTTCCCTTAAGGGAGCTTTGGTTGGAGCCCTAAAACCTTTCTCTGCCTCTGTTTCCTTATCCACTAATTGGGATAATATTTAATGTACCTATCTCACAGGGGCTTTGTGAGGCTTAGTTAATGAATGTTTATTAAGTGCTTTGATATCTGCGGCTAAAAGAGGTTCTAGAAGTGCTAAATATTATTATTTATACAGCTTAGATAAAGAAAAGCTTCTACTAAAATCTTTGTGTCTGGTAAATTTCTAATCAGACACACCCACTAGTTCTTATGCACTGGAACCCAGCTGTCTTATGCTGCAAACTTTGAAGGGGGATGACTTCATCTACACCAAAAACTGGTTTTGTTTACTTCTTTTTTGAATGAATTAAATTTTTTTATTAATGGTAAAGTTTTGCAAAAGTGGGCTTTAAACAAAAACTTCAAGTTGATTCCTAAGACACTCCCAAAAGTGAGAGTGCTCACGGGGTTTCTTAACGAAAGGCCCAATTTTCCAGAAGGACCCAAAGAGATTTATTAATACATGGGCTAAGAATTGCCACCAGGAATAACAAAAGCAATGACTGTAAACAATTTTGTAAAAGCATGTGTCTCTTACTGCTGCTTACTCTTGGGGCACCTTTAATAGATTCTTTGTTTGTTTCATTTCTTTTATTCATTGGTATTTATATTCTTCTTTTAAAACAAACAGAAATGTCAGAACTGCAAAGAATTTCCCTGAAATACAGTAAAGTGATTTCTATTTCTAAACTCTTCTACATCCAAAATCATAGATCAGGATTTTCTATTTTTGAATCACCTTGGGCATTATACTAGGCCCTCTTCCTGTGAAGACTCATTGCTCAACAGATGTTTGCTTAACTTTACATGCTGTGGGTAGTCCCAGTGCCTTCAACGGATCCCTCTGCAGGCATCAAGATTTGCTTCCCATAGATAAGCTCTGTGTGTTGACTTTCTTACTCATATTTGTGTAAGGGGACTGTTGCCCCCTTACTAACATTCAGTGGGGTGTTTTGGTTTTCTAGCTCCCAGTACTAAAAGGGAAAGGGTCTATGGGAAACCAGGACCCTGAGACTGACAGCCCCCAGGAACAATGGGGAGAGGCCAATGCTCCAGGTCAGCCTGAATGACAGGGCGGGCAGGCTAATCAGGGAGTCAGGAAGCCAGGGAGGTCCTGTCTTCTGTGTGAGCTGGATTTGCCTGGGTCAGACAGAGTGGGGCCGAGCTAAGGAGAAAGTCGGGACCCAAGATAAGCTGAGGAGTAGAGCTGGGCCAGATCCAGAGGGACCAGAAAAGCAGCCCAGAGAGAGCAGACCCTGTCCTGGGAGCAGAGCACCAACCAGAGCCAGAGGGGCCAAAGAAGCAGCCCAGGGAGCTGGAGGCAGAGCAGCAGCAGCAGCGCAGAGACAGAGCGGTGGAACTGGGGCTGAAGCACTCCGGAGCTGGGTGGGGTAAGCAGCTGGGGAGAGCGAGGGGTACCCTGGGCAGCGGGCCCAGCACAGGGAGACGCCTCAGCCAAGGGGCTCTGCAGGCCAGGCTTGGATCATAACCCCAACAGGGCGGGGGTGACACTGGGGAAAAAAGGTCCTACCACTGAGAGCCTGAGAGCGTGTGGCCACCAGAGCAAGTGTCCAACCCACAGCATCCCTACAGCACAGCCACGGCCTGAGGCTTACAAGAACAGACTGAACTGTCCTGACATTCCAGAGACGCTGTTTGTGATGTTCCCTGCCACAGAGCGGGTTGATGTGTTTCCTTTAATCTTTCCCATTATTCCTTATTCTTTTTAAAATTAATTGTTGATTAAATAACTTGCATTTGCTTTAACTTGTATGTAATGGTCAGTGGGTCAGAGAAGTGCCCAGTGCAGAGAGAGTACTCCGGAGTGGGGACACCCTAGCCCCTGTCCTAGGTGACCACATCAGGGTTGGGGTTCGAGCCCCCCAGGAATCCTGGACCCAGCCTTGTTGGGGTTATGAGGACTCTGCCAGCCAGGAGAGTGGAAGGGGCGTCCTCAAGGGTAGGGGGGCCACTGGGTAAAGGAAGTGGGATCCTTCACTAGCCCACTTCACCAGGCTAGTGCAGAAGCCAGGAAAGTTCCCCACAATAGCGGGACTATTCCCCCGCTTACATTTGTTTTAGACTGCATTGGGGTGGGAAATGATCCTCTTTAATAAAATAAAAAATCAGTATCCGTTGGCGAGTGGCTACTAATAGATGTACAGCTATATCAGAGATATATAGAAAGCTGTGAGTCCTAGAAAGAAATTCCCAGAATTTGTTATGGCTGGGTTTTGTAAGACTTGAATTTTCAAAATCTCAGGGACAGATCCTCAGCTGGTATAAACTGTCTTTGCTCCACTGAAGACAACAAATCCATTGAAGTCAGTGGAGCTAGGACAGCTTACGCTAGCTAAGGATCTGTCCCCATGCCTAAAGAGACTGTGCTCTGAAAAAGAGGGAATTATACCTCTTGTAATACCTTTTGCTGATTGTTTCCCTTGGATCCAAGTGACCTGTTTCAAGGCAACCTTCAAACAGAACCAGGTCAACTGAGAGGACATTCCAAACAGACAAGAGAATAAGAGAAAGAAATAGACAATTTTTTTTCCAAAAAGAGGTGAGCCATAACTGTCTTTTCTTTTGCTCGCCCTTATTTCTCTTAACCAATTAGAGAGTCTTCTGGTCCAGGAAAACGCTGTGGATGATTGCATTTGCTGAGCTGTGGGAAGTCATGGAGTCAAAGGAACAAACTGAATGTGTTCTGGAATGTTGGCCTTGTCTTATTTATATTGATGTTGCTCTTTAAATACTGCAGTACTGTGGCTGTTAATATTCCAGTGAACAAGGATCAACATAAATTGCATTGGGGAGCATTTGTTGCAAGCAAAATAGGACTGTTCTTCATACATTTATTTGATTTGTATAAAGCAACAATCTCAGCTAAACTGCACATATCTGCCAATACCCACCCACCCACTGACTTTCTGAACTCCATCCTTAATGCATAAACCAACGTGTGCATGTGTGCGAGAGAGAGATTTGTTTCAAAATAGTGGCAACAATCATTCCCTTTGTGTAGCATATAAACAAACAAGAAATCTAAGTAAAATACAGTTATGTCATTCAGTGCTTTTGTTTTTTTCCCCCAGTCTTGTTTCAATGAGCAAAAAAAGACTAGTAACCTTGAGGCCTATGTGAAATGGTTCAATAGACTCTGCTATCTTGTGGCAACAGAAATTTGCATGGTAAGTGAAAATGTGTGGCAGTGTTTTATCACATGCCTGATGTGCCAGTTTGAGATGGTACATTAATAAGCAATCCCAGGGATATATTTTTCATGACCCGGCTAAGTTGTTCACATATGTTTAAGTAACATGCTCACAGAAGCACCCGGGTAAATTACAAACTGATAGCAAAATGGAGTTGGGGTAGGGGACAGGGAGGTGGGAAAGGAGGGAGTCTGTTGATGCAGTGAGTAAAAAAAATCCATTCTGTTGAAGCTGTGAGTGTGTAGCGAGTGTGGAGTTGTAGAATAATGAACTCTGTAAGAGAAATAATCTGAATGATGCCATGAAAGTCTTTTTACTCCCTTGAAAAGATTCCAGTGAGAATGAAAAGCAGAAAAATCTTTATCTTCTGTTTTTCAAATGCTTTTAATCTGTATGTGTCTGAATCCCAAATGAGCCTGCTCCAATCTTCCATTCATCGAGAAGAGACAACTGCCGTAACCTTCTTTCTCCATTCCCCGCTCCTCTTCTTGTCTTCTCCCCCTCAAAATCCCTTTCCTCCTTCTCCCTGTCACTTGACCTCTCTTGCCTCCACTCTGACCCCTTCACCTTAACCCCTCTGTCTCTTCTGGCTTATTCCCTGCACAATCCAAGCATGTCCTGGTGTCCCCCAGGCTCAAAAAATGCCCCCTTGACCCCCTCCTGTCACTCAAACTGCTGCCTCATCTCCCTTCACCCTTTCATCTCTACACTCATTGAACATGCTGTCTACATCTGTTGCCTTGAGACCTCTCCTCCGGCTACATCATGGATCTCTGCTGATCTGACTCTGCCCTCTCCACTCTCTTGAGTCTGATCTTACCCTGGTCTACAATGTCGTCCTCGTGGCCAGATCTCATATGTCTTTTACTCCATCTGCATCTTCTTTGACTTCTTTTCTGCCTTTGAATCTGTAAATCAGACTCTCCTTCCTGCAATCTTGGCCTGCCTTGGTTTTTGTGATCCTGTCTTGGTTCCCCTCCTCCCTCTCTGGCTGTTCCTGCTGCATCTCTTCTGATGGATGGCTCACCACGCTCATTCTCCGTGAAAATCTCATCGGAATCTCTCTTAAGACCTTCCTCTTCCGTCTCAGTGCCCTGTCTCTGGGCAATCTCATCCCAGTGCAAAACTGAAGAGGAGCTGAATGACAATGACCATCAGCGCCACAGCTCACAGTTATCATTGTGTCATTGGGCCTTTTCATATGGTTCTTTGATGCACTGCCTATGACGGCACATGTAATCTATATTTAACGTTCATTTAAAGTTTTTTTTATTTTCAATATTATTTAATTTAGATTCTGTAAATGACACAAATGCTTTACCTGTTTTAAAAATGCGGAGGATGTGTCGTGGAGGGAAGGGGAAGGGAACACAGAACCTTTCACCCCAGGGTTGACAGGTTGAGTTGTTGGTGACTCAGCATTGTTACCATCTGCTGACAGTTTGGTGACCTAGTTGAAAAGAATATGGTGATTTCAATCTAGTTACCACTAGACATGGGTCTCTAAACCCACAACCACCATCCAAATTAACTCGGATTGGCACACTAGTGAAAAGTCTCAATAGAAAGGCCAAGCTGAATGACCTGTGGACTCTTGTCTCATCCTTGGATGTAGTTCTTCCAAGTCAGGGCTGAGACAAGTGCTCAGATACTGTGGTGATGAGTGTGATATGAAACCTAGACAGATGAGAGGAAAAACAGAAGGAAAGAAATTAGCAGGCAGAATTTGGGGTAGCTTGCACTGTTCTCATCAGTGCTATTTCATCTGTGGATCACTCCCCACTTCTGTTACTTTTTCATCAGCAGTAAATTTACCTTTAGGATAGGAGAAAGGGTTTTTAAATACATTATGAGACAAAGCTTCCATAGAACAAAGGTGCGGTTGTTGTATGGGGTGAAATCCTGGCCTCACTAAAGTCAATGGCAAAACTCCCATAGATTTCAGTGGAGCCAGGTGTGTAATAATTTTTTTACCTGGTAGCTTTAGAGCTATTTGGACAGCTTGTCCCTGCAGTCAGTAGTCTCTAGAGGCTGGCTTTCTGCTTCAGTGCCAGGTCAATGGTTGAGTGAGCCGTGAAAGGGTTTTGGCCTCATCTGCAATGAAAGCCTTTATTCAGGAGACTGCCACTCACAAATGTCATTAGTCAATCAAACTGCTTATACAAAATTAGTCAATAGCTGGACTTTTTAAAAAAACTCAGCTGATAGAGCTGTAAAGATAGGATTTTCCTGGGTAGGGCACCAAAGCCTGGCATTGCCTATGATTTTGCAAGTGCTCATTATGACTATTTATTTATTTAATCTGCAGCCTGCGAAAAAGAAACAGCGAGCACAAGTCATAGAGTTCTTCATTGATGTTGCCCGAGAGTGCTTTAACATAGGGAATTTTAATTCACTGATGGCAATCATATGTAAGTATGGTAGATGCTTCAAAATAGAATTTTTCTGTTTGGCATAATTTCTGTAAAAAGCACACCTGACTCCTAACTGTTTCCCCCTCTTCTTATTTCCTCCTAGCTGGGATGAACATGAGCCCCGTCTCCAGGTTAAAGAAGACCTGGTCAAAAGTGAAAACAGCCAAATTTTTTATTCTAGAGGTAAAAAAAAAAAGGCTTTATTTGTATTAATCAAATGTATTCAGGTGCACAATACTTAGTAAAGCAGTGGTTCTCAACCAGTGGTCCGAGGCCCTGGGGGGCCGCGAGCAGGTTTCAGGGGTCAGCCAAGCAGGACCAGTGTTAGACTTGCATGGGGCTGAAGCCTGAGCCCTGCGCCCCGTCACCTGGGGCTGAAGCAGAAGCCTGAGCAACTTAGCTTCACAGTGCCCTCTGTGGCATGGGGCCCTGGTTGCTACCTCTTAATGCTGGCTCTGGCTTTTATATGAAGAAAACCAGTTATTGTGGCACAGGTGGGGTGTGGAGTTTTTATAGCATGTTTGGGGGGACCTCTGAAAGAAAAAGGTTGAGAATCCCTAAAGTAGAGGATCTTCATAGACTAGGGTTCAAAGTCTCTCTGGGGAGGCACACATGATCAAGAAGGTGTAAAACAACTATAATGCAGAGAGGAGCTGCAGCACCTGAATTCTGCCTCCACTCACCAGGGCAGATTAGGGTGGCTTGGATGGAATGTGCCAAAAGTGGATGTAATTGGCATGAAATCCTCTATAAAGGATCTTTTCATGAGCCTGATTCTGCTCTCAGTGAAGTCAGTGGCAAAACTCCCACTGCACAATAGTGCCATCGTGCTTTGTGTATGGCACCCAAGCGAACCATTCCACTGTGGAGATGGCGAAAGCAAGGCACACAGGGACACGTAGCTTTTGTGGGGGGCTGTTACAGTGTCATATGGAGACGTGCCAGTGCATTACTGCAGGGATTCACCCTGATGCCAGCCAGATTCAGCCTGATATAAACAGTGCATAATTTTGCGCTACCTATTCAGGAATTCATCATTTTTTTCCATTTGGGAGCAAGAATTTGGCCTGATTTATTGTACTAATTATGTATGGCCTGTATTAATATGTACAATGATGCTGTGATATCTACCCCATATATGCCACCTTGGTCAAATAAAATTGTGCTGATTTTAATGTAAAAATCAAAGATAAAAACAACCACAATCTATACATGTAGATTTCTAGCTGTTTCCATGGCCAGCACTTACGGGGAATTAGGTGGAATTATGTATCTCCTGAGGATATAAGTGTGGCCTCCGCCCAGGACTTTGGAACAACCACAGGAGAGACTGTCCTCAGAGAATCCATCTTGGGTTTTACTCTGAGCCCCTACCGAATGGATTGACTGGATTCGGGGGGTTCATTCAGTGCTAGCTGAGCTCTCCCACACTGCCACATTATGATGATCTCTATTAATCTAAAATCACATCTGGATGTCTTGGTAAATAAGCATTAAGCTACATAAATGTGACAAGAAAATGAAGACAAGTTATCTCTCCCTAGACCGTACATATTCAGATCTCCATTACTGCAACTTGGTTTTAAATTCTGATGAGAAAAAAGAATCCAAGTCCTTTCTGATCAAATACACGGGAATTGTTTTATTTTGCACTTAGCATCAGATGGACCCTACTGGTAATTTTTATAACTACAGAACTGCGTTGCGAGGGGCTGCCCACCGATCCCTCACTGCACACAGCAACAGGGAGAAGGTAGGTCTGTCCCTGTTTTGTTTATTTCTGAATGGATGGGGGATGATTAAAGCTGGTGGTTAATCACTGGAATTCTCAGTGTGCCATTAGGGTGAACCCCACCATCACCACCAGCCTAAGTCTTATGCACAAGTCTTAAATCCCACTTCAAACCTCAAAATAGTACTTAAGTCAGTGGTTTTCAAATTTTTGTACTGATGACCCCTTTCACATAGCAAACCTCTGAGTGTTATACCCCCCCCCATAAATTAAAAACACTTTTTAATATATTTAACACCATTATAAATGCTGGATGCAAAGCGGGGTTTGGAGTGGAGGCTGACAGCTCGTGACCCCCCATATAATAACCTCACAACCCCCTGACCACCAGTTTGAGAACCCCTGACTTAAGTGAACCTGCAGTGTTCCATGTAGCTTTTGCTGCCCCTCCTGCCCAATCATTACATACATTTCCACATCCCTTGAAAATTCACTTAGGGCTTGTCTGCAGAGGGAAACTGACCAGCTTTGAAGCGGTGTTATCTATTCCAGAATAAAGGGCCCAGATGGGGGAGTTATGTCTGTGCAGCTACAGTGCAATAGTTATTCTGCACTAGCTATACCAGTCAGTTTCCCTGTGTAGACAAGCCCGTCTTGAGTAGTGGCTGACTTGAGACGGTGAGCCAAAGGTGCTTCTCCTCAAAGATGAGTGTTAGTGAACAGTAGGTGACCCTGACTTGCTCAAAGCACTGTAGGCAAGTTTGGCACTTACAGCAAACCTGGGGCCTAATTCTACCTTCAGATACCCAGATGCAACTCTGATTTAACGCAGTGACTCCCACTGCACTAAGTGAGAGCTGCCCCTGGGTATCTAAGAGCAGATCTCCTGTGCTGAAAGAAAAAGATGGAAGGTTTCCCTAATTTTAAATCAAACTGAATCAAAGAGAATCCCGCCGAGTTTTTAATGCTCAATGTGCATTTGCCAGAGGAAGATACATTTGAATAACACATTCCTTGTTTGAGTGAATGAAACTTGAAGATAATTAATTATGAGTGTGTTGTTATTTCAGAATTATTTTCTTCTATCATCTCTTTTCAGATATGATTATATCTGTTGTATTTCTCTGATTTTCTTTGTTTTTCCCCATTCACTCTAATTTTTATTTTGTTAAAACAGTTTTTTTTAAATGTTATGATAGCACATTGTTATAAATAGAGAGAAACTCTCTGCGTGCAGCGAAGCAGATGCTGCATTCACAAGCATAATGTGAAATTAAATATTCATTGCTAGAGGAACTGGGCTAGATTCTGATGTCACATCTGTGCAAATCTGATGCAACTGCACTGAAGCCAATGGAGTTGCACAAGATTTACCCTGAAATGAGATCAGAATCTGGTCCACAGGCTGCCATTGTTGTAAGGGAAATATGCAGAGTTGTTCCGAAAAGCAATACCTGGCTGTGGGATGAGCTGATGAATTGGATATTAATGAAGAGTAGAGAAATTCCTTGAACAAGCTCACACATGCTTCATCTAGAACCTGACATTTTGAGATCCTTGTGCAATCTATTCCTCTGCTGACAGTTATATATATTCAAACCTGCTGCTTTACTACTTTACCTTAATTCCTGGGGAAGTTCTCTGCCACATCCCTATCTATGCCTAGTTAAGACCAAGGGCCAGTAGGTTAGTAGATTGATAGGAATCTATTTTACTTGAGGAAAAAACCCACTTTCTATTTTCTTTGTGCACATAACATATTAGCTTAAGAAAGTGTTCAGGCCTAAGGCTCAGTGGCTTATCATTGCTGGGTACATTAAAATCCCAGATATGGCACAGCACATAATTCAGACCCCAGATCTTCCTAATTTCATTGCTTGTTATACGTGAGCTACCTGGTCAAGATATTTTGTTGTATTGTCATTGGATAAAATTCAACAGAATGTGATCGCAGCCCATGGAAAGTGTTATAGGGTTTTCTGTCAGTCTTTTAGTAAAGCTCACCTCTGGGAACCACAGAAACCTATTTGTTTTCAAATTGGACTATTTCGGTAATGTTTTTCTCCCAATCACTTGCAGAATAAGTATGTTTACTGCTACAGGCTGTGTATAGACCCTCTGTTCGGGAGCGGTGGGATACGTTCTGGAGGGCGCTAGATAAACAACATCAATAGCCAAAATGTTCCTAGATAAATAGGTCCAGGCATCAGGGCAGAGGGAGGTTTTGAGGAGGGTTTAAAAAGGAAAGGTTTATGAATTTTGGTGGGCAGTTTGTCCAATGAATAGTGGATGGCATGGGAGAAAGCACAGAGGAACCTGAGGGACAAGTGGACAAGAGAGTGGCATCACTGGGAGAGAGAAGATGGGGAGTTAACAGTTTGATACCTTAGTAGGTCTGATAGACAATGTGGGGCTCACTGGTGAAGGGTCTTAAAGGCAAAGCAACAGAGATTGATGCACTGGAGGAGAAGCCAGTGGAGGGATTCAAAGAGAAGAGTGATGTCTGCTCTGACCATGTCACCTGAGGTTGGACAGGATGAGCTGAGTCCATATACAACCCAATCATCAATAATCCTCTTTTCTCCCTTTTATTGTTTCAGAGTAGCAGCCGTGTTAGTCTGTATTCGCAAAAAGAAAAGGAGTACTTGTGGCACCTTAGAGACTAACAAATTTATTAGAGCATAAGCTTTCGTGAGCTACAGCTCACTTCATCGGATGCATTTGGTGATGAAGTGAGCTGTAGCTCACGAAAGCTTATGCTCTAATAAATTTGTTAGTCTCTAAGGTGCCACAAGTACTCCTTTTCTTTCTCCCTTTTATTGTCACCGATTTCTGCATTATCCACTGCATCTTATTTGCCTTCTTTATACAAATGGTCTCATTGCCTTTTCCAAGATGTGGCCCTACCTAGACACTTTGCATTGGATTAGTTGTCTAAAAAACCATTAATTCTGGGAATGGTTGAACAAATAATAAAATCCCTACAATCTGGACTTCAATTTAAGTGATCTGTTGAGTTTGGGATTTAGTTTGTAGCCTTATTCTTTGCTTAATGTTAAGTGTTGAATGAAAGGTTGACACTAAATCAGAGGGTAGATTTTCAGAGCTGAGCATTTGAGATGAATAACTTAGAACCTTAATTGAATGCCTGATTTGCCTTACAGATACTCGAGGTGTCTAAGCAGGCACATGGGCTGCTCACATTCGAGTGCACACTTGATGTGCCGTGCATTCCAAAAGAGGCCTGGCAAAAAGCAGAAATGGCCACAGAAACCGTGACGTGGGGCAGCAGCTGCTATTGGCGGGCCTGGCTGCTAATTTTTTTCTGTTTCAGCTTTGCAAATGTGAGGCAAAATCCTATCCTTGCAAACCTGCCATGTGGAAACAGCAATAGCAGCTGAGCAGAAGGTCCAGGGCACATTCAGACCATATCTCATGTTAGCCAGTTGTCCAGCTAGCTTGCTAGGGAACGGTAGATAGGAACACTGCCCAGCTACGGTATGAGTGTGGCTGCCTCCTGCACCCTCGTAACACAGAGGCACAAGTTTTTGAGATGAGGTAGGATCTGGGCTGTGCTTACTGTTTTCCCCAGGTCATTGTGCTCTCCGTGTGGTGTGTGCCAAAGATAAATAAAAACACTGTGAAAGGGATAGTGACCAACTGCCTGCTGAGGGAGGCTACCATGGATTCTGCCTTGTTTGGAGTGGTTTCCAATTTTCTGGCATTTTTGCTTGTACCTGCTTTGCAATTAGTGCATGGGATGGCTCTCTAGCGTCTCCCTCTGACGATACCTAGGTGTATGGAATATCTTTGGCTGTTCTGTCTGTTTTAGGTATGTCTCTGGCCCCCAGAACCAGAGTATCTGAGCACCTCACAGCCTTGAATGTATTTCTCCTCATAACGCCCCAGGGAGGCAGGGCAATGCTATTATCCTCATTTTAAGGTGGGGAATGGAGGCACACAAGACTAAGTGACTTGCCCAAGGTCGCACTGGAAGCTTTTGGCGGGACCAAGAACTGAATGTGCAGCTCCCCAAACACCATTGGTGCCATGCTTTTTCTTTTTTTAAGCACTGTATTTTTTTTCTCTTGTCTCCTCCATGTGTGTCAGAAGCTAAGACCATCTCAGTTTGCTGAGCTTTCTGCTTCTTGGCAGCTAGACAGAAGTGAAGCTAGAGGACCCAATGGCCTCCTTGGAGTGAGATGGGATGCAGCTTGGCCATGGTTGGGGGAGGCACTCTACTGCTCAGGGCGTGGACGCTGCCCAGCCTCCAGCCCAGCTAACTAGGACCCTTTGGTGCTAGCACCATCTGGCGTGGTGGCATCACCCCTTACCTTGCTTTCAGGGAGTTCTAGTGTCAGCATTCTGCCTGGCTCTTGTATATGTGTAGTGAGGGAAAGGTGCTTCCTGCACCCTGTTGCTTCCATCCTCTCAGCACACTCATGGAGGCTCAACCTGGAAATTAGCCCAGAGTCTTGTTACATTGACCCAGCTATCTTCTCCCTCCGTAAATGCTTTATTTAGAGTATTTTGTATTTGCTTAGGAATGAGTAGGCTTTAAATAAATGTATGCTAATGCAGCCCTTTGAGCTGTGACATGATACAGTGGCTAATTTCAGAGTTAATAGAAATAAGACCCCCACAGGGCAGAGTGACAGATCACGTGACAATAAAGGGTTTGTATTCTGGGCAGAGTTCAAAGGAGCATGTTTGTGGGAAATTAACTCTGCTTTCATGTATGCAGTCAGCTGACCTGTGTCATCCCCACAGTTAAGTCATTCCACAGGGAATCACCATTTTGCGTTAATGATGTTTGTCTAAGTTGCTTTGAAATGTTGGACTCTGTACAGCGTAAGGCTGTGTACATTGTTGCTATCTGATACCACGGGGAAGTGCTTGTCTGATTTCCTTCACTTGGTTCCTTCTGAAGGAAGCGATTGTCTTTCTCTCTCTGTGGGCGTGTGGGTGGATTGGATGGTTTGGGGGGGAATCAAAAGGGAATGAAATGTGAATTTCTGGCTCTAGCCCAAGTTCTGTGCTAGTTAAGTGGCTGAATAATAGCCCGCCTTACAAATATAACTCTCTAGTGTATTTGCTTTCACTACAGAGATTCTGAAACTAAAACACACAAGGTGATATACTCTTATTGGGGACATTTATTGGGGTTTTTTGGTCTTTGAGCAACCATTAAAATCCTATGTGAAAAGAACTAGTGATCTCAGTCACTTCCAGATGGTGATCTAAGTGACTCACTTCAATTTCTAGTGGACACGTTTCCATATCACAAAAAGACTGCCACAACTGTCATTAAGTGGTAGCCTTAGCAGACTTGCCCTAGACTGAATAAGTCTCTTTCCCTCAGGGCTGCTCCCTGTAGGGAAGGCTTCAGGTTCATTGGCCAGCCTTGGGACCAATCCTAAAAGCACCATTAACTCGCCATTGATTGGCACTTTGTAGGATCAGGCCCAATGTGTTGGAGTTTTCAGTGTGCCCTTTCCCGTACTGTATCCATTCTATGAATCGATATAGTATTGGAGTCGCCAGGGAAACCAATCTGGCCTTCCTTTGGGAGCACTACATTTACATTCAAGAAATCCTCAATAACCTTCACAGAAAGAAACTCACAGGAACGCATCCCTTCAGCAGCTCACTCAATGCAATACCTCAGTTGGACCAGAAAGTGGTTTCTGTTTTTATAACAAGAGCAGCATTCTGGTTTTGGGAGTCCTTGCTTACATTTCCTTTTTAGTATCTATCAAGTGCTTGCACTCCCTATTGGTGCATTGTGAAGGCTATAGACTGAAAAATCACTGGTGACATTCTACCTTAGTTCCACTTCAGATACCACTTCAGCTGCTGTTCAGCATGAGACTGAATAACCTTTACCACTTAACTAAATGGTTCCTTCATTGTCATCAATTCCCATAGCCTTGCATTTCCTCAAAGCTATTGTACTTTCACTTAAGAGATAGTTCAGCTCATTTACTAAGTGGCCAGTAGATCCACTTTGATATTGAAACCCACATGGCGCGTTCTTATGTCCATTCACAGTGATCGAGCCCATATTCAGCTACTTAAATTGCAAATGTGGCAGCTACAAAGAGATGTTCACAAGGTTAGTACTCAAAAAGAAAAGGAGTACTTGTGGCACCTTAGAGACTAACAAATTTATTAGAGCATAAGCTTTCGTGAGCTACAGCTCACTTCATCGGATGCATTACCTCACGAAAGCTTATGCTCTAATAAATTTGTTAGTCTCTAAGGTGCCACAAGTACTCCTTTTCTTTTTGAGAATACAGACTAACACGGCTGCTACTCTGAAACCTAAGGTTAGTACTGACTCACTGGACCAAGCCCTCTGAGTGGCCTTTCCCTAGTATGGTCTGCCCGCACAACAAGGGTGAAGACACAAACTTGAGCTCTGGTTCTGGTGTCCTTGCTGAAAAGATGCTTCGTCACTAGCTGGTCTGCCCCATAGCTCTCAGCATTTGGGTTTGGCCCTTATGTCATGAGAGCTCCTTACCCCACCTTGAGAAAGGCCCACTGCAGTCTATAACCATACCAGGATGCTCAAAGCTTCATACCAGGACCCTATTCCTAAATCCAATTTTAGAATTTGTAATGCCAGATTCTTCTCTAACCTAACTCCAATGAGTTCAGAAGATTTACACTAAAGGAGGAATTAGTTCCCTACTATACAAAATAAAGCTAGATGATAGTGCATCATATTGGTTAGAGGGAAGGCTTTGGATCTGAGTGTGTCTTCCAGTTTGCCCCAATCATCCCCAGTGCTTGTTTTGAGTGCTCAAAGGCCTCTTTGATTAGGTTTCTCTGATCACTACTGACATTTCTTGGTATACCAAACGTTTTTAATTTCAGTATTCCCAAGGATAGTCCTTACTGAGCCTTCGCAGGAGTGTCTCTGACTTTTCATCTTCATTTCCACCAAACCAGAAATAAAATAAATGCCTTTCTTTCTCCAGATCTCTTCACTGCCTCCTTTTTCCACGTGGCCTTGATAAAATTGGTGCTAGACTGGTCCTTTTGCCTTTTAGTCTATAGCTTTTCATACCAGCATCTTGGGATGTATTAGTGTTGCACCCGGGGTCCATGACGTTTTGTGATGCTGACAGATTATGGACTAAACCAGTGGCTCTGAACCTTTCCAGATTACTGTGCCCCTTTCAGGAATCTGATTTTTCTTGTGTACACCAAAGTTTCACCTCACTTGAAAACTACTTATTACAAATTCAGACATAAAAATACAAATGTGTCACAGTACAGTGTTACTGAAAAATTGCTTGCTTTCTCATTTTTACCACAGAATATAAATATTGTACTTACATTTCAGTGTATAGTATACAGAGCAGTATAAACAAGTCATTGTTGGTATGAAAATTTAGTTTGTACTGACTTCACTAGTGCTTTTTATGTAGCCTATTGTAAAACTAGGTAAATATCTAGATGAGTTGATGTACTCTCTGAAGGACCTCTGGGTAGCCCCAGGGGTACACGTCCCCCTAGTTGAGAACCTCTGGTCAAAATACTACTTTTCTCCAATCAGGAGAAGTAAAGTGGAAGCCATAATTTTGCTGGTTGTGGATCACATCCTCAGCCAGTGTAAATCCACATTACTCCATTGTAAATCAGTGGAGTAATAATGATCTAGGCCGTCTGAAGACTTGGCCTTTTGTCATTAGTGGCAAAGCATTATACCAAAGGTTCAGTGTAAATCACTCTGTGTCATCTGAGTCATAAGAACTTCTGCTTTTCAGATAAGAGTTTTGGCCCCTTTCCGGTTTATCTATACAAGAACATGGCACTCTTACTCTGAAATAAGAGTGTCCGCACATGGAATTATTCAGGAGAATAAATCCATGCAGAGACACACCCTGAGTCACAAGATTTCATTATTCCATGCTTGTTTATTTTGGTGTGATTGTTAGCTGTTCACCTAACTGTGTCTGTAGCAAGGGTTCTCCCTCCTCATTGTATTCTTTGGCTCCTGGCTCCTGGCTATCTTTAAATTGTTGTTGGTGAATCCATTGGCTTATAAAACAACTCTGTAGACAAAAGAGTCTTGTCTTGCTCAGGAAAGTGATGCCACTGAAATATGAAGAAGGAATCGGAGAGTAGTTGTAATTATTGCTTCATTTTTTGCCCATAGTGCCCACAGAATGTTCATTTCAATGGTGCAGCCATCCCCCAGATCATTGAAAATACCTTTGTACCCTCCTTCCCTGGTGCTTGTCTATCATTGTATTGCTTTATAATAGAACAATACATTGGGAAGTTAATCTTTTTTTTTTCCTTCTGACTGAACTTTTCTTTCCTGCAGTGAAAATACGGAGCCATAAAGATAATAGTTGTGTCATTCCCTTCACAGATTGTGATCCCTTTCTTCAGCCTATTGATCAAAGACATTTACTTTTTGAATGAAGGATGTGCTAATCGCCTTCCGAATGGGCACGTCAACTTTGAAGTAAGATCTGCAAATGTCTTTATCTACTCCATCCTGATAGTACTATCTGAGACCATTTGCACACATTTCAGTGCAGTCCGACAAAAGACTAGATCCTACAAAAGGGATGACCTTGTGTGACCTTCCTTGAAGGGCAAACCAATCCCAGGATTCCCTTAAAAAGAATTCATATATAGAGAGAAAAACATTCCATTCAGAGATAAAAAAACCAAAACAAGGAGTTTCTAATGCTGAATGAGTGGCAGATCCTAACTTGAGTCCTGTGGGTTAGCTGGTATAAATACAGTTTCAGCAGCATCAATGATTATACAAACAGTTGGAAGGAAAGGGGAATTTTTCAAAGACAAAGGAGAAATATATTTACCATGTATCCATAGGTAAGCAAGTCAGTGTTCAGTACCTGATACTTTTGTGTACAAGGACAGTAGCGTTTTCTCATTTTGTAGGTTAAGAAAATAGGGAGGTTTGCCAAAGCAGGCTTTTTAACAGCGTGGCTTGCCCATTTAAGAGATAGAGGCCAGGGGCCATTAGTTATGAAGTAGGCACACCTATGCAGGGATCAATCTGTGTTTAAGAAGAGAAAACCAGAGGAAGCTGGGGCCAAGAGTGCACAAGATCTGCTGTGAGCAGGAATCTCCCGCAGGGCACCCTGGACCAGGGGGCAGGGTTTGGACTTGGAAACCAGAGCCGGAGGGCTGAAGAAGGTTGAGAGCCAGGGAGAACAGACTCCAAGGGTGTAAGAAGGAGAAGACTCCAGCCAGGTAGGGCCTGGGAGTGGCCTGCCAAAGCAGGAGAGGCTCCTGATTCAGGTTACCAACCCTCTAGGATTGTCCTGGAGTCTTCAGGAATTAAAGATGAATCTTTAATTAAAGATTATATCATGTGATGAAACCTCCAGGAATACATCCAACCAAAATCGGCAACCCTACCCCTGGTAGGAAGACCTGGGAGTCGGAAGAAATTTTATGTGTACCTCTAGCCTGCCTCTTGTATAATAAAAAGCCCTACCCTTAGACGCCAATGAGCTGCAGTAGTCAGGGGGAGGGAGAGTCTCTCTCTCTCTCTCTCTCTCTCTCTCTCTCTCGTTGGCACACACGTATACTCAGCCTCTCCCCCCCCCCCGATGATGACCACGCAGGCAGGCGTGCCCCGACCCACCCCCGTCTCTGAGGCTGCTCCAGGCATGCTGGAACTGACGTGCTGCCCAGGCTATTGGGGAAGAGGCACATGTCCCCCGGCAGATTATTTTTTTCATTTTTCTGCATGGGGGGCACAGAAAAATGTGGGCCATATGAATTCTGCACCCTCACACCAGTGCAGAAAATTCCCCCAGGAGTAAACTTTTGTGTGTGTGGACTTTTGTTGGACTTTAACTTGGGATCTGAAGTTTTATTCTGAGTTTATTTTATGTTAATAAACCCAGACCCAAGGAGGGGTGGCTTTGCCACAAAAAGCCTGTGTGGAGTGTATTTAAGGAGTCTTCTGAAGAGGGGGAAACTGAGGCAGGGGCCTACAATGCAACCTCAGGCCACAAGGGGCTGCTTGGGAGGTGGCATACCCTGTCAACCAATTGCAAACATTATGTAAATATTAGAATACAACTATATAAGGCCTCATCTGTACAGTCACCATGTTCATCAGGTAAATCACACACGTTTGGCCTGGGAGTTAAAACTCATGATCTTCTGCTTGGAAGCCTTTACTGATTACACAAAAGGAGAATTTGCATTAACCACCATTATACACAGTAGAAAGATGTGTCCTCGCCGTAGGCCTGACACTAGATGGTAATAGTCACAAATAGTTAACTTGAGAGACAGGGTGAGGTAATAAGGAACTCCCAGCATCACAGCTAAAAACAAAGTGGACTAGATTGTTCAGCACAAGTAGTTAGCACATATTGTAAGGGACCATTTAAGCTAGAATAGCCCATAACTTCTCTACAGTCATAAAACAAGAAGAGGGGGTTAGTTGTAGTGAGCCATAAATCCAGTGTCTCTGGACAGTCCATTTTGCTATAACACTGAGTTCCTTTCCCAGACTTGGAGAAGCGCTCTGTTTGGCTTGACAGCTTGTATTTCCCACCAACAGAAGTTGGTCCAGTAAAATATATTACCTCACCCACCTTGTCTCTCTAGATCATGGGACCAGCACAGCTACAACTAGACTGCATATAAATAATTGAGTAATTCTGAGTCCATACACTAGAGGGTGGTGTTGCACTAATGTGACAGGATGCTGAATGCAATGTACATGCATTCCACTTTTTAATATTGCGTTATGCATCACCCCTTCTGTATCCTTGAGCTTCTGTGAAAATGCAGAGATGAAGCAGCTTCTGTACAATTGCCCTTGTATAAATAAGAAGAAAATTTGCTCCATCAGCTCTCAGGTGCTTTCTGAATCTCATCTGAAAACATCTTTTCTCTTTTGCTTGCTATTCTCAGTTTCTGCCTCCCTTAGAGGCATTGTGGCAGAAGGCTTTCACCACACAGTGAGGCAAGCCTGTTGCTTGTGAGTGGTGCTTAAGGTGTTGTAAGTTAGATGACCTCTTACAGTCAGGCTCTATCTTCACTACAAGCTTAGTGATGTGATCCCCTGCTCGCAAACACATACTCACAGTAGCTTCTGAGAGCTAGCACAAGTATAAAGAGTAGCGTAGCCGTGGTAGCATGGCTAAGCTGTTCTGAGTACATACCCACCGTTTTCAGAAGAGTTTGTACTTGACACAGCTAGGCCATGCCACTCCTGCCACTGCCCATGCCTTTGCAGTTACGCTAGTTCTCATCGAGCATCTGCAAGGAGGTGAATGCAAGCAGGGGAATTACACTCCTAGCTTGCAATGTAGATGCAGCTTAACTCAGAACACCAAAGGCATCCTTGGGCCTTGGTAGAACAGGTGTAAGTATTGGAAAGGGTGCCTGTGCTAGTCTGGGAGGTCTAATTTACATCAATTTACACACGCCATTTTTGATCCAGTGCATTTGTCGTTTCTATCATATATTGCATGAAACCTTATATGATATATTCCTGTAAAGCATTTTGTACAAAGCAGTATTCTAAACTCTGAGATATAATAAACTTGGGACTCATCCCAGAATGGCACTGGGTTTTATGCCATCTATTCTGGAGCAAACCTTATGTATGGAAACTGTAAATTGTTTATTTCTACTTGAGAGTAGACCAGGATTTTATGTGAACATGGAATGTAGGATACCCCAGCCCTGCTTCTTCCCCTTTCAGCACAGTATGGAAACCAAGGAGAAGTCTTATTGAGAAAATGCTCCCTTCTGAATTTCATGGAGTTCGTTTGCAAATGCATATCCGTGCAGTTTGCGTTAGGAAATCTGCAGCCTCTGCCCAGATGTGATCCTTTCGGCAATATGATGTTCTTGTGCTAAATGGACTTTATAATATTTGCAGAAATTCCTGGAACTGGCTAAACAAGTAGGCGAGTTTATAACATGGAAGCAAGTGGAATGCCCATTTGAACAAGACCATAACATCATCCACTACTTGCATACAGCTCCCATCTTTACTGAAGATGGTAAGAAATCCATATATATTTTTAACCATTCAAAATAATATAAATGTGACTGTCTCTCCATCACCACTGATAAAACCCTTATCTGTGCTCTGGTGATCTCTCACTTTGACCACTACACTACAAGCTGCTCCTTTCTAGCCTCTTAACTTTCTCCTCACCACTCTATCCAGCATGCTACTGCGAGAGTGACCTTCTGGCCCACTAAGTCATTGTTGTACCACTTTTCCACCATGTCTCCGCCTGCAGTATGTTACTGCTTCTCAACCAAGGAATGAGGCCGAGCAGTCACATCAGGAACTATCATGAATGTCAATCATCCTCTAGCCAAAAGCAGGTCTGGGACTGAAGTCAGGGCTACCTTTCCCTACCAATCAACAATTTCAGCTCTCCAATCAGAAGTTCTCCAGAGCCCCAGGCTGTGAGAGTCCAACTCACGTCCTTTGCTCCAATGAGGAAACACTTTATTTTATTTTGGTTTTAAGTATTTTAAGACAAATCTTCCATAGTAATTACTCTAAAATATGATCAAATTCCTGTTCCAAAATTAGTCCCTGTCCCATCTCTCTTCCTCATCTCCTCTCTTATCCCCTCCATTTTGGAATCTAGGTTGTCTCACTGCTTCATTTCATATGGAATTATTTCATTCTCATCCTGTTACATCATGTCAGACATATCAAGTGACAGCAGCTACATTCCCATAAGCTAGGCTGCATTTGGGTTTATTTTTCCTTTTGATTCTATGGGCAGTTTTCTACAACCATCCCAGTTAATCACACCAGATAGTTGTTACTTCATAGGCCACATCAGAAGTCAAAATACAGCTAGGAAAATTAAGCTCCAATCCCATGAGGAATGACTGCCAAAAAGGAATAATTAAAGCAATATGTATGGCAAGGAGAGGGAATGGGGGCTTCAGGTGGTTCTTAGGGTACTATGTGTCGGGGGTTGTAGATATCTCAAAAAGGCTGTTTTAAGGCTGCATGGTGATCTCAACTCCCTAATTGCTTGCAGACCCTCTCCCCCACATAAAGGGTCATATTCATGCCGGCTTCATGAGATGCCCTCAGTAGAAGCCAGGCTACAGCTGGACTCCCTGACTGCCAAAGGTAAAGTGCGGTGCAGAAAGACCCGCCATGAGTAAAAGAGAGCGCTGACCGGTCAAATAAAACAAATAAGCTCTCCGTGCCACAATACAGAGTAATAGTGGGCTAACTCTTGAATATTAAAACATTTATTGAATTATATCACAGAATAAAATACAAAGGTGACTGTGGCATTACAGAATAAAGCATAACTAAACAGTGTAATGCAAAAGTGTCCATGAATACAAATTATGACCTACTTATAAAAGTCCATAAAGCAAGCTAGATGGTAATGCACTAACAGCTCACGCAGATGGAATCTTTAATGCATATCCTTATTTTTGCACTATAAAATGCATCCTGTAGTTCAGGGTTCTTCAAAAAAGGTTTGTAAACGTAGACCAGTTTATACGATTATATATGTCATGAGGGTGTCATTTCTGCATTGCGTTTTCTCGCTCTGGCTGCTGTACGTTCATTCTTACCTAGTGTGCTATTTGTTTAACATGCCTTGTCTCTTAAGGAATGTGAAGAGGTGACAGATGAAAATGGGGGGAGGGGGAGGAATTAAATTCAGTGTTAAATTATGTGAACTTAATTTAATGTAGAAGATTGGGGACTTGTCTCTTCAGCTGTCAATCCTTGATTTTTTTACTTTTTGATAAAGCATTGGGGGCAGGTTTTCAAAGGCACAAATGGGATTTTGGCACCCAGGGCTTTCGGTGAGAGTTAGGCACTTAACCATCCTTGATTTTTAAAGACATTCTGCTTATTGTGTGGTGCAATAGTGACAACAGATGAGGAAGATAATGTGTGCCAGCAAACTCGCAGTGAATGACTGTAGTTTGGGGAAGTAAAGGGATTTGGGGTTCCTGATGATATTTGAATAACAATTTTTTATTAGGTTTGTATCTGGCTTCCTATGAAAGTGAAAGCCCGGAGAACCAAATTGAAAAAGAGAGATGGAAATCCTTAAGGTAGGAGTTCATTTTATAAAACCATAATTACAATACATGCACTACATTGATAGTCAAGAATTAAACTTGACTGAAGTTTGAAAATTTCTTAATAGAATTGGCATCAAATATGTGTCTTGTTGATTGTGCTGAAGGTGTTCTCATCTTAAGGCTCTAGTCTGCAAAGCTGTAACTGGACTGATAAAATAACAGTCCTAATATAAATTATACATTGTAAATAAAAAGGGCCCAGGTCTTATTTAGACTGCTCTGGCTGTGTAAAGGTGCCTGGGAGTGGATGTAAAACACTTCCAGAGTGTCATTTATATCCACCTTAAGGCTCCTTCATACTGCCAGACCAATATAAACAGGCTTTAGTGTAAATGAAAATAAAGTTTCACAGATAATTCTGAATGAGCCAAAACCAAAAAGCACTAATTATGCATACTTCTTTGTTTCATCTTCATTATTGTAATGTTTCATATTTGCAGGTCTACTATTTTAGGAAAGACTTGAAGACTCAGATTATTGCAGTACGGCAAGAAAAAAATCAGCAAAAATATTTTGCACTACTGATTCCAAAGATGCCTATTTGGGATTTAGTTTTTATTTTTCTTCCTTTTTATTTTTGGACTGCTTAATGTGATGAACTGGATTCATCCATTGAAATTAACAGAATTGACTTACCATATGCACAGTTATGCTTTTCTAATAACTCAAGAGAGGAAGGACAACAGATAATTTGTGGCCATCCCAAAACTATGTCAGTATCACTGTAACCTTGTCTCAGAAGGAAACAAAACAAGAGCAAGGAGAGTCATGGTGCTGCAACAGAGAATGGTTGTCACTGGAAAACTAAAGACGCAGCGTGCACATTTCAGAAGCAGGTGCTTAAAACAGCAGTGCCCTAAATCCTTTCTGAGTATTGTAAAATCAAATTTTGTCAAATGCAACAGCAATCTGGTTAATTGCTAAGGAAGGAAAGAAGGATTTTACTTTACATCAGCAGCCTCCTGCCTTGTTGAACAATGCACTGATTTCAGCAAAGATAAGCTGCCCATGGATTAAAAACTCATGTAAACCACATCAGCATGAAAAGTCATGCAAACCCCATGAATTTTTACATAGAATGATTTGAACTGTGAACATTAGTCATTTCTTCTTTCTCCAGTTGTTCTTGCCTTTCTTACTGTGAATCTTGGCAGACTTCTCTGGGGCGTGAACTGAAGATGAGACAAAATACAGATGTCCTGCTTACACTGAAAGCTGTGGGAAGCAAATGGCTTCGAGTCCTACTTACCTCTGTTTAAAGTATGTAATCTATTCCCTAATTCTGTTGATGCTGAGAGGGTTGTTTTTAAGGCGCCTTACCTTATTGGCAGGTAATAGAAGGTGATTGTGTGAGGAAACTCATTGGGTTTGTTCGGTCTCCTCACTTTTTAGCTTTGGTTCCAGTGCAACATGATACTGGGACACAGGGAGTGGAACAGGGCAGGGGAGGAAGAGCAGCCTAGATTTGTGGACTCAACAGTGCATTTGAGAGATGAAGAGGTTTCCCTCTGTGTGCCAATGCACTAGAGTAAAGACTTGGCAACACACCATTTTTATTCTGACTTTTTATGTGCTGGACTGTGCTCACCACTTCCATTCCATGGAGATGTTTGCTTTTCGGAGTGGGGGCCGCATCTGCCTTTGTGTTCGCAGAAATCAAGGTGCTACTGTAATATAAACATGAAATGACTGCAAATGAATTGGGCTTATACCAGGTGCAAACCAGAACTCTAAAACTAGAGCAAAGCTAACTAGAGGACTTTACCTATTTCACTTCCATGTGCAGTCCCATGGTACTGTTTGTGAGCATAAGGACATAAAGATAGGCAGGGGTCAGGTTTGAAAAAAAAGAACCACACAAAAGCATAACAGAAATAAAAAATGCCACATGCTACTGAACTCCTCCTTTGATTACAGGCTCAGTGTTGGCATTTTAGCTGTCCCAGTCTGTTTTTCTGACCAACATAAAGAATTCAAGGAGTACTTGTGGCACCTTAGAGACTAACAAATTTATTAGAGCATAAGCTTTCGTGAGCTACAGCTCACTTCATCGGATGCATTTGGTGTTTTTTTTTCCCACCAAATGCATCCGATGAAGTGAGCTGTAGCTCACGAAAGCTTATGCTCTAATAAATTTGTTAGTCTCTAAGGTGCCACAAGTACTCCTTTTCTTTTTGCGAATACAGACTAACACGGCTGCTACTCTGAAACCTGTCATAAAGAATTCAGTTCTACACTGAAGTCAATGGTAACTTTCCCCCAGTAAAGAGCGAAGAATCATATGCATAACTTATCAGAACTGCTGCTGGATTTAAAAAAAAAACAAAACAAGGCTCATGAGAAACTTGGCTGTGTCTGTGTATGGCTTTAGCCAGAAAAGTTATAGCCATCACTTCCCACTGCTGTCCTCGCCATAGTAACCTGTACCTGTGTGTGTTGCAAGGTCCTCCCTCATTGGCCTCCCCTTGAAGGCATTCAGAAGCTTCATCTGGTATAGGGTGCGACTGCCTGTTTGAATTGTTATCCATAGGTTATATATTGCACTTATTCCCGTAATGCTACACTGGCTTCTGGGGTGCAATTCAGGCTGTTGATTTTGATCGATTAAAGGCCTGTAGGATATTGGTCATGGCCACCTGAGAGACCACCACTCTCCTGTGCTCTGTCATGAGGTTTGACGTCAGCTGGGCTACTTTTCTAATAGTTTCTGGATCTAAATACGTAGGGCTAGAGGCAGGACATTCTCAGTGGAGGGACCATGGTTCTCCCTTTCCTTTTTGTCTGTCAGAGATTGAGTTTGCTGTAGAGTTCCTCTGTTTACTCAAGCTTTTGCCCAAAGCGGCTAATTGCAGGGAGGATGCAGAATCATTTCAGCCTGGGAACCAGTATTATTTTGATGCAGTTAATAGTTTTTTTTGTATGTGAGTGTAAAAATAGTCAATAAGTGTATTTTACAAACCAAAATTTAGAAATGACAGCTACTGAAATTGAACCATTTCCAAAATGATATTAGAAACCTGTTAAATTCCAACCAAATCCAGGGCAATATTCATAGACATATTCGTAACAATTCTAAGGCTTATGTGTATTCTCTGAATGGTCATTTTCTTTACTGTATATATCTTTATACCAGGCATATTATCACTTCATTGTGCTAATGGTCTCCTTTTATTGTCTGGAACTGCAGCATCGCTCGATCTGCTTTTTAAAGTGGAAATTTTATTCATTCTTTAACAATCAGAAGGAGGCTAGGATAGCTGAGATTCTATCCCTCCAAACATATGAACTAAAAATATTATTTTTCTAATAATAATAATAATAATTAATAATACTTAGCATTCCTATGAAACATTTCAAGAACTTAAAGAACTTTCCAAACCCTATTGAATTAAGTCTCAGGAGATCCTTGTGGGGATCAATGGTTGGGTCAAAACTTTCAAACCTGGTGATTAAAGTTAGGCACCTAAGGGCCAGATCTACAAAGGTATTTAGGCACCTAAAGATGCAATTGGATGGCTAGTGGTATTTTCTAAAGAACCAAGCTGCCTAAATCCCATTTAAATTAATTGGAGTTAGGTGCTGAGGGGATTTTGAAAATCCATTTGGCGCCTAATTGTATCTTTAGGCATCTAAATACCTTTAAAAACCTTGCCCCTAAATCCATATGGAGGCACCTGTTTAAGTGGTCTGTTTTGCACAGATGCTGAGCATCCAAAGTTCCCACTGACTTGAGTGAACATTGAGGACAAGCCATGCTTCACATGAGGCTTTGAGCACTTTGTAAAAGTTGGCTGTCAAGGTCTGAGCCTGAGAGAGACTGACTGCTTCCTGCAAGGTCACTTGAGTGGGAGGTGAGGGCACTCAGCAGCCTGCAGGCTTTAAAAATCCTGCCCTGCCCTCATTGACATGAATGGCAAAACTCCCACTGGATTCAGCAGGAGCAGGGGCAGGCCCTAAATTTGTCAATTACATCTGTGATTTATGCATGGCCCAACCAAGAAATAAATTCCCATAATAGATGAGAGCATGATGGCCTTGCTTCACTCACGTGTTTAATAAGTAAGGGGACAATAGCAACAGAAGATTCCATTAACAGTTTGGGGGTGGATGTTTCCCTAAAGTTTTTTAATAATTTTATATCAGCAATAAAATAATAAAAAATAATCTCCAATAGTTTCCCATTACTGACAGGTGAAGAACTCTTCAGAATTACAAGAAAGTGAGCTAGTAGCACCAGGCACTGAGGTGTTATAAAGCATAGAGACTTCTAGACAACTCACTTATAGTAACTCTTATGGCTTTCTAATTCCATTATTTTCAATGGATTTGCATTTGGGAAAACTGCTTATGCAGATTTAAAAATTTTATTAAGATGATGTTTTAAAAAAAAGTGAACGGTACAGAATTTAAGTACAGAAGTTTCTGTTTATCAGGGAATAACATACAGATTATCAAGGGGTGCGAAGTTCGGTTTAAGATTGGGTGGCATAAAGAATACATAATCTGCAGTATTCCCGCCTGGGGGTAAAAGGTTGATGGGTCAAAGTACAGACATTAAGCTTTGAGGGTATGTTGTTCATATAATGGCTATGTTCAGGTGTGGCATATACGATGATGAGGATGGATTGACCCTTGTTTGGTGAGATTTAATGTTCAGTGAGTTTATGGTTCCGGTTCATGGGGTCGCTGCTCACCCGAGCCCTGCCTGCTCCTTCCCCTCCCCCCCCCCCGCAAGGCTAGGCTCGCATTATTCAGCTGGCAAGAGCAAATGGGACAAGTGCCCACTTTTGTCAAAAAAAAAAAAAAAGTCAGGACAGCTGGAACAGGGTTTAAAAAAGGGACTGTCCCAGCCAAAAGGGGATGTATGGTCACCCTAAGTAATAGGCCAGACCAATTAAAACTCCTGGGACTTTTCTTGTTGTCTGTCTGCTCCTCTCAGCTATGATTTCTGTTTGAGACTGACTTACTCCCATCTGTGCTCCCTTTCTGCCATTGTGGGCAGACTCAGATTGTTGCCCTGCAAATTGAAGAAATATGGGTGACCCTAGAAAAGCTGCTAACTTCCTCCTGGATGTCTATGCCTCTGTTGAGGAGGGCTTCTGCCTAAGAAGCAGCTCTTCCAAAACTTCAGTAGACATTTCATGTCCTCCTGTGACATATGCAGGCTCTGTAATCATACCCTAGTGTCCATGGCCCAGAAGACCCAGGGGTAGGTCTCCCTTCAGAGCATCACCTGCTATATCAAACAGCCAGCTCAGCTACTGGTGCAGCAGCAGGAAATCTTCCTTCTTCTGTGAAGCTCCCAGGCCTTGCTGAAGGGGGCAAGACTCTGGATTCACACACACAAACATCCTGTATCAAATATTTGAACTAGCCAACCTCCCTTCAAGGCACTGTGGGCTGCCATCTAAACCCAGTTCACTACAGAAAGTACTGGAGCACTGGTACTTTCCAGACAGCTGTAACCCTATCAGGAATCTGTATCTGACCAATACTATGTCACTCCTATAATGAGCACCTTTTAACATTCCTGTTTTCCTGGAATGACTAACCGGATAATGGCTCTCTGGAGTTTGATGTACACCCATGGAGGTGTAGCCTGGGTAGCTGACGAATACGGGCTCCTATGTGTTTTCATAGCAGACCAAGCCTGGTTAAAGTTTACAGTATGCTTTTCTCTCAGATTTCTATGGCCTGTATCTGGCAATAGGATGTATTGGATCTTGTACTGGGATGAATTGTTACAGTTCAGTATTTCTTTACTTATCCCATTAACTTTTCACACTCAGTGAAAGGGACAAGCTCACTGCTATTAAATTAAAGGAAGCTTTTAAAGATATGATTCTCACACATGTGCAATTAGTAACTTCCCCGAGGAGGCAGTCTGTAAAAAAAGAGTGAAACTGCTGGTGTAAAAATTATGGAAAATAAATCGGCGTCAGAACACTGGGATGTATGCCGTGAATCTTAAAAAGTATGAGTATTCAATTTGCATAGGACAGAAATCTGATTTAAGAGTTATTATACTTTTAGCAAGTTTTATGAAATGTGACAGCATCTGCTACTGCTGGCTCCTAAATGGACTCAAAAGCATTGCTCTACATTCCAATTGTCTACCAAATTTTACCAGTGGTGTTATCAAAACTCTGTTTTTACCCCTCTGCTATACAACTCCCTGCGCAACTATGCTTAGAAAACTGGACACTATGCTGTGATAGATATTTTTATAAAGCAAGAACCAAACTGGGCATTGAAAGAAATATGGTATTAAAGATGCAAGTGTCTCCTGATCACCAGAGCACGGGTACTGAGTAGCTGTGTTTTTTCCTGCCACTTGTTTCTTTGTTTTTTGTTGGTGTTTTTTTTAAACCCAAGTTCCTCCATATTCAGGTCAAATAGGTATCCCTGTAACACCCTTTGTCAAATAGGAGTTCTTCATTAATATTGACACTATATTAACTGCATAGGCAGGCAACAGGAAGGTTACTTGAAAATGGCTATTATGATTTTGTGACTGTACATAGACCTTACATAATTTTGATGGCAATGTGCATACTATACCTTGCGTAAACACTGCAAAAATAGCATGGTCATCAGTACGCTTTAGAGCTGTTTGTGGAAAATGTCTTAACCTGCATTCATGATTATTGTATCCACCCCACTCCGATGCCTTTTTATACAGCTGTGGTGACCCCTTTTGTCAGTCATGTTCAAACTAATTTACCTATGTATAGAATTTATATATTACAAACCTAATTTATACTGTGTTTTAACAGTTTGCCTGAACTGTCTCTGGTTTCTAAATTTTGTAATGTGAGTGTCGAATAAAAAAAATCTATTAAATGTTTTTGGTCCAGCTGTTTAGTTTTTTATGCATATGCAATTTTATTCTTGGAGGAGACTTAAATAACTGGATAATCAGAACTGACAGCAAATTCTTGCTACTTCTAAAGTCCCTCTAAAAAAAGACAGACAAACCTGATTGCACCAGGCAGTTTTCAAATAAACAGATACATTGAGAAATGCCTTGTAATTTCTGCAGTTTTTCTGGGGTTTCCACTTCACTGTTTTATTTTTTCCTATGTAGTTATGAGATTGCACTGCACTGTACATCACAATAAAAGCAAAACACTGATTGTCTTGATTACTAGTTATCAGATCTTAAGAAAATGTTGCTACAAACATGAATCCCAGACCCACAACAACTTCTGACTCACAGGTGGTATGAAGGTTGAAGATTTTACAGTCATTTAATATACAATTCCTTCATACGACCATGTTTCATTATATTATTATTTGCATTTCAGTAGTACTAATTGAAATGCTTACTATGTGGTAAGCATTCATAGTAAGTCAGCCCTGAAGAAGCAAAGTGATGTGCCCAGTCGCACAGACAGTCAGTGGCATAGAAGTCCAGTCGCCTGTCCCATCCTATGTCCTATCCACTGAATCACACTGCCTCTCTAATTGTACTACTTTTACTTAACATGCAAGCTGATCCTGCATTGCTTTTACTCATGTGAGTAGTCCTTACCCATTGAATCACTGACTTCAAATCTTGCAAATCCTTATTCACACAAGTGACCCTTGCTTGTGTGAACGGTGCCATTTTTTTCTATTGAGTAGTTCTGACTCATGTGAAAAGTCCCACTGTCTTCAGCTATATTACTCTAGTGAGTGAGGTTTTGCAGGCTATGAGACATAGACAGTAGCAAAAGAACTAGTGATTGCAGAGGGAGATGAGAGAACAAATAACACGAGAGCTGTGTAGTCATGTTGTTACTAGAAGATAGTACACTGAGCGGTATAAGAACCTATATAGAATAGAAAAGGGGTGGCAGTGGCAGTCCCACTGCCCTCCAACCTGCCCCTTTTGGGGATGCTAGATAACACTGCCACCATCTCTCTCCCCCTTCCACAGTCTATCCCGTAGCATTACCCTTCCCCAACTTGCCAAGATTAGAACTCCTCTGCTTTTATTTCTTCATGGTTAGCTAACAGCCTCCTCAAAAAAAGCCATTTGTAGATGGGCTATTTCCACCTTTGATACATAATTCTGCCTGCATTGTCATGTCACCTGTCACATTGCATGAAAATACGCTCACAGATTTTATTCTCTATATACGACACTCCTAGAATACCAGCAGCCTGATTCCCATTACTGCTGTGCCACCACTGCCACCTGCTGAACAGAAAGGAAAACTAAATAGTAATCATCAAAACAAATGTGATTTTTGTTCCCCTTATTGTTAATACTACGATCCTTTTTTAACTGATGTAACAGTTTGTGTGCAAGCATTTTGTTCTGCATACCGCACACACAGGTGCGATGTTTGAAGTACTCCTCTCAAATTTGTTGCTTTATCCAATTAAATGAGTGGCTACATTTTTGATATTAACAATCATATGTACAGAAACCCACTCATGAGGCAGCATAAGAGAGCCTAGTAAAGTGAGCTGCAGGAGAGGCACTGGCAGAGGCAGGAAGAGAATTCAGATACCTATCCATTTTCTTCTGCAGCACCCATACATGTGAACTAGTCTGTAATGCCACTACATTCTCCTCTTCCCAAGCTCGAGGGTCCTCGAGACCCACTGAAAGAAGATACTCATGAGAAATTGTCAATGGCATTGGCTAGGTAGCAGGCCAATTGCAACTGAAAAAAAAGTTGTTGTGCTTTATCTTTCTTCCTCGCCCTTCTCCTTCTAACAGGTTTCAGAGTAGCAGCCATGTTAGTCTGTATTTGCAAAAAGAAAAGGAGTACTTGTGGCACCTTAGATACTAACAAATTTATTTGAGCATAAGCTTTCGTGAGCTACAGCTCACTTCATCGGATGCATTTGGGGGGAAAAAAAACACCAAATGCATCCGATGAAGTGAGCTGTAGCTCACGAAAGCTTATGCTCTAATAAATTTGTTAGTCTCTAGGGTGCCACAAGTACTCCTTTTCTTCTCCTTCTAGTGCTTGTTTTCTGAGATTGAGAGCTCCTGGGGGCAGGGATTGTCATCATATGTTTGGAAAGCTCTTAAAATATTGTAGATGCCATTGTAATGGTAATAAATACTAATAATTAATCCTCCAACCCCCTAGACGTTAGTTCCTCTTCATATTGAAGAACAAGAGGAGAAATGAGATTTTCAGTGTGATGGGATCCATGTTTAAAGCCTTACCTCCAAGAAATCTTCCTCCAGGGAAATCTTAATCTTAATGAAACAGTTCGCACAAAGCTAAAATGCCATGCTTGTCCACAATATGTGCATGACTATTCGCTAGTACCTGGCAGGAGTAAAAGTGAAATTGTGCACCTACACTAAAGTCATGTTTCACTTTAGGCATACAGTCAGTTATAATAAAAGCCATGCTACACCTTAGCTGTTCAGTACTAGTTTGGGAAGGTGTTGCTCCGGGGAAGCAAATCCCAGAGTATGCATCAGAGTCTTGCCAGCCCTGCTATGCCAAGGATGACATCTCCACAGAGTGCTCTGTGGACAAGTCACTAGGAAGGAAATCCCAAATATATCCACTTTATCTTCAGAGATTTAAATTTCTTCAGAGATTTTAAATTTAAAGGCTACTGTAAATAAATGAGTCTGAGTACTGATGTGTTTGAACAATAGTTCAGGTCCAGTTTCCTATCATTTGGACGTGCCTTCTTTCAACAGTGTGCAGTGTTTCTTTAATAAAAACTGGGTTGTTTGGGATTCATCAAATCACACTGCTCTGTGTGTGTGCTGAGTGCCACAGGAGTCAGGAAGAAAACTTTCCAGTGTACAGAATTGTACATGTGGTCAGGTGCACTATACTAAGGGTTTGCTTACCACTCCACCATCACTGCTGGAAGCAGGATACCAAACGTTATTCATTATCGAAAATTTCACGTTCCCACGGATATCAAGTGCCTATTGGTCAATATTGATCTATTCTATAACAAGTTATATGGAACCAGAATCTGCCACCCTTCCTCTCTGATTTTGAAAGTAGTTCCACTGAAATCAATCAACTGGATCCACCGATTTTGGGCCCCATCAGGAATAAAAAGTAGAGGGTCTCATTGATTCACTGTTGCTGAGCGATGCATATATTCTCTCTATTTAGAGTTCCAATCAATTCTCCAATGGCTAATAATGGCATGGAGGATGAGTGGTTGTAGCTTTCTGGCTTAGATAGGAAATCAGTTGTATTACTACAAGGCCTTCTGGTGTTATGTAGGAGAGAAACCCTGAGGACAATCTGTTAGCCATTTGTTTAAGTCTGTCCATGATATATAATTAGTCAACCTAGACACCAAGTTGCCACAGAAGAATTTAGAAACAGGAGAAAACTTTCTCTGGCTCTCACAGAGAATATGAATCACCTAGTGAACAAAGTGAGAGAATGTAATGTTTGGTCAATTTGTTATGAGGAATTGAGGCTGTACTTAAACGGAGATAACAATTTTTAGACTGTACAATTCATTATAAAGCCTGACAAAGACAGTAATAAATTGGCCACTGATGCTAGGTGACGGATAAAGAGCTAGAGATGTACAGTCCCTTTTAGCCTTTAAAAAGAGATCATTTCAGAATCTAAAGCTGATGCAGTGCATGAGATACTGTTTGTTAAGCATGTATCTCACTATTGGCATGGCACCAGTGCTTTGAGATCTGCACTGGCTGCCTGTTGCTTTCTGGGTATGGTTTAAGGTGTTGGTTCTGAGCTAAAAAACTTTGAATGGTTACAAGCAGCAAGGGTACCCTAACATACTCCCAGTGCTGAATTTCCCCAAAGCCATGTATTCTGCAATCCCCAGCCCTCTCCTGGACCACTCAGAGAAATAATAAGGTTTGTTGCTCCTGTAAAAAGAGAAAAAGCACACTACAGTTTATTAACTTAACTGGGGTAAACACACCCTTCCCTTCAAACATAGCACTGAGTTGGTTTATAGTAACAATAAAACAAATGTATTAACAATAGGACATAGGTTAAGTGATGCCAAGTAAATGGAACAAAATTAGAAAGGGTTAAAGCAAATAAAAGTGAAAACATACATCTAAAAGTCTAAAATTTAATCCGACAAGATACAGGCCAGGCTTTGTTCAAGATGAGTTCTTTCACCAATTTTCCCTTTTCCCAGCCATAGCTAATTTTCTTTCAGTCAGGTCCTGCCCCAGAAGCACAAGGAGCTAGTCAGCCTTGTCTTCCTAGGCAAAAGATCTTTGCCTAAGCAGGTTTCTCACCTATATTCAGTTTCTGGAGATTTCAACCCCACCTTCTTTCTCCCTTTGTTTGGACATAGATTGTAAAGCCTAAGATCAGTGAGTATCTGTAATTCTTTATATAGTGCTAATACATACATTTTACAATGACATTAATCACCAGTGTGTCATAAGCTTTCATAAAACACCTCACCTGATAAACTTTTATAATACAATAATATTGTAGGCAATCAGTTGATTCCATTTTTTTAATCACTTGATGTTCAGACCCCTTGTCTTTATAAAGTTTCTTCTTCCTGATAGAAGCTTTATGATGGGATAATGGGATTTTGGTAAGTAATTGATCTTTAAATATTCAGGGTAAATAGGACTAATCCCCTGAGATGGGATATTAGATGGATGGGATCTGAGTTACCCAGGAAAAAATTTTCTGTAGTATCTGGCTGGTGAATCTTGCCCATATGCTCAGGGTTTAGCTGATCGCCATATTTGGGGTCGGGAAGGAATTTTCCTCCAAGGCAGATTGGAGAGGCCCTGGAGGTTTTTCGCCTTCCTCTGTAGCATGGGGCATGGTTGACTTGAGGGAGGCTTCTCTGCTCCTTGAAGTCTTTAAACCATGATTTAAGGACTTAAATAGCTCAGACATAGGTGAGGTTTTTCATAGGAGTGGGTGGGTGAGATTCTGTAGCCTGCGCTGTGCAGGAGGTCGGACTAGATGATCAGAATGGTCCCTTCTGACCTTAGTATCTATGAATCTGTCTCCACCCTGACTTGTTAGCAAGATAGCCTTGTTTACCTAATATGTAAATGGACCTTCACTGTCTCTTCCTGACAACCAGATTGGTCAGAGAAGCAAATACGCTTTCCTTTATCTAGGGCATACCTGTTTACCAATTTTCCCTGATATGCCTGGTTTAAACACAGTTTAGTCATCATTCCAGCATATAACCATAACTCATGCATACATCATGCAAGAGCATTACTGATCAGCGAGTTATTTGTTTTCCAATGACCTATTACATGACACCTTTTAGGTACAGATTATAACCATAGTGAGTTGGTCAGGACAGCTGAAACCTATTACCTGATACCAGTGAGCCCTTGCCCTCTGACACTGGTATGCTCTAAGGATCACACAACCTCAGGTAGTGGGGCTGATATAATCTTTACCTTATCTTCTGGTTGCTTCCCTTTGCTTACCATCATCACCTCAGTCTTCTCAGCTAGCTCACTCATCATCTAGCTCACTCCCATGCTCATATATTGAGAATGAAACTAAACCACACTCTCTGGGTCAGGCAAAATGGATAGATGGAGCTGAGTATTATCAGCATATAGAAAATATGAGATTTCATCCCATGTCTCCTCCCTATTTCCTTCACCTTTACTGAAGAGGAGGGATGATGTGACGGGGCCCTGTGTGGCACCCTCAGGAGAGAAAAATAATTACCTAAAACTACTCTCTGGGATCTCTTATATGGAGAGAATGAAACCATCACAGTGCAGCTGGGTCCCCAAGTGAGCTGGCAGCAGTCCATGATCAATGTGTGATAGATCGAGTAATATCAGTATGGCCAGCAGATCTTTAGCTATTGCCAGAAAATCATTGACCAGTGCAGTTTCAGGTGCTGTAACCTGTTCTGAAGCCAGACTGACAAGGATTGAGAAGCTCAGAGGCATCTTTGTAATCTGCTCCACAATCCTAGCCAGAAATGGAAGATCAGGATGTTTTTCCTTAAAGGAGGTCATGACATTCTCCATCAGAAAAGGACTAAGTGTTTTCCCACTAGCCTTCACCAGCCAGGCAGGGTGTGAATCCAAAGCATGGGTTGTGGAATAGAGTTCTTCCAGCATGTCAAGAACTTAATGGAGCAGCACCAGTACAGGTTCTAGCATTGACCTAGCAGCCATCCGCTCAGGGTCCTGCTCTGCTGTCACAGACACAGACAGCTCAGTATGGAGCCTGAGCAAAATTCTCTGCAAAATAGCAAAAACTGTTTCCTCCCAGAGAGAAGTGCAAAAATGAGTCCCCAGAGGAAAGCAGCCTAGACAGAGCTATGCAAGTAGATCGGCTGAGAGAGATGGTGGAGATACTAAACATCTCCATCTCCTGCACAGCCAAGGGCATAGGAGCTCAGGAACTCCTGGGTCAGGAGCAATAGGGACATGTTACTGCATTATTCACTGGTGTGAGTAGCAGCAGCTGCCCTGGGTGCAGCTATCACAGTATTAATTCTCTCGCATCCTTCCTGGGGGGTTGTTTTCCACCAGAAATCAGATTCCCTCATGGGTCCGGCTGCCAAAGGGCAAGGAGAGCGACTGGTGGTGCGGGTCCGTGGGTAACTGAATGAGTCCAGTAGGGTGGGTTAGGCCCCCAAAGCCAGATCCTCAGAGTTATTTGGGTGCCCAAACCCCACTGATTTCAATGGGAGTTAGGTGTGTAAAATATCTTTGAGGTTCTGGCCCACAGCACACAAGGGCCTATGGGCAGCTGAGTGCTTTCTACAGCTCCCATTGCACAGCCTCCCTTTAACTCCCCCCCTCCAGCAGGGCAGAATCCTTCTGCCTCGCTTTACAAACAGGGGATAAACCTCTGCTCCTCCTCCGTCCCCCACCAGGTGCGAAGTCTGTTTCTCCCTTTCCCCCCAACAGGGGGCAGAGTCTCGGAGCCTCACTGCTTCCCTGCCGCCGCTCCCGCTAAGAGGTGGAGTCTCGTTGTTCCTTTCTTATCCCGTCCCTCGCTGAGTGCGTGTGACGCCATCCCGCACGGGGGCGGGAGGGAAGCGAACGGCAGGCATCTAGTGCTGGGGGCGGCCGCCATTTTGTTTGTGTGTGTGTGTGTGTGTGTGTGTGGAGGGCGGAGACGGGTTTCGCTCAGCTCCTCGCCTGCCGTAAGTGACGACGGTGGCCTCTCCCGCATCCCAATTCCTCGTCAGGGGCCGGGGGAGGCCGACGTCGTGGTGGGCTCGAGCCGGCTGAGCTCGAAGCCGGTCACTAGGGCGCTGAGGCGCGGGGCTTCGGTAGGGGTCGGAGTACGGGTAAGGCGCTGCCCGAGGGGTGGGTAATTGAAGCGGGAAAGGGCCTGAGGGGGATTTTGGGTGGCTGGGTGTGAGGGAGGGAAAGATTCTGAGGGGGGTAATTTTGGGGGTGAAGGGCCGGGGAGGGCTCGTGGGGGTGATTCATTTCTGGACTGGCTTCGTTGGGCCCTCACAGGAGTGGCCCTGGCACCTGCCCAGTTTGCAGACAACCCCCCGGGTGAGAACCCTGCTGGTAAAACCGCCCGGACACTCGCACCTCACCGCGGAAATGCCGGGGAGACTTGGGCCTTGGACCCTGACTGTAGATCACGGTTGGCAAAGGAAGCAGGCGTCAGTAGAGGAGCCTTCCCTACCCATGCTGGGCCATCGGCCCCCACAGCTCTCCCATCCAGGGGCCCTTCGCAGGAGCATCACGGTGCTCCTTGGCTCCCATGGTAGCTCATGGGGAGGAGGATGGCCTGTGATGAACCTGGGATACAGGCAGTTTAGGGGAATTGGATCTTCCTTTTCCTTGCACAGTTGGCACTCTCTGGGTCCCTTTTTGCGTTTAATTTGTGTACACTCGATATGGTTCAGGGGCACAGCTGAACCATTGCAGTGCTTTAGCGTAGATGCTGCCTGAGCCAATGGGAGGGTCTTTTCTTGGCTGTAGGTAATCCACTTCCCTAAGAGGCAGTAGCAAGTTCTTCTGTTGATTTAGCGCTGTCTGCATGGGGATTTAGGTCAGTTTAACTACACAACTCATGGATGTGGATTTTTCACTCCTCTGAATGAAGTAGTTAGGCTGACTTAATTTTCTGGTGCACTCCGGGCCTAACAGCTGCCTCACTCTTGCAAGCCTGAATTGGTTAGGATGTGATGATGCAAACTGGAATCCTCATTAATTTGCAGCTGAATGAAGGGAAGAGGGAAATTCCTCATCCCAAAAAGAGAAAAATTGATGTCCTCAATTAAGAGGCGTGGCTATAAAGAGGAATGGTTTTGGAGTAGGGCATGGAGGCAAAAGGTGAGGAGTGGAGGTGTATATGGAGGAATGGCTTCTCCCTGAAAATGTAGTCAGGTAGGCTCTGATTCTGCAAATGCTTATGCATGTGCTTAACTTTAGTACCCTGAGTAACTTCATTGATTTCACTGGGACTACTCACAGTAGTAAAGTTAACCACGTTTGCGGGATCTAGTCCATAATTTTTATACCTTTTGATTCATCCTCTCGTGACACTGTGCTTTCTCTTCTTTTAAAAACTGATGATAGAAGTGAATTTATTTTAAATCTGTTTGAAAGAAAATTGGTAGGAAGTATTTCTTACCATTGTCAGAAGTCAAAAAAAGCGAATTTGATCAAATTAACAACATTCTGATGCTATTACTTCGTAATATTCTTTGTATAAACTTCAGAGTTAAGAAATGCTTCCAGGTGTGGAGAGACAAGTCAGAATTGCTGATATAATTGTCAGTGATCAGTTTCTGGAATGAGTGGTCATTCACTTGCCTTCTCATTGCAATCTTATTCAAGTATGATGATTCTAGTTTTATACTTCAATTTTAGAATTTGTCTTAATATACTGTATGAGTTACTAGCACGCTATATATGTGTGTGTATGTATATGTTTGTTCCACATTTTAAAATATGTATTCAGAAGACCCCTTTTGATGTACAAATGGACTTTGATTTCATGATTGTATAGCTATTCCCTAATTTTTTTTTCTGCTTGTCAGTAAGGCCATGTGCCTGTCTCAGCAGTCACTACATAGAATACTTGACAGCAGAAACTCTGTATCTGCTCCTGCCCTACTTTCTGGCAGAGCAGCCAACTTGAAAAACGCCAGCATAGTTCTGTGCTAATGGAGTTTAAGAACTGTGGTTGGTATGGATTATAGTATTGCAGTGCTGCATATTTACCTAGGCAGTGGGTTCAGAATGTGATTCTGTAGATAATTCTAAAATCTGGCTCCGTGTTACAATAAGACTGGTGAAATAAATCTGTGCAATATCTTAAAACTTGTATTCTGAATTAATACATATACAGTCACTGGTTTATATATTAGTTACATATAAAATAACATATAAAGAGCTAATTGTATAAACTTTGTTATAATGTGGATTTTATTGGAAAAAATGTTTGAAGACTGTTTACTTTTGAGTACCCATGTTAATATACAGCACAAAAAACAACAGTTACAAGCATACACTACTTTATGGCATAAAGTTTGAAAATAAAAATGACTTCTATAAACTTCAGTTCTGTATGAATAAATATTTTTAAGAAAATGTACGTTATCTCACAGTCTTTTCCTGATCACCATACCATTGCCTGTTCTCATTCTTGTCCATTCCTCGCTCTCCTCAAAAGGACTGACTTAAGGGTTCTCTCACTTTCCTTGTATTAGTGAATTGGAGCCAGGAACAGTGAAAAATTGATTCTTTCACTTTATTTTTTCAAGTGAGGAGTTGGTTTTCTTTTCCTCCTCTCCACAAGGCATACTGATATGGATGTGAGGCCTGAAACTAGCATCTCCACCTACAGGGCTCCTGTGAGCCTCTACTGGCCAATGACTTATATTGCATAAGAAACCTGGAGGGAAGGAGGTGTATTGCTGTTGGCTTTTATGGAGGCATGAGGGATAAATCTGGGCAGTTTTGTTTCATCTTTATTTGAAGACTGCATTTATTAAGTAAATTATTTTTTTCAGTCACTTAAGTCGTCACTTAAGACAAATGTCAGTGTAAACATAACATGTAAGATACTGAGGGAAGATAAGTTAGACAACTTATCCCTGTTTTATTTTTCCTTGTAATTAAATATAACAAGTTTAGGGTTAAAAAAAGATTTATGTACACATCCAAGTCTAAAGAAGTCAGGAAAAATAAAAAATAAAATACAAAGCATTTATATAAAACAAGTAAGTTATTTGTGGAAACATTTACTCACTTCTTCCACACTTTCTCAACCCTGAGTGTTTTAGGATAACCTGTTTTTTCCAGCCTTTACCACTTCTTTCCTTATTTTACGTTTAGGAAAGTATTCTTTCTGTCTTGAAAAAGCAATGAACACTTGAATTTTATGCTGCCTTCCAAGAATTATTCTCTCTAGATTCTAATACACCAAAATAAAATCCAACAAAACAAAGACATTTTTTTTCTGTTTTGTCACTGACTCTTTTCTCTCTGGAAGTTTAAACCCCAACGGAATAGCAGACTTGTCCTTGTGGGTTACTTTGATGTGAATGATAGGTTTTTAAATCTTCATTCATCCAAATCCTGTCTTCAATAAAAAGACTAGACACTAAATTAACTTGAAATTGTTATGCTTAATCAAACATCCTTCAAGCAAGGTGCCCCCCCCCCCGCTATATAATGTAGAATTCCTTTGTGTCACAACTAGCAGCACACCTCTGTTTTACTCAGTATTCCCTTAACAGTTTGATGCTACCTGTAATTTTGTAAATAACACATTTTAAAAGTCCATAGTGGTTTGTGTTCCATAGATTTTCCTTAATTTGCATAGTGATGAAAAACATTCTTTGAGTTTTTGAAGTGAACTAATATTCCAAAATGTCTTTTAAAAATTTTCTCTAATAACGGTAAGATATATTAAGTTGTATATTTCATAGCATGTAGTTCGGAGTACAGTTGGGAGGGAGGTAGAGGGCAGCTGAATAATGTGTAACAGGATAAAAAGAGGCAAGCTAGCCGGGGGAGGGATTTGAAGGGGTACAAAATAATGGAATTTGTTTAATGGAGCTAATTTATGTTGGAAGGGGAAAGCTGTTGCTGACGTATATCAGGAAATTTTGTCTAGAGAGTGGCGGATATCTTGATCACTTCAAGGATAAAAATTCTACCCTGGGAGTTTTGCAGGATTCCATCTGCAGAGAAAGAGAGAATAATTTTCAGATCCTGAGCGATATATAGTTGAATGGAAATAGGTCAGCTTTTTAAAAATGTTTCTGCCAACTTTGGTATGTAAGCACTTTGCTCCAAGTTTGCATAGAGGTTCACTATTGTAAGACCCCTGCACCTGTGTGGAGTTTCTAAAATCAGTGGGGGCTCTCTGTCTGAGCAGAAGTCTACTCTAGAAAATCTCAGGCCAGGTCTATACTACAGACCTATATTGGTATAACTGTGGCCCAGGGGTGTGAAGAATGCACACCTCTGAGCCACATAGTTATACCAACCTAACCCCCCTGTAGACAGTGCTGTGTCGATGGGAGAGCTTTTCCTGTCAACATAGCTACCACCTCACAGAGAGGTGAATTAACTTCCAACAGGAGAAGCTCTCCCATCTGCGTAGTAGCACCTTCACTAAAGCAATATAGTAGCACAGCTGCAGTGCTATACGTGAAGACGAGCCCTCAGTGTAGGATGAGGACTTAATCTGTAACCATTTTTGTATCTTGACAACACAGAGTCCTAACTATATACAACTCTTAGGCTATATCTGCACTATGGATCTTACAGCTGCACTGCTGTAAGGTCTCCCTATGTAGCTGCTCTGTGCCAGCAGAAGAGAGCTCTCCCATTGGTATAATTAAGCCACCCCCAACGAGCGGCGGTAAACTGTGATTTCTGTATGAACCAGCCTGTTGAATCTGGATTAGTAGACTATATCATTTCAGCGTATCCTAAAATATAACCCTTCCCTTTAAATGTTTCCATGACAGATGCGGCATTCAAAACGAAGTCATTGCTTTGAGTGGGATGATAGAAAAAGCTGGGATCAAGGGAAGCATAGTGCTCCGCATAAACGCAAAAAGAGGTCCCACAGCAGTGTACAAGAAAGCAAACCCTATAAATCACATCATCTTGAAGTTTCAGACAGGTAAAAGACTTTTTGGATTTCCAATACTGATATCTCTAATTGTAAATAACATTCATTTAAATTAAACCAAAAAAATGTTTTGAGCAGACAAGACTGGTAATTTCTTTAGGATTTGGCTCATTATTTTCCAGATTTAAGAAAGCATTTGTTTTACTGATACAATGATCTAAATTATTTTATTGTGATTCTCTGATACAAAATATTAACATGTAATCTGTTTCTGTGAATACCTACATAGCAAGGATTTATATAGAAATACAATATGTAGTATTAAATTTCAAATAAAATGTTTCTCATGTGTATGAGGATGGGGAAGGAGGTCAAGGTTTGCTCTCTTAGAACACTTCATAAGAGGGTAAGTATGGGTTAGATTGCTTTCATTCATTGTTCAGGTGTCTTGCTTTTCTCTCTCTTTTTTTTTTTTTTTCCTTTAAGAGGGGATATAGTGTTCTGTGTCCTTCCTTTTTGAGAGCGGAAGACCACATTTTAAAGAGCTCATCAGTTTGCTTCTAAAATGGTAGGAGTGGATGTGCAGCAACATGAGGTGCTCTTTTCCTTGCTCTGCAGTTTTCATGGCCCCTGCTTTCTGAGGGGAGAGTTTTAAACCCAAAAATCTCTCTGGTTCTTAGTGTGTTAATGCAGAGTACTAATAACAGGAGCTCCCTTTTAGATTTTTCAGGGTGGCAAATTGGTTTTAAGTTTGTGTCTTTTATGCTTGTGTGTTTTAAGGACATGGAAGCGGATCATTGGTGTATACGAAAGAAAGGGTGGGTTTGCACTTTATCTTGATTTTTGTATGTTTTAAAGAGACATTTTGAGTTGTTGGAGTGGAGTTATGCCAGCTGTTGAGACAAATATTTCCTATTTGGATCTGGATTTCTTGTTACTTGTACAGGTTATTCTGCTTACCCAGTTCCAAAGTAAGGTAATATATGTTAGACAGATGACTTAACCAGCTTCCTCATATAAATTAGCCTGAAAATCTCTCTAGATGTTTGTTAGAGGGGGAGATGGTGTAAAGCAGAATTCGTGCTGTAAATAAAAATGCCATAAGTGTTCAGTTAAGCATTAGCAACTCAAGTAATTTTTCTTGTCGCAACATAAGTATTTTTAAAGTGGAGAAAATTCACTTTAAATGTATTTTCGGTCATTATTTGGATGATAGATCCATAAATGAGAGAGATCATCACGACCGGAGATATGTTGAGGAATACAGAAATGACTTCTGTGAAGTATATGACCACAGGCATTATCACAGAGACTATGAAAAGAGTCACCATCACTACTATAGCAAATCCTCTGGTCGGAGCAGGAAAAGTAGTCATAAAAGAAAGCATAAGAGACATCATTGCTCCAGTCACCATTCACATTCGGTATGAGTAATTTTTAACTTTATTATTAATAGATTAGTGATTAAAACTTCAATACCTAAGCCACAAGTACCTTGGATAGATATATTTTATATATAAAGGGTCATAGCTGAATCTCTTCCTGTGCATATATAAAGTGTGTGTGTATATATACTTATTAGATGAAAATTTTGGTACATAGTAAACAGATAGTACTAGGAAAAATTTTATCATTAGTACTGTTTTATCCAAGACTTGGTTCCATTGGAAAGATCCTTTGGCCAATAGTTAGGTTACTGCCATCCTCTAAATTCTGTTCTGGAAACAAATGCAGGCACCTTTCCCGCTTCACAATGCAACTGTCACAGTGTGGCCAAACAGCTGTTTTACAGCCAGTTTGAGACTCTGCTGATTTCCAGTACTAAAAAGAATTGAAATGTACCCTTGTATTTAAATTTAATGGATAAACATGACATGTAACTGATGCCTGTAATGTGTTAAAAGAGAGACACTTCACTTCCATATCTTGCTCCTCGTATAATTTTGATCATTCATGTGTCCGACTGATGGCTGTTCAATGTTTTATTGAAGATTGGATAAGCATGCTATCTGAATTTTTTTACTGTGCCCATTTGAATATCTTCAGTTCTAAGTTTTATGATTCTAGTTATTCATACTTCCCCACTCTTCAGTAGAAGCAGAAAGATATGTGTTTAGATTATACACTGCAGTTCAAGGGCTATTTGAGTAAATTTTTCTCTTGTTTCTCTGAATATGAAAAAAGTCATATTGCTTGATAAAATTAATTTCTAGAACCATTGTTTTAAAACCTTTACTGGTCAGTCAAGGAATTCTCCCCTGGTTAAAAGACCATATCTATACTATACAATAAAAATTATTTTTTCCTGTTTAATAGCAAGCTTTTACTAAATAATGACATTGAAGTCTTAATCTTTTAGTCTTCAGTTAAACCAGTGTTTGAGAGACAATTGTGTTTTGTTTTCTGTTGCTTTATCACTTGAAGTATTTATCTGAAAATCTGTTCCTTGCCATGTTTTTCTTCTGTAACATAAACTGTGCTCTGTGAATTTCTGGGGACTGAATTTGAAATTGCTCCTGCCAACTGTTCGTGCCCTGGTGCGTAACTGAATGCCTGACTATCTCCCTGCTGAATGAATTGCGTATTCTGCCCTGAATTCACTGTGATATATTGATTGGCTGGACGATCTTGGTGCCGTTTCCAGAAGAGTCACCGAAGGAAAGGATCCAGGAGTGTAGAGGATGATGAGGAGGGTCACCTGGTCTGTGAAAGTGGAGACGTACTAAGAGCAAGATGTATAGAACATTTTTCAACACTTGTTTTAAAAAAGCTTTTCAGCAGAAACTCTGTTTAGAATAGTATGTCGGGGGGGGGGCTAAAGAAATCTTCATTGTTCTTTGTTTTGTTCTTTTGTGCTTTTTTGTTCGTTTGCATATGTTTTCTGTATAATTTAAATACTATTATTCAAAAGTTCAAAGTAGTAACTGAAGCTTGAGATTAGAACAAGAGATAGTTGTTAGCTAATTGTTTCCATGACACTTGTCCAATAACGTAACATATTCAAATGCTGAGATTTAAGTTTAATTATGCTTTTATAATGGCACATTATAAAATCTTACATTAATAGCATTCATCATTGGTTGAGTAGGTCAGTAATCGTTCTGACTTGTTTTTGTTCTTTTTAGATGAAATTATTGCCATGTTAGGGGAAGGGGCATTTGGAAAAGTAGTGGAATGCATTGATCACAATATGTAAGTATGTTAGTTATCTTCTTAAGGGCACTGTCTCAACCAAACCCCTTGGTTGGGATCCGAAATGACAGTCCAAATGTTATATTGCTTTGACACAAAATGCAGATTCAGATAAAATGTAACGTCATATATTCTGAGAAAGAGTCTTTGGTCTTATCAGTATTGAAGGGACATCACAAACCTAAAGTCTAGTCACACTTTAAAAATAAATGTAGTTTCAGTTACTATTGCACCTGCTGCTGAGTTTGCCCATCAATTTTTGTGTGGTTCTTCAATTATATTTTACTATCTTTAACCTTTTTCTCTATCCTGTTGCTATGCAAAAGACACACACAGCACTTACAACATTTGGGAACAGAGAAACTGTGAAAAGAAAAGGAGTACTTGTGGCACCTTAGAGACTAACAAATTTATTGAGACTAGACTACTGTAACATGTTCTGCTTGAGGTGAAATCTTGAAGCTATCTGGAAATGGAGGCTAGTGTAAAACCTAGCTTCCTGTTGATTAACCAGAGCTCCTGTTAAAAACCATATAACGCTTGTCCTGCCTTCAAGTGCTAAAATTAAATGCTCAAAAACATATCTGCAGTTCTCTGTTGCCCACAATCTTCCAGTGTCCCAGGTGGTCAGGGTGTATTAGAATTTTGCATGTTTGTTTGAGAACTAATACAGTTAATCTTTATTTCAAAGGAGAGGAATGCATGTAGCAGTTAAAATTGTGAAAAATGTTAGTAGATACCGTGAGGCAGCCCGTTCAGAAATACAGGTATTGGAGTATTTAAACACCATGGATCCCAGCAGCATGTTGTAAGTATAAACATGGAATATAAGCCAAAGAGTTAAGGATTTTCAAAATGAGCTACATATGAGTTGAGTATTCACTTAACTTCCTTTTCTTTTTTTAAAGCCGCTGTGTCCAGATGCTGGAATGGTTTGATCATCATGGTCATGTTTGCATTGTGTTTGAGCTGCTGGGACTTAGTACCTATGACTTTATTAAAGAAAACAGCTTTTTGCCGTTTCATATTAATGACATTAGACAGATGGCATATCAGATTTGCCAGTCTGTAAATTGTAAGTAAACTTAAAAGTTTTCATTAATGTCTGCATGCTGTCTAAAAAAATGTTAGGAAATATATAATATTGTGTGTGTGTGTGATATTGAATTCCATTTTCTCCTTCTCTTGTAGTTTTGCATCATAATAAGTTGACTCATACAGATCTGAAGCCTGAAAATATTTTGTTTGTGGAGTCTGACTATGTAGTAAAGTACAACTCTAAAATGGTAAATTTACATCTTTTATTCCAATTCCCATTGGACTGTCCTTACCACTGCCTTTTACTTTGGTCTTTTAAAAATTAACTTGCCATGTGTAAAAGTTATAGTAATAAATAAGGTTGTCTTTCCTAGCTTCCATATGTTCACTGAGATGTGCTGTCTTTCCTCTTAACTGGCAAGATTGGTCTGATTTCAACCAAACGATCTTTATAAAGTAGCAGAATATCATCTGATAGTTCACACATGGCCAGTGTTGCTTATTGAGGTTCTGGGGGTTCACAGAGAACTTTTGATCTAAGAACTGAGTGTTCAACTTATGTTTTTCCTGGCTGCAAAAGTCCAGCATGGAGATATGGTGTTAGGTCCTTGCTCAAGAAACTCTCTCGATGTTGAGAATTGTGCCAGTTTTGTCCTGCATCTACTCTCCCATTTTCAGGGAACCTTTTTAGAAGGTTGTAGAGACAGTAGTGATGATGCCTCAGATTTACTTGACCTCTATCAATTTGGTTATGGTATGGAGAACAGTTTGGTGGTGTTGGTCAATGTTCTGGTAGTTGACAAGGACAAGTATCCATGCTGTATTTTTCTGGGTCTGTCAGGCGGTGGTATGCCAGTGGGACCTGACCAGGGATGGAGAGGGTTGCTTTCCATTCTTTTCTGAGAGAGACCCAGAGCGTAGCGTTAGGCAGACAAGCAGTTTATCCTAATAGCTTTGCCATGTAAGGTAACAATAACAGTGTTCTGTTATGCAGAAATGCATCCGGTGAAGTGAGCTGTAGCTCACGAAAGCTTATGCTCAAATAAATTTGTTAGTCTGTAAGGTGCCACAAGTACTCCTTTTCTTTTTGCGAATACAGACTAACACGGCTGCTACTCTGAAACCTGTTCTGTTGATCCTTCTTTTTGAATGAGCATTTTAGCAAGAAGGTTTTGTAATTGTATTTTGGATGTAGATTTTGCCATAGCGATCCATGCCTTGCGTCATATCCAGATTGACTTGCTGTTATGCACTATACCTGGAGATGCTGGTACAGAATGTGGCTGCCCACTTCGTCAGGAGAGCTTCGCCCAGAAAGCATAATGTCTGTGATTCAAAGATTGCACTGGCTTCCAGTTAAGTTAGAGTTCATCTCAAGTTGTTGATCTAAAACTCTTTGTGGTTTGGGTCATGCATTCTTTAGAAACCACTTTATGCCTTATGTCTCATTGGTTGGTTGAGTGTAATAGGGACATTCTAGCATAAAATATTAAGATATGCTCAGCAGAGGCACAGAATTTTCAGCAGTGGATGTTGATTTTTGGAATTTTCATTAGTGCATATGTGCACATGCACTAAGCAACAGAACCAGGATGGATTAAAAATCAATGATTTTTTTTTAATCAAACAGGTTCTTTTCCTCAAAAAGCATTCTATAAAAAAAAAAAATCCACTGAAAGATAGTTTTAATTAAGATACATTATAGGTCAAAGATATCTCATCATGGAATAGGGATTGTAAATTCTAATTCTATAGTATGAGACAATATATTCATGTAATGTTTAAGAAAATGTTTAAGAAAAAGTTTTGTAAATGAGTTCCAATAGTTCATGGATTAGGGACCCAATTTTATGTATCTTCTGAATAGATTATTTAGGTTAATCTTTCTATATACCCAATGGGACTCAGTGCTCAGTCTAGAAGATACCATCAGAGATGCTTAGTTTTGCAGTTCTCAAACTGTGGATTTGTGTCTCCAGAGGTAACATGCTTGTTAACAGCAAAATTGTTTTTAAATAAATATATAGAGGTGAGAAATAACAGACCTCAACCCTATTGTCCCTCTGCAAATTTGTGTACAGAGAGTCAATCCCTTACCTCTCTCTAAAAGTGCAAAATTTCAAAAAGTTCAATGAATAGAAGATTGTTGGGGGCGGAATAGATCTGGACAAGGAGAAGAAGTCTGGAGATAAATGTGAGAAGTGACGGACATATGCTTGTTTTGTTGAAATATTATATGTTTGATGTTGAAGAAAAAATCCAGAATACTTAACATTGTTGTTTTAGCTAAATAAAACAATTTAAATGTCTGTCTGATGATGATCTCCTCCTAATACAGCGTGGCAAGAAAATCCTCCAAATATTAATGATTAATCTGTTGAATTGGAGATAGTTCAGCTCCCAATGACTTCATAAATATCTGCTTCAGTTACCTTTGGTAAATGAAATAACCAATCATTCATTCATTTTCTGATATAGCTGTAAAACTAATCTGAAGTTTTCAAAATAAATCACTATTTAAAAATGGATAGTGTGTACCTTCTAAAAATGAAACTTTATATCTATCTCTGAGTTGTTGTGAAGAATATGTATTAAGGTTATAACAACCAACAAGAATGCACTTCTATGTAGAAAACCATGATTAAATCGAGTCTTCCTGACTAATAATTTAAATCATGATTTAAATCAAATCCACCCTGAACAGAGCCCATATTTGCTCTGACAAGTTTCAGGACAAGTTGCAAAGCTTGTTCCTTTTGCTTTGTCTATTGTGGGATTTTTTGTTTTGTTTTTTTAGAGTTGGACTGAATGGGAGTGAATGTAGGGAGGAAGTGTTGTTTTATAGGGCTGGGCTGGAAGTTTATCATGTCATTAGATCAACTGGAAACCTATAGGTATTTTAAAATTGTGTGTATGAACCTAGAGCTTTAAATAAGCATGTCTATTAAGAAAATGTAACAAATGTGCATTTTGATTGTTACAGAAGCGGGATGAACGCACACTAAAAAATACAGACATCAAAGTTGTAGATTTTGGAAGCGCAACTTTTGATAATGAACATCACAGCACTTTAGTGTCTACAAGACATTACAGAGCTCCTGAAGTTATTTTAGGTCAGTAGAGACTTTCAGACCTTCTCATTTATTGGACTTTGTTTCTTTACTACTATTCACTCCAGAGCTTCATAATTTTCCATAAACTGCTCTAACTAGTTGTTGACAATCCTAATTATTTAATATATGGTCCTTTCTGCGATTACAATTTAGTAGGTAATGATGGCTTACCCTATTAATAGCTCACCAAAAAGCCGCTTTCTTATTCTTAACGATTCCTTTCCCCACCTATGACCAGAAAGATGTTAACAGGCCATTTCACTTTGAACGCCCCCTTGAAATATATGTTAACTACTTGTGCTAAACCATGTGCTCTGCCTTATATTTGGCTGTGATACTCTGAGTATGACTACACTGTAATTAAAGGCTCGTGTCAGCTGGTTCAGGCTATGATGCTGTAAAATTGTAGTATAGATGTTCGGGCTCAGGCTGGAGCTTGAGCTCTGGGCCCCCGTGGTGGGGTATGGTCCCAGAGCTTGGGCTCCAGCCCAAGTCCGTACATCCACACCTCAGTTTTATAGGCCTGCAGCCCAAGCCCTGCAAGCCTGAGTCACCTGACGTAGGCTAGCCCACAGGTATTTAGTTGCAGTGTAGACATACCCATGGAGTACATTTCCCAGACTTGAAGAAGAGCTCTATATGGCTTCACAGCTTGTTTCTCTTGCCCACAGAAGTTGTCCAATAAAAGATATTACCTCACCCAACTTGTCTCTTTACTATCCTGGGACCAGCATGACTACAACAATGCTGCACATTAAAAACACTGACAGTTCTCATTTTTTTTCAAGCCAAATTCTGTTTTCTGTACTGTCAAAATGATTTCAAGGAGAGAAAAATTGTAAGGACAAATGGGTTAGGAATTAGGCAAACAATAGGTGGAGGTTGTTTGGTGACTTATACAGTTTCAGCCTAAGCTAAAAATTAAACATGCTTTGGAATTTTTGTTTGTCCTTTGTAGCGCTGGGGTGGTCACAGCCCTGTGATGTTTGGAGTATAGGTTGCATTCTAATTGAATATTACCTTGGTCTTACGGTATTTCAGGTATGTATGTTAAGCAGTTATGTACCATTTTATTATGGGCTCTTGACTTGATTTTCTAATACAATCTACTTAAAAGAATGTAAATATAAGAGGCATAAAATATACTTGCAAATTTAAGTATTATAATAGAAAGTGTAAATAGCGATACATTTATATAAAGATAACATGATGTTACATGCAATGTCTTACAAAATATAAAGTAGTTATTCTTTTTTAAAATCCTCTTAGCTTTTATAACTTAAGCAAAACACCAAAGGTTACATAATTTATTTGTAGATATGGTGATTTACAGGGAGGAATTAAGTAGATAGAACTAGGTTCCAGTAGACTTTTGGTTGATGTTAAAGTTTCAGAAAATTAATGCCGATGAACATGGTGAATTGCTAGATATGCCACAAGTCCATATACTTTGTGGTGGTCTTATACTGTATATGATCAGGAGAGTATAGGGGCAATTATGTAGAGGAGGAGGAGATATGATATTGAAAGGCTTCCTATGCTTTCAAGAATCTTTGATGTGGTAGTTACATGTCTTAATGGGTTAGAGCATGGATGGAGTCAGTACCTCTAGGTTCTAGTCAAAACTCTGTCTCTGACTTAGTGAGTGATCTCAGACACATCACTCATTCTATCTGTCTCTCAGACTATACATCAGTAAAATGCTTCTAATAAGAACAGGTATTTAAGCTTAATGTTCAAAGGAACTTAAGCTCCTCAGATGAAAGTCGCTCTAAATTCAAATTCTTATAATATAGATCTACTCAGAAAATTCTTTTGTCTACAATATCTTTAAAAAAAAAATTTTGCTGCTAAAGTGGGTACATATTAATTTCCTAAACACAGTCTAGAATATAAAGAAACTGACAAGACTTGAATAATTAAATGTGTATGTATAATCTTATTTAGATTATAAACCTTTGTTCAGGGAACACTTTACTCTGTCTGGAAAGCACAGTGTATACGTACAGCACTGCATCCGATGAAGTGAGCTGTAGCTCACGAAAGTTTACGCTCAAATAAATTTGTTAGTTTCTAAGGTGCCACAAGTATTCCTTTTCTTTTTATAGCACTGCATAACTGATTTTTTTTTAAGTGATGTGTAATGATTCTGTGATTAAAGCAATGGATGACATTTAATGTGTAGATTAAGTATACTTAAGTGGAAGGGAAGAAATAGTGTATAAATTGTAATGACTTTTTTTTTTTCCCTACAGACACATGATAGTAAAGAACACTTGGCAATGATGGAGAGAATGTTAGGACCTCTACCAACTCACATGATTAAGAAATCAAGGTAAATATGGTATAGAGGGAGCTAATAGCAACCCCTATATTTAGGTTGTGAGACACTTTTGATTCTTGTGACTTTTTTAGAGAAAATGTAATGTTTCTGTTGTTTGCTGCAGTACTTTGAAATTCAGCAGGGAGAAAGTCCTAGAGCCAGAGAAGTGATATAAATTGTGCTTAAGCAGCAAGATGTTTGTTTAAAGGGCTATAATTTGGGCTGAGGAATTCTAGAGCATCAAAAAACAGCCCCTGAAAATCTAAATTGTGCAAGTGATTATCCATAAGACCAATTCCTAAGTCCATCAGTAACTCACCAGTCAGAAGATGTATGTACTTTCCAACAGTGTTTAAAGTGCATGCAAAATTTGGGTAGCAGGAATGGGAGGGTGATAGCTGTAGCATTCCAAAAATTTCCAACACATAGCAGTGTTAAGAATACAAATAAAGATGGATGGATTTAGAGAAAGGGACTTCACAGTTAAGTCTTTGAGATGAAAGATGTCTGTTCATAATTCTACTGGGGCAAGTCATCTGGGTCTGAGGACACTGTTGTAACTGGTGAGAAACTGGTGTGGGTCTGCTGTGTAGTGGGTCTAGGATGTGGGGTGCATTGGGTGGACTTCAGAGCCTAGTTCTTTATAAAATCCCTGCATCTCTGTGCACAGTGAGGTTTGGGGGATGGAGCTGGTGAGAAGCTAGTGGATTTTCTGCTGTGCCAATCTGTTCCAAACATGTTGGGAGTGAGGGGTGGAGTGAGAGCAAATAGCACAAAAGTTACTCCATTTGTGAGACTAAAGAAATAGACATGGAGTAATTTCAATATTGTGGAGTGGTCTGGTCTGATCTGGGAAGGAAGGATTTCTTCCCCACAACACAACAGGCACCTCCAGAAGACAGGCTTGGATGGTTGGGCTACAGCTTGTGCCTGGATTTAAGCTCTAGACAGCTCACTCTTTTCTTCTTTAAGGCTGTCTCTCTGTAGATTCAGGAAGATAGCACTGTTAGTTACATTAATTGCTTGCTTGTTGGTTACTTTTACAAATAAGTTTCAAAAGTTATTTTTCGGAATGGATGCTTTCATTCGGCAGAAACTGGATAAGACTCCTGAGTCCTCCCCTACCCCTCCCCAAAAATACATCATACTACTTGCTGTCAACAAGTGCATTTGTCAAGCATTTATTTGAACCCAGTAGTTTTTAGGTGTTTTTGGAGTAGTCTCTGAAGACTTTGAGAATATCCAGTTGTACTAAGAATTTCACTTTGACAACTTTTTTTCAAAAACTAGAAAGATTAAATGTAAGAGACCAAAATTATGATACAAGACTAATAAAAGTTATAAAAATAATTAAGGCTGACATCCTCTCCTTTACAGGTACCAGTCTAAGCTGAGGACAAGTCATTCTCTCTTTGAAGCTTTTGGCTCTCTAACTTGTCAGTCGTGTAAATATAGTTTAAATGTTTGTTTTAGTGGTTTGAATGCCAAAGAAAACAGAGTAATTAACCTGTGTTGTCAGTATTCTGCTATAGCAATAGATAAGGTTTTCTCATGCATGTATGTTAGCTGGAAAATAAAGCTGTTTTTGAATCCAGGTATAGAAGGATATGAATATAGAAGGATAAGTATACATCATTTTTATGCTGTTTCATAATTACTTAGAAAGATGTAGATATTTCCAAGATCAAACTTAGAAAATATTGCTTAATAAAACTCTTTCTATGCAGAAAATGCTATTTTCAGCATGATCAATTGGACTGGGATGAACATAGTTCTGCAGGTCGATATGTTAGGAGACGCTGTAAACCATTAAAGGTAAAAATAAATAAATAAATAAACACCCCAAAGCCTTTAATTTCTTTCTCAGCTGGATTCATATTTGTGAAGGATCTATGTAAATGAGTCTTTCTTTCTTTCAGGAATTAATGCATTGTCATGACTCAGATCATCAGAATCTATTTGACCTTGTTCGCAGAATGTTGGAATATGATCCAGCCAAAAGAATTACTCTTGATGAAGCCTTGCAGCATCCTTTCTTTGACTTATTAAAAAATAAATAATTCAGAGATCTTATATATTTCTCCGAGGAGACTACATAGACTGTGTCAGTCAACAGAGCAGAGATTTTTGTAAACTTTAATTTATTTTGTACAGTTAAGTTTAAGTATGTCCATATGTTTTGTATCACTGCCATGTTTATCTTGTTGGTCAGTTATGGTCTTAATCATGATACCAAAATGTAAAAATTAAAAGTAACAACTATTTTGAAACAGGTTGCAATTTTTTAAACTTGTTGGCATACTTATACTCTTTCATAGAGAGGTCTAACAAATACCACGTTTTTCTTTAGTCTGAAACACGAGTCCATGTGTTTAAGCATTAAAGTTTAAATGATGCTTGAAAAAATGTTGCATATATACCTAACGTTAGGTATGTGCCCATACATTTCTGTATGGAGACATGTAACATTATAAACTAGTATCCTTTTAAATATTGAAATATTTTACATGCAGTTTATTTTTAAAAGCCCTTAATTGTTTTTTGTTTTTCAAATTCAGTATGTCTTACTGTAACCTGGCTATTTATACCTACTCAGCAGTAATCTTCTGAACTACAGTTAATGACACAATTGCAAATCTAAAGAGAGAGGGAGTGTACATTTGCATGGGTCATTTTTTAACCAAATGTTTGGCATGATGCACATGTGCATAAATATAATCTTGACTAGTGTGAATTCCTGGAAACTTCTGTTGGCCCTGGTGCCCATACTGGCAAGTACTCCTTGGTTAAGATGAGTCTGCTAAGAGTATCACTGACGTTTTCACTTTGTTTGAATCTCTGAACACCAATTATTTCCTTAGTAAAGTGCCTCATGGTGGTGTTTTTGTGGGACTCCCCTGCTCGTGACTCCCCAAACATAAAACCTGTCCCTTTACTCCTAATGAAAGAGGGGAGAGGAAGTATTGCCTACCCATGAATTTCAGGGTGAGGGAATCTGCATCACTAAACTTCTGACTACCAGAAGAGGGACTCTTTACAAATTTGTAATTCTGTTAAATAATTTTAAGTTGGCCAGCTGTGGATAAATACAGCAGGAATATGGATGTAAAAGAAGTCATGCCTTTTTCTATGAATTGCAATATGACTTTTCTGTCCTAGTTGTAGCAAAATCATCCTCATTAATGGATCAGACACTTACATGATCTCCCTGAGTATTAAATCTTCATGATTTAAATATTCTCATGGAATAGGTCTGTATTTACTTAAGAACTAATAGCTCTGCTTTAGCCTCAAATTCGTAACTCTTGCTAATAAATGTAAGATTGGCAGGCCTTTTCAACAGTGCAAAGGAGGGGGGAAGAGAAGATGGATTCTTAGTCATAATTGCTTAGTGTGGAAACCAAGTCCTTTTCAGACATATTTTCAAGAAAAAATTGGCACTGATTGCCAGCCCATCTCCTAGCTGCAGCACCTGCTTCATGGTTTTGTTGTATTACTCAGTGCTACTTAAATCACTTGGCACAGCATGATTGGCTTGTCGGGTGGGAGGGTCTGTACTTCTGGAACATCATTCATCTGGTGGTTCCTATAAGAGTCTGGGTTTGGCGATGTGCAAGATCTATTTATCCAGGTCTTTACTACATATTATGTAGGACTGCACTGCAGCAAGGTATGAAAATTAAATAAAGCCAAGTTAAAACAGGAAAGGTACATGTGTGGAGGTGCTGTATGCACCATTTAGAATTCTTTACAGCTGAAATGTTGTTCAACCCCGTCTTTCTTAAAAGCAAAAAAACAAAAAGGGTTCAGCTTTTCAGAAGGCTGATTAGAGCCTCAACACCAGGCTCAAGTCTGTTCCTTTAAGTGATCTATAAATCAGAATAAGATTCAGATTAGTGGTCACATTCCATTAAACTGGTTTTGGATAGGGGTCTGGTTCTGTCTCATCTGCTCTCCTTACCACTCTTTTGAAACAGTAGAATTGTGCTGGGGAAGAAGATCTTTCACAGCCCATTCATACCAACTCACCATGCATGATTCTTTCATGACACGCACCCCTTTAATATAGTCTTCCTCCTCCATTCCCTTGCAAGCTCCACCTCTCTAGTACTTTTTTTTTCCACCTTGCCTAGCTGACCCAATAGAAGGAGAAAGAGGTGATGCACTCTTTATCTGCAACACCTACTGCTGTGAAAGACAGGCCTCTTCCAAATGGGTAATTTCCCTTTGTTCTTAATTTATCGGTCCTCCTCTGAAATTTATTTACCTCAGTGCTCCCTGAGGCAGTGGGAGAAAGTAGGCTCACATTGGCAAATCAGAGGCAGCTGTTGGGCTTCTGCCTAGGTAACAGTCCATCCAATGACAGGTTTCAGAGTAGCAGCCGTGTTAGTCTGTATTCGCACAAAGAAAAGGAGTACTTGTGGCACCTTAGAGACTAACAAATTTATTAGAGCATAAGCTTTCTAATAAATTTGTTAGTCTCTTAAGGTGCCACAAGTCCATCCAATGACTACTTAATCTAAATAAATTCCTTGTTACAGTTATCCCATCAACCTCCACAGTTGTATCAGGCCTACAACAGTGTAGAAATTAGAGAGGGAGAAGATCTCTCTCTCTGCTCTATCCTGCTTAGCTCAAAAGTGAGTATTGTAGCCTTCAATAACACAGCTACTAAAAGATGCTACATAAGCTCCTAGATTTGAAAAGGAAACAGCACAGCCACAAGCACTAGCTTATGTACTCTGAGATGGAAATGCAATAATTTTTTTCAACTTTAACACACACAAAAAGTAAAATCAAGATACATATAGCAGCTGTGCTGGGGGTCCCAAATGGTGATGCTGGTGCTGTAAGTGTGGAATCAGACCTTTCCTGGCTGAGTGCAAGAGGTTCCACACGTTGTAGAAGTACTATGGAGCTGTGGATGCAGCTGGGGACCAGAAGCCTCTTTTAAGATGTCTGTCCAACTTGTCTTCCTTTCTTCCTTGACTTCCCACAGTGGTATTATCTTGGAAAAAATCAAGGGGGTTGGGGAGGGAGGGAGGGAGGTTTAACCATTGTTAGCTAACATCTTAAAATGTGAGTGTGGACAAGGCAGTTTGTAGGCTCCCCCTATGTGTTCATCTCAACCTGCTAGCCTATATGTAAGCTAGAACTGCCCTGTCTGCACTAGAATTTTATTGCATGTTGGCTAATGCGGCAATAAACCCACCCTTTTTTCTAGTACTGATGTACCTGTGCAGTTTTGTTTCCCTGTGCAGCCACTAATAGCTTCCCTTTCCTTCCAGAATGCAGCCCCTCTGGTGAATAGTGGTAGAAACAACATGGAAGCCCTAAGGTTAAGGCGTGGGTGGGGGGAAGCAAACTGGAAAAGAGGATGGAGAAAATAAGGGTTAGGAAAGATGGAAAGGGAATTAAGAATAGGAAGAAGAGATAAATGGGGAGTGAACTGGAAGAAAGTTCAGAGGAAAGGAGAAAACTGAGGGAACTGAGATGGAGAGAAAAATAGGAACAAACATAAAGCAAAATCTATATTGGAAAAAAATAGACAAGAAGGGAAAGGAACTGAAGGAAATGAAAGAGGAAGGATCCATATCAAGGTTGACATGGAAGCACCAGGTGCAAGAGAAAGCCGCATAGTCATCATAGATATGGAGCAAGGCATGTCTGCCATCCCAAAAGGTTGAAACCCTGGTCTAACCCAGAGAAAGAACGAAGATTCACAGCAAGCCAGTAAGAAAAGGCTTATCTGGAAAGAAGTGGGAGAACAGTCCATGCCATAATGGTGATGGTACAGAAGTGCAAGAAGCCATTGATGCCTCCTTAGCATTCAAACATTATTGTTGTTCTCCATGGTGATCTAGCCTGTATTTTCTCAAAGTTGTCCTGCTTGCTGAGTCATTTATAAACCACTTTCACAAGCCTATGTACTTTACTGCACTGCTCCTCTGTGCATGAAACTGCTTATGCCAACATTGCAATTCCATTTTTCACACCATCAACTAAGCCTCATTCTCTCAAAAAGTGCTTAGGCACCTAAGCCACCTGACTGCAGGCAGTTGGTTCCAATGCCTCCCTGGAGCTTACATTTAAGCGACTAATTAGGAGAAAGAGTTGAAGCCTAACATTCCCCAGCCTGTGGGCATCTCCCAGGGGCTAGTTTAGGCAGATTGCATTTGCAGTCATCTAGTTTTTCCCCATTCACTGTATAGGGAACCTAGGCACCTAACTCAGCTTTGTGGATCACAGTGTTGTTCCTCTGATATTCTAGATGCCTAAAAGTTAGGTGCCATGATATCAGTGTTGTGATCCTTAAATCCCTTGGTGGATCCCACCCCCCTAGAGATTAAAAGAAAGTTCAGCAAAGTGCAGGCTTGCTCAAAACAATTTACTTGGGGGTTTCCCTCCTAGCATCTGTTTTTCAGTTGTTGGAATTCCAAAAAATTCTCTGCTCTGGTGCTTATCAGCAAATTATATTAATTTCCATGGCAACAGAATGAACAAGTGGGATGAGTTGGCTTAGAGAAGAGGAAAGTATTATTTAAATGTATACCTGTTCCTTTGTGGTGGGTTAGGAGTTGATTTGTGTATATCATAACAGAGGCCAGGGCTTCATTCATAGTTTCTGCCTTCTCTTTTCTTTCCCCACTCATGCAGTTGCTCCTACAAAACTTTATCCCTAAAATTATACCGACATCTCTTAGAAATGCACATTCTGCCACCCTTACTTGGGTCTATGGGACTAACTCACTGTGAGTAAGGCTGGCAGACTCTGTTCCCCAAAGAGGAATTACAAATTCTATTTTATAGCATGTGTATGAGAGGCTAGGAAAACATAAAATCATCTGAGCATTACTTTTTTTAGGTTAGGGGACTATGATGCTCCTAAATTAATAGTCTGCATGATACATTACAATGCAAATAATAAAAGGGGGCCAATTTGGTATAAACACACTGCAGAAAGTGTTTTTGATAATCATAATATGAGTTTATTTAATGACCTTGTCCAATACCAGTTTCCTGCAAACAAACATTTGCAAACAAGATGAGGCACTTTAACCTGATTAAGCTATTACACGTGCATGGCATCAGCATTATTACTTTAGTGCCACCACAAAAGTGCATGGTTTTTGGCAGGCAGTCTTTGTTGTTGTTTACAATCTAAACTTTAACTTTTGTAGAAGGCAAATATTTCATCTTGTAGATATCGCTCAGCAAGAAAGATAGCGAGAAGAAGATAACACGAGTCTTTTCTTATAGATACCTTGTCACTCAAGCCGCATGATAAGAATGCCTGACGTCTCTTTTCAATCTTTTCCTTGAAGTAACCAGGGAAATTCAGTATGATTGGTCTAGCCAATCTTCTGCCGCTGGAGGCCGCTACACTCTACGGGCAAAACAGCGACAGTGCAACGCAGAAGTAAGAGCTTAAACTAAAATCTAGTGCAAACTTGGTTGAGGAAGCTTTCCTGAACAGAGCTGAAGGGTTAGAGGTACCCGCGTCCAAGAGCCCCACTTCTCTGATGAGACACAACAGAACGCCTCAGTTCAGGGTCCTGTTTTGCCTTACACATTTTAGCTTTTCTCCTCTCCCATGCTGTATTTAACTCTTGTCGAGGACTGGGGGATACAACGGGTGCGAGGCAAGGTAAAGTTGGATTGCCCCTTGTCTGCCGTTGCGTGGCGCGTCGCCCTGTGAAAAGGCTGGCGTTAGATCGGGTGCCCCAGTGTGTTAGCCTACGCAGGGACAAATGTCACTACCTGGAGCTGGAGCTGGAGCTGGGGCAGCGGATCGGATACCAGCTCTTACTATGCAACGGCCTGGCTGGAGCCCAGCGCAAAGCGCATCCCCAACGCACTGAAGGCCACCCCTGGGGCAGCGGCTTTTTGTCAGCCCCTTGAATGGCCGGGCGATGAAATTGCCCTGTGGCGGGAGTCTCCAGGTAGGGGATGCTGACCCCAAGGAGGCGCGGCCAGCAGCCGGCTCCCGCTCCCCCCCCGCGCGCGCGCCCGCCTCCGGTGGGGGCAATCCGGTGCGGAGGAGAGAGGGCAACGGCTGCTGACCAGAGACCCCAGCCCAAGGTGGGTGAGGGGAGACCACCTCCACCTGCGAAGCCAAGCCCAGGGAGAGCCCCCGGGTATCCCAACGCCGCCCCCCCCCCGCGGGGGGAGTTAGCTGGGAACCCCCCAAGCTTCGGGGGTGCGCCCACCCCACAGGTGAGGAATATCCAAGGGCGTGGCTGGGTTTGACCAGGGGGTCGCTCGTCTTCCATCGCTCCTCAGGCAGCGGGGCTCGCCCCTTCCTCGGGGGGCCTGGGCTAGGCCCGGCCCGGGACCCCGCTGTGGGAAGTCCGGGGGCGGGTGCGACGGGGTCCCCCCTCCCCGCGCGCGCACGAGCACGAGCGGCGGCGGCGGCGTGTCTGTGCCCCCGCCCGTCTGTCTGTCCCGCCAGCCTGCTCCACCCCTGGGGCACGGAGGAGGCGCCCATCTCCTTTTCTGGCCGGGGCTATTTGCATAGCCCCCGCGTGCGCTGGGAGCGCGGGGAGGGGGTGGGATCATTCCTGAGCTCCCTTCTCTTCCCCCCCCCCCCGGGGGATTACAGAGGATCCCCCCCCCACCCCACCCCCAGTTTAAGACACACTGAAGGAGAAAAGCGGCTCCTCCGCCGCTTCCCGCCCCACTTCTCCCGCACCCGTCGCCTCTTGCTGCTGCTGCTGCGCCCCGGGCAGGAGCCGCTCGCTGCAGCCCGAGGGCGGATCGGGGCCGCCGCAGACCCGCTCTCTCCGCTGCGGGACCATGAGCCCGGGCGACGGGAGGCTGCGAGCGGCGGCGGCGGCTGCCGCCGGGCTGCCCCCAGCCGGCACCCGGTGCGCGGGGGGCGGCGGCTCCGCAGCCCTCTGCCTGCTCCTCTCGCTCACCTCGCTGGCCGCCTGCCTGCTGCTGAGCGCCAAGACGTGCGAGCTGCAGGGCAGGGTGGCGGCGCTGGAGGAGCGGGGTAGCCCCGGCTGGGCACCGGGAGCCCCCCTGAGCCCCGGACCGCTGCTCGCCCTGCTGCAGCCCCACATGGAGCAGCTCTTCCGGGAGGTGAGTGTTGCGGGGGCCGGGCATGGGCTGCGGGCTGCCCGCAGCGGATTTTGCCCCCGGCGTTGGGATCCGGCCCCAACTTGAACCCCCCAGGAATGGGGCTGAGCCCCGAACCCCTGCGTGTGGCGGAGGGAGCTCTGCATCCTGGGGGCTTTGCAAGTCTCTGAGGGGCGCAGCTCTGGCTTGGAGGCTGCCTGGCATAGGGCAGAGAAACGGGGGCCTTGCGGGGGGGTCCCAAGACGAGCCCCAGCTCCCCCTGTGCCAGGGGGCTGGGGCCAGAGTGGCCTTTGCGTTCCGATCAATACCTGACCCCCTGTAGAGCCTAAAGGATGGCCAAGCCCGTCCCTCCCCGGCTTGTGTTCTGGCTACGCCGGGGGTTCGGTTCCCACTGAAGTGAGCGGGAGCTGAAGGTAACTAGTACTAGGCAGGATCAGGCCCAGCTGCGACTGTGAGGTGGGCCAGTATCATTATCCTAAAGGGAGACAGGAGAGGTTTTATGAGGGCCTGAGGTTACATGTGTGCAGTCAATGTTACCTGCTAACTGGTGGCAGGGTGCAGACTGAAAAGGAGTACTTGTGGCACCTTAGAAACTAACAAATTTATTTGAGCATAAGCTGTAGCTCAGGAAAGCTTATGTTCAAATAAATTTGTTAGTCTCTAAGGTGCTACAAGTCCTCCTTTTCTTTTTGCGAATACAGACTAACACGGCTGCTACTCTGAAAAGGGTGCAGACTAAAACCCAGGCACAGAGAGGTTAAATGAACTGCTTAAGGTGACATGCTACCTGGTGGCAGGGTGCACAATAAACCCCCTGAAGTGATTACAAGTTTGTGCAGCAGGCCGTGAAAGATGGGATTATTGATTACTTACCTTGCAGCTAAAGTAATCGATTAAACAGTATAAGCACCTCTGGATTTTGAGAAGAACACTGTTGATATAAATGAAAAGGAAAGTATAAATACTGTGGGTCAGATTCTGCCACCTTTATTCACACTGAATACCTTACTTTGTGAGTAGCCCTGTTGATTTCAAAGTGGCTAACTTGTGGAGTAAGATGTGGAAGAATTTGGCCCTTCATTAGCCATTTATAAGGGGGAAAAATCCGTGAATACAGCAAATTTTATTCCTGTGGGAAAAGAGAATCCCTGTATTTAAAAATACATTTATCTTCAACTGTAATGGACAACTATTTTTATGTTACACGTACATTAACCTGGTCCCCCATTATCTTACAGAGTATCATAAAGCATCATACAATGCAATGGTGCTGAGTGGATTTATGGATGATAGGAACACCAACAGCTACTGTTCTTGTATTTATTGAGTCTTTTGCTACGATCCCATAGTTTCTTGTGCTGTATGAATTGTTCCGCTTCCAGAGTGAGTTTCTGTATTTGTTTCTATCTTCTAATACAAAAACTAACACTCCTCAGGAGATTGTTATGCTTTTTGGTGCCAACTGTAGTACATAGTTCAGGTGGATTTTGTTTGGGTGACTTTTGTCCAGTAGTAAAGAGTTTTGGGATACTATAACTGATTTCCTAGTTTAGAATATAACATTAATTGTTCATAAAACTGAAGCAGGTTACAGCGAGATTCCAGCAGGATATTAGTGGGTAATGTAAGATTGACATCTGTGGAAGTGGCGACACAATGGAATACTGGGTTGGCTTTTTATTCTTGCATTGCACCACTGGTATATAAAAGATTGTCTCTGCTCCAAGAAGTTTGCAGTCTGAAAGCCCCAATACTGCAGAAAGCTTACATATAACTTTACCCTCTTGAGTAGTTCCATGGAATTAAATGGGACTACTCATGGGAGTAAAGTTACACATGTACTTGAAGGTGGAAAGGGAAAGGAGACAACAGTAAACAGTAGGAAGGGATGATTTAGAAGGAAAGAAGAATGTATATGTTGCTTGCTTGCTTACGTTTTAAATTATGGGTAGGTGTCAAAGAAAGGAATAGGTGAAACCACATGGAGGTCTGTGGTGTGAAGTTAATAGAAAGCTGAGAGATGTGAAGGAAGAACTCATAGTTGCCCTGGCATTCAGAAAGATGGAGACTATTCCAGGCACAGAGGGTAGTGTTAATACAGGTGTGGGGGCCATATGCCTTCTCACCTATCTATTGATCAGTCATCTAGATATGATTTAAGGGATAACACAGAGAGGGTGCTTGCAAACGAGACACTTTCAAATGTGTTTAGATTTCACTTCTTGATGGAAGCTGATTGAACAACTCTAGCTTATTTGTATGCTCTGGCTTAGAATTCGCATGTCAATCATGACAGCAGTTCTGTTTCTATCTGTTATTTTAGTCAGTAAATATGTTTGTAGGTGGGGAATTATACTTGTTCTCAGGCAATGCCATAGAAGCAGCTTCTCACTGAGATTTAGTAAAGTGTGGAAAGCTTGCTTTGTATTGTGAATGCTCAGATGGGGATTATAGAGGAAAACTAAAGTGAAACCACATAATTGAATTCCTAATGCAAGAATAAATAAGTTGAAACATTTAGTGTGACCAGATGTCTGTCAATAAGGAGAACACAAATTTTTAAATGAGTAACAGATTCAAGGAATTAATGCTAATTAGTCATTCTGCTATCTTTTTAATATGTACAGTAGGCATCAGTCCTGCTAAACTACATCTGTTCATTTATGTTCATTTTAAATAACAAAAATACTCTTTGATTAACTTCTTGTTAATTATATAAAACATGACTAGCAAAGTAACTTTCCTTTGCGCTTGAGAATTTCACTATAGGTAAGACTGTTTTACCAGTCTATTTCATGACCATAAACTGATATTTGAAGGCTTTTTCCCTTTCAAATTCTACCACCAAATCACAGAAGAAACAAAATTAAAACTAGATATAATATTGTGTCCTCTGTTACTGCAGAGCATTAATATACCCTGCTACTAGGGCTCTGCTGACATAACCTTTGAAGGTGAGGCACATACAAGGGCATAAATACAATACAGCCGTGCTGGGATGCGTTTCATAAAAATACAGGGGGGAATGTTTGACAAGTCGAACAGGATAGGAAGTCTGTAGAGTAGAGAAGAAGGATGGTCTTGTGGTTAAGGCACTGGATTGGAATTCAGGTGACTAGGTTTCAATTCCTGTCTTTGCGACAGAGACATCCCCTCTAACGGTATGTCCACGCTGGCAGAGTTACAGTGCCAGCAGTTACAGCGCTGCTCAGAGAACGCTGAAGGGAAACCGTTGTTGTGTGTTCACGCTATCAGCTGCCTGTGCAGAGCATCTCTTCCTCTTCTGCCACTAAGAGTTGTGTGAAGGCAAAGGGGGTCATGGGATATCCTGGTTCCTGTCCCAATGCCCTGTGACGCATTGCTTCGCATCCCAGCAATCCCCATGGTTCTGTCCGCATTTGGCGCCATCTTTCAACGGTTTGTGTGCTGCATGCTCTGCTCTGCCTCTTTGGGCTGCAGGAATGGATCCCACACTGTTGACCAATATGCTGCTTGCTCTCACTACCATGTCATGAGTGGCAGTGGAGTTATTCCTTAAACTACAAAGGCAAGAGGAGTGCAACATTGATCTCACCATGCTTACCAGCTACGACACAAGATTGCTTGTGGCATTTACGAAGGTGCTGACCACAGTTGAATGCTGCTTTTGGGCTCGGGAAACAAGCACTGAGTGGTGGGATCACATGTACATTGTCATGCACATCTGGGATGATGAGCAGTGGCTGCATAACTTTCGGATGAAGAAAGCCAATTCATGGGACTGTATGATGAGCTCGCCCCAACCCTGCGGTGCAAGGACACGAGAATAAGAGCTGCCCTGTCCTTGGAGAATTGCGTGGCGATTACACTGTGGAAGCTGGCTACTCCAGACTGCTACTGTTCAGTAGCTAACCGGTTAGACTCGTGTTGACGGAAGTGTGCAGGGCCATTAATCGCATCCGGCTCCGAAAGACTGTGACTCTGGGCAACATGAGTGACATTGTGGATGGCTTTGCACAAATGGGCTTCCCTAGCTGCTGAGGGGCGATAGCTGATACGCATATTCCAATTCTGGCACCAGACCACCTAGCTACCAAGTACGTTTATAGGAAGGGGTATATCTCAATGGTTCTCCAGGCACTTGTGGATCACTGTGAGCATTTCACAAACATTAACTCAGGCTGGTCCGGAAAGGTGCATGATGCACACATCTTTCGGAACGTTGGCCTGTTCAGGAAGCTGCAAGCAGGGACTTTCTTCCCGGACCAGAAGATCACCATAGGGGAAGTTGAAATGCCCACTGTGATCCTTGGAGAGTGTGCCTACCCCTTAATGCCATGGCTTATGAAGTCATACACATGGCACCTTGACAGCAGCAAGGAGCGGTTCAATAACAGGCTGTTGAGTGTGCTTTTGGCTGTTTAAAGGCTTGCTGGCGCTGCCTATATGCTCTGGCTGATGACAATATTCCTATACTTATAGCTGTGTGCTGTACGTGCCATAATATTTCTGAAGGGAAGGGTGAAAGCTTCACTCAGGGCTGGACTTCAGAGGCTCAGTGCCTGGAGGCTGAATTTGAACAGGCAGAGACCAGGGCTATTAGAGGGGTGCAGCTCAAGGCCATAAGGATCAGGGATGCCTTGAGGCAGCAATTTGAATCTGAAAGCCACTAATATTTGTTGCTATGCTCGGGATTGCAGTGCTTGTAATGCTAGGAGGTGATTGTGATTGGTGCAGACGATGCACTATGAAGGTTTAAGAAAATTGCCTGTTGCTTTGCAGGGCTCTGTTTACTTTCAATTAATGAAATAAAGATTGCTTTCAAACCAGAACAATTCTTTTATTAAAAAGCAACAACTGGAGGAGAGAGACAAACAAAAAACCACATCAGCTCTGAGGGGGATGGGAGAGGGTCCCAGGAGGAGGTGGGGTCCTGGGATAGTTAAAGATTTGTGTATGTCCAAGTATCATATCCAACCTTCTCCTCTGGAGTACAGTGCAGCGGGCACTGTACTTCAGCAGGGCTAAACTGCAGAGGGACGGGTGTTGAGTGCAGTGGGTACTGGGAGTCCACAGTGCTGGTCTGTGACGGAGGAGGAGGAGTAGAATGCAGCAGGTACAGACTGGAGCCAGGAGGTTAATAAGAGCGTGTTGTCTGTGTCTGGGGGGCGCATGGGAAAGAGTTTTGCGACAGCGGCTGTAGGAGAGGGTGGACATGGAGCTGCTTGGTTTGCAGTGCTAGTAGCACCTGGAGCATGTCTGTTTAGTGCTCCATAACATTTAAGAGCTGCTTCGTGGGTTTGTTCTGGCATGCCACATTATCCTTTAGGTCCCTCTTCTCGCTGTCCCGCCACTCTTTCAATTCTTGTTTTTCAGCTGCGGAGTGCATCATAATGTCACTCAGAAAGTCCTCTTTAGTTCTTTGTGGCCGCTTTCTAATTCTGCGCAGCCGGCGATAACAAAGCAGGAGACTAGGCTCCCAAGGTCATATCTGTGAAGTCAATATGCAATATTTTACAGAAGCAGTATTGTTTGCAACACACAAACCACTGATTCAGTGATTTGAAAGAGCCACTTTTCACATACCTATCACTAACTGGCTTACCCCAGGAAGCACACATGAGCCACAAGACCCCCAAAATGGTGAGTAACTGCAGGGCCAGGGGAAATCCGTGTTCCACGACTATACTGTACATTGGGCACGTGGCTCTTAGGGAGAGCCAGCACTGTAGGGGGGGCCTTATAATCATTACTGTCCCCACATTTTCCACAGGTTGTATTCGTTATGGAAGATATCTCACTCCTGAGGGTGAGCAGGGAATCAAGGGAGGGTCTTCTCCAAGACTGTGGCTTCCACCCTGGCCCTTATGGAGATCTCTGAGGCAGATTCCTGTGAAGTGAGGGAGTCAATCAACACCCTGTTCCGCCGCTTAGACTAGGCATGTGGTGGAACATACATCATACAGACACAAGCCTGCTTTCTACAACCCTCCTGCCCCCAACAACTTGCTTCAGCGATTCCCAAAATCAAAGAGAAGAGATGCTGGCTGCATGCCTCTCTGACCTCCAAGTCGTCCTCTGCCTCTGGGTCCTCCTCCACATCCTCATCCAAGATTTCTTCTTCCTGGCTCAGTCCACTCTCAACTGGCATGTGAGCCACCCAAGTATCCACAGTGGCCTTCACAGTGGAGGTGGGGTCACCACCGAGTATCACATCCAGCTCTTTGTAGAACTGGCAGTTCGTGGGCGCAGCACTGGAGTGGTGGTTTGCCTCCCGTGTTTTGTGGTAGGCGTTCTTCAGCTTCTTCACTTTGACCCTGCACTTCAGCGTGTCCCGGTCATAGCCCCTTTCTGTCATGCATCGTGAAATCTGTCCATAGGTATCAAAATTCCTATGGCTGGAGCGCAGCTGGGACTGGACAGCCTCCTGTCCCCAAATGCTGAGGAGGTCCAGCAGCTCGGCATTGCTCCAAGCGGGGGATCGCCTGGTGTGTGGAGCAGGCATGGTCACCTGGAAAGATACGCTGAGACCACTGCATGCGTCACTGAGCACAGGAAGGGGACTTTCAAAATTCCCAAGGAATTTAAGGGGTGGGGCTCACAGCTGGTCACCTGAGGGCAGGGCAGTAGAATTCAAACTGATGACCAGAGAGGCGAGAACAGGCATTGTGGGACACCTCCCAGAGGCCAATCACAGCACTGTAATCGACCAGGCTCACTGACACCACTGCGCTGTAGCCCTGGCACAGAAAGCTATACGCCTCTTATCGGGGTTTTTTTTGTTTGTTTGTTTGTTTTGTTTTTTTACAGCGTTGCAACTGTCTAGTTTCTGCACACTAAGTGATTTGGAGGGTGTACACCTCGGGAGTTACAACGCAGAAAGCTGCTTTACTGCGCAGAAACTTGCCAGTGTAGACAAGGCCTAAGCTTGGACAAGTTGCTTATCTCTCTGTGCTTCAGTTCCCTATCTTCAGCTTGTGTATTGTATCTCTTTCTCCTGCCTTTTATCTGTCTTGTCTATCTAGATTATAAGGCTTTCTTTGAGGCAAGAGATGTCCCATACTATGTGTTTGTGTAGGGTCTAGCACAATGGGGCCCTGATCTTAGTTGGGGCATGTTGATAGGATTTCCTCTCCTACCCCCCACTTTTCTGAATGGAGATTGAAACAATGGGTAAATAAAAAACTCAACCTCATGAACTTTATGTGCAAAACAAATATCTTGGTGCCCAAATTGGGGTTTATGCACCCTTTTAGTTATAGACCCTAGTAAACCCTCAGGGATTTCATGCATGCTTTTGTAAATTTGACCCAATAAATACACAGACCTACACTAGTGTTCTGTGAAGTCTTGTTTACATAAAACCTCACTGAGAGTTTGTTGCTCTTTAATGAAAACATTCTATAGATTCATAGTACAGTGTACTCAGTGGTTCTCAACTAGTGGTACATCTACCTATGGGGTACACAGGGGTCTTTCAGGGGGTACATCTGCTCATTACATATTTGCCTAGTTTTATAACAGGCTACATACAAAGCACTAGTAAAGTCAGTACAAGCTATTTCATACAGGCAATTACTTGTTTATACTGCTCTATATACTATACACTGATATGTAAATCCAATATTTATATTCCAGTCAATTTATTTTATAATTATATGGTAAAAATGAGAAAGTAATCAATTTTTTAGTAATAGTTGGCTATGACACTTGTATTTTTATGTCTGATTTTGTAAGCAAGTCATTTTTAAGTGAGATGAAACTTGGGGGTACGCAAGACAAATTAGAGTCCTGAAGGGGGTACAGTAATCTGAAAGATTGAGAGCCACTGCTCTAATACAATATGTATTTAACCACATGGTCCAGGTATAGTAATATCTCCGTTTTACTCCTTAACAAAAGCTTGAATTCAAAAGGCATAGTTCTTGTGCATAAAAATTTTAACGCGAGGATTAAAGAAATATTTAGTTGTAATCAGAGCAGGACAATTTAGTTCACAATGGATTTATTGTTCCTTATTAGCCATATAGTGTTCAGATTAATCAGTTTAATGCTTAGGAAAATTCAATAGAAGAACGCAACACTCATATCAGAATTAAAGAGAGACAAATATTTTCCTTATTCCCCAAGATATCTAAATCTATGAATGGATTAAAAATGGGATAATGTACATTCTTGCCCTGGGCAGTTTCATCAGTTTTATAATCAGGATGACTGTAAAAGTCATAAATGACTCACCTGTAATGCTCAAACTGTGCAATATGTGGTTGTCAGAGAAATGCATGATGGATTTGGGAACAAGAATGGTCTAAACTAACAGTTGTCTGAACTCTCTGTATTCTTTTAGGAATTTGTGCAGTTTTTTAATATGTGGTTATAAAGCTCTGCAATCCAAACCAATACAAATGAATGTACAATTGCAAGCACTGCACTGTGTCAATAAAAATACTTTTTCACCCATAGAACACTAGGGATACTTTCAGCCTTGGGTCAGGACTGCTGGCTTGTCAGTCTTAAGTGCAAGTCTGCAGCTTGTCTTGAGGGCCGTGAATAATTAGGTGTCCTATGTCTGGACTGAGTTATGTGGCTTTCCCAAGATTCTGGACAAGGAGATTTTTCCTAGCCAGTCAAGATTGACGAAAGTATTAAATACAGTTTTATGGGGCATTTTCAGATGACCGATAACCCTTAACTTGAACAAAACATTTTAATAGATATGTTCCTCTCTCCCTGCTCCCCACCAGAATCAGTGACAGCCATGTTGGGAGTCTGATTCAAAACCCATTCAGATCAGTGGGAACCTCTCTATTTACTTCAAGGGACTTTGGATTGGCTCCTACTGAATAATATTTACAAACCTACTGTTGTGATAGGTGTACTGCAAGTGTGCCCTTGTTTTCTCTAATGGATGTTGTAATGCTGTTGTAGTATTACAAAATATTTGAAAATGAGGCAGCAGCATCCATGCTCTGTGACCAAAAAAGAAAAAAAAAAAAAGCCTTTTAATGTACGATGATATATATATGAGGGTGTTTGGAGAAAAATTCTTTAAAACTCAAGCAGTTTTCACCCTTCCATCAGGACAGCACCCTGTAGTTGGAATTGTTCTACTGTGTGCCTGAAACCAACAGAAATATCTACATATATGCAGATAACATGGGCTTAAAAATATGCAGTCACGTAATATACCATCAATGCTACCGCCATGGATTTATTATGGTGACTTCTAGCGGACATTTTTACATCTCTGTGAATAGGTGGTTTCCTGCGGTTTGTGACAAGCTGGAGGAAAACTTTTGGTCTAAATATTTCCAGTGAAAGAATAAGTATCAGTATTGTGCTGATGTCTGCTGATGAGGAGAATAAATAGTGCCTAATGTTTTCAGTGTCCCGTAAGCTTGTAGAAAGCAGTGTAGCCTATAAGTAAACTTGGGAAATGTCATCTAGATGAAATTACTAAAAGGTGGGTGCAAAATGGGTTGAAAGACCATACTCAGAGTAGTTCTCAATGGTTTGCTGTCAAATTGGGAGGGTGCATTTAGTGGTGTCTTGCAGGGGTCAGTCCTGGATCCAGAACTAGTCAATATTTTCATTAACGACTTGGATAATGGAGTAGAGTGTATGCTTATAATATTTGCAGATAACACCAAGCTGGGAGGGGTTGTAAGCATTTTGTAGTACAGGTTTAAAATTCAAAATGACTGACAAATTGGACAATTCAACAAGATGCAATTCAATAAAGACAAGTGCAAAGTATGTCACTTAGGAAGGAAAAATCAACTACACAATAGGGAATAACTGGCTAGGTGGTAGTACTGCTGAAAAGGATCTGGAGGTTATAGTGGACCGTAAACTGAACATGAATTGTCAATGTGATACAGGAAAAAAGGCTTATGTGATTCTGGGGTATATTAACGGGACTCTTGTATGTAAGACACGGGAGGTAATTTTCCCTCTCTACGTGGCACTGATGAGCCCCAGCTAGAGTAGTGTATCCAGTTCTGGGCATCACAGTTTAGGAAGGATGTGGATGAATTGGAAAGAGTTTAGAGGAGAGCAACAAAAATGATTAAATATTTGTAAAACCTGACCTATATGGAAAGGTTGAAAACACTGGGCTTGTTTAGTCGTGAGAGAAGAAGACTCGGGAGACCTGATAACCATCTCCTAATATGTTAAGGGCTCGGGGGTGTGCACAGGGAAGGCAGGCAGGGGCACGGTCCCACCCTAATGGTTGACGGGGGCATAACTCCTCCAGGGTCGCAGCGGTGGCACAGAATGTGTCCTCCAAAAGTGGTCAAATTTAAATTCCTGTGCACGCCCCTGCGAGGGCTCTTATAAAGAGGTCTGCGATGGATTGTTTTCCATGTCCACTGAAGGTGGGACAAGAAGTAATGGGGTTACTCCGTAGCAAGGGAGATTTAGGTTAGATATTAGGAAAAGCTTTCTAACTATAAGGGTAGTTAAGCTCTGGAATAAGCTTCCAGGGGAGATCATGGAGTTCCAATCGTTGGTAGCATCTAAAAACAAGTTGGACAAATGCCTGTAAGGCATGGCCTAGGTTTCCTTGTCCTGCCACAGTGTAGGGGACTGGACTTGATGACTTCTTGAGGTATCTTCCAGCCCTTCATTTCTATTATTCTATGATGCATTGTTCCTCCTTTTATTTTTTTTTTTAGGCATACAAAAAGGTGTGGGGATAATTCAGTGTGGCATTCTTGGCCCTTAACTCCTATGTAATCCGATCCCTTGAAGCAGTTTTGTGCTTGCCTTGCAAAGGTGCCCCTCTTGGGGCACATAAGTCACTCTTCCAGTCATCCTACAAGAGGTGCTAGAGATTGAGTAGCACAATAGACTTCCTTTGGAGGCTGAGAGCATCACCTTTTACAACTTAAACCTCACTGCACTGTTATCATCCTGCATTGGATCTGGTGGTGGGGGAGGTGTCTTATATAAAGTACTTGTAATATCTCTGGACCAGATTCTGCCATGGTTAAGTAGTATCTTATTTGGCAAGTAACTTGGCAGACTGATCAATTTTAAATGTCTTGTGTTATTTTAGAAGAAGCTATTGTTAAACTGGACTGACGAAAATGGAGGTGGAGTTATTTGTCCATAGCATGAAGAGGATTTGTTTTGTAATTTGGCTCTTTGTACACATGCAGTGAGTATATATTTATTCTCTAAGTATCTTTTTTTCCCCCCCCTCCCTCTGGACAGAAACTGGGTGAAGGATTAGCCAAGCTGCGGACAGTGCGAGAGGCTCCATCTGAATGTGTCTGCCCACCAGGTATGTGGAACAGTGACATCTTTATACCATTACCACCAAAGTTTGACTGTTGGTAAATTGTTGACAATCTTACTGGGTTAATACTGCCCACGTTCCTCTTCTTTCTTTTAGCTGCTCCTTTCTATTAAATGGAATATGCTAACAAGTTTAAATACCTCCAAAGATGAAGTGCCCTCTTCTGATCAACTGGATTAACTTTCCTTGGCTTGCATTTGTGTGTTTACATGAATATGGTGTTTGGGGCTTGAATGGGGGAGCCAAGTGCACTATTAAATAACTGTTTTACTCTAACAGATGTACTGACCTGTGTGCCCTACACAATCCACTGAAGGACATTCAGAAAAAGACATACCAAAACCTCTGCAGTTTAAACATCAATGTGATAATTAAAAGCTGTATCACCACCTCCTTTTAAGATGTGAGTGTAGCTTCTCCAGCTTTGCTCTGCATATGAAAACTCTCATTGACTGTTTAAATTCCCTCATACAGTTTAATGAACTTCCTAGACAATCAAGATCTTCCTGTTTTGTTTTGAAAGAGCACCCTCTTTAGAAACAATAAACATCTTCAATTAGTCTGCGTGGGAATCACATTTACACAAATACACTCGAAATATTCAGCTGTTATAGTAAATTGTTTGTGATTCGCCTTATGGAGCATTTCTAATGTTTTTTGCACAGATGTGTTGTGAAGATGAGCTAGATTGCACAATGTTTGATGATGGAAAATGCACAGAAGTGCTAAATTTTCTTTAAAACATTTATTCAATTATTATTGACTCGACATTGACTGTAATCTCTTTAGAACAATATGGAAAGCGTACAGTATGTAGAGCTGTCTGTACATTGTGCACGGAGGCATAATTTTAAAATTTGAGGTCAAAAGCTTCCATATGAGTGTATTTTAGTCTTGTACAGAAATCAAAGTCTACCTAAACAGCACTGATTAAGATGAAATTCCTTTTGTATAAAAAGCTGAAAGTTCCAGCATTTGAAAACCTAGTAGACAAAAAATGTATTTTGGGATTCTCTCAACATACTGGACATGAAAACTATCACAGTCTGGCTCTCAGCATTATGCCTTACTCATGAGACAAAAATGGTGGTGTGTTTTTCCTTTTCATGTTAAACCTTAAAATTATACATAATAGCCTATAAAATATTTGACTCATGGCTCTTTTAAATGCATTAATGCAATGGTAATTTTATTTAATTTATTTGCTTGTGGTTAGCTAACGTGAACGGCCTTTATGCTCCATGTCTGGGCTGATTGTCTTGCAACCAGGCTAGATTAGTTGAGAAACAAATCAGGGTTATTTCAGCCCATATCAGAATGTCAGGGAAAGTCTGGAAGAAAGGCCTTTTATTTTTCTCATGCACATTTTGACTCGGAGGAGGGAAAATTTACTTTATTCCCTTGGTGTTCCCAACTAACAATAGCTGACCTGATGCTCTTCATCTCTGTTCTGTGCTTTCCTTCTGCTGACAAGGCAAATTATTGCCTTGGGACCACAGCTGGCAATGTGGGGCTCTGGGTGCACACAGCTCACTGCAGGATCGAGGTCTTGAGCTGCAAAATTTGTTAACCAGAGTACTTGTAATCAGAAAGCTACTGATGCCTGCTGAGTTAAGTGTTAAGCACTGAAAAATCCTTTTAAGTACAAAAGGCAACTGAGATCCAAGAGTCTCTTTTGTTACATAGGTGAGCCACCACTCGGTTAAAGAGCCGATGGATTTGTTTGAATGAGTGGGGGGGGGAAGATATTCAAAATAAGTATTCTATATGCTGGTGAAATATATTCTATGTGCTGGTGAAATACTTGTTGCAATCATAGTAGAGTAATTTGTAAGGAAAAAGAAAGAAGAAAAGCTTTTGTGACGCAACTGGTGATACACAAAAAGAAAAGGAGTACTTTTGGCACCTTAGAGGCTAACAAATTTATTTGAGCGTAAGCTTTCGTGAGCTACAGCTCACTTCATCGGATGCATCAGTTACTGTGAAGCTGCTACCAATCCTGACGCACATCAATCAATAATAATATTTGTACCTGTGTAGTACTCTTCCTCCAAAGAGATGAGTGCTTCGTTAAGTTGGTGGTGACCACGCTTCCCCTTACATAAAACTGAAGATTTTTCAGTTTGTCTGAAATTCAGCTGACAGCTATTTTTATTTGTCGTAGCAGCCTTTCCTCCAATATTCTTTGCTGAGGAATATTAAATTCCTCTCTGACCCTTAGTTAAATGCTCTGATGCCCAACAGTGTTGATCACTTGCTCCTGTCATTGAAGTCATCTGGAACTGCAGGGATATGTCACATCTTTAGAAAGCTAAGGCCAGAATCTGTTATCAGATCTGGCCTTTCTGCACCAGTCAGGAGGTGCAAAGGGGCCAGAAACTGGCTGCCACTGGCCAGTAGAGGATTCCCCTGTAGGAGGAGAGTTGCTGGCTGGTGCGGGTGTCCCCTAGGTCAGGGATCGGCAACCTTTCAAAAGTGGTATGCCGACTCTTCATTTATTCACTCTGTTTTTGTGTGCCAGTAATACAATGTAACATTTTTAGAAGGTCTTTTTCTATAAGTCTATAATATACATACAACAATAGTTTAGTTATAAAGTAAATAAGGTTTTTAAAATGTTTAAGAAGCTTCATTTAAAATTAAATTAAAATGAAGACCTTATCAGTTTAGTGTGATCCTTGCCCTTCCTTTTCCTAACTGAGTTTTCCAATGTCTGGCATGTCTTTGGATACTTTAAGATGCACACAGGCTTCTGAGTGATTAGTTGTTCACCAGCTCCGAGAGGGACAGAGGACAGATTTCATGTGTGAAAATATCTGTTCACACAGGTATGTGGATCCAAATGCTGAAAGCATTACAATCGCAATTTTCTTCAAACAGTTAAATTTCACTGGCAGGGATATCCAGCAGGTCAGAACAGAGGCCCCATGATCTCTCCCAGTAGCTTCGCAGATCTCCAAACTTGGACGCCCACAATTCTGAGCTTTTTAACTGAGTGAGCTGCATTTTGAAATCTTCAACACCCATCCACTGAAATACAGACAAATCCAAGTCGCTTTCATTGAACTTTTCAGGTTTAATTAGAAAAGAAAGCATTGGGCCAAATTGCTGGAAATCTTGAAATCTGTCAGAAAATTCTGATTCCAGTTCTTGCATGTAAATTCTAATCTCAACTTCAAACGCAGTGCACTGTTCCACGTGGTGTGATAGTGATGTAAGCATCGAATCAGGACTTTAAAATATCCCAGTACAGTGGCGCTGGAACAATTTTTAAGGTGGGGGTGCTGAGCTGTGCCCCCTCTTGCAGCTGTCTGCACCCCCTCACTGCCCCAGGCTGGGGCCAGTGGGCCACAGCTGGGGGCAGCTGCAGACACCCGGGCCAGCGGCCGGGACCCTAGGCCAACAGCAGAGCCCCCTGGACCGGTCGCTTGGACTTGGGGCCGGCAGTGGGCTGAGTGGGGCTGGTGGACGGAACCCCAGCTGGCAGGGGTCCGGTGGACGGTACCGAAGGTCGGCAGCAGAGCCCACAGGACCAGTGGCTGGGACCCAGGCAGCGTGAGTGTCACTGAAAATCAGCTCACGTGCCACCGGTTGCCTACCCCTGGTCTAGGTGATTGTAGTTGGGGGACTGAAGCAGGGCAATCCTCCACTTCTACAGGGTCAATTAAGGACCCTTGGTCAGTGGTGCAAGTAAGAGCTGCTTGGAAACTCTCGTTTGGGGCCAACAAGTCAGAACTGAGTGGAACTCAGTCACAGGAGAGAATCAAGTTCATAGGCTTAATTTCACCCTCTCCAGAACATAGGCTAACGTAAGGTGATCCTTCCTTTTATTTGGATCTGTATTTGGTTTTAAAGCAATACTTATGCTAGCTATTGTAACTTTATTTGCTATGTTTGGTATACGTTTGTGTTTCATGTAATTCTCCTTCTTCGCAACTTCTATACAAAGAGAGCTTTTTTTGCTTCATTATCAGGCTGTTGCTTGATTGAAAACACTTCCTAAGGGAAACTGGCCAGGCTAGGGAAAAAGAACAATTGAGCCACATATAAAGATGTGAGAGCTGGAAAAACAGTCTCCTGAAGGGAAGGGGTTAACCATGATAAACCAAGTTAAATGAGACTCAGAGCTAATGTGACCCTTGTCCTAGATATCATAAAATCACATACAGGAGCCCCAAATCAGGGTTGAATGGTGGGATAGGACACCAGTTAAGCACTGATTGTGCCTTGTTGACCAAATGGCTGCTAATTTTCTAGATATTTTCATATGGCTTAATTGTTTTTGTTTTTTTGATAACTTGGCTTGTTTTACATGATCAGCTCTCAGTACTGTTTTAAAAATGGTAAGAATGAGTGACTTTAATTATAGAGTGTGTCTATAGAATTCTTAATAAATAGAACCCCAGCAGGCTTTCAGTTGACTCTGTTCTGAAATAGAAAGTAGACAGTTGATCCACTGAGAGACACTTTTGTTATTGTCCATGGAGGTATCATTGGCCACCAGAGGGAGCCCATATTATTTAATGTTTCAGAGTAGCAGCCGTGTTAGTCTGTATTCACAAAAAGAAAAGGAGTACTTGTGGCACCTTAGAGACTAACAAATTTATTAGAGCATAAGCTTTCGTGAGCTACAGCTCACTTCATCGGATGCATTTGGTGGAAAATACAGTGGGGAGATTTATATACACAGAGAACATGAAACAATGGGTGTTACCATACACACTGTAAGGAGAGTGATCACTTAAGATGAGCTATTACCAGCAGGAGAGCCGGGGGGGGGGGGAACCTTCTGTAGTGATAATCAAGGTGGGCCACTTCTAGCAGTTGACAAGAACGTCTGAGAAACAGTGGGGGGGGAGAGAATAATATGGGGAAATAGTTTTACTTTGTGTAATGACTCATCCACTCCCAGTCTCTATTTAAGCCTAAGTTATTTCATGAATGCCACAGAAACAAAATGAGAATGACGAGGAAAAATAGCTCATGAAAAACCTTGGCTCAAGTCTATGATGCTAAAATCAGGTGCATTCCTAGCACCCTGCAAGGTCTGCGAGTTTGCAGAACTTCATAAAAATCCAACTTAATACACATTTTGTTTTCATTTCTTCAACAACAACGACAACAAAAATTGCCTAAATGTGTGGCTAGAAATTTCTCTAACTTTTTCAGCTCCATAACCTTAGTGTGAGAAGGTTGTTGCACAAGTTCCAGTGTTTGGTACCCTTGGGGCAGTACCCCTCACTGGCCAAGTTCAGTACTGTGTGAATAGTAACGGTAGTGCTTGTTTTCTCTCTTGGCTTTGTGTCGCAACTATGACCTTTCATTTTTCAATGTCTCCAACTCCTGTGGCTTTGGATACAGCTGTTTGTATTCAGACCAGAACTAGTAACCTCCTTACATCAACTCTATGTGAAGCACTACCTCAGTTGGAAGATTTACTGGCATTCTCAGACTCATGCCTGTTATAATTTGCAGAAGCCTTTAACTCCTGTGTGCCAATTTTTCTTTTTCTGGCTTGATCCTCATGTGGCCTCTATTAGATAAAATTCCGCAGGTGCAAGAACACTTGCTTAAAAGGCACTCAAGTGGTGGAGCTCCTAATAGCTTTTCAACTGATGTGTCCTTGGAGACAGATTAAAAAAGTTCCCCTCTGCTTTGCTCACTAACAGTTTTGAAACCTGTGGATAATAATAAAAAAAAATCATTGTATTTTCATCCACAGTGCTTTGAAATATTTTGCCTGAAAGACCCCTTATAAATATAATATTTGCCTTATGAAAAGTTTTTCTGCAGTACTAGTAATACATGAACTCTTCCAATCGGTGGTAAAGGAGCCCTAAGAGCTTGAGATGTTAGATCATCTTAGAACCAAGCGAGTATTTCCTTTTAAATGCGTAGATTAAAAAAAAAAACCCGAATGGTCACCTAGTATGTAGTTTAGACAGGGCCTTGAGTGCTGCAGGTGTAGAAAATGACAGCTGCTTTGCTGGCACAAGTATAAGGCAGACATCTATGATATGTTGTTTCCGGTTACTGTCAGTAAAAGAAATGAAAGTTGGGCTGTGATGGAGGAAATTCCTGCACACATCACCCTCAAAGAGTTCCCCTCTGACTGCTCTCTTGGAAACGGGGAGGAGGGTGCCTTCCATGGACTAGGTCTGCTCCCAGATCTGGCAGATCCTCTGACATCCATTGAAGGTCAGGGCCATCCATGAAGTGGCTTTTGTATACCACCTCATTTGCTATGCGTCTAGGCACACTTCCCCTAAGCCGCCTTCTCTCCCACACTTACCCAGAATCTCTGTGCAAGTTTCCCCCTGTTGGCATGCACCAATCTGTTGTGAATGGGCAGCCCTAGGAGTAAGAGTTGTCCCCACCACCTCTGTCATTCTTTGACCTCTGAGATGAAGGTGCCTGTTTCACTGGTTTCATTTGGTGGTGTTGCTGCTCTATTAGACACTGGATTGAGATCTCCAACTCATGCCCAACAGCCATTAAACAATGATGAGTTTTGGTGACTGTCTGATATGTATCAACTTTGTTTTGATTCATTCATGCCTCTCTGAAGTGTAAGAGCAGCCTATCTATTGTTCGTTCCACAGTCACACAACAGTTCTGTCATCGATGCATTCAAACAGGCAGAAGTACGGAGAAAAAACCTTAACTCACAATTTCCCTGATATGATAAAATTTTCTAGTCTTCACCTTGAATTCATATTGGATTTTTGTGTGTGTGTGTGTGTGTGTGTGTGTGTGTATAACAAGCTGCATAAAATGTTCAGTGTAAGTGATTGGAACATCAAATTAATACATGACAAATATTTCCTAATAATGTCTTGGTTACAAAAATCGTGGAATGGTGCTTCGTACCTGCAAGAGAGCAGATAGTTTTAATTGTCTAGAAATGGAACCGTGTGCGCTTGGGAAAGAAGATTAGGTGAATTTTAATACACCTCTGCAGGCTGAGTGGCCCCATACTATTTTCCCCTGTTGCAGAGCAACTTAATAGCCTGTACTTTCCCTTCAAACACTTCTGGAATTTTTCTAGGAGCCAAAGGAAGCCTGGCACTTAACTCTCATTGAATTCAGTGGGATTTGGGTGCCCAGTTCTCTCAGGCAACTTCAGAAATCCCAGCTATCTTGCCTAAGCCTGTTAGGGTATGTCAACACTGCAATAGAAGACCCCCAGCTGGCTCATATCAGCAGACTTGGGCTCATGGGGCTTGGGCTGCAGGGCTATAAAATTGCAGTATAGGCATTCAGGCTCCAGCCTGAACGTCTACACTGCAGTTTTATAGCCCCACAGCCTGAGTCTGCTGACATGGGCCAGCCTTGGGTCTTCTCTTGCAGTGTTGATATACCCTTAAGGCAGGGATCCCCAACGTGGTGCCCGCAGGCGCCATGGTGTCCGCCGGGGCATTTTTGTGCGCCCGCAGGACATCCTGCTGTCGAAATGTCGCCGAGAAGCGTTGCCGTTTCTTGGCATTTCGGCGGCGGCACTTATTGCAGCTGCCACTTCTCGCTTCCCACAAGAAAGGTTGGGGACCACTGCCTTAAGGTCTAGGATTTGGCTGTACAGAACTTTATATCGGGTTGTAAAACAGTTAAATGTACTAGTAGATCCTATGGCTCCCAGCTCATTGAAATACCTGGCTAGTAAAATCAACATTTTTATTGAGTGGGGTCCTCAAACATCTCTTGCTATCTGAGCCCTCTAGGTTGTCTTCCCCACGTAAATATTGAAATGGAACTTTCCTAATTAGCAGAGTTCAAAGGTAATGGGGCTCATCTCATTTTTTTTTAGTGTTGACCACTGACAGACTTTACCCAACAGGGGGCAAGATGTTTATTTCTGAGTTTGCAGATTGAATTGAATTTTAACTAGCAGGGTCTCTGTTTATCTATGTTCTGCAATGCCAGGCTTCTAATATCTTTCCTGGGCTGTATATATGAAAGATATATCCTTGGGTGGGTTCCAAAATCCTAATTTTTGATCACTTAAATGGACATAGTAAAAATAATGAATGGTGCATCATTATTGGATGGAAAAAAAAATGGAAAAAAAATCTTTCATTTCCCCTTAAAATTCATAGGGTCCTATGCTCCTTTATTGTCTTTTTTGAGTACTAGTAAACTTAAATGTCTCAGATTTTTTTCCATTCTGTGAGATTGATTTCTCTGGAGGAGAGCAATGATCCCTAGCAAAACACAATATTTGTTTTTATTAATTCTCCAGTTAGAAAAAAACACACAGATTATCCCCCAATAAATCTTGTTTTTAAAACTCCACTTTTTTGTATTATTCCTCTCTACAGCAATTTCATCCATGTTTTGGCATCTCCCTGCACCCCACCCTTCATTTCAGAAAGGTTTATCTTCCCATTCCTCCTTTGCCCACTGGAGCATTAGGCAAATCATAGTCACATTAACTAGCAGGTTTTATTAAATCAGATTTTTTTTCCCTGCACAGTAGTACGTAAGCCAAGATTTTCACAAATTGGGGCCTAACATTAAGCTCGTATATAGGAGCCGCTGGGTGTGTGACACATTTGAAAAATCAGGCCATCTGTTTAGAAGCCTACTCTCAGGCAAGCTATCTTTGATTTGATTTGATAACCTTGGCCCTGGTTAATATAACCCCATCACAGATCTGTTAGTAACTTCATGTAACAAAGCAACATTTACAGCTCAAAAATGTTGCTAACAGTATTGCCAGTGGTGTCCCCATTATGGCTGTGTCCAGATAGTGACCCCACTGCTCTTCCTAACTCCCTTTGGGTGGTGATGAAAGACCACAAAGGGCATCTGGAGAGGTATCTGTGCACCACATGTGCGCTGCAATGTCTGGCCTGGCTTTCCCATGACCTACCTGTAGTAGCTAGTGATACCCTAAAACTCCTTAAAAATATTCTAATCTCCAAGGCCATGATCCACTCCCTCAGATAAAACAGGGACTCTCTAGTGTTGCATTCTAAGATGTACACGGAGAGCTGTGCTGTTAACTCATTCAGTGCCAAATTGTCTGAGTTGGGTAGGAACCATAAATGGTTGCAACCTCAGCTATGGAGCTACTGCTTTGCTCTCTGTAATGTTTAAGTGGCCTCCATCACTGTAGCATCTTGCCACTAACAGGAATCCATGAAAGCTTTCCCCACAGAAGCAAGTGAATTAGTTAATGATATTTGCTCTGTATCAGTGATGTGCTTGGTCTGTGCCCCACAGAGTGGTCTCGCCAATATTGCAGCTCCAGTGGTCTCAATGCTGCCTGCTGGGATTTTCCTTACTGCAGCAGTGTGATTCTTCCACCCTGAGGGGTATCTTTGGCAGTGTCTGCTGCTGCTTTTACTGCTGCTTCACTCCTATTCTGGGGGATCTGGTGGGGAGAGGAAGAGAGAACAGCATTAAAGGGGCATGCCCAGGGAGATGATCTTTGGCTGGCAGGGGAAAGAAATGCAGCTTCCATCGAATGGGATAGTGACTGATTGAGAGTTGAAAGGGCTGTTCTCAGATAGGGGTCCCCCAAAATTACTGCAATTGTTAGTTCAGTGAGGCATGTCCTGGATTCTAAAAAAATCTGTTACTGTCTTCTAGTAATGATGTTAATGTCTCTTGTGGGCCTTTAAATATGTTATGGGTGGGTGCTCTCTTCTGGTTGCTCAGCAGTTGTGAGCAGGCTACAAATATTAGTTCCAGAGTGGTACTGAGAGCAAGGACATGGTGCGTGACCAAGGAAGGAATCAAAAAGTCCTGTTGCCCTGGTTTTCAGCTCTCTTAAACACACCAAAATAAAATAATGGGCTTAAACCTGGTCCAGTTGAAGTCCCAATGCAAAACTCCTGTTGATGTGAAGTGGGAGCAGGATGCAGTCCCAGAGTTTAGTAAATACAAAGGTCCAGAACAGTAGAGTAATAGTGGGCCCTTTCATAGTGCTATTCATCTCCAGAGCACTTTAACTAATTAAAAACGATGACATCAATGGAAGAAGACTTCTAACATTTTTCTTAAGGCTCCCAAAGCTATTTTGTGAGTAATGAAAACTATAAAAATAAACATGTAGCCCGTGGCCTCTGTAAGAATCTGTATGTAACTTTATCTTTGTCTTGACGCATGAAGTTAGTTAACTAGACCCAGATAGTCTTGATGTAGACCTCATTTAGTTCTGGGTTTCCAAAGATTAGACTCATGAAACTAGACTGATGGTTGTTTTTCTTGTGTTGATTTGTCTAGGAATTTCCCATTGGCTTCCCCTCGGTGTCCTTCCCCTCTTATTTGATTCTGTCTGAATGCTCCCCGAATGAGTGGGAATTATTGAAAGTAGATTACATACGGTTTGGCAACTCCTGTATCTTTATGCCATCTCAGCGAGTCAATCATGCTATCATTTCTGATCAGTCCTGTGTGTATAATGGGATTAGAATGCGTTTAAATGTACTTTAGGTTGATCTTATCATGCATGCAGTGTTGAGAGAAGCAGTTTTTAGCACAAGCCCTGTGTGAAAATGATTTTGACCTGTCCGCTGCTTTTGGCAGCATTCCTGCAGTGATAGCTGCGCCACCAAGAAATGGCAGGTTGCTGCTATTTAACGGTGTGGGTTTTAGAACTGTGCACCGCATAATGTGCATCATCACCTTGTGCTTGGTGTGCCGTACTAAGGGGTTGGGAAGTGACTACATGAGTCATGTCAAAACCAAATGTGAGCTGAAGCATGGTTAAATTTATATTAATGATATTCTGCACCCCCAACCCCTCAGACAGAGGAATCTGCTTTCTTTGATAGCTGTTTTCCTAACTGACATACTGGGGACCCCCAGTGACTCATGCCACTAACTCCTTTCCAGAAGGGCAAAAATGTACCAGCTCAGAAAATAGATGAACAAAGCTGCTGCTGCCACTACCAACCTATGGATTGTTCAGCAGCTGGAGTTGCACAGTGAAGATTTACTGTTTCTAGAATCCAGTGGATTAAACTGTTCGGTCTGCCTTCATTTTAGGATGCATGAAATCCTGGGCCATTAATAAAGTCTCATCTCTTGCCCAGCTGTGCTGTTGCACCGAGACCAGATGGAATGGTCTTGTATTGGTTGGTTGGTTTGTTTTCTGTTGCTTTAAGATAACAAGGTGTGGTATTCAGATGTTGCTTGTAATTATTAGAATTGGGAGCACTGGCTGTTGGGAGTCTGAAAGGATAGGAAACAGGAAGCGGGGGAGGAGTTGAGAGGCTGGGAGAAATCTACAGAGGGTGCAGCAGCAGCTTGGTAAAGAGTTTTCCACTTTGAAAATCAAGTCCTGTTGAAGCTTGTTAGTACCTTGCCTGGTTGATACAACATTTTGGCGACGAGGATGGATCTTCTGCCTCTGAACACACCTGCACCCTTTCTGTGAAGCTCACGTGAGCCTCCAATTGCTTTTACTACCTGGATCCAGCAGAGACGTATCTACTTGCAATCAGTGCTACAGAGATTTCTGAAATAAGAAAGCGTGCTCTGCTAGTCCATTGCCTTGGAGCAGAAGGGCAGAGTATATTTTACACTTTTCCCCTTGCAGATGATAAATATGAGACTGCACTCACTGCATTAAAGAAAATTTTTGTGCCAAAAGTGAATGTAGTAGCTAATCGCTACAGATTTCGCTAGTGTGAGCAGAAACCAGGAGAAACTATAATGAAGTATATTGCTTCCCTGAGGAGTCAGATTGTAATTTGTGACTTTGGGAATATGGCAGATGAGATGATTAGAGACCAGCTCATTGAGAAAACAACCATGCTTCATGTAAGAGAATGCTTACTTCTAGAACCACAACTTACACTAGAAAAAGCAATAACCATTGCTACTCAGATTGAATCAGCTACAGCTGAAGCCAAAATAATGAGCATGGATATAGGAGGCACAGTGCAGGCTGTGACTCCTTTGCAGAAAAGTTCACTACCACTGCAGACACACAATTGCAAGAGGAAAACTAATGAAAAACCACTGAATCAGCAAATTCAAAATACAGTAAAAGCATGTTTTCGCTTTGGATCCCCACAACACCCTGCAAGCTACACAGGATGTCCAGGAAAAGTAGCTCAGTGCAATCATTGCAAAAAGATTGGACATTTTGCTAAAGTATGTCTCAGTAGTCAGTTCAATCAAAGGGTGCATGCAGTTCCATTACCAGATGTTGTTGTGCTGAGAGCGGACAAAATCACTAGAGCCTATATTCCAGAACAGATAGTGCACTGTAAACGTTTCTGCCATACCCTCAAGCAAACCACACTCTATTCAGCTAATGTTGGACACTGGCTCAGCAGTATCTATACTACCTGATTCCATCTATCTGCATTACTTTAAAGGTGTGCCTCTTACTGAACCCAGACTTCACTTGGTGTGCTATTTGAAAAACCATATTCCAGTACATGGCTGCCTGCCAGTAATAGTTACTGTTGGTGATTGCTGTGTAACTGCAGAGTTCTACATTGTCCACAAATTTCAGAGTAGCAGCCGTGTTAGTCTGTATTCGCAAAAAGAAAAGGAGGACTTGTGGCACCTTAGAGACGAACAAATTTATTTGAGCATAAGCTTTCATGAGCTACAGCTCACTTCATCGGATGCATCCACCAAATGCATCCGATGAAGTGAGCTGTAGCTCACGAAAGCTTATGCTCAAATAAATTTGTTCGTCTCTAAGGTGCCACAAGTACTCCTTTTCTTATTGTCCACAAACGCACTCCTATCCTTGGCAGAGATTTATTGGCTGCTTTAAATCTCAGAGTAATTAATGGACGAGTTGATCTTCCTCAGCAAAGCACTCCTGCAGTAAACACACCAGTTTCAGCTGGGACCCAACACCAACTTGAGGAGAAATTCAGCTGTGCTTATGGGTTTCTGCATAAAGTTAAAATGCGGAGTAATGTGATGCCTGTATGACAGAAGTTACAGCGTTTACCATTTTCAGTCGGGAAGGTGTTTCAGGGGAATTTAGAAAACTTGTTCAAAAGGACATTATTGAAGAGAGTGACTCCTCGGAATGGGTTTCACCTATAGTAGTGACGCAGAAGAAGGGTGGAAGCATTCGCCTTTGTGTGGACTTAAAGGAGCCAAATAAAGCTATTGTGATTGACAGCCATTTGCAGAACTACGTGGAGCAAAGATGTTTTCTACTCTTAATTCGCAGAGCGCATACCACTAGGTTATGTTGCATGAAGATAGCAGAGACCTCACAGCATTTATTACACATGAGGGACTATTTCGTTTTAAACGTGTTCCATACGGTCTCGCATCTGCCCCAAGTGCCTTTCAAAAAATGTCATTGATTCTGAAGAGTCAACATGAGTTCAGTGCTATCTGGATGATATTATTGTGTTTTGGAAATACTTCTGAGGAGCATGACAATAACCTGCAGTCCGTACTAAGCTGCATCAGCAGAGCAGGCTTCCAGCTCAATGGCCTCCAGCAGGCCTCCAGCTCCAGGTCCAAATGCAAATTTAGACAAACTGAACTCTCCTTTCTGGGGCATACAATTTCACAGGCTGGACTAAAACCTGATCTAGATCATATCCTGGCAATTTCAAATGCTCCTCCTCCAACAGATTTGCAAACCTTACGTTCCTTCTTGGGTCTTACCTCCTGGTATGCAAAATTCATTCCCAGTTATGCTTCTGTCATTGAACCGTTACGGGAATTACTACGGAGAAGTTCAACCTTAGTGTGGACAACGGATGCACAAGCTAGTTTCAAAATGGTAAAAGACTTGATTGATTGTACATAGTCCAGAACTTGCACTATTGAGTCCTGCATTGCCCACAATTTGTAATTACTGATGCTTCTGATTTATGGAGTTGGGGTTGTTCTCACACAACTGCATGAGGACAGCACAGAGAGGACTGTTGCATTTGCTTCAAGGACATCAAGTAATGCTGAGAGAAAATATTCTACAGTCGAAAAAGAAGTGCTTGTGTCTGGGCTACTGAAAAATGGAGAACTTAACGTGCGGCCCCACAGGTCAAGTTACACACAGACCACAGCCCTTTGACAACGTTGCTCACCACAAAAGGACTGGGAAGAGCAGGATACCGTATTGCTCGATGGTTTGCAAGACTACTCTATCAATTATGAACTGGACTATAAGCCTGGAAACCAAAATCTGGTCGCTGATTGCCTTTCTTGCCTGCCTTTGCCTTCACTAGATGGTCCACCGGAGGATGAGGACGTAGTGGTTGCACTTATTACAAGCACTCTCATTGCAGTTACAAGAGAACAAATTCAAGCTGCTTGTTCAGCGTGTCCAATTCAACAAAAACTATGGGAATTTCTGACAGAGATGGCCCAGTCACCCTAAAAACCTTGACCCAGTTTTGCTGCCTTATTTTAGAGTTTGGGATGAACTTTCTTTGTGCCAGAAGAACTACAGTCAAAACTCATACACCTGGCACAGGATACTCATCAAGGAATTGTCCGAACCAAACAATGACTATGGGATCTGTATTGGTGGCCAGGGATGTACTCTCAAACTGAAGCAATCATAAAATCCTGTGTCACTTGCCAAATGCATGATAAGACAGTAGTGACATGTACCCCTCCATTACAGCCTGTTTCTCTTCCTGAATCTGCATGGGAAAAAGTGGCGATTGACACTGTAGGATGCTTTGATACTCCTCCAATTGACTGCCATTATGCCATCACTTTAGACTATTTACACTATCAGACTATTTTAGTAAATGGCCTGAGGTAGCATTTACATTGCGAATCTCTTCTGCTACAGTAATTAAGTTCCTCTCTCCGTTTTTTAGCAGGAAAGGTAACTCAAAGAACTGGTTTCAGATAAAGGAAGTCAATTTACTTCCCTGGAGTTTGAAACCTTTCTAGCACAAAGGAACATTTTACACAGAAGGTCATCCCTATATTACCCTCAAACCAATGGGGAAATCGAACGGTTTAACAGAAGTTTAAATGGTTTAGCTGTTTGCCAACTCAGAAGAGAGGTTGCAAATGGCTAAACTGGAAGGGCGATTGTGGATACCCTTCACTATTGATTTCTTGCAAGCATACTGGGCTACATGACATGCCACAATGCAAAGATCACCCGCAGAGTTACTGCATGGGAAACAGATGAATACTAAACTGAACGTTGCTGGATTGTTAAAGGCACAACCTGATGCCCCAAATGAGGATGATGTGAGAAAAACAGCTGAATAGAACCAAGCAAAGTCTAAGGCTTTCACAAACAAGTGGCAGGGTGCTAAGGAACCAAAGTTTATGTGTGGTTCCTTCGTTAGAATACGAAAACCTGGAATTTTACACACGGGACCAAAAATTCCTCTTAAAATCATAGAGAAGAAGGGACCTTACGCCTATCGACTTTCTGATGGGTGGGTATGGAATGCTTTTTATCTTGCACTGCCTATGCACCAAGAGGAGATTATGCCAACACCCAGTCTGCATTGGATGACTTCGCCATAGTACCAACACAAGACACTGCCCTGGAACCGGGGCTTGAGAGACGGCCTGTCAGACCCAGATGACCACCTGTTTGGACTAGAGACTATTGAATAGTATCTTCTGTGTTTTCAGTGTAATATTTCTGCCAACAGTATAGTGTCTTGTTTCATATTTGTTCCTGTGGTTAGAACAATGTTTATTTTAATTATGAGAGTTTCTTAAGAGAGGAGGGAATGTGGTGTTTAGATGCTGCTTGTAATTATTAGAATTGGGAGCACTAGCTGTTGGGAGTCTGAAAGGACAGGAAACAGGAAGGAGTGGGGAGGAGTTGAGAAGCTGGGAGAAAGCTACAGAGGGTGCAGCTGCAGCTTGGTAAAGAGGTTTCCACTTTGAAAATAAAGTCCTGTTTGAAGCTTGTTAGTACCTTGCCTGGTTGATACAACACAAGGGCATATCTTTTTCTTGTAAGGACTGTAAGGTTAGTGGGTTTAGGGCAGCCTAAGTTTTTAAGAATCCAGATATATCTTCATTGCTCTTATCAAAGACATAGAGGCATTGTCCTGAAGAATTAAGCTTTGATCTTACCAGAGCTACAGGTACAACAGTGCCAGGTAGGTGCTGGGTTTTCTGTTGGTTTGTTTTCCAGAACAATTTTGTGCTAGAGAACCAGAGTTGGTTCTTGCTCCTGAGGATCTTCTGTAAAGGAAAAAGATCCTTCTAAGGTCTAGGAATACAAACACTTAGCACCTAATGTCATACTTTACCTCTTCAGACCTCTAACTTGCTAATCACCATAAATACTACAATCACCATTTCACTTTTGGGAGTAATCCTGACTCTGTGGGTTTGTCTAAACTAGCACTTCTGTCAGCAAAACTTTTGTCAGTCTGGGCTGTGGAAAAAAAACACACCTGATCAACATAAATTGCACTGACAAAAGCACTGGTGTGGACAGGGGTGCTCTCCTGCTGACATAGCTACTGCCATTTGTTGGGGGTGGTTTAATTATGCCAGTAGAAGAGCTGTCTCCTGTTGGCATAGAGGAGCTACACAGGAGACCTTACAGTGCCACAGCTGCAGCAGTACAGCTGTGTCACTGTAAGGTCTGTACTGTCAACATAGTCAAAGATTCACTGTTGGGGATAAACTATGGCCATAATAGGATTTTAAGTGAGTTAAGCAACTGGTTAAAGATGATTCCAGCTAAAAGGACTTAAGTGTTGTTTAAGAGACAAGATAGGTGAGGTAATACCCCTTATTGGACCAACTTCTGTTGGTGGAGTGGAGAAGCTTTCAAGCTTACACAGAGATATTCTTCAGTTCTGGGTTAGGTGGTGATTGGCTGACCAGTGTGGCTGGGGATGTGCTGTGATAAACCATTTTAGAAACATGAAATGGCTCAAATATGGATTTATCACATTGTTTTGCCACCCCCAGCTGGCCAGCCAAATCAAGCATAAATAGTTCTGCCAGGCTTGTTCTTGGAGCTTTAAAGCAGCTCAGCTAGATCGTAGTTAAATTCTCAGCATAGATGGAGTCGCACAGTGGTTAGATGATTTGCTCAGAATCATACAGTGAATCTGTAGCAGAGATGGAGACTGGGAGTTCCTGGCTTTTGGTCTCATACTTAGTTCCCTTCATTATGCTCTCTCTTCAGCTATACTATTCGGCAACGAGCAGAAAAATGTTCCTGTGCCACTTACTTTTTGATGGAAGTTTTCCACTGAAACATTCTTTTCCCAGCTTCTTTTGATGTGAAAAGTGAGACCCCTAGCATCTCCTGAGCATTGGAGACCAAGCTCTGTGGGGGTCTGTACTGTGTAGGCTGGAGGCTTACATGTATGCTGCATTCAATCAAACAAAACAGCCAACTTTCATTTGTTTGTGACTGCCCTGGTTTTTGTTTTATGAGCAAAACTAGTGGAAGAGCCACAAAAACAGGCAATTGAATTCATTCAGGGAGTTGGAGAAGTTTACCTGGGTGGTCAGAACTTATCCCTAAAAGCCATGATGCAAGAGTCTCCTTTATCAAAGGCTTTTATGATCTGAGCTGAAGCCATAATTGCTCAGTTTACCCTGAGAATCTTTATAACTTGTCTGGAAACCCTGCTCCTTTGAGGGTTATCTGGAGGGGTTGTCAGTTAGTGATTCTGAAGCGTTCAGAGAGGCAAGTACTGTACCCTCCGTCCTCCGAGGCTCTCTGCCTGGCACCAGGATGCCAGAAATGGCTGCAGAGAAGCCAGGTATTTCAACCAGGCAGTGGAAAAGGAGCCTGTTGTAGGCTGTGTGCTGGGTCTCATGTTGTGCCCTGAGATGGCAAACAATTTAAGTGACCTTTCTGTGTTTGTATGTTAAGGTAAGCTGTTCTTTGAGTGACAGGTCCTGCTGGTGATACAGTGCGGAAAAGTAGGAGAAGAGGATGGATTCCTCACTCTTTTTATTGCTATTGTCCTAACTAAATATTTTGGTGACTCTCTCTAGTTGCTAACTCTTCAGGAGGGGCTAAAATGTAGTAACAATATACTGGCTCAAAGTAGGTGACTTGCTGCTGCTGTCTCTACCAACCTATAGAGCTGTCATGAAGATCATAGAAATGTAGGGCTGGAGGGGACCTTGACAGGTCATGTGGTCCAGTCCCCTCCCCCCCACAGCCATGGCCCTGAGGCAGGGCCAAGTAAACTAGAGCATCCTTGACAGGTGTTTGGGAATTCCAGACCCTCTCTTGCTAACCTGTTCCAGGGCTTAACTATGGAGGGTTTTTAAAAAATTGGATCAGATCTAGTATGACAAATGAGACGCGGACATGTCAGAATTATTTTCTAAAAACTCATGGTTTTCCCTCAAGATGCAGTAATCTTCCCCCCTCCCCCCCCGCTAAATGTGTCTACAAAAAAATCACAGAACGTTTCAACCAGCGGCATGTCTCATGTATGTCGCTATAACCTATTTATATCTGCCATCCACTCCAGTGTGGAGGAACTCAGCAAGCACAATAACTCGCATTACTACATCCTTGCAAGTTACAATCAAATGGTTTCAATGACCTAATTAAACCTCCACCTGTTCTTATATGTTCGTCATAGTCAGTCTTTTCCCTGCATGAGATAGAAGCTATGCTGGTGCCATGGTATCCCTCAGTATTAGCATTTGGCAACATACAGAAATACAATGTGCTTCTTTAATTTCATCCCTGCAGTAGATGAGTTTAGCTCTAGTAGTCCCTGTGTATATGAACTGTTAAATGGGCTCTTGGAAATTCAAAGCTAACTATCGGTTTGAAGTCTCATCAATTTTGAAAAATGATTTGAAGGACTGATAGGTGTTGAATTGCCCTATCACATGTGGTTTTATTTTTCTAACTTTAAATCTTTTCCTCTTCACTGTTCCTTTGTGAAAACCCACATGAAAAAAGGGGAAAGTGACTGTTGAAACTGACCATGTTGGCTTGCAACCTGGATTGTGGCCAAAGAGTGCACAGCACAAGCCAGGAGAAGGGGTAAAAAGTAGCATTAAGCCACCATTGCTCTTGATCTTGGGCCAGCTGTGCATCAAGTAAGGGAACAATGGGTCAGTCAGGGATCAGTGACGTATACAGAGACCCTGGCCACAACCCCTTTACCCAGGCCAGGCTCCCTATGCTGGCAGCATGGAAGGAGGTACCATAAGTGCCACTAAGTGCCTTTACACAACTGAAGGATTCCCAGGACCCACAGTGCCTATGTTAGGGCTTCTTTGCATCATGGCATGGTGGAAAGTGTTCAGAGCACAGTGCAAAACCTGGCTCAATCTGCTGTCATATGCACGGACTAATCAAACTGAAAAACGGGGGCCAGGGAGAGAGGGAAATAAATATTATCTCCTGGTCACTTAGAGTTGCAATCATTTTTAGGATGTAAGCCCTTATAGGAAGGGGCTGTCTTATTCTTTGTGTGCCTAGTGTGTAGCACAGTGGGGCCTTGATCCCTTTTTGGCCCCTCTAGATGCTACCTCAAATAATAATATATTAAGAGAGAAAACATTTTCAGGCACAACTGTTTGTTTGTTTTGGTTTGAAGTTGACAGATTCCCTTTCAGAACTAAAGTTTTCTTTAGAAGCTTAATTCCTGGAGATAGTGGGCTCCTATTTGCCTGATGATCACAAATGTTGATTGTCATCTAGATGCTTAGGGTGAGACCCTGCAAAATGCCAACCGCCCCAGCCCCGTTCCAGCAAAGCATGGATTTTACTTTAAGCACTTGAGTATAGTCCCATTGAAGTCAATGAGACTACTTGAATGCTTAAGTACTTTGCTGGATCAGGGCCAGAGGACTCAGCATCTTGCCGGATCAAACCCTTGGAAGACGGATGTAAAGAACTGAGGAGAGCACACCAAACATGCTGTTGGTTTTATACAAGTAATACACACAGCAGTAAATCATCCAGACCATTTCCCTGGTAGTGGAGGGTTTATCCTCCATGCTACACTGCTGTATTGTCCTGTCCAATGTAGTTTTAGAAGTCTCAATTAATGGACTTGCTGCTGCTCCCTTCCTCCCATCCTTTGGGGGATCCTGTTCCTCAATCTTGTATATCTTGCTGTCAGGAATTTTTTTTTGTCTAAATAAGAAGCCAAAAGTTTTTGGAAACAGTAGCACAAATTTTTGGTTCTTGCTCTGATATTTATGTTCGGTGGTGGTTTTCTTTCTGCAGGATGAGGGAATGAAGTTGTGGGATTGTTTCTCAGAGGCAGAGGGGGTATGTTGCTGTTTAAAAAAAAGTCAATCATCATCCTCTTGATACAAGTGGCAGAGTTGTAGACATAGTGGTTAAATGGCGGAATACAATCTTTTTCTGGAGGCTTCTCAAGGCACATTGTCCACGCTAGATTTTGGGTAAATCTTGTGGGTTGGGTGGTGGTGGTGTTTATTTTTTTAAATGCTTTGCTAATATTCATGTGCTTCTCTTTTGTGCACAACATTTAAAAAAATTTATTTTGAAGACACTGAAAAAAGCTTGGCTTTTGCTGAGCAGCAGCTGGCTCTTACGTTAAAATATTAGAAAAAGAGACTGAAATAGTGACATGGATTAAAAGAAAAAACCCCAAACCCTACAAGCCAAATCATTGGCTAGATGCAATTGAATAATATAGTCTACTCCTTTCATTGTTCTTCCTTTGCTCCCAGTTCTGTAGTTCTTACTCACATAGGTAGCTTTCTTGAGTCACTGAAACTTCAGGGAGTAAAGTTTATCAACCCATGTTTGTCAGGTAGAAGCTCTGCTAAATGTAGGTGAAATCTGTGTGCTGTTCCTTGGTAGATACATTTCAGTAAAGGAATATTTGAAAACAAAATGACATTTTCCATGCTAATTAAGAAACAGGTAGAGATGCCTGTAGGGCCTGATCCTGTGTTCCTTTCACACCCCAAACTCCCACTTACTTCATTGGGATTTCAGGATGCACAACAAATGTGGGGTCTGGCCCATCTAATGCATAACTACCCAGACATGAGTTCTTGAGAGGGGAAAATGTGCTTTGTGATGTGGGGATGGGGTGGGGAATCTAAAGTTTACACGTGAGCCTAACTTTGAACTGATCGCATCAGGTTGGCAGACACCTTTCTGCTTCAAACTTAGGCACAGCACAATTGGAAATAGCCCCTTCGGGATTGCAATCTGTATGGTGGTTTGCGTTTGTTTTTTATCACCAGTTTGTTTTGTTTTCAGCTATGTAATGAAGAGGCCCAGGTGTGCCCCACAGATAATTGGAGATGGGGAGTTCTCTGGTTCATCTCTGGAGCATCACTTCTCCTAACTGCCATAAAATAGCGTCCTTTCCCACCCTCTCAGGCTACTTCATTTCTAAAATATGCTTTAGTCAATCATTTTTTAAAAATGAATAATAATTATACTATAATAATTATCATAAAGAATTCCCAACCATCTGTATATCTGTGGGCAGGCTTTAATAAAAAAACTAGAACAGGTCTACCAGCAAAGCATATACTTCTGGAAATGTTTATTTCCAGACAAACTTTATTTGCATGTATATTTTTCTCTGTACTGTCCCGTTTGTGCACAGTGACTACAAGCGCTCCCTAGCAGTACTCCAGAGCAGTCGAGATGGATTGCCCACATGCTGTGTAGGGAAGGATGTAGCCGGTTTGTGTGTCTTGGCTGATAAGAATGATTGAAGAGCCTGGGTGAGTTTGCTGTCCGTGGAGATGTTGAATATATTCTCCTGGATTCAGACACTCTCTCTGAATAATTGGTATGGTGACTTCTATATGCTCTTCATCCTATTCATCTTAAATTGGTTGTATAGTATCTGTGCTGCACACAGGGACACTCTTGGGTCCCTATCCTGCAGACACTTACATGCATGTTTAATCTTAGCACCTGCATAGTGCCAGATCCACTGAAGTCAATGGTTTCAGAGTAGCAGCCGTGTTAGTCTGTATTCGCAAAAAGAAAAGGAGTACTTGTGGCACCTTAGAGACTAACAAATTTATTAGAGCATAAGCTTTAAGTGAGCTGTAGCTCACGAAAGCTTATGCTCTAATAAATTTGTTAGTCTCTAAGGTGCCACAAGTACTCCTTTTCTTTTTACTGAAGTCAATGGAACAAAACACGCTCTTAAAGATTAGCATGTGGGCTTTGATGAGGAGATTAATGAATGGGAGTTGAACATCACTTTCCTTAAGACACTGAAGTCTGTCCTGTTGGCTAATGGCAGTTACTGTCAACTTGTACGAAAATGGCTATTAGATGAGTTGCCTCATCAGGTGGAATGAGGTGCCATGTGTGCTTTTGGAAAGAGTGGTGGAGTGAATAGTGCAGAGCACCTGTACAGAAGGTGATCAGTTTTCTTCTCCTCTTGCCCCTCCTCACCCCGTTCTAAGATGTGTGGTTTGAGAATCTACCTTTCCAGCCATCCTGATTATCACTACAAAAGGTGTTTTTTTTTTTCTCCTGCTGATAATAGCTCACCTTAACTGATCACTCTCATTATAGTGGGTATGGCAACACCCATTTTGTGTGTGTGTGTGTAATCTACTTTCCTGCTGTATTTTCCACTGAAGGTATCCAATGAAGTGGGTTTTAGCTCACAAAAGCTGATGCTCAAATTTGTTAGTCTCTAAGGTGCCACAAGTACTCCTCGTTCTTTTAGCTTTTGAGAACTTTCAGCCCCTACATAAGCCTCAATGAGCAACTTTCTCTCTGTTCAGCGCAATATTATTATTATTACAGTAATAACCGGATGATTTAATCCTGTGATTTGAATATTCTCTCTCAAACACTGCTTTTTAAAAATCACTGCTTTGTTTGGCTCTTCCCCAAGGACAAATCTGGTTTGCTTGATAAAGTGTGGATTGCATTTAGCTTGAATATTTTTAGTGCCCTTCCATGCAAACAGTTAGCTGTCTTTCTCTGGTAATAGCCCTTGCTATAACAGTCAACAAGAGGTCCCTTTGTCAAGACCAGCAGGACATGAACTGAAGCTAAACCCAGTTAGCTCTGTCTCCCCGTGGGCTGTGATTCTCAAGTGTCTAATGGGTTTGAAGTGGCCTGTTGTCTGCTTGTTGCTTTGCAAATTGCATTATTGAGGACCACAGAGCACATTTTAAGGGCAGCTTTTCTCTACTTATGAGGGAAGTTCAAAGCTTTCCATAGCTATGCAGAAACTCTGGACAGAGGAACTCATTAGGGCTTATTAGAGTAAAATGAGTGAAGTAAAATGAAATGAAAACAAAGCTAGAGAGAGAGAACCAAATTCTTTTACCTCACTGAATATGTTTTCATGGTTTTTTTTTTATTGGGTCTTATTCTGGGCTTTGATTTAGTCCAATTATTGTTGACAGTTTCTTTTTATCTTCTCTCAGTGGATTTTTGGATGGACTATTTTGTGTTCTGGAAGCCACCATTTTGGGGCTCAGCCGCTCATAACTATGTGCATTGCAAGGACACTGGCTCTTGGTTTGTTTTGTAGCTTATTTGTTTTTAGTTTCCGTTCTTTTCCCCCAGAAGGATTCAGTTACATTAACCACCTTTTAAATATATATGATTACATTATAGGGATGATATTTTATAATATTACATGTAACTAAACAATTCCAAACTCTTCTCTTGGTTCGAGCTGTTCAACAATAAAACAAGTTGCGTGTTTCCAGCCAAAGCTGTCTAGTTCCCTGCTCTGCATTATAGCTGATTTTAAGCATAAATATAGCAAAGTCCAAGTATCTGTTGAGGATGTTGCACATCTTCCTGCAATATGTTACCCCCACTCCACCACCTGCCCATATGCTTTGCCATATTACAATAGTTTTACCTCATCTCACAACATTGATGTTTTCGTCTCCGCAGATTGCACTGACCTGTGTATATAACACATTGAGTTTTTCAACTAAAATCCATTCAGTTAGCTTCCCCATGCCGCTATCTCACACACATCATGGGCTCCCACTTGTTCTAATAATTTGCTAATTTTTATAGGGACGTCAGCAGTGTCACTTTAAGGCAGCACTGCTGAAACAGTAAAGCCGGTTATATATTGCGTACTCTTGAAGCCAGGGCATTTAGAGTCTATTACAGCATCATAATGTAGCAATTTCATACACATGACTATTTCATTCTCTTCAAATACTATGCTCACATCCAACAGGTCATTGGTCTCTGATGTGAGTGCGTTGCACCTATAATTAAAGGTCTGTCTGCATTTTCATTAGGGATTTACGATCTTGGCCAAAATAAGACTTAGTCTAAAAAGTAGTTGTTAAGGTCTTAAATTGGGTGCACTTAAGACAAACTAATTGAAAAATAGTTGTCTACAGTTAGAGAAATGAGCGATATAAGATTTCTTGGGTTAGTTTTATAATTCACAAAAAAAATTATTATGAAATAATGAGGGCAGTTGAGCATGGTTGGGAATTGTCTATTGAGAAAAAAGTTAAACCTATGGAGACTTGAATTATAAGAGCTGTACACCTGAATTGGGGCACAGGGGCACTCTTTTTAATATGATATCTGGACCTGCTGAGCATTGTTCGCTGTTTGAGGTGCATAGTATGGAAGGAAGCATTGTCTTGTGATTTAAAGACCGTTGGTCATTATTAAACAATGACAAGTCTTGGCAACCCCAAAAGCTCAAAAATCATAAGTCAGAACGCAAAAAATATGACACTTTCCTCCCCCCCCCCATTATTTTTGTGCCTTTATGGTTTCGTCTTTATATTTTACTTTTAACTGTCCCAGCCCGCTCTGTGTATTTGGTGGGGAAGGGGGACAATTAGTGTTGCTGACTCTCCCAAATGTATTGAGGTCTCCTGACTGTCTGATAGTCCAGAATGACCAGCTTCCCCCCCAGCCCCACCTCTGCTCTTCTTGCAGCTCCTGGGGTTCTTCTCCTCCTCCCCACAGATCTAGATGGCGGGGGTGAGAGGGCAGCTCCAAGAATGTTACACCCTCTCCTCTGTTGTGGGGCTGGCTAGTAATTAATGCATGTGCACAAGGGGGCCGAATTAAGCCTGCACAGGAAAACTTAATTCTGCCATTTCCGAACTTTTGAATGCTTAACTTGCAAGTGAAATAATCTTCTCTGAACAGTTTTTGCATTTGTAAAATACAGATAGATAAATAACACGTGTGTGAGTACTTAAATACTCAACTTAAGACTTAATTTGGTTCCTTAAAGCTGTGGCTTCCAAGTAACACATTTTACCCATGATTTTAATGTATACACTGCATATAATTTTTCTTCTCTTATACATTCTTTGATGCGAGCACTCTGTATGACATGCATTCTGCTGGAAATTATGCAGTTAGTCCTCTGCAGCTTTCTCTTGTTGACACTTGACCCATTGAGCTGTCATGTGCGTGAGGGAGAAGAACCTTGTCTCTTTAACAGCAATCACAAAGCTGATTTCTCTCTTTCTTATCTCACTCATAATACCAGGGTGTTTGCTTACAAGGGGATTCCAGAGCTGAGTTCTGGGTAACATCAGAAATTTAACACCATGAACCAAGAAACCACAAATGGTCTCTGAGACAAAACGTGAAAATATTTTTTTCACAAGACCCCTTTCTGTTTCCAGTCAGACTGATCTTCTGATCCATATGTGAGAGTCCCTATTTGTGATCCTAATCCCATCGATTTCAGTGAAACGGCTTAGGTCAATGAGGGTTCCAGGATCAGGGTCAATTTTAACTCTTTTTGAATCCAGTTATACAATCTCCTCTAGAAAAGTGGTGACTCAGCAAAAGGAGTATTTGAAGCTTCCTGATGTACTTGGAAAAAGAAAAGGAGTACTTGTGGCACCTTAGAGACTAACAAATTTATTTGAGCATAAACTTTTGTTCGCTACAGCTCACTTCATCGGATGCATCTAAGTCTGTAAGGTGCCACAAGTACTCCTTTTCTTTTTGCGAATACAGACTAACACGCTGCTACTCTGAAACCTGTCATAATATACTTGGATGTTCCTAATTCTATTTTCTTTGCCTCAAGACAGGTCTCAGATCACAATGCTGCACCTCACTAGATTTACTGTACTGTGAGTAGTTTCAGAGTAGCAGCCTTGTTAGTCTGTATTTGCAAAAAGAAAAGGAGTACTTGTGGCACCTTAGAGACTAACCAATTTATTTGAGCATAAGCTTTTGTGATTTTCCACTGAATGCATCCGATGAAGTGAGCTGTAGCTCACGAAAGCTTATGCTCAGATAAATTTGTTAGTCTCTAAGGTGCCACAAGTACTCCTTTTCTTTTTGTACTGTGAGTGCATCTCTTCCAATGAGCAGTTCTGCTTGGCTGAGAGAAATCTCTTGAGATGGAAAGGAAAGAGCAGATGACTTTTGTCTGGTTGAAGGACACATTCTATACACATTGTCTTAGGAACCCTCACAAATCCACATGTATCACAGATGGGAGCCTCTCCCTGGTAGAGCTCTGCTGGAGGAAGAACGGTTAGGAGGTTTGGAAAGTGCAGAATTTAACAGCCCGTATGCAGAGAACACAAGACACATCCCCGGAGTCTGCAGGGCAGTTTCAGTGACGGGATCTCAACTCAGGGAGTCGCTTCCCCTCTTGGTTTCCCAGAGCTCCTGTTGGGGTCTAGTTACAAAGCTTATCTATTTTCCCAGACCTGTGCTGGATGGGGGCACTGAGTGGCTGATGACAGCATCTGTTTTGTTAAGCTAGGGAGGGTTTTAATTATGTACATTGGTCGAATTTGTATTTTGCATGTGTTGGGTAATACATTTTGCACATATGGTCAGAGCTGTGAGTGGGGCACATAAGTACAACACAAATTTCCTGCATGAGACTTGTAAATTAAATCTAACATGCCTCTACAAGCCCCTCTTCTCCCTCAGCTCTTGTCATCTGCACTAACCCTCCCTTCACTTAAGTCTTGATTTCTTGTATTATCTTTACAAATTAGATTACAAACTCCTTTGGTCAGGAAACTTGTGCTAATCTGTACCGATAAAGAGCCATGCACATCCCTATTATAAAGATAATGGAGAGATATATTCCATTGTGTGTGATAGATTGGTGTGGATCATATCTTTTGAAGTGTAAAAACACCACACTTGTAGGCTATTAAGGTCCATATCTGCACCTTTTAAATTTTTATCAATGAACTTGTTTTAGTCTAAACCTCTTAAAGGTACTGTAGCAGTAAGTTGCTGAACTCAAAGATATTTGTTTTGCAAATAAAGTAGTTTAGATCTTATTAATTAACTTGTGTCACAGACTGTGTGTGTGTGTGTGTGTGTGTGTGTGTGTGTGTGTGTGTGTGTAAAATAGGAGAGGAGGAACCCAGAGAGGAAATACCAATTTTTTGGGTTTTGCTTTTAATGAGTTTGCAAAGAGCTGCTCATATGAAGTGCCTAAGAATCTTACCCTTAAACCAGTGTGGGGTGGGCAGACCACAGGGCTGGATGTGGGGGGCAGAGCTCAAAGCAGGTACAGGGCAATGTGTGTCAGCGGAAGAGCACAGGACTGGGTGTGGGGCATTGAGACTGTGGGTCTGAGTGCAGGATGGAGGGCAATATGCGGGGAAGAATGAGGGACAGGGCTTAGGGCAGCATGAGAGAACTCAAGACTGGGTATGAGGGAGCAGCAGGTGGGAGGGAGCTCAGGGCTGGGTGTGGGAGAACAGGGGGAGTACATGAGGCTGGGTGCATGCCAGGGGAGGGAGAGCTTGTCTGGGCCCTCTCCTTAGGCATATTCTAGTTGTACTTCTGGTTGCACATCTGGTTAAGCTTCTAGATTTGAGTGAGGAAGTAGTGTTGTGTTGCACCTTTGCAGAAGTAGGATTTTATGTTTTTGTCTAACATCGCTGTCTGCTGTGAACATCACACTTGCACATTGTTTAGTATGTTGAACCCCTCTTATTTAGGAGTTGTACAATGCAAAAGACTAATGAGCAGCCTAATGAATGAGTCCATCTGAGAGAGGGCTTTCAGCTGCAAATTGTTCAGAAAGCCCTCTGATCTAGGCCATGTATCCAGGCGGATCCCACTCAGGTTTATGATGAACTGACCTGATCTTTAGATGATACCAGCCACTATCACCTGAAGTTATTTTAAATAATTAACATGAAAGGCAATTTGTACTTGACTAGTTTGACTTGTGTAAGTGTAAAAGCTGAGAGAAACCAGATGAACAGACAGAGCTGCTCAAAGAAACAGCCGTAGAATGGAAGGGCTGCCAATACCTTGAGGGGGAGCCAGGAATGTTGTGGGCCATGAAATGTTTTTGTTTTGCTTTACCAGCTTTATGCAGCCAAACCGTAATCAGGGATGTCATGTTTATAGGAAAAGAGAGATTCCTGTTTAGAGTACCTATGTGATTAATGCAGGGAATGGAGATCAAGGAATCCTTTACTCTCTTAACAACTCTCTTAACTTCTACAACCCCTCCCCCCCAGCAAAAAAAAAAATCTGGGTTTATTTTTTCCAAATCTTCCCTTTGTTTTTGCTGTTGTTCCTCTCTTGTTGTAACAGCACAGCCTGACTAGCTAGATTGAACCGTATAAAAGACAAAAACCAGAACATGTTTCCCTAACATTGGTGCTGGGTTGGAGAGCTGTGTCCAAATCTTGTACTTTCAGTTGATTCAGTAAAATATATTTGGGGGATGAATGCCCAGTGAGATGCCTCAATCTAATTAGGCATACTTAGAGCATCTTAGTCATACCACTGCTTCCTAAAAGATTAAAATGGGTAGCATTAATGTCTGATCTTTTTTTTTTTTTTCTTGAGAATTCTCAGTTACAAATAACCAGTTTTAACAGCTCAATACCACTCTGGGGTGGTTTGTTCATGGGGATTTGTGGTTGGAGAAGACCTTGTAGCTCAACTCACCTTTCCTAGAGAGCCATTACATTTTTTGCTGGTCTGTATTGCACAGAAAAATACTTGGGATAATTACCCTAGTAACTAAAAGTAAAGGAAAAAAGAGTCAATATTTTTATCTCAAGTGTTTGAAATAATTAAAATAGTATCTTCTTCACCTTCTGTCATTTGTAAGCTAGAGAATGCTGTTATAATTCATAATCAGAAAGCTGGAGCCAAACTAGCAAACTAAGAAAAGAAACATTTGAGAAGCATTTTTGATGATACGGTGGGTAGAGGCAGCAAAAATGTCACAAGTTAGTGTACCATAGTGCTTACCCAGTTCTAAAAAGGACTGGCCCTGCAGGCAACGCCACTGAGCTGTGATTAGGTCAAGAACTCCAATTATGAACAAGGCATGTCCGTTAAAGAGTTCAGTTCTACAAAGTCCAGCAATCAGGATGGTGAGTCAGCTAATGATAACACAGTGAGTCATTTAAACTGCATCCACACTGCAAAATGTTAGTATGAACCAGAGTCCCAGTGGGACTTGGGCAGCTGGAGCAAGGGGGGCAAGCCCATAGGGTGCAGGTCCAGAGGACTTACTGACTCAAGTCAAACAGATTTGTGTGTGGATGGAATGGGGGTTTGAGCTTGAACCGGAGTCTGAGCCCGGGCTTACGCTGCAGACATATACCCTTATTGATCCAGTCGTCTTGTATTGCCTTTGGGGGCATCCTGCTGCTAGAGCACTCTTCTGGGGTGAGATAAAACTGAGGTTTGGTCCTGGCACCTTGGGATCGTAGAAGACCCCCTGGCATCCTTTGCAAGAGTAGGGATGTAGATTCCAGTTGGGGAATTTCCTGTATTTAGTATTCTGCACTCAGTATTGTTAATTTCCAGTCCTGTTGCGCACATGTTAGGGGATACATTGTAAGCTTCTTGGGACAGGGACTAGGTTGTCTTTATATGTTTGTTTAGCATCTAGCACAATGGGGTCCTGGCCCCTAGACACTACTGTAAGAGAAGTGTTTAAATGATCACCGTCTGCCAGTTTTCCACCTGGGGAATTTGCCTTTCACTAGCAAATGAAGTGATTTGCTTGTGTGTTTGCATATTCACCAGGACTGGCCTCCATATTTTTAACTTTCCTCTTACCTCTCCAAAACTTGCATACTTGTGTGCATATTTGTCTACCATGCAGCTGCTAGGGTGTCATGGAGGTTAAGTCCATTAATGGCTATTAGCCAGGATGGGTAAGGAATGGTGTCCCTAGCCTCTGTTTGTCAGAGGGTAGATATGAATGGCAGGAGAGAGATCACTAGATCATTACCTGTTAGGTTCCCTCCCTCTGGGGCACCTGGCATTGGCCACTGTCGGTAGACAGGATACTGGGCTGGATGGACCTTTGGTCTGACCCAGTATGTCCTTTCTTATGTTCTTATGCTAGAACCCTCTTCTACTGCTCTGCTCACATTCCTTCCTTGAATCCCTAGGTTGCCTTCCTGTCTCTTATCACTTTGGGTGAAGAAGAGGGGCTTGAATCTGCAGAACTGGATCCACACATCATCAAAGGGTGTAGACAGACACCCTAGGAGTTGCTGGATTCTTGTTTGAATTCCTCATCAAGCTTGTATCCTGATTTGAACGTCTTTAGGACTGCACACAGTGTGCAGATCCTCCAACTCTAAATTCAGGCACCATTGACCTTAGTAGAATTCTGTCAAGTATCCATTAAAATAGCTGTAATATGTGGCTCTGGCATGCTTGGGCAGGACCCCAGAGTCGGGCATGTCCCCTTGTTATGGGCATAATCGGGATGGGGGTGTGTTTTCAAACTTCACTCCTTAGTTGTGTATATTAATAGTCTGTCTCTGTTTTGTGGCATCTATGCAGTGACAGATACTAGTTGAAATCTGTTTTCTTTTGTGTTGAGGGGGTCTTATTTGTTTCTCCTGCATGTTAATATTCAGGGTTTGCATTTGTTATCCAGATAGAAACATAATTCTCTGGATCCATACATCTGTATGATTGTACTATACAGAAGTATTTTGTTCTGTAACATCTGACCATTTTAAATTAGATTTTTCAGCTGTATCATACTGAACCTTGATCAGTAATATAATAGATCAAATGCGTTATATTAGCCATAGTATATGTGCCAATGTAATTGTCATGGTGGGGGATGCTCGCAATAGCAGTGTTATGATGATTTAAGTTCTCACTAAATGGGGGAATTGGTATGCTCTGAAAAGGGAAAAAAGAAAAAAAAAAAAAAAACCTTTCTCCTCCCCCCCATCCCCAAGTTTAAAAGTGGCTGGGTCCTGTGATTTCTTTTTTTTTTTTTTTTGGAAGTCAGCAAATGAAATCTTGGTTCACTTTGAATTGGGAGATCTTGGCATAACTCACTGAAGAATACGACTTTTTAAAAAATCTGTATTGCTTTGTAGATTCATCTCTAATGTACTGTCTGAGCTGCAACTCTGACATTTTAATGGTAAAGCACAGATGTGAAAACTTTCCACTGGGCCCTGGCAGAAATCCCAAAACACTGTTTCAAATGGGGAAGACTTGGGTTTTTTTGTGTGTGCCACTAATAAACTTTTTTTCCCTCCCATCTTCATGAGTCTGTTTTAAAGAGCCTGGGCTTATAGGAGGCTGTAAACAGAATATTGTGACTTTATTGTGGCAAGGACTAATACTGTAGGGGCATCTGTTTAGATGTATGTTTTGAGTTTGATGAAAACTTATCCAACATTGTGAAAGCTAAATAAATATTATAATACTATTGCTCCTTTAAAAAACACTGGAGCTCAGTAACCAACAACTGAAAGGGACATAGGTATTATCGTTTTAGAACTGCTGGTTTGAATATTATTCATTAGTACCTTATGTTGTAGAAAAATCGCTTTTCTATCCGCCTATTCAGCAAGCAGTATTGTATTTTTTTTTCCAGTTGGGGAGCCATTCTCCTGCCAGAAAAGATAGGAAATATGCATAAAATTTATGGAATATGCATATTATGTAGCTGTTTCAAGATTTCTAGAGTCTGGTATGGCTACACTTAACATGGTATAGCTGTGCCACTTCAGAGATTCAGTGTCGATGCTGCCTACGCCAACGGGAAGGTTTCTCCCAAGTCACATCACTGTAGGTAATCCACTTCCCCAAAAGACTGTAGCTAGGTCAATGGAAGACTTCTTCAGTCGACCTAACACTGTCCACACTAGGGGTTAGGTCACTATAGCAGTGTCTTGTGGGTGGGTGTATTTTTCATGCCCCTGAGAGACATAGCTGTGCCGATGTAAGTTCCCAGTGTAGACCAGCCCTCTGTCTGCTCTTAATGATTAGATGCCTGCGCTGAGTCAGCCTAACCCTCTAGCCACCTTGTGTTTGTTTGGGGTGTGATGGGAACGAAGCAGTTCCCTTGCTGCTGCCCCACTGGCTTCTTGGAGGGAGGGAGGCAGGGCTCAGAAATGCTCGTTCCCTGATCGCTGACAGTTGGCGGAAAGGCTACATATGTCTTTCCCCCAACTGTGATGTACTGACTTGTGTGGGTAATGATGCCCTCTCGTTGCTTGTCCAGAGAGGATGAGGGATTTACTGTTAGCTAAGGAACTTACCTTTAGCTCAAGCATTAGAGGCCTCTAAAGCTGAAAGCAGTGTTCTAAACTCATCTCCCCAAATGTGTACTGACTTATCTAGTAGCTGGGTCTGTTACTTTCAGCTTTATACCCTAACACCTGCCCAGTCTTTCTAGTGGGCATAAGAGGTAGTCCAGGGAAGGGATCTGGCCCTCAGTCCCCTGCTTGTGCCATACTTTGTTGATTCATAGATTCTGAGGCCAGAAGGGATCATTGTGATCATCTGATCTGATGACTAGTATAAGACAGGCCATAGAACACCTTCCTTCTACTGTTCCCTCTAAGCTGTGTGCGTGTGCACGCACACACAGATCCTAAACCCCACGCACATGGCGAAACACTGCACGCACAAAAATTTGCACAGAAACACAACAATTTGCACAGAAGAAATTTTTTGCGCAAATGGCCTGTCAAAAATTAGAGGGAACATTGCTTCCTGCCTGTGTTTAAAGTTTTGAGTTCAGCAGATGGCTGCTGCTCCACAGTTGGTTAGCTATGCTTTTGTGTAGTTAGTGTGGTTCATGCTTAACCTACCTGTGTGAGTTCACAGTAGAGCAGGGTGAAATTATTCCACTAAAATTTTCTTCAGTGAAAAATGCAGACTCAGCGATGCTGGGATGTTTTGGGAATTTGTATTGATTTCGCAGAACAAAATCCCCTCCTGAAAAGTCAAAACGTTTTGGTTTGACACCTTCAAAATGAAACGTTTTGATATTTTTCTGTTTGCTTAGCCATTTCCTGCAATTTTATTTTTAATTCAAAAATGTGCAGTTGAAATAAAGCCATTTGATTTCAGCTGAAACAATGTTTTGTTTGTGCCAAAAATTAATTTTTTTTGATCTTTCAAAATTGTCAGTGAACCAGAAAAATCCATTTGCCCAGTTCTCACCATTTTAGGTTTCAGAGTAGCAGCCGTGTTAGTCTGTATTCGCAAAAAGAAAAGGAGTACTTGTGGCACCTTAGAGACTAACAAATTTATTTGAGCATAAGCTTTCGTGAGCTACAGCTCACTTCATTGGATGCATTTACTAAATCCGATGAAGTGAGCTGTAGCTCACGAAAGCTTATGCTCAAATAAATTTTAGTCTCTAAGGTGCCACAAGTACTCCTTTTCTTTTCACCATTTTAGGTGCACTCTCTGTAGCTGGTAGCCCTCGAAACAGGTCAGAATCAGTCAGACTAGGTGAGAAAGAGTTTCCAATTTTAGGTCCTGCTCTACCTGCCGTTGGAGTCAGTGGAAAACCGCCTATTGCCTTGAGTGGGGGCTGGAACAGGCCTTTATATAACTGGGAGGAAAGGGGATCACTTGTGACATGAACTAGAAATAAGCTGAGCTTTAAGGACTGGTCTGAAGTCTGGGGTAGGGCAGCCTCATCTCTCAGTATGACATATGGCCAGGCCACTTTTATATGGCTGAGCAAATCGAGGCTTATACTCAATTTGGTGTCCTTCTGTCAGTAACACGATAATTTTGAATACTGCTTCTGATCAATTCCAAAATTTCAGGGAATGTTCTAAGCATCACTGGGCAGAATCCTATTGATTTTGGTGGAAAAATGGAAGAGGAAGGTGAGGGAAGAAATAAGGCATCTGGTTGACTCATCAGTGGATAATTAATGTCTATAGATCAAAAAACCAGTTGATAGCAACCTTTAACTCCTCCTAGTACAACACCCCATCTCAGATCTGCCTTTTGCTACAGTAGAGTTTAAATTGTTGAAACCCTAAATACCTGAACTGCCAGCCTAAAAAAAAAAAACCCCGAAACAATAATTGTAAGGGGAAAGAGGAGGGCTCACGCAGACCCTGGCCTTATGGGGATGGAGAATAGGGGATCCTAGTATGAGGGAGGGAGGAATCGGGGGGCAACAAAGTGTGCGACTCCCTAGTAATAGTATATGTAATTATTTATTTGTATCACTGTAGCACAAGGAGTCATGGACCAGGAGCCCACTGAGCCAGGCCCTCTACAAGCTTTATCTTCTACCTAGCTTATTGAGTGCCCAAGCAACTATGGCTTTGATATGCTTGGACAGGACCTGAGAGCTGGCCATATCCCCTTGTTAGGGGGATAATGGGAATGAGGGGATCTTATCAAGCTTCATTCCTATGTTAATAAAGAAGTTTAATTTGAATATCTCTGCTTTTGTGCCTGCTAAAATCTGCTTTTCTTCTTCATTGGTGCCAGGAGATCTTGATCAAGACAAATGTATATGCTTAAAAATGACCCCTATTGTTTGTGGATTGTTGGGCATTCAATAAGTTCTATCTCCAGTGCATTGATTTCAAGTCTGCAGTTGAGCTGAGGAGTCTGCAGAGCTCTAACGTCTTGCATTTTCCTTAGCTTGGCATTGCTGCTGTCGTATGAAAGATGTTTCTGGCCTACAAGAAAATTTATGTCTTTCTGCAAATGGTGGTGTGTTTTAGAGCTGTCCGCACAAAATGACTGGAAAGATTCAGTCCTCCTGAGGAGTAATTTGCAGATAACTTTCACTGTAAGTAGACCTGCAGTACGACTCACACAGGAGCGGGGTTGGCTTTTCTTTGGGGAGGATGCAAGCGTTCCTAGAGGGAAAATAAGATTTAAGATTAAATAGATTGTGACATGGCACTTTCAAAGCTTATTAAACAAGAAAATGCAACAATCATGATTAAAATTCAATAAGTGGTGTTTTTTCTAATATTGAGAACTGTTCCACAGCAAAGCCTAGTTAATACAATCTGTGTTAAAGGAATTAATCTGTTAAAAGCAGAAACTTTCCATGTGCCAAACCAAGACATATAAACGTAAGAGTAATAACAGACACTATCTAAACCTAAGAGGAAGAGGGAAACTTGCTTTTTCTTTCTGGACAGATCCTACGCTTTTATGTAGAGTGCCTAGAAACTATGATCAGAGGCACTAGAGAAGGGGCTATAAACAGAAGTACATTAAAGCCCTTTTCCTTTTTGCTGTGAAATATGTATGTTTTAATACATGTGTATGAGAGAGAATAGGTTTCTAGTATACTAATTTTTTCACAGAGGTAGCAAGTTGCTCTGTGGCCATGGGTCCAGGTTTGTATAATTTTTTTGGTGGTGACCAAAATGGGTCCAAACAGAGCTGTCCCATCCATAGGATGGCCCCGCGCTTTAGTGGGCCCCGTGCTCCAGGGGGATAGAGAGTCCAGGGCAGCCTGGGGGATTAGTGGGGGACCTGGCGCCAGCAGCAACGAGCGACATTCCTGGATATTGGTGGAGCGCATGCACCACGGGCCCATATAACTCCCTGCCTATGTCTGTGGCACCACTTGTTCCATACCTTACAATCGGCTAGTCAGAATTCCACAACATCCAAAAAAAAAAAAAATGTGTTGGGCCTGGCAATTTAATGAACTGAGTCGACCATGAGCAGGGGCCCATTGTGGTAGCAGCCCTCCATGCAGATAAGTGACAATCCCTATCCCAGAGAGTTTACAATTTCAATATGCAAGAGAACCAAAGGGCTGGAGGAAGTTGCACGTAGTATCTACATTTTACAGATGGGGCACAAAGAGAGTAAATGACTTGTCCAGAGTCTCACAGGAAATATAAGGCGAAGCTGGGAGTTGAACGCCGCTCTTCTGAAGTGAGCTGTAGCTCACGAAAGCTTATGCTCTAATAAATTGGTTAGTCTCTAAAGTGCCACAAGTACTCCTTTTCTTTTTGCGAATACAGACTAACACGGCTGCTACTCTGAAACCTGTCTTCTGATGCTCTTTCTTTATTGACCGAAGCAATGTTCCTTAGTTCTAGTTGGAATGTCTCACTGACATTCTCAGAGGGTTTTAGAGCTTATGTGGTGATGAAGATTTTAGAAATACATAGTGAAACCCTTAGTGCAAAATTCACTTTGAATCTCCAGTTCAGTATTAACTTACCCATTTATTCATTAGTTGGTGTGCTGATAAGCATCCTACAGGGGAGTGCTTCAGTTCTTCTCGTCTCCCATGTTTCTGTTGGGGGTGCATTGTGGACTGAAATATGTGATGTGGAAAAGGGGAGCACTCTTGCACGATATGTTCTAAAACAGGGAGACTTAAAGGGAATTGTTTGATTGTAAATTAATGCTGACCTTAACTGGAATAACATGCATTGTTTATCCTCTTCTGATGTGTAGTCAAGAGGGAGCTGTTTAGCAGCTTATCTCTCAGTCAAATCAGATCTCCAAATGCAGGGGCAAATCTCAGGGGCATCATGGGGGTTTGTGATCCTTCCTGTAGGACTCCATAAGCCAATTGGCGGGTTACACTGAGAGTGCATCTACACTTATGGAAGCGTGTAGAGAACAGAAACTATACACCCAGCTAGTACCGATATAAGTAGGAGTGTAGATGGGGAGGAACAGCTTCGGTGGGTAGAGTAGAGTGCCCTACACATCTGAACCCTTCATGGCTCTCTCTGCACCCAGGTAGGGCCTCCCATGTCTACACTGCTATGTTTAGTACTATAGTGTCTCGCTGCCTCCCTCCTGCTGGAGCCTTTTGCTGCAGCATGTAGCTACATATGGAGTGCCTGTACTCTACACGCTGCCGTAGGTGCAGGCATAGCTTGAGACATAAATACATTATTTTAATCTGTGACAGATGCTGTGCTTTTCATGTTTGTAAAAGGAAAACAAAGGCCAGCTTTTCTTGAGAACCAGTGCTTCAGAAACTCCAAAGATGTGACTCCTGGGGGGAATAATTTCAAGTATAAAAAAAACAAAAATTCTGAAACATCATAATTTGTGGCTGAGCAAAATGAGGCATGGTTTCTGTTTCCTGGACTTGCAGCACTGTGTAGTAGCTGAGCTTTCAGGGACCCCTTTGAAGTAAGTGGGAGCTACAGGCACATGTCCAAAGGCAGAATTTGCACTACTAAACACGAGTGGAAAATGTGTTGGGGGATGTAGCGTTGGACAGCACGTGAGGTGCCTGTCAATGGAACTGGCATTTGATCTACTGGCATTTTCTTCTCTTGACTTGGAAGGCATGTCGGAAAGGCAACTCATCTTGCAACCAGGGTGTGAACCAGCTCTCAGGCCACTGATGCTGTGGGCCGGATTCTTGGCTACTCTGTTCCTGCACTGGAGAAAAGGACAGTGGTGGGGCAGCAGGGAGTTAGCTTTAAGTCACCTTTGAACATCCTGTATTTTGGGGTTGTGCGAGGCCTTGCCTGGCCTCTGGTGTGGCTGCTCTAATTTACACTCCGCTACCCATAGCCTCCTATGGGCTCTGGGCAGCAGAGAATAGCTGGAGCCCAATGCACTCTGGCCATGCTCGTGACCTGCTGCAGATCTGCACCTCCTACATAGGGTGGTTTGGAGCAGGGATGGTGTACAGCCTTTGTACCAGCTGGGAAGGCTCCTTGCATCAGGGGGCTGTTTTCACCCAGGCCTCTCTTACATGCTGGTGTGGTGGCAAGGGCCTTTAGTATAACAGGGACTCGGGTCCTGCGTGCGAGGGCACCAATAGGTCCACTTTGGAGGGGGGAGTCTGGACCAGAGAGAAGGAGCTTGGTTGCGAAGCAGCAAATCCCAGCTGGACACCACATGGTGTGTGTCCAGTATTCAGAAATGGCCTTTAATGTGCTGGGCGAGGCCAGGGAAATAACTGAGTGGCAGCTGGACTTCTCCACAGCCTTACGCAATGAGGTTCATGTAGCAGTGCAGACAATAAACTTAAATGACTTACCTCAGAGGCACTTTGGTCTTGTGCATGTGTGATGTGGGTTTTTTTGGTGGTTTTTTTTTTTTTAAATGTATATAAATTGACAGACCATTCCCAGTGAAGTGAAGAGTCCCTGTTTTAAAGCACGAGCACATGGGAACAGAACCCAGGTTCAACTTTCAGCCGCAACTCTGGCTTTTGAGAGCTCAGATTCTCAATGTAGATGTTGCACTAATATCAGCTGTTTGCATGCAGTGAGGTTGGGTGCAGGTTATAGTCACAAAGTTTGAACCTGAGCCCAACTTGTGTTGCGGGGAGGTGATCGCATTGGGATACCTGTGCTTCAGGAGCTTGTGGAAGGAGTAGGAGAAAGTGGGGCCAAGTGCCTAGGGAAGCGGCAAGCCCTCTCATCACCTGTGCTCGGAGAATGAGCTTCCAGAGCCCTGGCTTTCCTGTGCTGGCACTGTGCATGATGACAGGTGACACAAACTACCTCTCATGTCCGTCATCACCAATGTTGTGAGTTCATGTCTGCTCACCTTGGACTTGTGGAGTTTGAGCTAGCGTCAGCAGGCTGGTTTGGATGACTTTAGATTTGGATCAGTGGTAGGTTTGCCACCTTTGACATGCAAAAAAAACTGGCACTCACCCACCCCCACAAGGCAAACTCATTGCAATCCCAACCACAAAGCAACTCCGCAACCCTCCCCTAGCCCTCTTCAACAGCCACTCATCCTATCTAGAGAGAGAACACATAGATAAGATGGGTAACACCCAGTTTCCTCGCTCTCAGGTGACTCAAACCCTCTCTGACACATGCGTGCTGTTTGCATGTTGGTGGGTAGACAACTGCTGTATTTTTCAAAGTTTTGATCTGTTATCGCTTAAACTGTGAAAGTAGGAATACTGCCGCGTCTTTATCTGGGTACAGAAACTTTTAATGTTGGATATCCCAGTGTATTGTGTTGGTAATGCAAATCTTTAGACCCATTTAAAAAAACCCTGGCAGATTAAATCATTTTTCTGGCAACTGGCAAATCCATAAAAAAATCAGCCAGGCTGGTCAAATACCAGCCAGGGAACCCTACTCCCTGCCCAAACTGATTGAATAGCCCTTGTTCTGAACCTGTCACTTCTATCCTGCCCAGTCAGCTATTACATGGTTCACAATTTTCTGCGGTTAGAGAGCAAGCGATCTGCTTTGTTCTGCATTTAGTTTCCTTGATGAAGCAACAGAAGACACTTGTACCCTAGGATGTGTCTTGCTCTTAGAACTAAGCACTACAAACCATTACACAAATATGTAGGCTAAGAGTATTTTCAACATACCTTACCTCTCAGATTTTATACTGCTTCAACCAGATGGCCTGGTGTACAATGTTACAGAAAAATGGTTTTACGTTAATAATTTCACTTCAACTTAAAGTGTCAAGTTGCACACGTGTATAATTTTAAAGAAATATCCTTTAGAGGGGGCAAGATTACATATCTTGGGGGGGAAAGCAATGGGAAAGCAAGTTGCTGTATATGCCATTTAATTTCTCAAGAGCTGGCACAGTGCCTGGGATATTTGCATTGCTGAAATTAAGTTCATATTTGCTAATATATACCAAATAGTATCTACATTAAAGTGTACCTTTTCACCTCTGCCCAGATGTGGTTTTCCCAGTAGGTGTATTAGAAACAGACAAGAATGCCAAAGAAAACACAGACTATTCCACTGGATGGGAAAAGAGAATTAAATTCTGTTTCCTAAAGTGGTGGTGGTTACGTTTCACACAGGCAGTTTTTATACCTAATAAAACTCCATTCTGGAATTTGCAAACGAAGTAGATTTTATATTTGCACTGACATGCGGCTTCAGTCGCTGGGTTTTGGTTTCATTCAAACACTTTCTGTGATTCCATCATTTGACTTCAGAAAAGACACTTTGATGGAATGCACCAGCAGCATTTTTTTTCCCCCTGAAAGCCTCTACTTTTATTATTAGGACTGAAAATTCAGCGGAACTGGGTGGAGCAAAGCCTTCTTGCTAATACACGTGTCTCTTTTGTTGAAATATGATTGATGGTGATTTTGTTTGTTTTCCGTTTAGGGCAGTGGTGCCTTGGGTTAGGCTGCTGAAGAGGGCAAGTCAAAATAGCAAAGCTCAATGTTTTTATACAGTAAGGTCTGGCAATCAGCCCTTAGCACATCACTTCAGCATTGCAAGGTTTGAAATGTATCAGGCTACGATTCCCCCAGATATGAGCCCTCTACAATAGCTGACTAACCAGACAGAATCTGTCGGGGGGGGGGGGGGGGAGAAATGACGAACCTTAAACACTTCTGATAATGGAGACTGTATCAAATCCATGGCCTTTTAGTATTTTACAGTCATCACTGGTGCCACATACTCTTGTAATTGAGAACTTTCAAGGTAGCCCTAGGGCTAGAATCCACAGGTTCCTCTTGGGCAGACAGCTTCCCTCTCCATTGCTTGGATTAAAGGAGAATCTCTGTTAGCTGTACAGGGTATATGGAAAACAGTTGAGCTGCTCTGGGGAGAAGGGCAGTAATGCATGAACACACCAACCAGTTTATTGCAAAAAAAAAAAAAAAACAAAAAAAACCATTCTTATAATCCATTAAGGAAAACTGATGCAGATCTGTCTCCTCCTACTCACAAAAGTAGCAATGACAGTTTTAAAACTTCAAAACATGATGATTTTTTTTCCTTTAAAGAACAAATGTCTTATAACTGTTGTAATTTTTTCCTGATTATATTTCTGGCATTTTGAGCTTGTGGTACCATCCTTGCCCTCATTCTAATACTAGGTAGGCTACATACACTTTCCAGATAAGGAAGTATTTGTTAGATTATAATCTCTTTGGGTCAGGGAATATCTTTTAGTTCTGTCTGTACAGTGCCTAGCACAGTGGGGTCGTGATCCGTGGCTGGGGCTCTGTGGTGCTACAAATAATCAGTATTACTATTATTTAATGGTATTTTTACTCAGATTGTTTTCCACCTTCTTTAAAAATAACCTAGAAGGCAGGGAAGAATCAGGGCCTACTTCCCTGTAATGGACAGATGGACCCAAAGAGCATTAACGATCTGGAGGATGGCGTGGATTACACCCTCAGCAGGTTTGCAGCTAACACTAAACTGGGAGGAGAGGTAGATACGCTGGAGGGTAGGGATAGGATACAGAGGGATCTAAACAAATTTAGAGGATTGGATCAAAAGAAATCTGATGAGGTTCAACAAGGACAAGTGCAGAGTCCTGCACTGAGGATGGAAGAATCCCATGCACTGCTACAGACTAGGGACCGAGTGGCTAGGCAGCAGTTCTACCGAAAAGGGCCTAGGGGTTACAGTGGACGAGAAGCTGGATATGAGTCAATAGCGTGCCCTTGTAGTCAAGAAACAGCATTTTGGCCTGTATAAGTAGGAGCATTGACAGCAGATCGAGGGACGTGATCATTCCCCTCTATTTGGCATTGGTGAGGCCTCATCTGGAGTACTATGTCCAGTTTTGGGCCCCACACTACAAAAAGGATGTGGAAAAATTGGAAAGAGTCCAGCGAAGGGCAACAAAAGTGATTAGGGGGCTGGAGCATATGACTTGTGAGGAGAGGCTGAGGGAACTGGGATTTAGTCTGTAGAAGAGATGAATGAGGGGGGATTTGATTGCTGCTTTCAACTACCTGAAAGGGAGTTCCAAAGAGGATGGATCTAGACTGTTCTCAGTGGTACCAGATTGCAGAATGAGGAGTAATGGTCTCAAGTGGCAGTGGGGGAGGTTTAGGTTGGACATCAGGAAAAACTTTTTCACTAGGAGGGTGGTGAAGCACTGGAATGAGTTATGTAGGGAGGTGGTGGAATCTCCTTCCTTGGAGGTTTTTAAGATCAGGCTTGACAAAGCCCTGGCTGGGATGATTTAGTTGGGAATTGGTCCTGCTTTGAGCAGAGGGTTGGACTAGATGACCTCCTGAGGTCCCTTTCAATCCTGATATTCTATGAAAACTTAGATCTGAAGCACTACTAAATTGAGGAGGGGGAATCAAAATAAGAATTTGCCCATGCTTCCCTGGGATAAATTGCAATTGTCAGATTCAATCATAGGTAGGTCTGGAAGGGTTAGTTTTTTATCAGTAAATGTTGATTTCATTGTACATGGACAAACTGACCAAAAAGTCATTCCATCAATGATGACTGAAATGTACAGATCAGTAGCATTTTTCTTGTCTTGCCTGAGAACTTATTAGAAATTGATTTAAGGATATTTACTCAGTATATTGTGGCAAGTGATATTGACAGTTTGTTTTTAATGTTCTAAAGCTTTAACTTTTTGAATCTCAAAATTTACTGTCATTAAATAGTTTTCTAACCCCCCAGCTTCATAATTTCTTGCAACTGTGAAAATTTAAATAGACAAAAATCTGAAAAAATCCTTGAAAATAACATCCATGTTGTCCGTTGATATTATATAAAAAACACTCTTTAATTCTGCCAAGCTGATTCATGGGGTTCAGAGCAGTGAGCTTGCATCCAGAACCTGTTCTGAGTTCAGGCCTCTTTCTCTACAGTGTAACTATTGTTTGGACACGAGATCATTGTTTTTACTGGTTTCAGAGTAGCAGCCGTGTTAGTCTGTATTTGCAAAAAGAAAAGGAGTACTTGTGGCACCTTTAGAGAGTAACAAATTTATTTGAGCATAAGCTTTCGTGAGCTACAGCTCACTTCATCGGCTGCATCCGATAAAGTGAGCTGTAGCTCACGAAAGCTTATGCTCAAATTTGTTAGTCTCTAAGGTGCCACAAGTACTCCTTTTCTTATTATTTTTACTAAATCATAAGGAACAACCTACACAGCAATTCAAGAAAGTCCTAGTTTTAAAGAGGAAAATATGTAGCTTTACATGTGAAAGTGTCTTTTTGTCTGTTAATTTAGGATGCATGACTCAAACCTGATGATTTGCAAGTCTAAACATTCCCTGAATGGGTATATCAATGACCTGTTTGTTTAGTGAACTAATTTAGATTTGTTTATGGTGGCCACAATGTTTATGGCTGTTCCTAGAACCCTTCTCACAAGCTTATTCATGTGGTTTCACATACCTAAGCTTTTTTAAAAAACAAAATAGTTAAATGTTTATTGAGCAGTTAACTATAAATTAATTGTACCAGATAGAGTTCACCGTTGATGCCTGTATTATTTACCATAAGTGTTTCTGCAGTAAATTACCTTCTCTGTTACTGCAGCTACTTAGTAGAGACACTGAGGTCATTGGCTTTTGAACACAGAGAGTGGCTGGTTTACTTGCAGTCTGAGATTTTATATATTTATTTAATGCAGGAACCTTTTGAGATAGTCTTTTTGTTGTTGTTGATGGAAGAATTTTCATTGCCAAATTCTATTATTGCTAAAATCACATTTTGTTCGTTTAACAATGGGAGAAATTCTGGGACAAGATGTTCTTTGTAAAGCACCATATACCCCAATGGTGTTGTGTACAAATATTATTTCCAAAAAGGTTGGGGGAGGGGCTGTTATACCTTCTGTGGCAGCCCTTCATGCACACACATTATAATTAATTTTTCTTATTGCAGTAGCACTTAGAGGTCCCCAAATAAGATTGGAGCTGCATTATGCTAAGTGCTGTGCAAACACATAGAAAGCAGATCCTTATCTGTAATGTTTGCAATCTAAACAAACAAGACAAAGGGCAAGAGAGGGGAAATATTATTGTATCCTATTTGCCAGTGTCAGAGATTAAGTGATTTAGCCAACATCACATAGGAAGCTGTCTGATTGTACATCCCCTATGTTCCAGTGCAATGCCTTCACCACAATCCCTCCCATTCTATTGCTTGGCAGTGAAGAGGCACAGCTGGGGATGTTGCCAACTATTGTATGGGTTTAATTCCCACTTAAGTGGGGGCAGCCCTATATCTTGCAGGACCATTTCACCATCCTATAAATGACTGGCTGGTAAGATGCTATTTCACCACGTTTCCTAACATGGTGACACACACACACTACACAAGGATGTTGTCTCACTGTCATCTCATAAATGAGTTGATCTTACAGGTCTCTCTTTATCATACTGAAACACCTAGGTAATGACTTCTTCCCAATTAACTGCTAATTGAACTAGATAGCACCGATTACAAATCTCAGAGTGTGTCTAGTTTTGGGCCTTCATCCTACAGACACTGAAGTATGTGCTTAAATTCACTCACACCAGCCTCATTGTAATCGATGGGACTACTGGTTTGAGTAAAATTAAGCATATGCTTAAGTGTCTTCAGGAACTTGGCTATAGATAGTGGGCTTGATTCAGCACACCCTCTACTTGCAGAGTGGACTGTGGGTTTGTAAATGTGAACACAAAGAGTTTACTGGATGGGGTTTTACATGCACCTTGCAATATTTGTTGGAGCAGTGAGGCTAAATAAAAAGCTTTAGTCCTGAATTCTCTTGAGAAACGTTCCTAAAACACTTCATGCTTAGGTTTCAGAGTAGCAGCCGTGTTAGTCTGTATCCGCAAAAAGAAAAGGAGTACTTATGGCACCTTAGAGACTAATAAATTTATTTGAGCATAAGCTTTTGTGAGCTATAGCTTACTTCATCGAATGCATGCAGTGGAAAATACAGTGGGGAGATTTTATATACACAGAGAACATGAAACAATGGGTGTTGCCATACACACTGTAAGGAGAGTGATCAGGTAAGGTGAGCTATTACCAGGAGGAGAGAAAAAAAAAAAAAACCTTTTGTAGTGATAATCAAGGTGGGCCATTTCCAGCAGTTGACAAGAACGTGTGAGGAACAGTGGGGGGGGGGGGAGGGGAGGAATAAACATGGGGAAATAGTTTTACTTTGTGTAATGACACACCCACTCCTAGTCTGTCTTCAAGCCTAAGTTAATGGTGTCCAGTGATTTTGTCATACAGGAGACTAAGCCTTAAATAGATATGATTTTACAGGCAAGTGACTCCAGTAAAACCAGGCAGCAAGCAATATACCGGGTAAACAGAATGGTCTCTAAATAGAATTCAGAGTGGTAGCCGTGTTAGTCTGTATCAGCAAAAACAACGAGGAGTCCTGTGGCACTTTAGAGACTAACAAATTTATTTGGGCAAAACCCTCAAAAGCTTATGTCCAAATAAATTAGTCTGTTGGATGCCACAAGGACTCCTCGTTGTTTTTTCTAAATGGAATGTTTTCCTACTTTTCCCACCAGGTTTTAGTAGGTCTTTGACCAGTTCTGACTTCTCAGCTAGACAAATATTTTAATCAACGTACGTGTTGCTTATTCCATGAGGAAAATGCACTTGAAAGAAAATTTACTGTTTGTTTGAAAAGCTCTAAATGGTTCAAATAGTTTTAAATTGAAAACATGTATGTTTATATTAACACGTATCTCTTATTCACCCTTTCCCAGCTTTCAAAGTGAATGCAAAATTGAAGAGGAAATGCAGTCCTTTATAAATATGATGGGCAAATATCCAGATGCGTTCCCTTGCAGTCTGAAATCTCCTCAATACAAAACATAGCCCTGACTTTCTGCTTTTTTGTACAGATTGTGTTTGGGGTTTACTAGTATTTTTGCAAACTGATATAATTGCACCTGAGTAGCTTCTAACAAATTAAGAGCTAGTACTGTCCTCTCTTTAAAAATCATACTAGCCCTTTGTTTGTTTTTTCCATTGTGCACCCTTTGTAGCTAGCAGTTAAGAGCAGGTTTAGGCCAGTGGAAATTCCTTTGAAACGATGGACTTTAAAAAAAGAATACTTGCTGCAGTGCAAACTTTATAGTGACCAAAGTGAGTGTGACATTCCCCTGGTGTTATCTGGACTGGTGATCTGCTAGGTCACTCCAATCCTCAACTCTGGGAGCCAGCCGTAACCTGCTCTGCTGTGAGAACCTCCACTCCAAGGCTGTTCACGACAGCCTCTGGCATGTAAGCTGCTTGGATTGTGCAACCGAATGACACTAGCCAATATCTCCAGTCCCAGACACAATCGTAGGAACCTCTGTCTTGCAGTGTCCAGTTATGCCCGCTGGACGCTGCAAGCTTATATGAGTTTGTCAATTTAACAAAGAAATTGATATGTACCAGGCTTGTTATCTTGGCTTTGCACCCCCTCTTCAGGGTCAGGTGAACATTACCTCATCATAGTCCCTGACTGACCGAGGGAAGGTGGGGTGACTCACTCGAGAGTCCAACAGATCCTTTGTTGCTGCCTAGGCAGGTGTCCTTTGTTCCTGTGAGGCTGGGCTGGGTTTGTCCCATACATGCCCTGATGAGGTGTGAACTGCCCCTCTGTTCCTGGAGAGTTTTGCCTGGGCTTGTTTTAAGTAATGAGGACACTCAACCTCATAACTATATACATGAAATTACAACCTATAACTTTACTGTAACAACAATGCTCAGTGCATCATGAGCCTTCCGAAGACACCCAACATGACAACTTTGCATTGGATGCCACACAATCATATTATAAGGATGAACATGGGGGTGCAGAGTGTTCCCCCAAGATACGAAGTGTCACAGTGAAATATTGCAAAGTTGATGTAATAAGCGACTTTCATACATTTTCAAATCCCATTAATATTGAAGGAAAAAATCCTCCAAAAGTATTTTGAGGAAAAGAAAAATAGTGGTGTGCCCCTATGTCATTGCACAGAGGAGTAAGAGGTGTAAGCATCCTTGGTATTGTCACTCTGAACATGGCAGAGAGACAGACACCCTCATAGAGCAATTTACACATGCTTTCCATTGCAAGTGGGTAGGGAGAAAGCATAGGCTTATCTCCACTCTGCAACACATCGACCAGCACACTGTGCTGACTTAAGAGGGAAGTAAGCTACACTCTGCAGAGAGCAGATACAATCCTATTTCCCCACTGAGCAAGGGGGAGCCGGGGAAGGAATCATGATAGCATCTCAGTTCCCTCCCTAGACTTCTCCTGGGGTGATGCAGCTATGCACTGCCCCTTATGTCTCGCCAACAGTAAGTCTCAATCTAACCCTATGTGAGGATCTCTGTAGAGCTATTAAAGCCTGCAGTATGAGAATATTTCTATTCCTGGAGCGATGACTGAGAGAGGAACTCTCTCCAGAAATTCCCTTCCTCTCTTCTCCCTAGTCGTCGTTTTCAGTTCGTTACTGGAACAACTGGTGTCCTGATCCCCATTAACAGATTTAAGGCTCTTTAAAAGTCAGTTGAAGACATTGTTCTTTCTGGTATTCCAGCTAGGACGATGTCATCTAATTTCTTAAAAAAACAAGAAGTAGCAGTTTGTCTATGGTATATTTAGGACTCATCTTAATTGTATTGGCTTTGCCAAGTCCGTTTTTACAGTAAGTTCTAAAATTCAGCCCAAACTCTCAACCTTTGCCTTCTAAAGACTTCAGTGCAGCATCCTGACATGAGAACTGTGACATGGGCATCCTTGGAGTTGCTATGTGTGACAATTTGAGGTTCTCGTCTGTACCAGTTCTGAATTGTGGATCATTTTATGAAATGATCATTAAGTTATTTAACTATGACACTGAGTACATTTCCCAGACCTGAAGGAGAGCTCTGTGTAGCTCAAAAGCTTGTCTTTTTCACCAATGGAAGTTGATCCAATAAAAGATATTACCTCACCCACCTGGTCTCTCTGTCTCCTGGGAAGCCTACATATATGGCTCCCCTGTGAGTTAGCAGGATTATGTCATGTCTTTGCCAGGCCAGAGACAATGGTGAGTGGTCAGCATTCAAATGTGGTCTATTGAAAGTAAAACACCTTGAGATGATGGGTTTTGCTCTAGCTGTGAGAAGCACACTTCCTCCTCTCATCTGAAGGGGTGGGGGGTAGGGGGTGCATTGGTGTAATGGGAAGTTACCAGGAATAACAAAACAAGCAGATGCCCTAGCAGGCATGTATAAATGTATTCCGAAGAGGGGGGCTGAGGAAGAGACACATAATTTTTGTAACAGATTAAGATAAGGGAGGCTGCTGCAGGGGTAGGATAGGCTAGGGGCAGAGGACCCTGCTTGCTGTAACATAGATGATTTCCCAAGGGAAGTGTGAGCTAGTGTGAGGGACATCGCGTTTTGGATGCTTGATTACTTTCTGTGATCAGTACTCTCCGGTGCTTTACATGATTAAGGATTAAAGAGCATAAAGATGTTGAACTGAGCAAAGTGTACCTATGTATGTATGTATGCTTCACAAGTACTGCATGTCCCTGAGAGAGTTAAATTGTAAGCCAGAAGCTTCACACCTTCGGGGTGGAGTTCTTGGAGTCTGAAAGGACAGCAATGCCACCTGAGGGGTTCGGCAGTGGGACAGCAGGTCCCAGCACTTGGAGTGAGTTGCCAGATAGAAGGTCTGTGCCCTGAGTGTGCACCAAGGAACCTGAAGATTGGGACAGTGGCTGGACTTTGTTTAGGCTCCAAGAGTCTGACACACCCAAGGGATCCACAGGCTTGAATTCCCCTCACAGCACTCCCATTGGGTAGCCAGGAAGGGGTGCTCGCTAAGATCTGAGTTGCCTGGAAGTGACTCAATGCCTACTCCAGTAGAAGGGTGCTAGCATTACCTTCTGTTCAGACTCAAGCTTGTGGGGAAGCCCGAGCTACGCCATCTTGGCGTGGCTGAACTGCTTTCTTTCTGGTTTGGCTCTTTTGTACACATGAAATATTACTCTGGGTTGGACACTGGAGTGCTTCGCTCAAAAGACAGTGCTTTAGAGAAGGACTATGTCTACCTACGTGTTTGTACAGCACAATTTGCCCCATTTTGACTGGAGGCTCTTGACGCTACCCTGATATAGATAATGACAGTTTCTAATGTTGCCAGTGAGCCATTAGGTTAAAGAGTGTGAGCCTCGGTATTCTAGACTGAATATACTTAGCCTAGTGTGTAAAAGAGGAAAGAGCCTTCATATTTTGATGAAGATAAGCATCATCCACAGAATCTGGGGACAACTCACTATTTCTGACTCACGCTTCATCCTCTTTTCTTTTCTTTATTGAGCACTGCATTGCACTTGATTCTCTGCAAAGTAGAGAAGATGGTATAGTCTCTGACCGTACCTTTGATTCCTCTTGGATTTACCAAGCAGATGGTGACTCGCAAGTGAGGGAGGTAACTTCTAAACTACTTTCCTTGCTGAGTGAATCTTGATAGGTTTTCCAGAAGCAGCAAATAGTAGCCCAGATATAAGCGTAAGCCTCAAGATCCTCTAGCAAAGTAGGTTGGTGGGTGTCATTGAGGTTATCTATAGCTATATACAGAATAATTTTAAACTGTCTAATTGAAGGCTCTTGACCTATGTGGAGAACTAGTTGTGAGTCTCATGCTGGGGTAGAAGGATGCAGGAAAATGTTTAAAAGCAACAAATCTTAACTTACTCTAGTGTTTTAGAGACTCTTGCTCTAAAGTTGCCCCTTGCATCTGTTACAGGTTAGTTTGCCTCTGTGTTTCCAATATATGTCTAGCTTTTCAAGGGTTTATAATTAGACTGCAAAATTTCAGAGATCAAAGTCTGGTAAATATGGTTTCAGCCTGAGAGGAAGATTTCCAGGGAAGAAACAAATGTAGTGAGTTAGAAAGAGAGAAAGAAAAAGAGATTTTGTTATAGCTCAAAAATTTGCATCTGTTAAAACAATGCAGTTTAACTAGTGCCTAAGGGACGGTCCTCAGATGGAGTATGTTGACGTAGTGCCATTGGTTTCAATAGAGCTATGACCATTAATACCCACTGAGGGGCTTCCCAGGCTTGTTTTTTGTCTCTTTTCTCCTAAATCTTAATGGTTGCATGTTTCTTTATCTTTGAGAAATAGACTTTGTGCATGAGAACTGACTACTCTTTCTGAGGATTTTTACTAGGAAAAAGGATTGTTTATGTAACTGTTTATAGTAACTAAATTAGGGATTTTTCAGGTCCAATCAGCAATAGGTGTTTTTCAAAGTCATCTTTGTAATATGTGTATACAGTATGTGTTTCCATGCTAGTGACTCTTCTTCTTGGTACCTTTTAGGTAAACAAAATGCATTTTAAGTTACTTATTACCCGATTATACTGCTGCCGTTTTGTGTTGTGTTCATAGAGCAAATGTGACGTCAGGCCTCTGCCCCCAAAATGGCTTACAATTTATCTATGTGGTATTTGCATATCAGACACTTCCTGTCTATTGCAGGCACTCTTGTACCATGTTTTAACACATTCATATGTTAAGTCATATTCATCTAATAACTAACGCAATATGAAATCAACTTCTCTTCCACTAGGCTGGGTACAGAAAGAATACACTAGATGTTATCCTGTGTACTGGTCACTTTCCCAGCTGGTAGCCATTCAGCAAATCCACCTGTGAAGACTTTATTTCTGGATCAATTTTGTTTCAGGCAGGTGATTCTATATTAATATGTGGATTTATATAGCTTTTGTCTGGCAGCTCAGCTGGCAGTCTGTGATATGAATACACAGATTAAATAGTCCTTCAGATTAAAAAAATAAATAAAGTTCCTTGTCAAATGTTTGACTTGAGCTTATTTAATGTAGTGCTCTTGAAAAATTATGCCAGCTTGACAGCTCTGGAAAATGAAGTCCCCTCTTTACCCCAAACAAAAATCTAGCATGAGCAGCAGCAATGCCAGTTTCCCTAAACTGCCCTGCAAAACTTGCCTCGTTCTGGATAGTCAACCTGGGGGAGTAATTGTCTTTGGCTTCTCTGCTGATTCTCACTTGTTAGATGTCATAGGCCAGGCCAACACTACCAACTTTTCTCGGCATAGCTATGACAGTCAGGGTTGTGGAAAAAAGCACATCCCCCTAGCCAACAAACTTATGCCAGCAAACTGGGGTGCAGACAAGATCTGCTGATAGAAGAGTGCTTCTAATAGCTAACATCGTCTGGGGAGGTGGTGGTGTTACACTGGGAGAAAAACTCCTTCGGTTGGCATAAAGTGCATCTACATTAGGGAGTTCTGCTTTTACAGCTACACCGGATAAGCATTTGTAGAATAGACAAGAGCTTACGTTCTAGGGATTGGGCTGAGGCAACCAACTCCAGTAACTTTTTGGGATGTGGACTGTCTTTGTTATAGCTGTGTACAGTGCTTAGCCACAAGGAGCCCTGATCTTTGTCTGGGACCTCTAGGTGCAACTGCAATATGAATGACAATCCTCCCTCACATTTCAGCTCTTGAGGAATTCCACCATGATTTCAACAATTTCCATCCCACCATCAACCTCAGCCTGGACCAGTCCACACAAGAGATCCACTTCCTGGACACTACGGTGCTAATAAGCGATGGTCACATAAACACCACCCTATATCGGAAACCTACTGACCGCTATTCCTACCTACATGCCTCTAGCTTTCATCCAGATCATACCACTCGATCCATTGTCTACAGCCAAGCGCTACGATATAACCGCATTTGCTCCAACCCCTCAGACAGAGACAAACACCTACAAGATCTCTATCATGCATTCCTACAACTACAATACCCACCTGCTGAAGTGAAGAAACAGATTGACAGAGCCAGAAGAGTACCTAGAAGTCACCTACTACAGGACAGGCCCAACAAAGAAAACAACAGAACGCCACTAGCCATCACCTTCAGCCCCCAACTAAAACCTCTCCAACGCATCATCAAGGATCTACAACCTATCCTGAAGGACGAGCCATCACTCTCACAGATCTTGGGAGACAGGCCAGTCGTTGCTTACAGACAGCCCCCCAACCTGAAGCAAATACTCACCAGCAACCACACACCACACAACAGAACCACTAACCCAGGAACCTATCCTTGCAACAAAGCCCGTTGCCAACTCTGTCCACATATCTATTCAGGGGATACCATCATAGGGCCTAATCACATCAGCCACACTATCAGAGGCTCGTTCACCTGCGCATCTACCAATGTGATATATGCCATCATGTGCCAGCAATGCCCCTCTGCCATGTACATTGGCCAAACTGGACAGTCTCTACGTAAAAGAATGAATGGACACAAATCAGACGTCAAGAATTATAACATTCAAAAACCAGTTGGAGAACACTTCAATCTCTCTGGTCACTCGATCACAGACCTAAGAGTGGCTATACTTCAACAAAAAAGCTTCAAAAACAGACTCCAAGGAGAGACTGCTGAATTGGAATTAATTTGCAAACTGGATACAATTAACTTAGGCTTGAATAGAGACTGGGAATGGATGAGTCATTTCACAAAGTAAAACTATTTCCCCATGGTATTTCTCCCTCCCACCCTACCCCCCACTGTTCCTCTGATATTCTTGTTAACTGCTGGAATTAGCCTACCTTGCTTGTCACCATGAAAGGTTTTCCTCCTTCCCCCCCCCCCTGCTGCTGGTGATGGCTTATCTTAAGTGATCACTCTCCTTACAGTGTGTATGATAAACCCATTGTTTCATGTTCTCTGTGTGTGTGTGTATATAAATCTCTCCTCTGTTTTTTCCACCAAATGCATCCGATGAAGTGAGCTGTAGCTCACGAAAGCTTATGCTCTAATAAATTTGTTAGTCTCTAAGGTGCCACCGGTACTCCTTTTCTTTTTGCGAATACAGACTAACACGGCTGCTACTCTGAATCCTCCCTCAGAGGTCATGGAACATCCATCCAAATGTAGTGACTCTTGGTTGCTACCCACCTAGGCTTGTTTCAAACTACAAAGTTAGGCGTGAAAGGCTCCAGGTTTCATTATAATTCCTCGGCGCCAGCTGGTCTCTCCTTCTATTAGTTTTCAGTGTCAAAACAGTGACTGCAAGTGTCCTTGACAAACTATACGATTTCAAATATTGTTCCATAATGTGCGCTGTTTAAAATAACATTTGCTATAAGGGTAAATAAATCTTTATTACAGAAAGGAGTCACTTGCCACTGATCTCTGCTCTCCTACCTATAATGGAATATATTGCCTGATAAAAATCACTCCGAATTTCCGACTGAGGAAGGCATGTCTCATTCTGCAATTTCTCCTCCTTTAAAAGCTCACATCACAAGATAGACCATAAAATGAGGATGAAAAAGCAAAAGGAATGACCCAGGTTTAGGATGAAGACTGGTATTGATGAAAGGATACAACTGGATCACACATACTGAGAGCGTCCATACCTGAGGGAAAAGTGCCAGATCTCTTATCTCTCTGCTGTTTGATATGTTAACATGGGAACACTTCATGGGATCAGACATCTCCTCCCTAAAAAAGATCAAGGTGTTATCCCAGTGTCACACAGATTTTTAAATCTCATATGGAGGAAAAACATCTTTTTAAGAAGTACTTGTGGCACCTTAGAGACTAAATTTTAAATTTGTTAGTCTCTAAGGTGCCACAAGTACTCCTTTTCTTTTTGCGAATACAGACTAACACGGCTGCTACTCTGAAATCTTTTTAAGACAAGCTTTTCTGAAATTTCTGAAAATATTTGCTTGACTGGCATCAGCTGCTCATGTAACTGTATAAATATGAATTTCATAAACTAACACCGAGAAACAAAAAGACTTTGTTGTACTGGATTAAAAAACAATTCAATGGGCCACATTAATCACTGGCGTAAACCCATGAAATCAACTGAACTAAAATGTTGTAAAACTCAGTCTTGAGATTTGTATAATACATCAGAGTTCCCTTTTAGGAACAGTTTTGCTCACAATATTGTTATTACAACTTATATTGGGGTAGCATCTCGGAGTCTCAGTCATGGACCAGGTTAGGCTAAGCGCTGTGTGAGTGTAGAACAAAGAGACTGTCCCTACCCCAAGAAGCCTGCAGCCTAAATAATTATTATTAGTGTTGGGATGGGGGTACTGAAGACAGACTAAAGACTTGAACCAGAAATGTAGCTTGCCCATTAATTTCAGTATCTGGTAGTGACTATGCAGTATAGCAAGTACTTTGACATATGAAGTTTGATTTATAATGAGTCACTGGTCAAGAAAATAACTCCTCCTCCATTGGAGACGCACAAAACGTCTCGTTTCTGGTTTTTCCACGGTTTGTAATTAGCACTTTAGGGCATAATTTTATTTCAGTGCCCAACTGCACACACTCAATAAAAAACTGCCCTCGACCATTGCTCTTCAGGCTAGGTAAAGCAGCAATGACCAGAGCAAGTCCATCTGGCTCTCGTTTGGAAGCTCTATGCTGTTCTTCCCTTGTCCTCTCAAATGAATGTTAGCTGTATGTTAATTTCTAATGTTTTAGGGATTCTGATCTTTTGGTTTCCTTGCTTTTTCATTTGCTTTGACTCCAGATATACATTGCAACTTTATGACGCAGCAATCAAAGTTAAAAGCTCACATTTAGGCTGTCTGGAACAGCGGTGTCTCAGAGGGGATTGAATGAAAAATGCATCTGTAAAGCTCAGATGTTTTATAGGATGCTTCATTTCTGTTTTCATTTGAAACATAAAGAGGGTTATAGGTATTTTTGCATAACATATACTTATAAATCTATTAAATGTCAGCCAGTTTACATGCTATAATGAAGACCCGAGTACTCTTCTGCCTTTAATAAAAAAAAAAAAAGTTGAATGACTGAAATGAATTAAATAGCCGCACATCCCATTTTTTAAAGCTACAAAACTGAAATAAATGAATGTTTGTTGTAAATTATAGCAGAGAGCTCGCTTTCCATTCCAGTTCGTGTTAATGTATCAGCTGCTTTTGTTTAAAAGCTTAGTTGGGTAATCAAAAGGCTGAACCCCTAACACCAGCCCCTTTTCTCTTGCCATGTGCCTGATAACACAACCCTAGTACTTTGTAGTGGCAGCCAGTTCTTGCTCGACTACTGCAGGCTTCATAGCCCATGAATTTTGTTTCCAGACTTTGACAGCAGACAAGTAGGGATCAGACATCAAGAACCTATGCTCCTTTACAGTCACTGGCACAGCACACTTTCCATTTGACTTTGTCATTTTTAATTCATTTATTGACATAAAGCAATGTCTACGGTGTCTGGTGTTTTGGCCAGAGGCAACATATGGGCCCCATAAAATCATTGTCCATGGGCATCCCTGATTTTGGGCAGGGAGGAATCTCCTCTTTCATCAATCAGTACATTTTCTAAGCTGACTTCTAAAGGTGGTGACAGTGCTAGGTTCTAAACTCTTCTCCTTCATGCCAACCAAATATGACTTTGCTCTGTTCTGGCAGTACCTCGGTCGTAGGTAACAAGGTGGCTCGATTGCCATGCCTATTCAGTTATTGTTCTCTGGGCTAACCATGGTGCCCATAAAGGAACTGGCTGAGATTACAAACTGCTTTTTATAGGTGTCGCCAGACAGCCATCCATGACTGTTAAATCATTACTGACCAGGCCTTAATCTGAATCACTGACTTGTACCTGAGAGACTGTACCTCGATACCACTCCCCTTAACATCTCTGTCTCACCCACAGCAACTACTCTCACAACCCCTACCCCCTTTCAAATGGACTGTCGGTGATGCTGTGTCAAATGGAAAATGCTTGATCACTGACTAATTGAAGGTATGTGCATCCAGAGGACCACTATTCCAACCTGTGTGAGGGTTGTTCTTTTTTTAAAAAGAAAAGGAGTACTTGTGGCACCTTAGAGACTAACAAATTTATTTGGGCATAAGCTTTTGTGAGCTACAGCTCACTTCATCAGATGCATTCGGTGGAAAATCTCCCCACTGTATTTTCCACTGAATGCATCAGATGAAGTGAGCTGTAGCTCACGAAAGCTTATGCTCAAATAAATTTGTTCGTCTCTAAGGTACCACAAGTACTCCTTTTCTTTTTGCGAATACAGACTAACACGGCTGCTACACTGAAACCATTCTTTTTTTAGTGGCTCAATTGTACTGACACGGTTATGAAGCAAATACAATCACCAGTGTGATCTGGTGGTGAGACCACCATATTGGCCCTTGGGAAACCTGAGTTCTGTTCCCACCTCTGCCACTGGCCTGCTAGATGATGTTGGGCATATCACCTCCCTGCTCTGTTTCCCCATATGTAAAATGGGGATAATGATACTGATCTCCTCTGTAAAGTGCTTTGAGATATGCTGATGAAAAGCACTGTGCAAGAACAAGGTACTATTTTGACACTTGACTCTAATTTTCTTTTTGAAGGCATTGACATAAGACAGTTTCACACACGTTCCTCTGGTTTATTTTAAGATGCGGGCTGACAACCGTTCAGGTATCTTTACCTGTGTGAATGACATGATTCATCAGTTAAAGGCAGTTTCTAGCTCACCCAACTCCCTGACATCCGTAATAAACTCAGTGGTCATTGGGGGTTAATATCAAATACGTCAGGGTAGTGGTAGGATGACAAGCATCTCTGTGTAGCTTCCATTTCTTGATCCTTCTCCCTGAAGCCACAGGGAAACCGGAGAAGGCATAGCCTTTGTTTGGAAGGGAGAGAGAAGATTTTCATTATTCACTTAGAACCAAAGACATTGTGGCTTGAACTTTACTTCTTGGGTTAAGTATCCCTACAATGGACAAAATGCTGGTTGCAATGCATGCATCTGTCTCAGTGTTTATGCTCTTTACGTCACTGTGGTATCCAAGTGCCATACACATTTCGAAGTGAGCACACAAAGCTGTGTCCAATCCCAGTACAGTCGGGATTGTTTTATTGTGGGAAAGCTAGGGCTCTAAAGGGCCATGGCCCACGCATTCTGTCCCAGACATGAATTCCACAGTGGTGGGTCAGCTGTAGAGAAAGTTCCGTTTCCTGTGTTCATGAGACATGGGCTAGCATCCCTGGCACAACCTAGACTGTTATGGGAGATTAGGGTTGCCATCTCTGAGACACATCAAAGCTGGCCACTGGCTGCCCCACCCCACCACCAACAAAAAGGGGCCTAGGACTGACTCTAGCTAGTTATTACCAAAAATGTTTTAGAGAACAGTTTACACAAATAAAAACAGTTACTTTTCTTACCTTATACTAACACAGTGCTGCAGTCCAGACTCTGGGGAAGTGAATTCTAGTGCAGTCTGTTCCAAGGCAATACAAAGATTGGCCAGGCTGGTTAAAGGCTTGTTGAAACCAGATGACCTATTGGAGGTCATTGCAATCTTGCTATCCTCAAGCCATTAAAGCAATCATGAGATTCATTGTCTTCTGGTTACTGAGTCTTTCTGGTGCACTCGGGTCACGTTTTTTATCTCTTCTTCACAGCTGTGTTTTCAGAATGAAAGCTGAGATTCTCCTATAATCACTTGACTCCATGAGCTGGGGCTTCAAGAAAGATGCCAAATAACTGAGACTCCTAATTTAAAAATCAAGAGAGGTGGCAACACCAGGCAGTCTCTTTTGGGTAGGCTGGATCAAACCTACAGAGGTTTGGGGATTGGCGCCTGGAATATATGTTAGCTTTCAGAAATCTGTGTGTACTGCTCATGAGATGTTTTCATTGCAAGCTAATGACGGATTGCGGTCCTTTGAGAGATTCTGTACCATGGCTGCTCTAATTCCAGGTGGTTTAAAAAAAATTGGATGCATGTATTTTAATTATTAAACCAGATTAGTGAGCCTGCTGCATCTTCCTTCCTGTAGACTCTGAAGTGTTATGCCAAGAGGTCTCGTGAGGTGTCTGTGTCCTTGACTCTTAATTGGCCTTTATTCTTAAAAACAGAATCTTGGCTGCACTTAAGAGTAATACTTAACATCAATTTACTTACACTGTGTAAAGAAATTCTACTGGTCTTTGGTCTGTGAGGATACTATTGAATGTCTAAGTGGAAAGAAAAAGGGTTCTGTCTCTTGAATACTGTTGTGCACATACGGCTGCAGTGCTCAGAAAGGCAACAATATGTTTCCCTTTTGCAAATATTTCTTTCTATGCTAATGCTACATTTACGACTGATAATTCTCTTACCTCTTTCTTTCTTTCTTTCTTTCTTCCAGGGATCTTTTGCTAACTGCTTTTAATTCAAATCCTTGTGCAAGTGAAATATTCTTGCCATATGGTTTCATGCCATATGCTTTTTCTATATATAATATAGTGTAAGGGAAAAATAAATATAATTTAATAAAAGCCTATTGGTATCAATACCAATGCGTGTTTCGTTCTTGCTTATTGTTTAGTCTGAACCCCTGGATGCACTGACAAAGTGGATATTGTTCCGCAGGATCAACTGGCAACATGTGCCAGTCTTCGTTAATGTGGTGCTGACATGGAACACGGCTTGAAACAAAAAGTAGAAAAGGGTCATATGGCTCATGTCTGGGAATTATGTTATTTCTGTCATTCAAACCCACCTCTAACTGGAGCAGGGAAGTTACCCAGTTAGTGTAATGGTTTTAAATTGGATGTACTTGTTTGCTACTTTACTTAACGTTAGGGTTTTTTTTTTTTTTAATGGAACATACATTCTCTCTGTACTACTAATCATATATTAGTTTAGAGTTCTCAACGCATGATTCATGGCTGTAAGTGTGCCACAAACATTATAACAAAGGGCTATATGAAATTTACTATGTAAAAACGGCACCTTTATTTTTAGCAGATGTTGCTTGATAAGATTGTACATAGCACTGCAGAACCTGCCCTGCTGTGGGAGAGGGAGCTAGATTTTTATTCTGGTAAATATACCATCGGCAGACTTACTGACTTAGTTTCATTTGTAGAGCTTTTCCTAGTGGTGGTGGTGATCATGAAAGGCACCCAGCTTGATTTTCAGGTCTGGTAATTTAGAGAAACGTTTTTATTTGCAGACTGGTCACTTTTGACAAAGAATCATTGAGTCAACTGCTCTTCATTTGCACTTCTGGTATCAAGGAATACTGAAGAAGAATTTTCTATTAATAATAGTCATAATTGTCTCCCACATGGCCACAAAAATGGGACAAAAGTCTTTGCAAAATGGGGAACAACTGTGGGATTACAGCAGCATAAAACTGGTGTAAATGCTGTTAGGAATCTAATGTTTTTACCTTCCAAAGTCAGGCATGGGGGTGAGTTTAACAATGTTTTGGATTTCAGTTGCAATAATAGTAAAACAATCATTAAAAGTTAGCAGCACTGTTGTGGTGTTGGGTGTGTGTTATTCCCCTCTATTTGGCACTGGTGAGGCCACATCTGGATTATTGTGTCCAGTTTTGGGCCCCACACTAGAGAAAGGATGTGGACAAATTGGAGAGTCTAGTGGAGGGCAACGAAAATGATTAAGGGGGCTGGGGCACATGACTTAGGAGGAGAGGCTGAGGGAACTGGGCTTATTTAGTCTGCAGAAAAGAAGAGTGAGGAGGGATTTGATAGCAGCCTTCAACCATCTGAAGGGGGGTTCCGAAGAGGATGGAGTTCGGCTGTTCTCAAAAAGAAAAGGAGTACGTGTGGCACCTTAGAGACTAACAAATTTATTAGAGCATAAGCTTTCGTGAGCTACAGCTCACTTCATCGGATGCATTTGGTGGAAAAAACAGAGGAGAGATTTATATACACACACACACACACACACACACACACACACAGAGAACATGAAACAATGGGTTTATCATACACACTGTAAGGAGAGTGATCACTTAAGATAAGCCATCACCAGCAGCAGGGGGGGAAAGGAGGAAAACCTTTCCTGGTGACAAGCAAGGTAGGCTAATTCCAGCAGTTAACAAGAATATCAGAGGAACAGTGGGGGGTGGGGTGGGAGGGAGAAATACCATGGGGAAATAGTTTTACTTTGTGTAATGACTCATCCATTCCCAGTCTCTATTCAAGCCTAAGTTAATTGTATCCAGTTTGCAAATTAATTCCAATTCAGCAGTCTCTCGTTGGAGTCTGTTTTTGAAGCTTTTTTGTTGAAGTATAGCCACTCTTAGGTCTGTGATCGAGTGACCAGAGAGATTGAAGTGTTCTCCAACTGGTTTTTGAATGTTATAATTCTTGACGTCTGATTTGTGTCCATTCATTCTTTTACATAGAGACTGTCCAATCAGTGGCAGATGATAGAACAAGGAGCAATGGTCTCAAGTTGCAGTGTGGGAGGTCTAGGTTGGCTATTAGGAAAAACTATTTCACTAGGAGGGTGGTGAAGCACTGGAATGGGTTACCTAGGGAGGTGGTCGAATCTCCATCCTTGGAGGTTTTTGAGGCCTGGCTTGACAAAGCCCTGGCTGGGATGATTTAGTTGAGGATGCTTCTGCTTTGTGCAGGAGGTTGGACTAGATGACCTCCTGAGGTCTCTTCCAACCCTAATCTGCTATGATTCTATGATACACCTCCATTTTTTGGGTGCCCAAATGCTCTTTAAGGGGGCCTAGTTTTTCAGAGTAGGTATTCAGCACTTTCTGGAAATCAGGATCCTGTAAGACATACTACATTGGGCAACTAGGAACAGAGGCCTGATCTACACTACAGAGTTAGGTCGACGCACGTGCCTAACTCTGTAAGTGTCTACACTGAAATGTAGCTCCCACTGATGTGACTAGCCCACTACCAACTTAATAACTCCATCTCCACGAGAGGCACAGTGCTTAGGTTGATGTAGTTAGGTCGACACAGTGTCAGTGCACACACTGTGTTGCTTGCATTGACTGTTGCTACCTTTTGGAAACAGTCCCACAGTGCCCCACGCTGACAGGATGTGTGCTGCCGACACAAGGAGCATAGTGTGGACATGCAAGAGTGATTCAATTACTGTGGTGGCTGTATGTTTACGTAACTTAGGCCGACTTAATTTTGGGGTGTAGACTTGCCCAGATATCTGCAAAATCACTAGTCCCTTCTGAAAGTCTTAGCGAAGCCCCAGCTTCAGAGTTTCTGTAGTTCTCTCCACAGGGAAACACTTCGGTCCACTGAATAACACACACCCTGCAAGGAATGAAAACTCGAGATTCTCCGAGGCCCAGTGCCCGCTTCATGATATTGGTTTCTAATGCATAGCCTGGCTAAGGGAGGAGATGACATTTAACAACTGTCTGTGTTGTAAAAAGAAAAGGAGTACTTGTGGCACCTTAGAGACTAACAAATGGTGCCACAAGTACTCCTTTTCTTTTTGCAAATACAGACTAACACGGCTGGTACTCTGAAACCTGTCTGTGTTGTGAAATCCATTCTCTACATTTGGACAGCCTCAAATGTTAGGGAAAAAGTAACAATGAAGGGTGAACTTGTACAGTGCACTCTTGCTTGGTGCCTCTACTCAAGTGTCCCACCTAATTGTTTGAGATCTGTATTTTCTTTCACATTGTGAAATCTGTTGCTGCTCCATTAAATGCTCAGAGCTACTGTGTCTTACAGTGTGATAAGCCATGGCATTTTAATTCTGTTACTAGAATTGCTGCTTAAGTGTGTTTCGGCTGAAGAGCATTCACAACTATTTGTTGTGGTCTGACTATGGATATCATGTGTTGAAACTATAGACAATCGCTCTCCCTCTCTACACATAGCACATGATGTATAAGAAGGGAGGAGAACTTTTTTTTTTTTCTGAATGTGGAAAATTTGGTTTGACGTTTTTAGTAGTGATGGACGAGCCTCAAGAAGTTCAAGGGTCCAGTTCAGGTAGCACCCGAGGTTCCCCCCTTACTGTCAGCGTTGGACTGGACTGAACTTCCTAAAAACTCTGCACGTCACCCTATGAAATTTGTGTGCAAAACTAAAAAGATAAAGTACAGCTGCAAAATCTGGATTGCAAACACCAGCTGTTCTTTCTAAATTCCGATTTGTAAGTGGATCCTAGTTTCTGATGCTCACAAATTTGGTATGTTTGCATCCAAGTTTTTAGTTTGAATCCATCTATCCATCTCTTCATTTATTTAGATATTTTTCAATTGTGTGTACGCGTGGCCATGTAGCCATGCAAATAATTCAGTGTGCCATGTGTGACGGATTTGGAGCTGCTCAGTAATAATGTATGAATGCTGGTTATTGGGATGTTTACTGTATGAATATATTTTTTTAGTTTTAATAGGGGTCTGTTGAGGGGATCAAGTTGGAGAGGAAGGACTGGCTCAAGAAAGCCACTTCTCTGAAAATAAGTGATGATTGTTAAGAGACAATATCAGGACCAGAAGCTTCCCAAGAATACGAGATCAAAAGAATTATAGTGCAGTTTAAAGAGGGACTGATTCTCTCAATATTATGGGGGGAGGATAGCTGTTAAGGGGAACCAGGTTGTGACACAGCACCCTGGGGCATCTGAAGAAGCTATGGCAGCCTAGCTTGCCATAAGGGAACGTAAGGACTTCAGGTAAGATGGGTGTGATGGGCAGGTAAGATGGGAAGTTTATTTTAAACTTCTTCCTTTTTTTCCCCAAAGGCTTTAGTCCTACTGTTAAGTAAACAATACTTTGGCTTAAGAAGGCTGTTTAGTTGCTCTTTATTCACTACTTGTCATAGACTCCCAAAGGGAAGAATCGCAGGCCCCTGAACTCTGTCGGGTGTTCAGGGTAAGCACAGTGAATAGACCAGGTCAGTGCCTTGTGGAAGAGAGGGAAAATTGCAGAAATCCACTCTCAGGATAGATGAAGGCAAGAGGCTTTCTGGGTAAGTCTGCACTGCAATGTAAGCCCAGGGTTCGAACTCAGGCTTAAGCCTCAACCCTCTACCATCTACACACAAATTGTGCTTCCCTGGAACTTGGACCCAGGGTCCAAGTACTCCACGGTGGGGGTGGAGGATCAGAGTCTGAGTCAAGCTGGGACCCCGGGTTCAAGCCCTATTGCTCTGCAATGTAAATGCAGCCCCACTGGACTTGTGCTCTGGGAGTCCACCAAAAGTATCCCACGGTCCCATGAGCTGATTTTCTTTGTCCTCTGGACAAAGTTTGGTGGATGGTCGAGTTTTCCCACACTGCAAAACCACCAAAGGGCTTGAGTAGACACATTTTGGGAGGGTGCTAGAAAGTCTGGGATATGGATGGTTGGACTCATGCTGCATAATGCAGTGTAGATGCTGTAGCCCCAGATTGGGACCCAGGGTTACAAATGAGTGTAGACACACCCAGAGTCTGCTAACTTGAGTTCTATTAACATGGTTAGCAGAATAGGTTCTACTAACCATGCAGTGCAAACATAGCCTCTGAGACCAGGAAGGGGACTGAAGAGCAGCTAGTCCTGTCACTGTGACACCTTTTATTTTGAAAACCCACACAAATGTGTTTATGCATATCTGACTGTCATGTACATTATAATTGACTTCTGACAGTCCTAGTGACTTGCATATCCACACCTGAGTATTTGGTCCATCGCTTTAAAACTGACCAGATACAGCTCTGATTGATAGTAGGGCAAATCCAGAGCAACTCCTCTGACGTTTTATGGAGTTACTGTGGATTTACACTGGTGTAACTGACAGACTAATTTGGTGCAATATCTTTATAGCTTTTGCTATTTGAAAAACAGGAAAATGGTTTTAGAGAAAAAATGACATTTCCGAATTGTTTCTGTATATCAGGGTTTGAAATGACACATTTTCCATTTTTATTGAAATTTTTTCACTGATGGTTTTTGTTTTCCAAACACCAGGTTTTCAGTAAGAATTTTAAATCTATTTCATAATTATCGGTAAATATCATGGAACATTTTAGCAAGAAATGTGCAAAATCTTGACAATTTTTCAGTTTCATTTTTAAAAAAGCCTCTTTTCAACAAACCTCATTTAGAATTTTTTTTTGACAGCTTTACCTGTAATCTCAGATTCGTTGCATATAGAAACGGACTTTGGTGAAAAATTGAATATTCCCAGCGAGTGTGGAAATATTGCTGAACTGCTTTCCATGTGGTATTGTTGGACAACACTTACTTGCATTGGGACCATCGTGGGAGTTAATTGAATTCTAGGGATTTTTTTTCTGCAAACTGATATTTGGCCATTAGTTATGGTAAATCTGAAACAGTAATAGCTAGGTTTCTTGTTCAAGGATCTTGTTGCCCTAAGCCAAACGCTATCTGTGTGGTGAAGGGAACTGTTCTACCATAAAACATGAGCTTTTTCTTTCTGTTTAAGGGAGAGTTGTAAGACACATTGCTATAGAGTAGCTTTTCCAGTTCCTAAAGATCCTGCTAAGGAATCTTTTCTTTTCTCTTCTGTCTGAGAGCAAGAGTCTCCAGGTGGAAATGCTCAGGCTTTGCATTCTGGGTTGCAGTTCAATAATCCAGATATTTCTCACGATGAAACCTGGGGACAGATCCTCAGCTGCCAAAAGTCAGTGCAATTCCATTCACTTAAATGGAACTATTCTTATTTACAGTATATGAGGATTTGGCCCTTAATATCTAGTATAATTTTGCTGCGATTTGTTTTGTAATTATATCTTTGTTAAGAAGCAATAAATAATTGTCTGTTAGATTTCACATAGGGCTTTCACCCCCTTGCCAAATGTGGAGAGTTTCTACTAACAGCAGGAGTTGTTTATGAAACCTAATATGAGATTATAAGATTGCTGGGTTTACTTGTAATTGAATTTTACAAAGTGCCTGATTTGCGCACTGAACAGTAAGGAAGGGACCACAAACACGAATGAGGCAAATTATAATGCAATTATTTAAATGCTTCCAGAACACTTCTGATCACATTAGAAAGCCATTTAACACTCAACTATGCTGCTATGTTTTTAAAAATATACAAATAGTTCTCATCTCTAAGGCAATACCATCCTGCAAGCCTTCTGTACCATTTTAGAAGACGTGTGCCTTAACACTGTAACTCTGACTGCTGTATAATTTGTCTGGAGATTCATAGATGGACATGTAAAGTAAAAATGATAAATGACTTGAGGAAAAACATTTTTTGCAAACTGAGTTTTAAAACCATGGACATTCATAATGCTTGAAAAATGGGGTTATATATAACACATAGGGCCTGATCCTGCATGTGCACTAGCAAGCTTAAATTGTATTGTTCCAGGAGGCACTTAACAAGTCCCTGTATAGAGACTGGATGGGAGGTTACATCAGGGTGGAATTTAGCCTGTGATTTTTCAGTGATGCTTTTTTGATCCTTCCCTGTATTGATTAGTTCACTATGAAAAGGACCCGTTTCATTTTTAAACTTTTTAAAAAATTCATCTCAGACAGATGGCACTGCTGCCAACTCTTGTGATTTTTATCACAAAGCATGTGATATCTGGTGATATTTTAAAAGACCCAGCTTCCAGAGTCATGTGATAGTGAGGATCTCAGCTTTCATTTAAAAAAAAAGGTAATTTTCTCTCTCATAGTTGTAGAAGATAGCTTGAAAAACACACCCTAAAGATTCAAAAGGGAAATGAAGAGATCTCAGAATGCATTATCATTTAAAATAATCTCATGAACTTTAAGCCAATCATGATTTTAGGAGCCTCGCTTATGATTTATGAATGCTCGAGATTGGCAATACTGCAGATGTCAAGAAAACAGGATGGTTATTGGCAGTGAATAGGAAGCATATGGGATTCGGTGGGTGGGGATGGAGCTTAACTGTCAGGAGTCCCTGGAATGGCTGGGAATGGGATACTTGGCAAGTTGCAGAAGAAGCTCAAGAGAAGTTTGGAACCTGGAGTTTCTTTTATGACCGAATTCTTATTTATATTTTTTTTCTAAAAGTTTCCCAGTATTCTTTCATTGGGTGTAGCAGTCTCCGAGCTGTGTTTCTGATGATCGTGCACAGTATTGATAGTGCTGTGGGAACATAACATTTTTCACCCAACTGGAAGATGGTTTTGCGATTGAAATCTATTGTGGGGTGTGATCCATGAATTGGAAGCACAGTCATGTTTCGCCAGAAGAATTAGAATGTAATTATCAGTTTACAGATTCCACAGACATGCACACAGAAAACATCTAGGTGAGGTCTATACTGAAAATGCTGTAGCGCATTAGAGAAGATGCTTCTATGGCGATGGAGAGCTTCTCCTGTCAGCGTAATCTGCTTCCCTGAGAGCTACTAACTATGTCAGTGGGAGAAACTCTGCTGTCAGCATAACACTGGCCTCAATTTCATTTTATTTTCTTATATTTTAGTTCTTGTGAGAGCACGTTACTCTTTCAGGACTGTAACTCTGATTCAGCACAATACTTAAGCATGTACCTGAGTTTCAGCATGTGAGTAGTCTCTTTGGGCCAGATTTTTAAAGGTACTTTAGGTACCTATTGCAGTGGTTCTCAACTGTGGTCCACTGTTTGTTCAGGGAGAGCCCCTGGCGCACCAAGCCGGTTTGTTTACCTGCCGCATCTGCTGGTTCGGCCGATCACGATTCCCACTGGCCGCGGTTTGCTGCTCCAGGCCAGTGCGGGAGTAGAGCGGGCTGAGGGATGTGCTAGCCGCCCTTCCTGCAGCTCCCATTGGCCTGGAGCAGCGAACTCCGGCCAGTGGGAGCTGCGATTGGCCAAACCTGCGGACACAGCAGGTAAACAAACCGGCCTGGTGTGCCAGGGTTTTTCCCTGAACAAATGGTGGACCACAGTTGAGAACCACTGACCTATTGAGACTTTCAAAAGTGACACTTCTGCAGATCATTCTGTGTACCTTTTAAAAATCTGGTCCTTTGACTTCAGTGAAAGAACTCGTGTTTAAAATTAGGCATGTGCTTAAGTACCTTGCTGAAAAAGGGTTCAAATTTATGTTCATCATTATCATGTGGCTTGGGGAGCTGAAATGTGAGATTCTTTTTTCAATCCTTTTTTTTTTTTCCTTCCACACAAGTGTTTACCATAGCTGTCCTGTTAGATTTCACTATGAAACAGAGGAAATTTGATTGAGCTTTCACAGCAATGGAATATCCCCATAGCATCTCTTAGGGGTCAGACTAGTTCAGTAAGGGGATATGACTCCACTGTGTTTGCCAGCAGGCTGCAGTCACATTGTCAAATACTATAGGAAATTGTTTAAGTTGAGCAGAGTGTAAGAATATGTGTGCTGCTTACATTTTAGAGTGTGAGATCCCAGATAATGTGAATTGGGCCATGTTCTCAATGAGGGAGGGTTGTAGGGCAGAAACTTGGCATTCCTTTCCTGCATCCACTTGGCAGTGAGCAGCAACATATAAAGGGGAGGGTGAGGTTGGTTTTTTTTATTTTGGTTTTTTTTAATTATAGCTGGGGATTGGGCTCACTGGTGATGAGAGAAGAGGCATAGGCCTACAAAGCATCCTCACTCAACGTTAAATTTGTTCTGAACGGGTAGCAATTTTGCTCCTGATAATCATAATATGAATCCAGATCCCAGACTTACTCAGCAGCTGCAGCTCTCTTGAAGTCAAGGATGGCTGCAGGGTGGCACTTAAGAGTTGTTCTATGATCGTTTGAGTTACAAAGCACCGCTGCCCTCACCCAATGACCCCAACACATTTGAGGTGGCTCTTGGTGCCAAAAAGAACAAATTGGTAGCCTAATAAAACGATGGTCTATCTTTAAAATGTGCTTTTGTTTGAGAGATTACAGTTCTGTTACACAATCAGAGCCTTTGTTGTCTAGACCGTTTGCATGATGGCTTTAAAAGTGAAGCAGTCTGGAGTGCAGCTGATAGAAGTAGAGATCATTTCTATGGAGGGATGATAGACTATTTAAATGTTGTACAAAGAGGGCCCAATCCCCATTGCCTTACTTGTGCAAATTATCCCATTGGTTGAAAGAGGCTACTCAATGAGTAGAATAAGCGATATAACTAGAGCTGATGGCTGGAAGTGAACGCTAAACTAATCCAGGATGAAAATAATGTATCCATTTTTGACAGTGAGGGTAACTAATTGTTGGAACAATATATCGGGTATCGTGGTGGATTTTCCATCTCAGGACATTTTAAAATCAAGATGGGATGTTTCAACTAAAGCAGATTTTTTTAGAAAAACAGGGATTATTTTGTGGAAGTTCTGTGGCCTGTGTTATATAGGACATCAGATTGGAAGGCCTAAAGGACCATCTAATCTATGAAGAAAGATTTGGCTAGTATTGTTCCCTCACAAAATAGGACTCATGTCCTGGCAGCTGGAGTGCTGAGCCCACTGCCTATCGTGATCTATGCTGACTAATAGTGTCTCATTGCTTCCTTGTGCTTTCCCGTCTGTCTATGGATACCTGTATGTCTTTTGTTTTATACTTAAATTATAAACTCCTTGGCAGACTGACTACCTTGTTATGTCTGTACAGTGCCTAGCACCATGGGGTCCTGCTCCATAAGGCTACCTAACCACCACCACAATACAAATAATAATAATAAGAGTGGCATATTCAAAACAAATAATGGGATTAATGTGTACAATTAATGTTGCAGCGTGGACAAGTGTGTGACTGCTGACATCTCTCTGGACTTTCTACACACTTTAAAAAAACATCCATGCAAACTATTCAGTGCCATAGTAATTAATATGTTTAGAACATTAAGAAAAAAATATTTGACAGTATTTACCTGATCGAGATTAATAACTGATCTATGAATCTCCTTGTCTTCATGTAAATATATAAAGTGATTTTTTTATTTAAGCATGTATTATTTGACAGGCAGTTATAATGGCCCTATCTATCACTTGCAGTAAATAAATATTTAGAATTTTAAAAACCTTCCAGTAGATTCAGTCTAGATTGTAACTGGCCATTTGGAGTTTTGTGATCTGCTGGTGTAAATATGTATTTTGGCAGAGGTACTCTGACATGTGGACTAAATTGATTGCTGGTTAAATTCCAATTCTATCAGTGAAGTTGCACCAGGGATGAGTTTAGCTTAGCATGTCTAACCGATATCCTTATGTATTATAGTTCCTGTGTTTATGCAGTAGGCACTTCTCAATGTTAAACATCTTGGCCATTTTTGTTTCCTCTCTGAAAATATTGAAGGCTAATGGACGATATGATGAACTGCCAAACTTCACATCTTAAACTACATTCCTTTGGAGCTATAAGAAAGAAATGAGCATCTCAAACTGCTTGTGCATTTTTTCACTTTATTGTATTCTAGATCTAAAAATAATATAACATAAAACATTTTTATTTTTAGTTTGTGCAATGAAATGTGGTTTTATGCTAAAACTGCTCATTCTAAGTTTTTAACATGTAGTGAATGTTTGTGGCTGAGTTATAAACTCCTGCAGATCTGGGTTTGCTACACAACTGCTGGGCAAGGTCATCCAAAGGCTGTGTGTATGCTGAAAGAAAGGTATGTTCTTAACTTGGGTTAGCTAACCTGTATTAACTAATTTGGGTTCAAAAAGCATGAAAGCTTATGCTCTAATACATTTTTTTAGTCTCTAAGGTGCCACAAGTACTCCTGTTCTGTTCTTTTTGCGGATACAGACTAACATGGCTGCTACTCTAAACCTAAATGAAGACATGGTAACTCTGCTTTTAACTTGGGTTAGCAGCTCCATTTCAACCCTAGCCTCCCTTAAAATTTTTAGCTGGAGCTGCTAACCTTAGTTAAAAGCAGAGCTGCTGTGTCTTCACTGCTATTTTAACCCGAGTTTACTAATGAAGATTCACTAATCAGAGTTAAGAACAAACGTGTTTTTTGTTTTGTTATCCCGGTTGGACATACCCAAAGAGAACCTGACCTAGCATAATCCCCAGCCTTGATTTCCAGACAAACCTGAACCTTGCTAACGGGTTGGATGAGCACCTTCCTAATCTCCACCTACCTTTCCCTCAAACTCTTATTAACTCTGTCTGTTCTCTCCTAGATCTGATCCAGTCTTGCTTCTGTCCTCTCTGCTCCACTGACACTACTCTCACCTGGTGGCCAGCTCTCAGGCCCTCTGCTCCATCCTCATCCTTCCAACCTCCCTGCTAGTTTTCACTGTGTGGATTATGCTCTGTTTCTCAAATGGCTTCTGTCAGGCTGTCCTCTCTGGGTTCTCCCACTTCTGTCTTTTCCTTTAGAACAACTTTTTTAGACCATGGTTCTCCTCCCCTTTTTCACTCTCCAGGGTCAGATGAGGGAAGAAAGAATTCTCCCAGAGCTCTGTTCTAGGTTCACCCCCCTGCCCTACCCCCCCTTTATTTGGATGATCTCATCCAGTCACACAGCTTCAACAGCTATCTTTGTGCCAGTGACTTGCAACCTGAACTCTCCTTGTTCCCACCCTGACTGTTGAAGTGAATGGACTGTAGAATCAAGTGAATCAGAACTGAATATAGCGTCTGTATTAAGAATAGGCCTCCTACAGAGTGGCTGTCAGTGAGCTACTTACAAAACTGTTAACCTGAAGTATCGGATATCTTCTTAACACGTGTTCCTAGGCTGATAGCAGTGAGGCTGGTGGGATTTGGGTTTCAGTGCATATAACCAGATCCAAAAGACATGGTATAGCCCTTTCCGTTTAGGGGCTGATGGAGTAACTTTGTTTTAAAATATTGTTCACACTAATAATTACACATATTCTGGTAGCCTAATCTGTGTTTGCTAATCTGTAGTATTTCATGTATGTACTAGCTCCCTAGAATGTTTCTGGTTATCTTGTTTGGAAACGTTTATTTTTGTACATATTGAGCTCTGTGATGCAAGCTGGGACTATAATGCTTTGCTCTATATAGCACTTTCCACCCACAGGTTTTAAAGCAGTTTACAGATGAAATTTAGACTTCATTTTATTTCTCCTTAAAATATGCCACAGGCTATGGAAAGATTTGTTTCAATCAACTGCATGAAGTCATGGTGTTGGGGATGAAGAGAACAGAATCACAGAAAGAGGGCAGCTGCTCTAGAAACGAGAGATGTTTTTTCATCTTCTTTCCTTGCAAAATACGTGATGAGAATAACCTGAAAAGCTGCTGTGATCTTCACTATGGCACCTTAAAGCCTTGTGGCTGAAGCATTCTTGTCCTGACGCACTATGTGCTGCTTTATGTAGGAAAATAATTTCGTAAAGGGATAAACTGCTGTTATAATACTGCTGTTAATACAGTGTGCTTTTAGCCTCTGGATTTATAGATTTAAAATGTTAATTGATTAAATGAACCCTTATGCTGGAAAGCCTATAAAATGGTATTGTTCATATTTGTGTTGGAACTGTCCTCTGCTGTTCAGCGTTCAATAGCAGATTAACTTTCTGGTTGGAAGCCTCATATTTACTGCAGTCTGCTGGCTATCAGCTAATCATGGTATTCTTGTATGCATGCAGTTCCTTTGAGGATAGAATGAAAACTCTGGTCCAGCAACTTTTCATATGGAAATATTAAAGAAAGCAGAACTGAGAATCGTGGGGAAAAGGGGGGTCTTTTTGTGTTTGTATATTAGATTACCCATTGGATTCCTTCTAAAACACAAGTCTATGCTTCATTTTTATCATGCGCTGAAATTTAGATAGCATTTATGCTACAGCCAGATGGCACCTGGTGGATGATGATTTCATATGGACGAACCCCCTGACAGTGTATGGGCTCTAATTGTCAGTAGCAGACAATTAATAAATTAGCTAAAATGTAACATGGCCCAACCTTTGGTTAAAGTGTACTTGAATTTTTATCAAATCAAAAGGGAGCATTTAAGTTTATATTCAACCAATAGCAGAAGCACCTTTTCGAACAGTGTACACAGACCAGATGACTCTGCATTATCAAATAATTCTGTTCTCAAAGAAATCTGCTTCCATATCGCACATCTGGGTTTTTTTTTTTTGGCCTGTTTTATTAGTAGAGGACATTTTCACAAGAGACAGAATCTTTGTTCCTTAAAATATAATCTCTTCTTTCTGCTTATTTATTCTGACTTGAAGTCCTAATCTTATGCATGTGATATGATGTCATAAGTGAGGGATTTGTGGTAGGTTCCCTAAGAATCCAGAAAACATCCACACACATTTAAAACAAAAAGGTGTATTCTGACGTTGTGCATGAGTGTTTAGTGACCTGAAAACATGTTGCCACAAAATTTTGGTGGATTTTTATTTTGAAGTGTCACCTTACATAGGCAACTTTGATAATTATGCGAACAAAAACACAAATCTACTAACTGTTGGGAAAAGGATGCATGGCAGACATACCTGCTGCAGTCTGCAAAGTCTGGAGCCTCTGACTATTTTCCTTACTTGCTACATCAAACATTTTTTCTCAAGCGATGGGGTGAGAACATAGCACGTTTCCATTCTGACGCTGAGAAGTCTTGGATTTCTGCATAGTTCCCATGAGAAGTAGGAAAGAAAAGTCATAATGGATGAAGAGAGCAGTCATCAAACCATGACTGACCTTAAAACTCCATGGACCTGCTTGTGATCCTGTGCTCTTATGTAAGTCTGTGTTTATACCTGGGGAACTGCTGTTTAATATCAACTGTCAATGTAGGAGCCCCCACTGCCTTCCCACAAACTGCAGTGGCTGCTGTTTGACACCCGATTTCAAACACAATAGAGTGCAGCATAGGAATGATCTAAGAGTGCAATGCATTGCCCATGTTATGAGACATCATTTGGGATCCTTAATGATTTTGGTTCAGCCAAGCACTTAAGCACATGCCTATGTGCGTGGTTGAATCAGGACCCTAATGAGGGATAGGCGCAGACACGACTTAGCACTGAAAAGGTAGTTCAGCAGAGATAGATGGCTAAAGAGCATGCATCACTGTTCGCCTCGAAGGGAGCATCTGAGATCTGGCAGCATTATACAGTGAATGAACCTCTTCACCAGTAGCCCCCTAAAATTATAGTAATCATTCAGACATAGAAGAAATAAATTAAACCCTTAACAGTGTTGTTAAGAAATATGTCCTTGGAATACCTTTGGTAAATGGCTATAGTGAGTGGGCAAAGTGCCATAATAGTTTTCAGCCATCACTGAAAGTTTAACCCCCTGCAGCTGACAACATTTTGCACAGTGTGAAACATTTGGAGAATTATAGGTTTCCTGGTAAAAAGCTGAGTTAAAATGACCACCATTTCATCTTACTGCTATCTGGAAAAGGGAGATGCAACATAGGCAGAAAAATTCCATGCCATTCACTGGTGGTCCCAGCTATCCCAACTCTTTGCATAGTAGGCAGACAATTATTTCCTATAATTAAATATACAACTTACCTAAAAGTTATATTGGTCTTACAACTTTGTGTAGCTGGTACAAAGAATTTGTTGCAGCACTATGATATGGGCACATAGATTAAACTCGTTACTGAAGATGTATGAACGTAAAATGTGCCCTGGATTCACTCCTCTGTCCAGAAGTCTGCCTTGGACATAAATTAGGCTCACTAATAAACCTGTGAGCACTTACAACATTTATGAAATAAATGTCTTTAAACACATCAGTGTACTCCACTGACAACATTTCACATTGAGGAAGTTCATAAGTTTGAAATCTAACCCATTTTAAGTTACCAGAGCACAATAAAATATTTCAATTTTTTTTAAACTAGATGGTGGTTTTAAATAGCTTGATTTAAAAAAAAAAAAAGTTAAGGTTTTGTAAAACTAATTTTGAAAACCTGTGGTATTGCAACTTTAGATTACAATTTATAAAGACTCTAACTATAAATGTTTTTTTTTACTTTACATAACACTCTGGTATCTTCTCTGAATTTCCAAAACATCGAGAATTAAGACCTTGCTCCTGCAAGCACTTAATCAAGTACATAATTTTAGTGAGTCACACCAGTAGTCCCAGTGGGTATGTTTACACTGCAAAGAAAAATCTATGGCAGTGAGTCTGAGTCCAGGTCAATCAATTTGGGCTCATTGGATTTATGCTGTGGGACTGAAAATAGCAGTGTAGATGTTCCTGCTTGGGCTGAAGCCCAGGATCTAAACTTTGGGAGAAGGGAGGATCTCAGAGCCCCGGTGGGAATGTCTACACCCCTATTTTTAGCCCAAGTCAGCAGGGCCGTCCTTACCCATACACAAAGCACGTAGCTGCATAGGGCACCAGGAAATTTGGGGCATCAGGACCAAATTTCCTGGTGCCCTGCGCAGCTTCGTGCTGCTCCAGCCCCTGCACTGGCTCTTCCCCAGACCTCTGCCCCTGCTCCCCCCCCCCCCAGCCCCACCCCCACTCCCCTGAAGATTGCAACCAGGCCCGACCCTGCACTCACAGTGTGATAAGTGGAGTGACCTGGCCATAACCTGCTCTGCTCCCCTGGTTCCCAGCTGCACCACCGGCGAGTGCTGGGGGGTGGTTTCCCCCCTTCCCCTAGGCTTCCGCGGGGGACAGGGCTGGCCACTTCCTGCGGGAAGTGGAGTGACCCAGCCCCAGCCTACTCCACTCCCCAGTTCCCAGGCTTGGGGGGAGAGGGGAACCGCTCCTGTCCACAGAGGCCTGGGATCACCCCCCCTCCCTGCTGGGGGGCTGCGTAGGGCACCAAAATAGCTAGGGACGGCCCTGCAAGTCCGTTGACCCTGGCTTTGAGATTCGATGCCGAGGTTTTTTTCTTTGTAGAGTACTCATTGACTTCCATAAGACTGCTCATGTGCTTAAAGTTAGCTGTGGGTACAAGTGTTTGCAGCATCAGTATTTCAAGTTGTGTTATTAAAAACTTTTCTGTTATTGATATGAAATCTGTTACTTAAAGCTGCAGTGTTAGCAATAAAAAATTACTCACTGTCAATACATTAACAAGGTTGTTGTGACAGTTTTATACACACATACCAACATTTTCTCACGTCTGCAAAAATTCCACCCTTAGATGAGGTGCCTTAAAACACTTGTGATTTAAGAGCATAAGTGCCACTGACTTAAAAATGCAGTACCTGAGGGAGTATAGCCTGCTCTAAGCATTTCAACTTTCTTAATTAACATGGGGAAGTTATATACTGTATATCGGAAGGTGGTAGAGGTTGTAAATGAAGTACAGGCTGTTGCTTATCAATTTTGTGTGTGGGTTTGTGTTCTTTTCATGGTGAGAATGTTTATGAATCCCTGGTCTTGTCTTTTTCAGCAGAAGTGAACATTTCAAAGTGTGAAACTTGTTAGTAGTGAACATCTCTATGTAAAATCTGAAATTTGATTATGGGGCAACTAACAATAGGCACATGGAAATAAAACAGTCTTGTGACCCCTGACTAGTAACTATCATAGTTTCCCCTCTTTCAAGCAAGTCAGGTTTTCTTTTCCTTTCCTTTATAAACCTAATACTCTAAGAGTCTGGTCCTGGTGTTGACCCACAAATCTTCCACCACCATTATGGAAGATGAGTCTTAAGTTTGGGGGTGGCACAAAGATTGTTTTGCTGACCCTTGTGCTAATCTTAAGGCTGGCTGTCTAGATAGCATTGTGCTCTTGGTGAATGGGAGTCAGTAACATTGGGAGGAAGAAGTGAGTAATTGTTTTGCAGGACCATTCAAAGACGCTAAAGACAACTCTGGGACTAGATAACCTCATATATCTTTTTCAATCCCTAGTTTTGGATGTTCTAGGGGATAAAAGATATTGTATCATTTGGTATGTCTTTTTAAGGGAGTTTGGGAGGAAAGAAAAGACGTTGGTTCTATTTTTGGTTAGAGAAATCCACTCAGTCAAAAAAGTAAAGTATATGAAGATAGTGCTGTGTGGATGATGTATTTAACTGTGGTAAATCTCTTAAATAGGTATACTTGTTTTGAATAAAGTAGCTCTACTTAAATGAGTAATAGTTCTTCTGAAAGTCTTTGTAGCACTGCACCAGGATGTGTAAGGAAATGAAGTAAAGCAGACTCTGACCTGCTTATTTTTATCTGGGTGCTGTCAGTTCAACCGCTCTTGATTGTTGACTTCTGCGTTCCTGCAGTTTACTTGTTTATCTGAGCAGAGGCCAAATCAAACAGCACCAGAATGTGTCCTTACTCTCCAGTGATAAAGAATACCTCTGAGAGGAAATTGCATTGTAATGTTGGGAGCAAAGGAATAACTGAGACGTGCATGTGAAAGCATTGGTTTGCTTTTCTTAGAAACTCTTCCCAGAGCATTTTCTCATTAGATCATTAAAAGAGTTTTGTTTTTTATTTTGTTTTTTCCTTTCAATAGGCAAATGTGAAACCCCCATTACTAAAGTAAAAATTTTATTTTTGTAAGAAATTAATCTAGTAATGGTAGAAGGAAACTAACTTTCTAAGACAATGGGACTTCGTACTGATGGTGCTTGGCTTTCTCTGATGAGGATTTCTGAACTATGCTCAGAGTTGATAATTTTTCATGCACTGTTAATCGATGTGACCAAAGTGGTGCTATTTATTTGCTCTAGAAAATCATCTTGGTTTGAGCTTTAAAGTTTATACAAGCAAGGAAATTCAACCCAAAATTTGGGTTCATGCTAATTTTTTGACTACTATTTCTGACCTTTTTGGAGATCTACGAGGAGAAAACCCAGTGTGATGACTGCTTATTGTGTGATCATAATCATCTCACTGTTACTTTTTGCTTCCTCCCTCCTGTTTTAAAGTATCCATCTAATATACTTAAGTGCTAGTGTGGCAATTCGCTGCTGTGCCTGTGCCGAGTTCCATTTGAAATCAATGAAGTGCAGGATCAAGGTCTTAGATCGTAAGCCCTTGAAGGCAGAGACCATCTTGTCACCATGTGTGCAGAGTGCCTAGCATGGAGGGGTCCCAGTTCCTGATTGGGAAAGTCTAATGCAGGGAGTGTAGACAACTTTTTTTCATTTGGGAGGGGAAGTAAAGTTTAAAAAAAAAATAGCAGTCTAATATGCTTTGAGTAGTTTTGTACCATGACTCTCTTCCCCCACATCTAATAAAGTAGGTAAGCTTTTGTTCCAAACTCAGCGTTTCCTCTGTTTACTAATGCAGTCCCTATATTTGCCATCAGTTGTCAATACTCACAAAAGCCTATGTGCTAGAATGAGAGACAAAGTGTGTGAGGTGATATCTTTTATTGAACCAACTTCTGGTGAGAGGGACAAGCTTTCGAGCTACACAGCCCTTTTCTTCTTGTCTGAGAAATGTACTCACAGAGTGCCACAGCTAAATACAAGGTAGAACAGATTGTTTAGCACAAGTAGTTAACACATTCCAAGGGACCTTTCAAGTTAACACTCCTCCAGTCATGGGTAAGGTTGCCAACTTTCTAGTTGCACAAAACTGAACACCCGAGTCCTGCCCCTGTCCTGCCCCTTCCCTGAGTGCCCGCCCCCCCACTCACTACATTCCCCCTCCCTTGGTGGTTTGGTGTCTCCACCCTCACTCGTTTTCATGGGGCAGGAGGTTGGGGTGTGGGAGGGGGTGAGGGCTCTAACTGGGGGTGTGGGCTCTGGGGTGCAGAGAGAAATGAAGGGTGTTCAGGGTGCGGGAGGGGGCTCCGGGCTGGGAGTATTTGGGGTGCAGGAGGGGATGAGGGCTCTGGCTGGGGGTGTGGACTCTGGGGTGGGGCTGGGGATGAGGGGCTTAGGGGCAGGAGGGAGCTCCAGGCTGGGGGTTGGGGCTAAGGGATTCAGAGTATGGGAGGGGGCTGCGGGTTGAGGCAGGGGGTTGGGTTGTGGGAGGGGTGCTGACTTTGGGTTGGGGCCAGGGATGAGGGGTTCAGGGTGTAGGAGGGGGCTCTGGGCTGGAGCAGGGGGTTGGGGTGTGGGAGGGGATCAGGGCTCTGGGCTTGGGCAGCAGGATCTGGGCTGGGGATAAGAGTTTTGGGGAGCAGGACAGGGCCGCAAACTTGGAGGATGCTCAGGGCTGGAGCAGGGGGGTGGAGCTCAGGGCTGGGGTGTGGGCTTACCTCAGGCGGCTCCCGGTCAGCGGCGCAGCCGGGGGGCTAAGGCAGGCTGCCTGCTGGTCCTGGCACCGGGTTGCGCATGCCCTGGAAACAGCCAGCAGGTCTAAGTCCTAGGCTGGGGCGGCCAGGGGGCTCCACACGTTGCCACCCTCATGCCCACAGACACTGCCCCCCATATAGGTAGTCGGTGCTCGGAGCAGGGGCAGCGCGGAGCTC